>NC_138772.1:28970478-29570478 GCF_965119305.1 Pelophylax lessonae
TCCTGAACGCCGCACATAGCGCACTCCTGAACGCCGAACTCAGCACATAGCGCACTCCTGAACTCAGCACATAGCGCACTCCTGAACTCAGCACATAGCGCACTCCTGAACTCAGCACATAGCGCACTCCTGAACTCAGCACATAGCGCACTCCTGAACTCAGCACATAGCGCACTCCTGAACTCAGCACATAGCGCACTCCTGAACTCAGCACATAGCGCACTCCTGAACTCAGCACATAGCGCACTCCTGAACTCAGCACATAGCGCACTCCTGAACTCAGCACATAGCGCACTCCTGAACTCAGCACATAGCGCACTCCTGAACTCAGCACATAGCGCACTCCTGAACTCAGCACATAGCGCACTCCTGAACTCAGCACATAGCGCACTCCTGAACTCAGCACTCAGCACATAGCGCACTCCTGAACTCTGGTAGTTTATAGACTTATATGGGGTGTATACAGGACCATATATGGAGTGTATATGCTGATATGGGTTGTATACAGGACTAAATATGGAGTATGAAGGAAAAAAGGGAGTGTATAAGCTGAGATGTGGTGAAAACAGGACCTTCAATGGAGTGCATAGAGAAATATGTGGTGTATACAAGACCATATATTGAGTGTATAGGGTGATTTGAGGGGTGTTTATAGGTCCATACTGTAGGATATGTATAATGCACATACCCTACACATATATGGCACTGGAGGTAATATAGGGGGACTATATATATTTTTTATTTTTTGCAGTTTAGGGTCAGAGGAGCATATACAGGACCATATATGGAGATATGATGTATATATATTATATATATATACGGAAACAATGAATACATTTCTACATATGGAATCTATATTATATGGAGTGTAGTCATCCCCATATATGGAGTCCACATGGGTGTATATAGGACTATATATGGGGTGTACACATGTCCATGTATGGAGTGTATAGGTGTATATAGAGAGTGTATTTGGGGGTACACAAATCATACACAGAGTGTATAGGGTTATATATGGAGGTGTACACAATGTATATATGGAGTGTAAAGGTGTCTATATAGGTGTACACACAAACATACATAGAGAGTATCTGGTGATATATAAGGGTGTACACATGCTCCTATATGGGGGTGTACATAACGTATACATGTTTACACCCCAATATATCACTCTATACTCTCCATGTATGATTGTGGGCACACCTAAATAGATATAAATAGATACCTATACACTCCATATATACATTGTGTACACCGCCATATATCTATGTAGGATTGTGTGTACACCTACAGTATCTCACAAAAGTAAGTACACCACTCACATTTTTGTAAATATTTTATTATATCTTTTCATGTGACAACACTGAAGAAATGACACTTTGCTACAATGTAAAGTAGTGAGTGTGCAGCTTGCATAACAGTGTAAATTTGCTGTCCCCTCAAAATTACTCAACACACAGCCATTAATGTCTAAACCACTGGCAACAAAAGTGAGTACACCCCTAAGTGACAATGTCCAAATTGGGCCCAATTATCCATTTTCCCTCCCCTGTGTCATGTGACTCGTTAGTGTTATAAGGTCTCAGGTGTGAATGGGGAGCAGGTGTGTTAAATTTGATGTTATCGCTCTCACTCTCTCATACTGGTCACTGGAAGTTCAACATGGCACCTCATGGCAAAGAACTCTCTGAGGATCTGAAAAAAATTGTTGGTGCTCTACATAAAGATGGCCTAGGCTATAAGAAGATTGCCAAGATCCTGAAACTGAGCTGCAGCACGGTGGCCAAGACCATACAGTCGTTTACCAGCACAGATTCCACTCAGAACAGGCCTCACCATGGTCGACCAAAGAAGTTGAGTGCACGTGCTCAGCATCATATCCAGAGGTTGTCTTTGGGAAATAGATGTATGAGTGCTGCCAGTATTGATGCAGAGGTTGAAGGGGGGGGGGGGTCAGCCTGTCAGTGCTCAGACCATACGCCGCACACTGCATCAAATTGGTCTGCATGGCTGTCATCCCAGAAGGAAGCCTCTTCTAAAGATGATGCACAAGAAAGCCCGCAAACAGTTTGCTGAAGACAAGCAGACTAAGGACATGGATTACTGGAACCATGTCCTGTAGTCTGATGAGACCAAGATAAACTTATTTGGTTCAGATGGTGTCAGGTGTGTGTGGTGGCAACCAGGTGAGGAGTACAAAGACAAGTGTGTCTTGCCTACAGTCAAGCATGGTGGTGGGAGTGTCATGGTCTGGGGCTACATGAGTGCTGCCAGCACTGGGGAGCTACAGTTCATTGAGGGAACCATGAATGCCAACATGTACTGTGACATACTGAAGCAGAGCATGGTCCCCTCCCTTCGGAGACTGGGCTGCAGGGCAATATTCCAACATAATAACGACCCCAAACACACCTCCAAGACAACCACTGCCTTGCTAAAGAAGCTGAGGGTAAAGGTGATGGACTGGCCAAGCATGTCTCCAGACCTAAACCCTATTAAGTATCTGTGGGGCATCCTCAAACGGAAGGTGGAGGAGCGCAAGGTCTCTAACATCCACCAGCTCCGTGATGTCATCATGGAGAAGTGGAAGAGGACTCCAGTGGCAACCTGTGAAGCTCTGGTGAACTCCATGCCCAAGAGGGTTAAGGCAGTGCTGGAAAATAATGGTGGCCACACAAAATATTGACACTTTGGGCCCAATTTGGATATTTGTCACTTAGGGGTGTACTCACTTTTGTTGCCAGCGGTTTAGACATTAATGGCTGTGTGTTGAGTTATTTTGAGGGGACAGCAAATTTACACTGTTATACAAGCTGTACACTCACTACTTTACATTGTAGCAAAGTGTCATTTCTTCAGTGTTGTCACATGAAAATATATAATAAAATATTTACAGGAATGTGAGGGGTGTACTCACTTTTGTGAGATACTGTATAAACACGCAATAATACACGAGGTGTACAGGGTATTGTATGGGGGTGTACACACACACATATATATATATATATATGTATGTATGGTGTACAGGGTGATATATGGGGGTATACACACATATATATGGAGTGTAAAGGTGTCTATATAGGTGTACACACAAACATACATAGAGAGTATATGGTGATATATGGGGTGTACACATGTTCCTATATGGGGGTGTACATAACATATACATGTTTACACCCCAATATATCACTCTATACTCTCCATGTATGATTGTGGGCACACCTAAATAGATATAAATAGATACCTATACACTCCATATATCACTCTACACACAATGTATGATTGTGTGTACACCTATACACACACAATAATACATGAGGTGTACAGGGTGAAATATGGGGGGGTGTACACAATGTACATATGCGGTGTACACACAATCATACACAGAGTGTGTACAGGGTGATATATGGGGCTGTACACAAGTTCCTATATGGGGTGTATAGGGTGATATACAGGGGTGTACACTACGTATATGGAGTACATAGGTGTCTATATAGGTGTACACACAATCAGTGTATAGGGTGATATATAGGGGTGTACACATGTTCCTGCATAGGGGTTTATACAATGTATAGATGTCCACATTTGGAGTGTTTAGGTATATACAGAGTCTATATAGGTGTATAGGCAATCACAAATGGGGTGATTTATGGGGGTGTACACATGTTCCTATATGGGGGTGTACACAATGTATATATGGGGTGTATATGGTGATATATGGGGGTGTATACAATTTGTATAAGGGGTGTAGAGGGTGATATAAGGGGGTGTACACAATGTATATATGGGGTGTACAGGGTTATATAAGGGGGTGTACACAATGTGTATATGGGGGTGTACATAATGTATATATGGATTGTATAGGGCGATATATGGGGCTGTACAGGGTTATATATAGGGGTGTACACAATGTATATATGGGGGTGTACAGGGTTATATATAGGGGTGTACACAATGTATATATGGGGGTGTACAGGGTGATATATGGGGGTGTACACAATGTGTATAGGGTGATATATGGGGGTGTACAGGGTTATATATAGGGGTGTACACAATGTATATGAGGTGATATACAGGGGCAAACACAATGTGTATATATGGGGTGTACAGGGTGAAATATGGGGGTATACACAATGTGTATATGAGGTGTACAGGGTGATCTATGGGGGTGTGTATAATGTATATGAGGTGAAATATGGGGGTGTACACAATGTGTATATGGGGGTGTACAGGGTGATATATGGGGTGTACACAATGTGAATATGGGGTGTACACAATGTATATATGGAGGTGTACAGGGTGATATATGGGGGTGTACACAATGTATATGAGGTGATATAAGGGGGTGTACAGAATGTGAATATGGGGTGTACAAGGTAATATATAGGGGTTTACACAATGTATATAAGGGGCTGTACACAATGTGTATGAGGTGGTGTAGAGGGTGATATATTGGGGTGTATACAATGTATATGAGGTGGTATAGAGGGTGATATGATGGGATATATTGGGGAGTACAGGGTGATATATTGGGGTGTACACAATGTATATGAGGGGATATATAGGGTGATATATTGGGGTGTAAACCCTCCGGGGGTCTCTCGCTGTGATTACCGCTCTCCGCCGTCTCCGGTTCCTCCTCCCGCAGTCTCTGTCCGGGGTCCTCAGCCGCGCTGCATGCTGGGAAGTCATCGTGACGTCACCGGGCTGCCCATCGCACTGCCTGTCAGGCCCGGTGAAATACAGTCATTCTGGAAGTCAGCAGTTGCGGTCCTGGGGCTGTGCTGGGACTTGTAGTTCCCTGTGCGGGTGGCTGGACAGAGATTAGGGATATCAGGAGCGTTCATAGTTATTATAGGCTGGCAGTGCAAGCTGGGAGTTGTAGTTCTTGGTGGTGGGGGCAGGGACAGGGTGTATTACACCGGACTACATACCTCCTCTTAGGCTGGAAGAACATGCTGGGATTTGTAGTCGTTTAGAATGTAATTTAAAGTAGAATTGCAGGCAAAACCTTTTATTTTATTTTGGATGCCCTAACCTCTGTAAGTTTATTTGTTGCCCATTGGTGTCCCGATTGGGGGGATTTCTCTGCACTTCCTGTCCCATAGCCAAAACAGGAAGTGAGAGGAAATCCCTCCAAAGTGAGGGAATCCTTAGTTGTCACCAGTGTCCCCATTGGAAGATCTCCCCTCTCTTCCTGCTCTGGTGACAACCCAACAGATACAATTGGAAGCCAGAGGATCAGCATAACAGGTAGTTACAGTTTTTAGAATGGTAGGCAGCATATTCCTGGAAGGGGGTTTCATGGAAGTTTACTTGAACCCTTAGGCTGCATGCACACCTGAGCGTAGCATCTTTGAGCGGTTTTCCAGCAATTTCTTTTCACGTTTTTATCTGCCATTCGCGTGTTTTCATGCAGCGTATTTGAGCTTTGGAATAGTTTTATTAGCCGATACAGAAAACTATCGTCTATTGCTAGCCTTTTTAGCTTTTATTTATTTTATTATTAGTTATTATTATTTTTTTATGATAGGGTAAGGGGTAGGATTAGGGGTTGGGGTTAGGATTATTTATTTATTTTTGTTCGAGTTAGGGTGTTAATATTACTACTACTACTAAGAATAATAAATGAACAAATAAATGTAAAATAAATACACAAATAAATAAAAATAATTATAAATACAATACATGAATACTATGTAATAATAAATAATCAACCCCTAACCTCAAACACTAAAATAATAAGATTAATGAAATAATAACTAAACACCCTAACACAAAATAAATAACTACAATTATCATTATTATTAATATCAATAACATATTTAATATTTTTATTTTTTTAACCTTAGGGATTGATAATTATTTATTCATGTATTATTACATAGCATTATTTTATTTTATTTATTTATTATTTAATTATATTAAATTCGTTGTATTGGACAGTGGTCACCATGGATGCTAGCCGTCCTCGGGAAAAATTCTGCTCAGGAAATCTGGACACTGGAAGAGTCCAGACTACTAATCAATATCTTGGAACTCCAAGCGATCAGATTGTGCCTGGAACATTGGACAGATCGTCTTCAGGATCAGTGCATATTCATAGTTACACAGTTACAGAGTTACATAGTTAGTGAGGTTGAAAAAATACATCAGTCCATCCAGTTCAACCTATGATGTGTGTGTGTGTTTGCTGTACATTGTATACCCCTGTATGTTGTGGTCTTTAAGGTGCCCATCTAATAGTTTTTTGAAACTATCGATGCTCCCTGCTGATACCACTGCTTGTGGAAGAGAATTCCACATCCTTACCGCTCTGACAGTGAAGAACCCCTTACGTATTTTAAGGTTAAACCGCCTTTCCTCAAGTTTTAGTGAGTGGCCACGTGTCTTATTGTATCTCCTTTCTCTGAAAAGTTTGTTCCTTATGCTCGGTTTACCAGTACAGTATTTGTACATTGATATCCTATCCCCTCTCAATCGTCTCTTCTCCAGAGAGAATAGGTTCAGTGCTTGTAGTCTTTCCTCATAGCTGATGTCCTCCATTCCCCTAATTATTTTTGTTGCCCTTCTCTGGACTCTCTCCAATTCCAGCACATCCTTCCTGAGGACCGGTGCCCAGAACTGGACGGAATACTCCAGATGTGGCCGGACCAGAGTCTTATAGAGTGGAAGAATAATCTCTTTATTTCTGGAGTGAATCCCCTTTTTTATACATCCCAGTATTCTGTTGGCTTTGCTTGCAGCTGCTTGGCATTGCATGCCACTGCCAAGCCTGTTGTCTACCAGTACCCCCAAGTCTTTTTCCATCCTAGAGTCACCCAGAGGTTCCCCCCCCTAGTGAGTAGCTTGCTTTCTTTCTGGCCCCCAAGTGCATCACTTTACATTTTTCAACATTAAACCTCCTCTGCCATGTAGTTGCCCACCCCGTTATTTTGTTCAGATCCGCTTGTAAGGTTTCCACATCCTGCATAGAAGATATTGGCATGCTTAGTTTAGTATCATCCGCAAATACTGAGATTGTACTAGATATCCCCTCCTCTAGATCATTTATGAATAAATTAAACAGGATTGGTCCCAGGACAGAACCCTGGGGGACCCCACTTTCCACACCCGCCCAATCCGAGCTCTCCCCATTAATCACCACCATCTGGACTCTCCCCTGGAGCCAGTTCTCTATCCAGGTACTCACCTTATTGTCCATATCTATGTGCCTTATTTTGAACAGTAAGCATTTGTGGTGTGGTGTTGGTGTTCATAAGGCAACAGTGGGGAACGGTATCAAAGGCCTTTGCAAAGTCCAGATGCACCACATCCACAGGCTTTCCTTTATCTAGGTGGCAGCTCACTTCATCGTAGAAGGTTAATAGATTGGTCTGGCAAGAACGATTTTTCATGAATCCATGCGGATTACTACTTATAATACCGTTTTCATTACTAAAGTCTTGTATGTGGTCTCTTAACATTCCCTCCAAAATCTTGCAGTCTACTGATGTTAGGCTGACCGGCCTATAGATACCCAGGATATATCTCGGCCCTTTTTTTAAATATTGGCACCACATTGGCTTTTTTCCAATCAGCTGGCACCATACCCGTCTGTAGGCTATCCATAAAAATCAAGTATAATGGTCTGGCAATCACCTGGCTGAGCTCTTTAAGAACCCTTGGGTGCAAGCCATCCGGTCCCGGTGATTTATTTATGTTAAGTTTCTCTAGTTTAGTTCTAAGTCTATCTTCTGTTAGCCATGAGGGTACTTCCTGAGGTGTATTATTTAATTTATCATTACAAGCTGGGTTAGTGTATTCAATCGGACAATGCCACTGCCGTGGCTTATGTCAATCACCAGGGGGGCACAAAAAGTGTCCTTGCGACTCTGGAGGTAGCCGGCATTCTAAGGTGGGCAGAACAGTTTGTTCCAGCCCTCTCCACCATACACATTCCCGGGGTGGAAATCTGGCAGGCGAATTACCTCAGTCAGCAGGCGTTGGACCAAGGGGAATGGTTCCTTTATCCGGAGGTGTTTCATCAGTTGGATGCAGTTTTGATTTGACCACAGTGTTTTCCGTATACAGGGATGGAGACCAATAGCATGTCCTGCTTGTCTCACATAAAGTCCCAAAAGGAAATTAGGGATTTCAAAGGCAGTGTGCTTTACAGGCCATGCCCCATACATAAAATCCCTTCCTATCTATATGCTGCATCCACCAAGGGGATGGAGGTGTAATGCTTTTCAGCTGGTCTTTTCCAGTTTGCACCATGGTTATAACCTAATTATTTGAGTCTTTGAGACAACAGCCAGTCGTGCATGGGGATGGGTTGGGGGAGGTTGGGCTGTCTCCCTCTCACCTGTTCCCCCATCCACCCATTAGCAGCCATGTGCCTCCAGTGTGAGGACACTAAATTAAGAGTGTAGGACTGCAGATATAACAGGGTGCCGTGAAGTGGCTCTGCAGCTTTCACATGCGTTTGCAAATGTGTGTCAACTAAACCCCTGTTCTTGTACCAAGAGACAGGTTTTATTTGGTTGGTGACAGACTGGAGGGTGAGTACATCAAACTGGGGGCTGGCTGACTTTCATGCATCTCTTACAATCCTTCAACCTCATTTTGTGTTTCATCAGTTGTGTCTCTGGTGGGGCATCCCCTAGGTGGATCTGTTGGCGTCCTGGCTCAACAGAAAGGTGCAGAGGTCTGTGGCTCAGTCACAGGATCCTCTGGCGGACGCTGCAGATGCGCTGGTCAGTATCGTCTGATTTACGCCTTCCCTCCTCTCAAGCTTCTGCCAAGACTTCAACGCAGGATTGAGGCAGAAGGGATTCCGGTCATCTTAGTGGCCCCAGACTGGCCTCGCTGTCTTGGTACGCTGATCTGATGCGGCTGGTCGCCGACATTCCTTGAAAGCTTAAGCCTCGTACACACGCCGCCTTTTGTCCAGTGTTGTTGTGTTGGTTGAAATGTGCTCTAGACTTGCACTGGACTTTTGTTGGCCGACATAAACCAACTTCAGAAGTGATGTCATGTGCTGGTTAACTTTCCGTGTGTTTTTTCTTCTCTGAGCATGCCCAGTCTTGCTCATCTGATTTTTGTCTGCCGAAATCTGTACTGACTGACGAACAATCGGCCGTTCTGGTGACGGCCAACAAAAATTTTATAGCATGCACACCAGATTTTGTTCGGCCGAAAAGTCGCAGTCGGTTGTCGGAAGCATCATACTAACAAGCCGACAATCGGCCGATCGGACGTTGGCCGAAAATTCACGGCCAACAATCGGTGCGTGTGTACGAGGCTTTACTCTCGGGGAGGATCTGCTGTCCCAAGGACCAATCTTCCATCCTGTTTTACAGTTGCTGGCTTTGATGGCTTGGCTGTTGAACGCCGTGTGGTGAAGGATAGAGGTTTGTCTGAGTCAGTGATTCCAACGCTGTTAAAAGCTAGGAAATCTACTTCTAGGAAGATCTAACATCATACATGGAAGATGTACATTGCATGGTGAGAGTCTTTTGGTGTTCATCCTCGCAATTTTTTGGTGGCTCGGATCTTGACCTTCCTTCAACGGGGGGTTCGAATAGAAATTGGCCTTGAGTACTATCAAGGGTCAGGCCTTAGCGGTCTTCTTTCAACGGCCTTTGGCCACATACTCCCTAGTACATACTTTTTTCAGGGAGTTAGACCCCTCCAGTGCCGTCTTTGTTGCCGCCTTGGGACCTCAATTTGGTGCTCTCACTCCTCCAAAAGCCTCCTTTTGAGAATATTTGGGAGGTTCCCCTGCTTACGCTGTCCCAGAAGGTGGCCTTTTTGGTGGCTTTCACCTCTGCCCGTAGGGTGTCGGAATTGGTGGCGTTATCCTGTCGTTCACCTTACTTGGTGGTTCACAGTGATAAGGTGGTTCTTCGCCCCTGTCCATCATTCCTTCCTCAGATTGTCTCTGGTTTTCATTTGAATGAAGACTATGGGCCTAAGTCAGTAAGAATAAGGAGCAGAAATAGTCATTCTACATTTAATTACTCCCAATTAAAACAACTGAGACCTCAACTAGGTGAACATGTGAATGGAAAAGTAGGAGTACAAATAGGCGAATATGCATTAGTGAATTCCGAATTGGCATAGTCACGGTTCCATATCTGGCAATTGCATACGAGTTTCCTATATAAAACTGCACTGCAGTATTTAGCTATGATCATGGTTGTACATGTATGCCAATAAATATGGGGTGTGCTCTACCTCATGTGTGGCTATTTATATTACAATTATTGTGCATAGTTTGTTTTCTTCTTTTGCTAACGAATGCTGTTCTGAAGGATTATTACAGTAATGTCTGCTATTCCATGAGGTTACGTGTATTTATCATTTACAATGGCAGTCAGGGTGCCATTGTCTAGCTAGTAGAGATCTGTGCGTCCCTCCATGGATATGCCTCTCCAGACCATTACTGACCCACCACCAAACTGGTCATGCTGAACGAGGTTACAGGCAGCATAACATTCTCCATGGCTTCTCCAGACCCTTTCACATCTGTCACATGTGCTCAGAGTGAACATGCCCTAATCTGTGAAAAGCACAGGGCGCCAGTGGTGGACCTGCCAATTCTGGTGTTCAATGGCAAATGCCAAATCGAGCTCCACAGTGCCAAGCAGTGAGCACAGTGTCCACTAGAGGATGTTGGGCCCTCAGGCCACCCTCATGAAGTCTGTTTCTGATTGTTTGGTCAGAGACATTCACACCAGTGGCCTGCTGGAGGTCATTTTGTAGGGCTCTGGCAGAGCTCATCCTGTTCCTCCTTGCACAAAGGAGCAGATGCCAATCCTGCTGATTGGTCAAGTACCTTCTAGAGCCCCGTCCAGATCTCCTGCGTAACTGCCTGTCTCCTGGAATCTCTTCCATGCTCTTGAGACTTACTGGCATGGCATGTATTGACGTGCCATCCTGGAGGAGTTGGCCTCATGCTACCAGTAGTTCCACTAACCCTAGCCAAATACGAAAACTAATGAAAAACAGTCAGAAAAGATTAGTATGCAAAAGATAAAAAATTGATACAGGGATATGTCAAACCAGCCAAAGGTCCCTTCCCCAAACTAATTCATACAAGAAACAAAAAACAATGTCCCTGGGGAATTTGCGTGGACCAGGCTGGAGATAGTGAAGGTAGTAAAGAAAATATAAGAGAGTAGGTAAAAATTAACATTTATTGATCCATTTAAAATCACAAATCACATATATAACACTAGAATAAAATGTAAAGGAACATGATGATGTAAATACGTTCAATAGATATTACACGTATCCTGGTGAGGAATGCAGATCAGAGGTTCTTGGGACAGGTAAGTGTATCCAACATGTTTCGGAATTTGGAAATTCCTTCTTCAGGGAAAATATACACAACCATGCAATCACCACATCAACATCTAGAAAGTATACAGAACATGTATGAGAATTATACTGAAGTCTGTACATGTGTAATAACCATCATTCCATCCACATATATGGGGAGTTCCATATAAGTGTATCAACTTACCCAAACGGCAGGATGCCTATGCATAGATCCTTGCAGCAATGGGTCAAAAAATGATGGGGTAAATGTCTGTGCAGCCGTATCAATGCCAACCATATATGAAGCCCACTTATGTTGCACCAATGGAGAAAGGGATTTAGAGAGATGTGTACAGGGCCGCTTGGCGTGGTATAAACTACAGGGCAGTATGAGCCCCCCTGTATCCGAGTGGTTCTGTAGCTTCACACAGTGTGTCCCGTCTACCTCAAAGAAGCCGTGTCCACGTGGTGGTCACAAGCAGCACCTATGGAGGAATGGTTCCACAAAATTATACTGAAGTCTGTACATGTGTAATAACCATCATTCCATCCACATATATGGGGAGTTCCATATAAGTGTTTCAACCACGCCAAGCGGCCCTGTACACATCTCTCTAAATCCCTTTTCTCTATCGCTCATTGACAGACGTAGTCTTCTTGATTCTCAAGAGCTGGGTTATGTTGTCTCCGCAGGAGTAGGACTAGGCAGAATGACAAAACGTTCTGGCTCCACCCTAGGGGCAGTCCCTGAGGGTATATCCTCCCTCTCTCTGCTACAGGGAATCAGTTTTTTTCTGTCTAGTCAGGAGTAAGGACCTAAGTTCCTTGCTGGGATCTTTTGGTCCTGGCAAGACTTTTTTTCTTTAAGAAAAATACATTTTTTAGGTAGTTTTCTCCAGTGTTTTTTTCCTGTGAGATCTTCAAGCAAAAATGCCGGACTGGGCGACACTTGTGGTCACCCCAGCCGGCCTACGAGCGCGCGCAGACCATGGCATTGCGCTTGGTCGGCCGCGACATATTCAAGTAAGTATGCGGGGCCGGGCGACGGGCTGGATGTTGAGATCCAGTGGTCACCCCGGTTTCTGCCTAAGAGCGCGTGCAGACCAGTGCGCTGAGTCGGCCGCGACGGAGTCCCAGTAAAGGGACTGACTTTGCGAGTTAAAAGCTCGCTTGGACGCCAGGTACCAGAGAGTCGAGGCGTCCACAAACCCCCACCCCGGTGGAGAGGGTATTGTGAAGAGAGGGTGCCTGTCGGTTCGGTATGGTGAGTAAACGTTCCCTTTTTTCCTCATTATGAGGCAGTATATATTATGGGCCCCTCCATATATGGTCAGTATATATCTGATACTTACAAGTCCCCCTTGTAATACAGCATGTGTTTGTGGGAAGTGGACTTGGTTCAAGAGCTAACACTCTACCCAGCAGACTGTAACATTACAGCAGACATAGGAGGTATAATCCTACCTTATGTGCAGTGTATCTCTGTAGATCCATATGTCACCTCTTAGCAGAGTGCAGGTGGATGTGCTGGGAAGACGATATCGGCGGTCCGCCGCCATTTTGCCGTAGACCGAATGCATGTATGTCCTCAGGTCACGCCGGCCGCCATGTTTTTGGAGTCTTATGTCTCTTCTATGGGGGCGGTCATGTTTTGTGAGCCCAGCTACCTCGTGGAGGGCTGGGAACGCCGGAAGGCGTACACAGGGGGCGGAGCCACGCCTTCTGCCCGGGAAAAAGCAAACAGCTCCTTCCAGTCTGTGTAAGACAGACGCTGACTGCAGTTTGTTGGAAACTGCACTGCATCGGTTGGTGAGCCTTGGGGGTCCCTCTCTCTCTCTCTCTGGGATCGAGAAGCAGGTACTCTGAGGGGCGCTATTGCGCTAGGGGGAGACACACAAAAAAAAAAAAAAAAAAAGAAAAAGTTTTTTTGTTTTTGCTGGCAAAGGTGTCCTGTATTAACATGGACCCTGCCACTCATGTATCTCCTCCGGATCCCCTCGAGGGGTCTGCGGGATCCTCCAGCACCCCATTGACAATTGAATCTTTGTCAGCTATTATGGAAACTTTTGTGTCCCGGGTGGAAGTGGCTTGTCAGGGACAGGGCGCAAGAAAGCGACCCCCGCCTAACCCCTTATTATCTGAAACTTCGGATTCAGACTCTGAGCCTATTTCTGCAGTTGCAGGTACTTCATCTGGTATTGGTGTCTCGGGTCCTGTCTCTTCAGACAGTGAGGAGGATGTTTCGGCATCCGCCATAGCCCGAGAGGAAGCGTTGGTAAACGCACTCATTGTATCTGTTCAAGAGACTTTAAGGTTACAGGGTATTCCATCAGAAATAGCTGAAACTGAGATCCCTTTTGGGACTAAAAAGCGCATCAAAGTGGCGAAGGTTTTTCCATTGCCCAAATGTTTTGGCAATCCAATCGAAGAAGAATGGCGTCTGCCAAAACGCACTTTTAATATTTCTAAACGCATTGACAGGCGTTATCCGTTTGAGGAAACCCTTATTAAGAAATGGACAGAACCACCTGTGGTGGATTCACCAATTGCTAGATTGAATAAAGCCACGGTTATTCCTTTAGAAGACGCTCCGTCTTTTAAAGATCCAGTGGATCGCAAGATAGAAGCTATGTCTCGCACCATGTTTTCCTTGATTGGATCAGCTTTCAGACCAATAATTGCTATTGGTCTGGTTTCGCAGGCTGTAACTGAATGGACCAAGTGGTTACGCCGGGACTTAGAAGAAGTCCCTCAGGCGGTATCAGATTTGTTGGAACAAATGATACAGGGGTTACAGTTTGTATGTGATGCGGCGTTAGACGCCACTCCATTAATGGCGCGAGCATCAGTCTCAGCAGTGGTTCTCAGGCGTACACTGTGGCTAAAAGGTTGGTTAGCCGACCAAGGTTCCAAAAAAGCATTGGCTAATATCCCCTTTTCAGGAGAGCGTCTATTTGGAGCCAACTTAGATGAGATCATTAAGGATCTCACCGGTGGAAAAAGCACCTTTTTACCGCAAAATTTTAAAGGTAGAGGAACTCGTCAAAGACGAGGGCCTTCTTTTTCTGCTCACAAGAGGTTTTTTCGTCCAGCGGGTGAAAAAACTAAGTCCTCCAAAGCTCCTACAGGAGGCGTCAGGGGTCGTTGGTCGGGCAAGCAAAAGCCCGCCCCCTCCAGACCTGAAGATAAACCATCCAAAGCCTGAAGGTGCGCCCCCACCCATAACTGGGGTGGGGGGACGTCTTCGCCGGTTCCCGGATCCATGGCTTTCCAGAATCCCGGACAAATGGGTTTGCGAAGCCAGCTAATATATGCCTTCCCTCCTCTCGCGTTACTGCCAAGACTTCTTCGCAGGGTAGAGGAGGAAGGAATCCCAGTAATCCTGGTAGCTCCGGACTGGCCTCGTCGAGCTTGGTACGCCGACATGGTCAGACTGGTGGCGGACGTCCCATGGAGACTTCCTCTCAGGGAGGATCTACTGTCTCAGGGACCGATCTTCCATCCTGCTTTACGATCGCTGGCTTTAACGGCCTGGCTATTGAGACCCAGGTGCTGAAGGACAAAGGTTTGTCAGCTTCAGTTATTCCTACTCTAGTTGAAGCAAGGAAAGCGACTTCCAGAAAGATTTATCATCGCACATGGAAGTCCTACATTGCATGGTGTGAACCTTTGGGGTTCCGTCCTCGGTCTTATTCGATTAGTCGAATATTGGCTTTTCTGCAACAAGGGGTTGAGCAGAAACTGGCCTTGAGTACTATCAAGGGTCAGGTCTCAGCATTAGCCATCTTCTTTCAGAAGCCTTTGGCTACTCATTCCTTGGTGCGGAATTTCATCCAGGGGGTGCGACATCTGGCTCCGCCAGTGCACGCGCCGTTACCCCCCTGGGATCTTAATTTAGTGTTGTCGGTTCTTCAGAAACCTCCCTTTGAAGATATTAGGGAGATTCCTCTACCCACGTTGTCCCAGAAGGTGGCCTTCTTGGTGGCTATTACTTCTGCACGCAGGGTGTCAGAACTGGCCGCATTATCTTGTCGTTCACCATATCTGGTGGTTCATAGAGATAAGGTGGTTCTTCGTCCGAATCCATCCTTCCTACCAAAAGTGGTTTCAGAATTTCATCTGAATGAAGAAATTGTATTACCTTCCCTGTGTCCTAAGCCCAGTCATCCTCGGGAATTTGCTTTGCACTCCTTGGATGTGGTCCGGGCGATCAGGGTATACTTGAAAACGACAGACTCGTTTCGCAAGACGGATTCACTTTTTGTGATCCCAGATGGACCCAAAAAGGGGTTGCCTGCATCTGCCGCGACCATTTCCAGATGGATCAGACAGACGGTAGTGCAGGCTTATTCTATTAAGGGTCGGGAGCCCCCGTTCCCTGTTAAGGCGCACTCCACTCGGGCACTTAGTGCGTCATGGGCCTTTCGCCATCAGGCGTCAGTGGTCCAGGTGTGCAAGGCGGCTACCTGGTCGTCGGTGCATACCTTCTCTAAACATTATAAAGTAGATGTAATGGCATCGTCTGATGCCTCATTTGGCCGCAAGGTTTTGCAGGCCGCAATTTGAGGAGACCAGTGGTCTACCTCGAGGGTTTTTTTCCGTTGGAAAATTTTTTCTTTAGCCTCATTCTTTGTTTATAATGAGCCTTTAAAACTTCTAGTTTGGCACCGGTTGGGCCTTCTAGATTGGATTTGATTTTGTCAATCCCACCCCTCATTTGTGGCACTGCTTCTGGATGTCCCAGCTCTTGAGAATCAAGAAGACTACGTCTGTCAATGAGCGATAGAGAAAAATGGATTTTTGTAAGAACTTACCGTAAAATCCTTTTCTCTTAAGCTCATTGACAGACGTAGTACCCGCCCCTCTATCATTGAGTTGGGTTGGGTTAAATTCTCTGTACTGCTTTAAACAGAACTGATTCCCTGTAGCAGAGAGAGGGAGGATATACCCTCAGGGACTGCCCCTAGGGTGGAGCCAGAACGTTTTGTCATTCTGCCTAGTCCTACTCCTGCGGAGACAACATAACCCAGCTCTTGAGAATCAAGAAGACTACGTCTGTCAATGAGCTTAAGAGAAAAGGATTTTACGGTAAGTTCTTACAAAAATCCATTTTCTCCAAGGCCTCTGAAGCAAGTATGGCGAAAAGGAAAAACCCGGCGCCACTACATGCGGATAGTCAATGAGGTGATAGATGAACTGGTCGAGACTGAAAGTGAAGAAGCGGTGACACAATTTCTCCAAGCAACTAAGAGATTCGTCAGTGAGCTAGAGAAGAAGAGGGACAATGCTGAAGCACCAAACACCAGTGAGAAAGACCCCCAACCAGAACAGCAATTAGCCAATCTGAAACGACAATACCACACTATGCAGGAGAAGTTCCAGGAAACGTCAAGAATGATTGAGGAACAGATAAAAGAGCTGAGTACTAAAAGCCAGGACTCAAATGACAGTCATTCAAAACAACAACCTATTCCAGTTACTCGGAGACTTCACTATGGTAACTTGCCAGAGGTGATAATCAGAAAGGACTTTAAGATTGCTGGTCAGATAGGTGAAAAGGAACAGAAAGACAAGTTGTCCTATACAAACCTTTTGCACCAGATTGACATGGGACTACAAAAAGGGTATCCCGATTCTGAGATTGTGGAAGCTGTGGTAAAAGCCATAAGTCCCGGCCTTAGTCTCAGAGGTATGCTGGAAATGAAGAATGGACTGACCCTAGTGCAACTTAGGAGAATCCTAAAAAGCCATTACAAGGAGGAAAATGCTTCCGAACTGTACCAACAACTGATAAACATTTCACAGAATAGCAAGGAAACTCCTCAGAATTTCCTGTTCAGAGCCATTGAATTGAAGAACCGCCTGTTGTTTGTCTCACAAGGAGAAGGTTCGGATGAACACTTCAGCACTGAGCTGATACAAAAGAAATTCCTACGGTCAGTGGGTACTGGACTGAGAAGTGACCATATCAAGTTCCAATAAAAGCAGTATTTAGATGATATGTCCATTCCAGATGAGGTGTTCATAGAGAAAACAAATTAAGCCACTAATATGGAGATGGAAAGGGAACAGAAGCAAAAGAAAACTCAGCCCAGCCTTCGATGAAAGGGAAAGAGTGTCAGTCCAATGTCTTACAGTGTCTTCAGGAACCAGATGTCCTGACAATGACTGCCGACAAAAAATCAAGTAGCCCAACCATCCAACAGCTTTCAAAGAGCAACTCTGAACTGGAAAAGCTGATACTCCAGATGCAAAAAGAAATGATAGAGATGAAAACACTTCTCCAAGGTTCGAGAACTCGGCGAGACCATGATTTTAAAGGGCCTCAGGTAGCAGTGGGCATGAGCAATGGATGTTGTCAATCTTGTAAAAGAACTGGTCGGAGAACTGCCTGTGACCATTGCTTCCACTGTGGTCAATCTGGACATATAGCGAGATACTGTAAAATGACCAGTCCCAACCAGTTAAACAGGAGAGGGTTGCTGTCAAGGGACTGACAGTAACCTGTGCGAGAACCAACCCTGTGTCCCAAAGTGAAACTCTTGTTGGTAGCAAAGCAACAAGCTCTCAAACCACCCGGGGCTCCCCTAATGGAAGACGAGAACGCTAACCATAGAACCAGCGAACCACTGCACCTGTGCAACATGGGTCCACAAAGTTATTCGGTCCGGTTACAAGATCAGGTTTCGCTCTTGTCCCCGGCAAGGTTTTGCCTTTCAACCTGTGCCTGTCCGCAGAGCGGTTACAGGGTCTGTTTGGGGCCGTACAAGACCTGTTCCTTCAGGGGGTGATTGTCACGGTTCTGACTCCGAACGTTTTCAGGGTTTTACTCCAACCTGTTCACAGTCCCCAGGAAGGAAGGCAACGTGTGTCCATTCCTGGACCTCAAGGCGCTAAACTATTTTGTGCAGGTACAGAAGTTCAGAATGCAGTCCATTCGAATGGTGGTGGCATCCCTGCATCAGGGGGATTTTCATGCCTCTATCGACATCAAGGATGCTCGCCTTCACATTCCAATATGTGCCAGTCACCAGCGTTTTCTCCACTTTGCTGTGCGAGAGGAGCATTATCAGTTTGTGGTGATAGCCTTTGGTCTCGCCTCCGCTCCTCGGGTCTTCATAAAAGTGTTGGCTCTGGTGCTATCTTTACTACGCCAACAAGGAATCGTGGTATTGGGCTACTTGGACAATCTCCTTCTGCGAGTGGAGTCTTCATCTGCTCTGGTGGAGAACCTGGAGTTCACAATATGAACTCTGTGGGAGTTTAGCTGTATTCTGAATTTTGAGAAGTCTGCCCTGGTTCCATCCACAAAGCTGGACTATTTGGGCCTGTCCAGCAAATGGTCATCCCTCTGGACTTGCATGCGGGTGCTGGGTCTAAAGGTATCTACCTTGAGGCAGTTCTGTTTGCGCAGTTCCATACGAGGTCTCAGCAAAAGGAGATTCTGACCAAATGGGAGAAGACTCTGCAGTCTCTTGATATGGTGGCTTCGCTCTCCGGTGTTTCGGCTAGGAAAATCTTTCCTTCTATTGGACAGTGGTCACCACGGATGCCAGCCTGTCCGGCTGGGGAGGCATCCTCAGCAAGCATTCTGCTCGGGATATGGACGCTTGAAGTGTCCAGACTACCGATCAATGTCCTCAAACTCCGAGCGATCAGGCTGTGTCTGGATCATTGGACGAATCGATGCCCTGTGCACATTCAATCGGACAATGCCACGGCCATGGTTTATGTCAATCGCCAAGGGGGCACAAGAAGTGCCCTGGCTGCTCTGGAGGTAGCTGGCATTCTGGGGTGGGCAGAACGGTTTGTTCCAGCTCTCTCAGCCATGCACATTCTCAGGGTGGAAAACTGACAGAAGGATTACCTCAGTCGGCAGGCTTTGGACCAAGGGGAGTGGTCCATTCATCTGGAGGTGTTTCATCAGCTGTGTCTCCAGTGGGGCACCCCCCAGCTGGATCTCTTGGCGTCTCAGCTCAACAGAAAGGTGCAGAGGTTTGTGGCTCGGTCAAGGGATCCTCTGGCGGACGCCACAGATGCACTGGTGGCCCTGTGGGGTCAATATTGTCTTATTTATGCCTTCCCTCCTCTCAAGCTTCTACCAAGACTTCTATGCAGGATCAAGGCATAAGGGATTCTTAGTGGCTCCGGACTGGCCTCACTGGGCTTGGTACGCCAATCTGGTGCAGCTGGTCATCGACGTTTATTGGAAGCTTCCTCTCAGGGTGGAAGCTTCCTCTCTGGGAGGATCTGCTGTCCCAAGGACCGATCTTCCCTCCTGTTTTACAGTCGCTGGCTTTGATGGCTTGGTTGTTGAACGCCAAGTGCTAAGGAATAGAGGTTTATCTGAGTTGGTGATTCCTAAACTGTTAAAAGCTAGGAAATCTACTTCTAGGAAGATCTACCATTGTATGTGGAAGACATACATTGCGTGATGTGAGATTCTTGGGGTTTATCCTCGCTCCTTCTCGTGGCTCGGATCTTAACCTTCCTTCAAAGGGGTGTTGAACAGAAATTGGCCTTGAGTACCATCAAGGGCCAGGTATCGGCCTTGGCGATCTTTTTCAAACAACCTTTGGCAAAAAGACGTGCATACTTTTCTTCAGGGTGTCTGACATTTGGTTCCTCCAGTGTGGGCTCCGTTGTCACCTTGGGATCTTAATTTGGTGCTTTCAGCTCTACAGAAGCCTCCCTTTGAAAATATTCAGGACATTTCCCTGCTTACGCTGTCCCAGAAGGTGGACTTTTTGGTGGCTATCACCTTTGTGCACAGGGTGTCGGAACTGGTGGCGTTATCCTGACGTTCAGCTTATCTGGTGATTCACAGTGATAAGGTGGTGCTTCGCCCCTGTCCGTCATTTCTTCCTAAGGTGGTCTCTGACTTTAATTTGAATGAAGACATTGTGTTGCCTTCCCTGTGTCCCAGGCCTAAACATCCGAAGGAAATTGCCTTGCATGTGGTCCGGGCAATTAGGGTGTACCTGGCAACTACGGAGTCTTTCAGGAAGTCAGATTCTCTATTTGTGCTTATGGATGAACCTTGCAAAGGGTTGTCCACTTCCTCTGTGACCATTTTCAAATGGATCAGACAGACGGGGGTTCAGGCCTATTCCATCAGGGGTCAGGTTCCTCCTTTCCCTGTCATGGTGCACTCTACTAGGGCGCTTAGTGCCTCCTGGACCTTCCGTCATCAGGCGTCAGTGATGCAGGTTTGCAAAGCAGCCACCTGGTCATAGGTGCACACTGTTACAAGGTTTTTGAAAGTGGATGTGTTGGCATCTGCGGATGCTTCTTTTGGCCACAAGGTTTTGCAGGCTGCTGTTTAGGAGGACCTGATCCTCTTTAAGGGTGTATTGTTTTCTTCAGGTTTGCTCCAGTTGTTTTGGTTGAGCCCCTGTTGCCGGGTTGGCTACTTTTTAGCCTTGGGAATGTTTTGCTGTTTCCCACCCCTCATGTTTAACACTGCTTTGGGACATCACAATGGTCAAGAATGACCGGAGCTGTGTCCGTCAATGAACAAAAGAGAAAATGTGATTTTTGACTTACCGTAAAATCCATTTTTCTGATGTTCATTGACGGACACAGCTCCCACCCCTCTGTGGAGTTGTAATTCTTCTGACACTGCTTGTAACAAAACTGAGTGCCTATAGCAAGGAGAGAGGGAGTATACCCCCTGGGACTGTCCATAGGTGTAGCCAGACTTTTTTTTTTCCTGCCTAGTGTTCTAGTAGGGGGCAGTATAACCCAATGGTTAAGAAAATCAGGAGCTGTGTCCGTCAATGAACATTAGAGAAATGGATTTTACGGTAAGTCAAAAATCCAATTTTTTTAGTAATACTAATTATTAATATGAATTATTATTAATGATTCTTCATTGTTATTTATTATTATTTAAGTCCCCTTAAATGGTTGGCTGGCAGGTGCAGGTTTCTCGCTGAAGATGAGCCCTTTTAGCGTTAAAGCATTGGTTGGAGTATCTCTGACATATTGCCAGCTGCTAAGTTCTCTGAAACAAAGGATTTAGTTACAGGAGGATTGTTTTGGCAGGGGTCCACCATTGGGGCCACGCTGAGGATGGTGTGACATTTTACAACAGAGACGGATGTGGGCAGGTCAGGTGTCTATATTTCACTGGCTACATCCTGGATCTTGTCAGGCGTGTACACAGAATTTAATTGTTCTTTTGCTCAGAATATTACATTTGTTTTATTACGGGATCAACGTGTTGGAACTCATTGGACCATAAGGAACGTTAAAGAAGAATTCCATATATTGCAGTTTTTTATAATTACATTAGTTCACCTTTGATCATTGTAAGTATATATCTGTCATAATATCCTGAAAGTTTACATTAAAAAATGTGTTGTGCTGATATACATACAAAAAAAAAAAATCAAAAAACAATTTCAAATGAAAAACATTAGGTCCACAAAACAGTCCCAAAGTGATAATTCCAACTATGAACTAAGAAGCCTCCACCAGCCTCAGTGCTCCACATGGACATCCTTACCAGGGTCTGAGACCTCATAAGAAAGAAGGTCTAATATCGCTTTAAATGTCTCCAGGAAGAAGAAGCCTTAGAACCCTTCACACTTGAAAATTTATTTTTTACAAAAGGAAACGGCTGTCAAGTTCTTACCTTGCCTTCCTGTTGGCAGCCATCTTGGACATGTGCAGACTGCTGTCTCTTATAAACTCTGTTTGGATCATCACTTGTCTTCTGCCTGGGGGTCGCTTAGTGATGATGTTGCACACCTGACTATATATATCACCTGATGGCTTTCAGACCTTGCCCTTGCGTTTATGCTCCAAGGTGCATAACTGCCAACAGTCCTCTGGTCTCTGTGGTTTCTCCGTGCATGACTTGGCTTGGCTGACGACCTTCCTGGATCTTGATTCCGCATCGGCAGATGACCTTGCATTGGTTGACGACCCGGCTTCCACAGACTACCTGCTTCTGGACTCGATCTAGGCTTGGATAACTACCCGTTCCTGGACTCGATCTCGGCTTGGATGACTACCCGTTCCTGGACTCGATCCCGGCTTGGATGACTACCCGCTTCCGAACTTGACTCCGGCTGTTCTTGATTTCGCTCCTCTCTCTTGCTGTGTGATTATTATTGTTGCATTAATAAATTGCTTTATTTTACTTGCATTTTTGTGTGGTCTGGTTTCCTGGCATCCACTAAATTTTCAAATCCACCCCGGGCAACCCTCTGACAATGCTCTACGGGACGATTCGCGTAAGGGGGAAGCCAAGCAGTAACATCATTAGCTAGCTGTTTTCTATCCTGTGAATATATGAATGTGTTTTTAATAAAATCATAATTGGAAATACTACACAATGTGGTCTCCCCCTTCTTCTTTATGTTTGAGCTGCTGCCTGGGGTGGATGTGACAAATCGGTGGATGCCGATGTTTTATTCCAGTGTCAAGACATCTTCTTCCTGGAGACATTTAAAGTGATATTAGACCTCCTTTCTTATGTGGTCTCAGGCTCTGGTAAAGATGTCCTTGTAGTGGTGGTTGGAGCATTAGGTGGAAATATCGTTTTGGGACTGTTTTATGGACTTAATGTTTTTATTTATTATTATTTCAGGTACTTATATAGTGCTGTCAATTTACGCAGCGCTTTTACATATATTGTATATTCACATCAGTCCCTATCCTCAAGGAGCGTACAATCTAAGGTCCCTAACGCACATTCATACATACACATGCTAGGGCAAATTTAGACAGTAGCCAATTAATAATTTTTTTTTTTTTTTTTTTGTATGTACAACAGTGCAACACATTTATTTAAACTTTTAGGATATTACTGTATTCTGATATCTGTGCAGAAGTTGGATTTATATGTAGCACACTCCTAGGTAGGTGCTAGTGAGAGAGTATAGTTTTGAGTCCTGTCTGCTTACCAGAGGAGCAGCAGGCAAATCTATATTGTTCTCTGCCTACCAGAGAGCAGGATCTATCAGTGAGTCTGCTCATTGTGCTCAGTATGCGATTAATTCAGTCTGAAGAGTGTTTCACACTGGTCCAATAGGGAGGCATGTTGGACAGTGGGAGGAAACCTGACGAATGGATGCATAGGCTTTTGATACAATCCTGATGATTGGCAGAGGGCAGGTCGCCTCGGTGCATTCTGGGATACTGTATAAAAGCGAGGAGCGCATGTGCTGCGGGGTCTTTGGCTGGAGAGCAGAGTCCATGACGGAGGGGGGCGGCTTCCTACTCCTCTGTAGAGGTGCCACGTGGTCGCAGGAAGTGGTCTCGAGGGCCAGAGGAGCAGTTGAGAGCAGCTGAACCGAAAGGTCCAGGGAATCTGACTGAGAGGGGAGACACTGGAGACCCTGGGACTGCAGTATCGTGAGTACAGACACTCGGGTCAAGGGGCCTGACCTGAGGGGGGCCACCCCTGCTCGTAGGATAGTCAGTTGACGGGTGTCAGCCGGGGAACAGAGAGGATACTAGGGAGATTGTCCTGAAGATAACTAATTGTTCACCAAGTCATCTTAAAGATAAGAGACTTAATTGCTATTCATCCGGAGTGGCAGGATGAATAGCAATACTACAAGGCACTACTCTCGCCACTGACAGGGACATCATGTGTTTGCATTTTTGTTACAAGCTGTTTCCAGTGACAGGCAACGTGGCAAGTGACAAACGCCACATTGTCTGCCGGCAGATGCAAAATGACGAGCTGCATCCGGTAGCAGGCAACATGGCAAGTGACCAGCTGCATCTGCCGGCACGTAACTTGGCAAGTGACAAGCTGCATCTGGTGGCAGGCAACATGGCAAGTGACAAGCTGCATCTGGTGGCAGGCGACGTGGCAAGTAATAAGCTGCGTCTGGTGACAGGTGTTGGTGGCAAGTGACAAGCTGCGTCTGGTGGCAGGCAACAGTGGTAAGTGACAAGCTGTATCTAGTGGCAGGCAACATGACAATATATACTGTATATTAGGTATAGACTGATATGGTTTTTTCAGGGCCCATACTGATATTTTGGCCATCGCATATCGGTATCGGCCGATAGTGGCCAATATTTTGTACATTTAAAGTTTTGAAAAATAAAGACAATTTTTGACACAAATCTGGTACTGAACATGTTAATTTTTGTTTAATGCTTAATGGTTGGCTTGCTGGCACCCTGTGGTGGGTGGCTTGCACCCTGTAGTGGATGGCTGGCTGGCTGGCACCCTGTAGTGGGTGGCTGGCTGGCACCCTGTTGTGGGTGGCTGACTGGCACCCTGTGGTAGGTGGGTGGCTGACACAGGGGTTGTGGGTGCCTGGCTGGTACAGGACCTGTGGGCAGCTGGCTGGTACAGTGCCTGTGGGTGGCTGGCTGTCTGTCTGTCACTCTGTCTGTGGATGGCTGGCTGTCTGGCACCTGTATTGGGTGGGTGGCTGGCACAGGGGCTGTGGGTGGCAGGCTGGCTGGTACAGTGCCTGTGGCTGGCAGGTACAGGGCCTGTGGGTGGCTGGCTGGCTGGCTTGCTGGTGCAGTGCCTGTGGCTGGCTGGCTGGTACAGGGCCTGTGGATGTGGGTGGCTGGCTGGCACCGGGCTGCTGTGGGTGGGTGTATGGCTGTGATACACTCCTGCGAGACTAGTCCCGACTCCAGATGAGGCTGTCCAAGGCGAGGGAGGCAGCCTAAGAAGGCAGAATGACGTCACAAAAATATCGGCAATATCGACCAGTTCCAGGGCCGATACCGATATATATCGGGGAAAGTGCATATCGGTCCTCGATATATCGGCCTTGCCGATAATCGGTCTATCCCTACTGTTAATACACAACACAAAAAGTTAAAAAAAGTTTTCATATCTTTGTTCCATCAATTTAAAACACTTCACTTAAAATACCATATACAAATTGTAATAGGATGCCAACTCTACCACTTGTCTTCCTAGTAAACAAGCAGAGGAATTGTACAATGGGAGTCCTCAGAGATCATTAAATGTGGGTCGATGCGTTTCATGGGATGACACGCCTTATCAGGATCTCAGATCTCATATATATTGTACAGTGGGTACGGAAAGTATTCAGACCCCCTTAAAGTTTTCACTCTTTGTTATATTGCAGCCATTTGCTAAAATCATTTAGGTTCATTCTTCTTCCTCATGAATGTACACATAGCACCCCATACTGACAGAAAAACACAGAATTGTTGACATTGTTGCAGATTTATTAAAAAAGAAAAACTGAAATATCACATGGTCCTAAGTATTCAGACCCTTTGCTCAGTATTTAGTAGAAGCCCCCTTTTGATCTAATACAGCCAGGAGTCTTTTTGGGAAAGATGCAACAAGTCTTTCACACCTGGATTTGGGGATCCTCTGCCATTCCTCCTTGCAGATCCTCTCGAGTTCTGTCAGGTTGGATGGTAAACGTTAGGTCTCTCCAGAGATGCTCAATTGGGTTTAAGTCAGGGCTCTGGCTGGGCCATTCAAGAACAGTCACGGAGTTGTTGTGAAGCCACTCCTTCGTTATTTTAGCTGTGTGCTTAGGGTCATTGTCTTGTTGGAAGGTAAACCTTCGGCCCAGTCTGAGGTCCAGAGCACTCTGGAGAAGGTTTTTGTCCAGGATATTGTAAATAAAAGAAATATCAGCGCACAGTAACACAGATCAGAAATTTGTAGCTGCTGGACACTCAGGTCAAACTAGAACACCCGTATGCAGAACTGAATAGAAAAATAGTGCAGCGCTAATATTCAAACATGAACAAATGACACAAACAAAATGAGATAAAATGAGAAGAAGATAAGTCCATGCAATGCCCGTGGAGTAAGGGTGAGGAAAGGGGTCCTGAATATAACAGTTGGTGCTCTTAGTGCACTGATATCCACCACCTTCTAAGTTGGCCTCTCACCTTAATAACACTTGGATTAAGCATGTAATTCCTCTCTAAGAATGGCTCCTCGATAATACATCCTCTTAAAATGGCATAGCAGGGAAGCCCCAATCAGAGAACGCTGTAAGCCTGTGACCACTTCCTGGATCAGCTCAACTCATTCACATGTAATGGGGAAACATAAAGGGCAGACCCATAGTGTAGTACTATTAAGTTCTTTATTAAAATAGCATAAAAGACAGCCTCTTACTTTTGTGTGGATAAAAGCCAGCGATAAAGTGACAGATAATCTTGTCTTGGAGAGTCCTGCTCGGACCTCACCAGACTCCAGATGGCAGCGGGTGACGTCGGTAGCTCCACCTTCCCCCCGTACGCGTGGCGTCTCCCAATGGGCGGAGACTTCTTCAGCGGTTTAGAACGATGTGCGGGACGTCACCCCTTATGTGTCACGAACTGCCCGCTGATTGGTCGGGCAATCCGCATATCCTCATTGGCTGGTTGAGGTCGGCATGGATACAGAGACGCTGCGCTCCACTAGAGAGCGGAAGTGGCTGTACCAATACCATAACAAACGACCGTGGATTAGAAAAACAGCTTATCTTGATGTCTATGGCAACCATAACCGCATATTCCGCTAAACCGGAAGTGAAAGCAGGCTAGTGCCGAATACTACCAAGAAAAGCCGCACATTTATCTGTATTTACTGAAGCAGGTTTCAATATACAAGAGGACCTGGACTATGTGTATTATAGCACAAACTCCCCTGGTCATACATGTTCAAAAGGAGGAAACACTGCCGGCACAGACAATTGTCTGTAAATACGGAATAAATAAATATATAAATAAATAAAACCATTTTCTCTCATATGTATTTCATGAAGCTAAAAAATGAAACTAAAACTCTTCATATATAAAAAACTTCATATATAAAAAAATTCATCATATAAAAAACTTCATCATATATAGAAAAAATCATGGAGCTTAAGACGTTTCCGCTGTCATCTGGATTACAATAATTAATTTTTTAAAAAGTTCTTTATACACTCAAAAAACAACTGCAACCTAAAATTCCCAAACTGTATTAAAACACCTAACGATCAGAAATAAAACAATTTAAGTCGAAATCGACATTCAATCCCCGGGGGACCCCAACTTTGGTCTCGTAAATCCAAAAAGATTCCCGCTTGCTGAGCTGCCGTATAAAATTCCCTCCTCTCCAATGTTTCTTAACCCTTTCCACTCCCCAAAATTTGAGGCATCGTGGATCTTTATTATGATACTTTTTAAAGTGCTGGGTTACATGATGAGGAGTTTTTCCTTTTTTAATGCTCCTTACATGCTCTGCTACCCGGGTCTGTAAGGCCCTAGATGTCCTACCTATGTACTGCAATCCGCAGTCGCATTCGAGCATATAAACCACGCCTGTAGTAGAGCATGTAATCAGGTCTTTTATATTGTATGTCTTTCCTGTGGCATTGGCTATAAAATCTTTCCTTCGTTTAAGGTTGGATTTAGCCGTGCGGCATACCACACATTTTCCACAGGCATAGAATCCTGATAAAAAGGAAAATAATCTATTGTTATTTTGCACCGGTGGATCAACTACTCCAGGAGCTATGAGGTTCCTGAGTGTAGGTGCTTTTTTATAAACAAAGGAGGGTCTGGCTGGCAGTATTGTCCCTAAGGTCTTATCTTGTTGTAAGATGGTCCAATGTTTATTTATTATCTTTTCTATTTTCTTATACTGGACATTATAGTCCAGTATAATCCTAATCCCATCGTCCTTGTTGTTTTGTTTCCTCGGAACATTAGACAGTAGGGATTCTCTCTCTATGGCTTGCACTGTCAGCCTATCATTCTCAAGCTTCTCTGTGCAATATCCCTTTTGGGCAAACCTTTCGGCCAGTAACTTTGACTGAGTGTCGTAGTCTGCTGCTGATGCACAGTTGCGCCTAAGGCGCATGAATTGGCCCTTAGGGATATTGCATAACCAGGTACGGTGATGGCAACTATCCAGCGGGATATATGCATTACGATCGGTGGCTTTTGAAAAATTACAGGTAGTATACCTATTGCCATCTTTAGAGATGACTAGATCTAAAAAAACCACCTTTTCTTGACTTATAGTCCAAGTTAACCCTATATTTTTATCGTTCTTATTTAATTTGTCCATGAATGTAAGGAGACCATCAGAGTCCCCGTTCCAAACAAGGAATAAGTCATCAATATATCTCCTGTAGCAGAGTAACTCCGGAGGGCGGTTCTTGAATACGACTTCTTCCTCCCAGTGGGCCATAAAGAGATTGGCCACACTGGGAGCGAAACGTGCGCCCATCGCAACACCCCTGGTTTGCAGATAATACGTGTTATCGTACCAGAAATAATTTCTGGACAGGCAAAACCAAAGACTACTCAACAGAAAGCTTCTCAACTTTCTGGGGAGACTTGAGTGTGCAAAAGCCCATTTAACGGCTGCCTCTGCTGCATTATGGCCGATAATGGTATACAGGGAGCCTACATCCGCTGTAACCAATATCGATGAGGCAGTGCAAGGTGTTTCCTGCAAAAGTTGTATAATATGTTTAGTGTCCTTTAAATAGGCTTCTGTCCTGGTCACTAAAGGTTGGAGATGCACATCAATAAATTGGCCTAGTCTGGAGGTCACTGACTCAATGCCATTGACTATCGGCCTTCCCGGTGGGTGCTCTTTGTTTTTGTGGATCTTTGGCAGAAAATATATGATAGGGGTGCGGCAGAATAAGGGGTCTAAGAATAGGGATTCCTTCTTATTCAAAACTCCCTTCCTTTTTCCTGATTCGACTAATTTGTTTAGTTCTCCTTTGAATTCAGGAAGAGGGTCTTTTCTCAGAACCTCATATGTTTCCCGGTCCGAGAGTAGACGTGCCATTTCGGTCTTGTAATATTCTTTACTCAAAACAACTAGGCCTCCCCCCTTATCTGCAGGTCTAATGATAATCTGTTTGTTTTCCTCTATTGATTTTATCCCTGCTTTGATAGATTGGGGATCTGCAACTTTTCTAACCTTCAATTTTTCCAGATCTTTAAAGACCATATTCTTAAAGACATCTATATATTTGTTGTCTTTATTCTGGGGATTGAAGGTAGATCTATTTCTAAGGCTTGTATGTGAAAATTGCTCCCCACATGAACTAGTTAGAGTGGAGGTGCCTGAGAGAGGGACAGAGGAATTTTTCATAATAGGATTCGACATGCAGTATTTTTTCACATTCAAAGTACGTACAAACTTTTGAATGCCAACATAGGTTTGGAACTTGTTCAGGTTCCGTACCGGTGCAAATTTGAGGCCTTTGTCTAAAGTCCTCAATTCATCTTCTCCTAATTGTACTCCACTTAGGTTAAAGATACCCGCCCCTACCGGGATCTTTTTCCTCTGGACCCTCCGGCCTCCTCTGTTTCCTCTCTTCCTCTTTTGCCTCCTGGGGTACCTACTCCTGGACCTCTCCACCAGTTGTCCATCTGGTTCGGAAAGGGAAGAGGGGGGCCCCTCTCTTGACCCCCCATATTCCCTAAAAAAGGCTCCTCATGGTGGTTGTTACGCAGAGGCTCAAACCTGTTTTGAGTGACTATTTGTGCGTAGGAATAGTTGTTCCCTCTATTGGGGTGTCCTCTATTGGACTGTGCGCCCCTTGGGGGATAAAAATTCCCTCCTCTTCCCCTATTATTGCCCCTTGTATACTGCATAGGGGTCTGGGGGCGGTTCCACTGGGTGGCTGCGTATTGGTCATTCAGATGATAATTGGCTTGATTGTTATGATATAGATCTTGTCCCCTCCTGGGGGTACTATTTCTCCCTCTACCTCCTCTCCCACCCCTCTTCCTCCCTCGGTTAGGGTGTCCAAACTGGGGACCCGTGGCCTCAAGATAAGCTGTTTTTCTAATCCACGGTCGTTTGTTATGGTATTGGTACAGCCACTTCCGCTCTCTAGTGGAGCGCAGCGTCTCTGTATCCATGCCGACCTCAACCAGCCAATGAGGATATGCGGATTGCCCGACCAATCAGCGGGCAGTTCGTGACACATAAGGGGTGACGTCCCGCACATCGTTCTAAACCGCTGAAGAAGTCTCCGCCCATTGGGAGACGCCACGCGTACGGGGGGAAGGTGGAGCTACCGACGTCACCCGCTGCCATCTGGAGTCTGGTGAGGTCCGAGCAGGACTCTCCAAGACAAGATTATCTGTCACTTTATCGCTGGCTTTTATCCACACAAAAGTAAGAGGCTGTCTTTTATGCTATTTTAATAAAGAACTTAATAGTACTACACTATGGGTCTGCCCTTTATGTTTCCCCATTACATGTGAATGAGTTGAGCTGATCCAGGAAGTGGTCACAGGCTTACAGCGTTCTCTGATTGGGGCTTCCCTGCTATGCCATTTTAAGAGGATGTATTATCGAGGAGCCATTCTTAGAGAGGAATTACATGCTTAATCCAAGTGTTATTAAGGTGAGAGGCCAACTTAGAAGGTGGTGGATATCAGTGCACTAAGAGCACCAACTGTTATATTCAGGACCCCTTTCCTCACCCTTACTCCACGGGCATTGCATGGACTTATCTTCTTCTCATTTTATCTCATTTTGTTTGTGTCATTTGTTCATGTTTGAATATTAGCGCTGCACTATTTTTCTATTCAGTTCTGCATACGGGTGTTCTAGTTTGACCTGAGTGTCCAGCAGCTACAAATTTCTGATCTGTGTTACTGTGCGCTGATATTTCTTTTATTTACAATATTGTTTCTTCCAATCTATTAATATTTAGCCGCATGGATATCTTTAGCTATATAGAGAAAAGAGAGATTAACCTGGGAGATATCTTCTCTAGTAGCCAGATTTCCAATAATGAAGGGGATGTTTCCACCGCCTTTAAGAAATTGGGATATGCTCTAGAGAAGAAAATCAAACTGTGGTGGGATATCACGACTTTTGAGTATTACTTGCGTGTTAAGCTCATCCCCAGACGCCTTAGGTGGGATGTGCCACCTAATGACGGGCTTTTAGATGAAGAATCCACAGAGGAATGGAAAGCTTTTTTCATCAAAAAGGGATTAGAGCTTATAGAGTTTCTACTTCTAAGAAAGAAACGCAAGTTAAAATCAATAGAAACCCAGATTAAAGAGTTACAGACTTCCCTTGAACCACATAAGGAGACTGAAGAGTTTGTCAGACTCTCGGGGATCCTTAAAAATAGATTGATTAAATGGGACACTGAGACACAAAACAAGAAAAAGAAAAAATACCTAAGAGATTTTGGTGATTTTGAGGTAGATGACATATTTAAGTGGCAAAAGAATATCAATAACCCAAGAGAGGAGGGAGATGATATTCCTCAAAACCCACCCACTACCCCCGCCCCGGCAATTAGAGAGAATACTAATGAGGTCTGGAGAGCTTCTCCTGCCCCCGACCATCAGGCCACGGGTCCCCAGTTTGGACACCCTAACCGAGGGAGGAAGAGGGGTGGGAGAGGAGGTAGAGGGAGAAATAGTACCCCCAGGAGGGGACAAGATCTATATCATAACAATCAAGCCAATTATCATCTGAATGACCAATACGCAGCCACCCAGTGGAACCGCCCCCAGACCCCTATGCAGTATACAAGGGGCAATAATAGGGGAAGAGGAGGGAATTTTTATCCCCCAAGGGGCGCACAGTCCAATAGAGGACACCCCAATAGAGGGAACAACTATTCCTACGCACAAATAGTCACTCAAAACAGGTTTGAGCCTCTGCGTAACAACCACCATGAGGAGCCTTTTTTAGGGAATATGGGGGGTCAAGATTGGGGCCCCCCTCTTCCCTTTCCGAACCAGATGGACAACTGGTGGAGAGGTCCAGGAGTAGGTACCCCAGGAGGCAAAAGAGGAAGAGAGGAAACAGAGGAGGCCGGAGGGTCCAGAGGAAAAAGATCCCGGTAGGGGCGGGTATCTTTAACCTAAGTGGAGTACAATTAGGAGAAGATGAATTGAGGACTTTAGACAAAGGCCTCAAATTTGCACCGGTACGGAACCTGAACAAGTTCCAAACCTATGTTGGCATTCAAAAGTTTGTACGTACTTTGAATGTGAAAAAATACTGCATGTCGAATCCTATTATGAAAAATTCCTCTGTCCCTCTCTCAGGCACCTCCACTCTAACTAGTTCATGTGGGGAGCAATTTTCACATACAAGCCTTAGAAATAGATCTACCTTCAATCCCCAGAATAAAGACAACAAATATATAGATGTCTTTAAGAATATGGTCTTTAAAGATCTGGAAAAATTGAAGGTTAGAAAAGTTGCAGATCCCCAATCTATCAAAGCAGGGATAAAATCAATAGAGGAAAACAAACAGATTATCATTAGACCTGCAGATAAGGGGGGAGGCCTAGTTGTTTTGAGTAAAGAATATTACAAGACCGAAATGGCACGTCTACTCTCGGACCGGGAAACATATGAGGTTCTGAGAAAAGACCCTCTTCCTGAATTCAAAGGAGAACTAAACAAATTAGTCGAATCAGGAAAAAGGAAGGGAGTTTTGAATAAGAAGGAATCCCTATTCTTAGACCCCTTATTCTGCCGCACCCCTATCATATATTTTCTGCCAAAGATCCACAAAAACAAAGAGCACCCACCGGGAAGGCCGATAGTCAATGGCATTGAGTCAGTGACCTCCAGACTAGGCCAATTTATTGATGTGCATCTCCAACCTTTAGTGACCAGGACAGAAGCCTATTTAAAGGACACTAAACATATTATACAACTTTTGCAGGAAACACCTTGCACTGCCTCATCGATATTGGTTACAGCGGATGTAGGCTCCCTGTATACCATTATCGGCCATAATGCAGCAGAGGCAGCCGTTAAATGGGCTTTTGCACACTCAAGTCTCCCCAGAAAGTTGAGAAGCTTTCTGTTGAGTAGTCTTTGGTTTTGCCTGTCCAGAAATTATTTCTGGTACGATAACACGTATTATCTGCAAACCAGGGGTGTTGCGATGGGCGCACGTTTCGCTCCCAGTGTGGCCAATCTCTTTATGGCCCACTGGGAGGAAGAAGTCGTATTCAAGAACCGCCCTCCGGAGTTACTCTGCTACAGGAGATATATTGATGACTTATTCCTTGTTTGGAACGGGGACTCTGATGGTCTCCTTACATTCATGGACAAATTAAATAAGAACGATAAAAATATAGGGTTAACTTGGACTATAAGTCAAGAAAAGGTGGTTTTTTTAGATCTAGTCATCTCTAAAGATGGCAATAGGTATACTACCTGTAATTTTTCAAAAGCCACCGATCGTAATGCATATATCCCGCTGGATAGTTGCCATCACCGTACCTGGTTATGCAATATCCCTAAGGGCCAATTCATGCGCCTTAGGCGCAACTGTGCATCAGCAGCAGACTACGACACTCAGTCAAAGTTACTGGCCGAAAGGTTTGCCCAAAAGGGATATTGCACAGAGAAGCTTGAGAATGATAGGCTGACAGTGCAAGCCATAGAGAGAGAATCCCTACTGTCTAATGTTCCGAGGAAACAAAACAACAAGGACGATGGGATTAGGATTATACTGGACTATAATGTCCAGTATAAGAAAATAGAAAAGATAATAAATAAACATTGGACCATCTTACAACAAGATAAGACCTTAGGGACAATACTGCCAGCCAGACCCTCCTTTGTTTATAAAAAAGCACCTACACTCAGGAACCTCATAGCTCCTGGAGTAGTTGATCCACCGGTGCAAAATAACAATAGATTATTTTCCTTTTTATCAGGATTCTATGCCTGTGGAAAATGTGTGGTATGCCGCACGGCTAAATCCAACCTTAAACGAAGGAAAGATTTTATAGCCAATGCCACAGGAAAGACATACAATATAAAAGACCTGATTACATGCTCTACTACAGGCGTGGTTTATATGCTCGAATGCGACTGCGGATTGCAGTACATAGGTAGGACATCTAGGGCCTTACAGACCCGGGTAGCAGAGCATGTAAGGAGCATTAAAAAAGGAAAAACTCCTCATCATGTAACCCAGCACTTTAAAAAGTATCATAATAAAGATCCACGATGCCTCAAATTTTGGGGAGTGGAAAGGGTTAAGAAACATTGGAGAGGAGGGAATTTTATACGGCAGCTCAGCAAGCGGGAATCTTTTTGGATTTACGAGACCAAAGTTGGGGTCCCCCGGGGATTGAATGTCGATTTCGACTTAAATTGTTTTATTTCTGATCGTTAGGTGTTTTAATACAGTTTGGGAATTTTAGGTTGCAGTTGTTTTTTGAGTGTATAAAGAACTTTTTAAAAAATTAATTATTGTAATCCAGATGACAGCGGAAACGTCTTAAGCTCCATGATTTTTTCTATATATGATGAAGTTTTTTATATGATGAATTTTTTTATATATGAAGTTTTTTATATATGAAGAGTTTTAGTTTCATTTTTTAGCTTCATGAAATACATATGAGAGAAAATGGTTTTATTTATTTATATATTTATTTATTCCGTATTTACAGACAATTGTCTGTGCCGGCAGTGTTTCCTCCTTTTGAACATGTATGACCTGGGGAGTTTGTGCTATAATACACATAGTCCAGGTCCTCTTGTATATTGAAACCTGCTTCAGTAAATACAGATAAATGTGCGGCTTTTCTTGGTAGTATTCGGCACTAGCCTGCTTTCACTTCCGGTTTAGCGGAATATGCGGTTATGGTTGCCATAGACATCAAGATAAGCTGTTTTTCTAATCCACGGTCGTTTGTTATGGTATTGGTACAGCCACTTCCGCTCTCTAGTGGAGCGCAGCGTCTCTGTATCCATGCCGACCTCAACCAGCCAATGAGGATATGCGGATTGCCCGACCAATCAGCGGGCAGTTCGTGACACATAAGGGGTGACGTCCCGCACATCGTTCTAAACCGCTGAAGAAGTCTCCGCCCATTGGGAGACGCCACGCGTACGGGGGGAAGGTGGAGCTACCGACGTCACCCGCTGCCATCTGGAGTCTGGTGAGGTCCGAGCAGGACTCTCCAAGACAAGATTATCTGTCACTTTATCGCTGGCTTTTATCCACACAAAAGTAAGAGGCTGTCTTTTATGCTATTTTAATAAAGAACTTAATAGTACTACACTATGGGTCTGCCCTTTATGTTTCCCCATTACATGTGAATGAGTTGAGCTGATCCAGGAAGTGGTCACAGGCTTACAGCGTTCTCTGATTGGGGCTTCCCTGCTATGCCATTTTAAGAGGATGTATTATCGAGGAGCCATTCTTAGAGAGGAATTACATGCTTAATCCAAGTGTTATTAAGGTGAGAGGCCAACTTAGAAGGTGGTGGATATCAGTGCACTAAGAGCACCAACTGTTATATTCAGGACCCCTTTCCTCACCCTTACTCCACGGGCATTGCATGGACTTATCTTCTTCTCATTTTATCTCATTTTGTTTGTGTCATTTGTTCATGTTTGAATATTAGCGCTGCACTATTTTTCTATTCAGTTCTGCATACGGGTGTTCTAGTTTGACCTGAGTGTCCAGCAGCTACAAATTTCTGATCTGTGTTACTGTGCGCTGATATTTCTTTTATTTACAATATTGTTTCTTCCAATCTATTAATATTTAGCCGCATGGATATCTTTAGCTATATAGAGAAAAGAGAGATTAACCTGGGAGATATCTTCTCTAGTAGCCAGATTTCCAATAATGAAGGGGATGTTTCCACCGCCTTTAAGAAATTGGGATATGCTCTAGAGAAGAAAATCAAACTGTGGTGGGATATCACGACTTTTGAGTATTACTTGCGTGTTAAGCTCATCCCCAGACGCCTTAGGTGGGATGTGCCACCTAATGACGGGCTTTTAGATGAAGAATCCACAGAGGAATGGAAAGCTTTTTTCATCAAAAAGGGATTAGAGCTTATAGAGTTTCTACTTCTAAGAAAGAAACGCAAGTTAAAATCAATAGAAACCCAGATTAAAGAGTTACAGACTTCCCTTGAACCACATAAGGAGACTGAAGAGTTTGTCAGACTCTCGGGGATCCTTAAAAATAGATTGATTAAATGGGACACTGAGACACAAAACAAGAAAAAGAAAAAATACCTAAGAGATTTTGGTGATTTTGAGGTAGATGACATATTTAAGTGGCAAAAGAATATCAATAACCCAAGAGAGGAGGGAGATGATATTCCTCAAAACCCACCCACTACCCCCGCCCCGGCAATTAGAGAGAATACTAATGAGGTCTGGAGAGCTTCTCCTGCCCCCGACCATCAGGCCACGGGTCCCCAGTTTGGACACCCTAACCGAGGGAGGAAGAGGGGTGGGAGAGGAGGTAGAGGGAGAAATAGTACCCCCAGGAGGGGACAAGATCTATATCATAACAATCAAGCCAATTATCATCTGAATGACCAATACGCAGCCACCCAGTGGAACCGCCCCCAGACCCCTATGCAGTATACAAGGGGCAATAATAGGGGAAGAGGAGGGAATTTTTATCCCCCAAGGGGCGCACAGTCCAATAGAGGACACCCCAATAGAGGGAACAACTATTCCTACGCACAAATAGTCACTCAAAACAGGTTTGAGCCTCTGCGTAACAACCACCATGAGGAGCCTTTTTTAGGGAATATGGGGGGTCAAGAGAGGGGCCCCCCTCTTCCCTTTCCGAACCAGATGGACAACTGGTGGAGAGGTCCAGGAGTAGGTACCCCAGGAGGCAAAAGAGGAAGAGAGGAAACAGAGGAGGCCGGAGGGTCCAGAGGAAAAAGATCCCGGTAGGGGCGGGTATCTTTAACCTAAGTGGAGTACAATTAGGAGAAGATGAATTGAGGACTTTAGACAAAGGCCTCAAATTTGCACCGGTACGGAACCTGAACAAGTTCCAAACCTATGTTGGCATTCAAAAGTTTGTACGTACTTTGAATGTGAAAAAATACTGCATGTCGAATCCTATTATGAAAAATTCCTCTGTCCCTCTCTCAGGCACCTCCACTCTAACTAGTTCATGTGGGGAGCAATTTTCACATACAAGCCTTAGAAATAGATCTACCTTCAATCCCCAGAATAAAGACAACAAATATATAGATGTCTTTAAGAATATGGTCTTTAAAGATCTGGAAAAATTGAAGGTTAGAAAAGTTGCAGATCCCCAATCTATCAAAGCAGGGATAAAATCAATAGAGGAAAACAAACAGATTATCATTAGACCTGCAGATAAGGGGGGAGGCCTAGTTGTTTTGAGTAAAGAATATTACAAGACCGAAATGGCACGTCTACTCTCGGACCGGGAAACATATGAGGTTCTGAGAAAAGACCCTCTTCCTGAATTCAAAGGAGAACTAAACAAATTAGTCGAATCAGGAAAAAGGAAGGGAGTTTTGAATAAGAAGGAATCCCTATTCTTAGACCCCTTATTCTGCCGCACCCCTATCATATATTTTCTGCCAAAGATCCACAAAAACAAAGAGCACCCACCGGGAAGGCCGATAGTCAATGGCATTGAGTCAGTGACCTCCAGACTAGGCCAATTTATTGATGTGCATCTCCAACCTTTAGTGACCAGGACAGAAGCCTATTTAAAGGACACTAAACATATTATACAACTTTTGCAGGAAACACCTTGCACTGCCTCATCGATATTGGTTACAGCGGATGTAGGCTCCCTGTATACCATTATCGGCCATAATGCAGCAGAGGCAGCCGTTAAATGGGCTTTTGCACACTCAAGTCTCCCCAGAAAGTTGAGAAGCTTTCTGTTGAGTAGTCTTTGGTTTTGCCTGTCCAGAAATTATTTCTGGTACGATAACACGTATTATCTGCAAACCAGGGGTGTTGCGATGGGCGCACGTTTCGCTCCCAGTGTGGCCAATCTCTTTATGGCCCACTGGGAGGAAGAAGTCGTATTCAAGAACCGCCCTCCGGAGTTACTCTGCTACAGGAGATATATTGATGACTTATTCCTTGTTTGGAACGGGGACTCTGATGGTCTCCTTACATTCATGGACAAATTAAATAAGAACGATAAAAATATAGGGTTAACTTGGACTATAAGTCAAGAAAAGGTGGTTTTTTTAGATCTAGTCATCTCTAAAGATGGCAATAGGTATACTACCTGTAATTTTTCAAAAGCCACCGATCGTAATGCATATATCCCGCTGGATAGTTGCCATCACCGTACCTGGTTATGCAATATCCCTAAGGGCCAATTCATGCGCCTTAGGCGCAACTGTGCATCAGCAGCAGACTACGACACTCAGTCAAAGTTACTGGCCGAAAGGTTTGCCCAAAAGGGATATTGCACAGAGAAGCTTGAGAATGATAGGCTGACAGTGCAAGCCATAGAGAGAGAATCCCTACTGTCTAATGTTCCGAGGAAACAAAACAACAAGGACGATGGGATTAGGATTATACTGGACTATAATGTCCAGTATAAGAAAATAGAAAAGATAATAAATAAACATTGGACCATCTTACAACAAGATAAGACCTTAGGGACAATACTGCCAGCCAGACCCTCCTTTGTTTATAAAAAAGCACCTACACTCAGGAACCTCATAGCTCCTGGAGTAGTTGATCCACCGGTGCAAAATAACAATAGATTATTTTCCTTTTTATCAGGATTCTATGCCTGTGGAAAATGTGTGGTATGCCGCACGGCTAAATCCAACCTTAAACGAAGGAAAGATTTTATAGCCAATGCCACAGGAAAGACATACAATATAAAAGACCTGATTACATGCTCTACTACAGGCGTGGTTTATATGCTCGAATGCGACTGCGGATTGCAGTACATAGGTAGGACATCTAGGGCCTTACAGACCCGGGTAGCAGAGCATGTAAGGAGCATTAAAAAAGGAAAAACTCCTCATCATGTAACCCAGCACTTTAAAAAGTATCATAATAAAGATCCACGATGCCTCAAATTTTGGGGAGTGGAAAGGGTTAAGAAACATTGGAGAGGAGGGAATTTTATACGGCAGCTCAGCAAGCGGGAATCTTTTTGGATTTACGAGACCAAAGTTGGGGTCCCCCGGGGATTGAATGTCGATTTCGACTTAAATTGTTTTATTTCTGATCGTTAGGTGTTTTAATACAGTTTGGGAATTTTAGGTTGCAGTTGTTTTTTGAGTGTATAAAGAACTTTTTAAAAAATTAATTATTGTAATCCAGATGACAGCGGAAACGTCTTAAGCTCCATGATTTTTTCTATATATGATGAAGTTTTTTATATGATGAATTTTTTTATATATGAAGTTTTTTATATATGAAGAGTTTTAGTTTCATTTTTTAGCTTCATGAAATACATATGAGAGAAAATGGTTTTATTTATTTATATATTTATTTATTCCGTATTTACAGACAATTGTCTGTGCCGGCAGTGTTTCCTCCTTTTGAACATGTATGACCTGGGGAGTTTGTGCTATAATACACATAGTCCAGGTCCTCTTGTATATTGAAACCTGCTTCAGTAAATACAGATAAATGTGCGGCTTTTCTTGGTAGTATTCGGCACTAGCCTGCTTTCACTTCCGGTTTAGCGGAATATGCGGTTATGGTTGCCATAGACATCAAGATAAGCTGTTTTTCTAATCCACGGTCGTTTGTTATGGTATTGGTACAGCCACTTCCGCTCTCTAGTGGAGCGCAGCGTCTCTGTATCCATGCCGACCTCAACCAGCCAATGAGGATATGCGGATTGCCCGACCAATCAGCGGGCAGTTCGTGACACATAAGGGGTGACGTCCCGCACATCGTTCTAAACCGCTGAAGAAGTCTCCGCCCATTGGGAGACGCCACGCGTACGGGGGGAAGGTGGAGCTACCGACGTCACCCGCTGCCATCTGGAGTCTGGTGAGGTCCGAGCAGGACTCTCCAAGACAAGATTATCTGTCACTTTATCGCTGGCTTTTATCCACACAAAAGTAAGAGGCTGTCTTTTATGCTATTTTAATAAAGAACTTAATAGTACTACACTATGGGTCTGCCCTTTATGTTTCCCCATTACATGTGAATGAGTTGAGCTGATCCAGGAAGTGGTCACAGGCTTACAGCGTTCTCTGATTGGGGCTTCCCTGCTATGCCATTTTAAGAGGATGTATTATCGAGGAGCCATTCTTAGAGAGGAATTACATGCTTAATCCAAGTGTTATTAAGGTGAGAGGCCAACTTAGAAGGTGGTGGATATCAGTGCACTAAGAGCACCAACTGTTATATTCAGGACCCCTTTCCTCACCCTTACTCCACGGGCATTGCATGGACTTATCTTCTTCTCATTTTATCTCATTTTGTTTGTGTCATTTGTTCATGTTTGAATATTAGCGCTGCACTATTTTTCTATTCAGTTTTGTCCAGGATATCCCTGTACTTGGCCGCATTCATCTTTCCCTCGATTGCAACCAGTCGTCCTGTCCCTGCAGCAGAAAAACACCCCCACAGCATGATGCTGCCACCGCCATGCTTCACTGTTGGGACTGTATTGGACAGGTGATGAGCAGTGCCTGGTTTTCTCCACACATACCGCTTAGAATTAAGGCCAAAAAGTTCTATTTTGGTCTCATCAGACCAGAGAATCTTATTTCTCACCATCTTGGAGTCCTTCAGGTGTTTTTTTAGCAAACTCCATGCGGGCTTTCATGTGTCTTACACTGAGGAGAGGCTTCCGTCGGGCCACTCTGCCATAAAGCCCCGACTGGTGGAGGGCTGCAGTGATGGTTGACTTTCTACAACTTTCTCCCATCTCCTGACTGCATCTCTGGAGCTCAGCCACAGTGATCTTTGGGTTCTTCTTTACCTCTCTCACCAAGGCTCTTCTCCCCCGATAGCTCAGTTTGGCCGGACGGCCAGCTCTAGGAAGGGTTCTGCTTGTCCCAAACGTCTTCCATTTGAGGATTATGGAGGCCACTGTGCTCTTAGGAACCTTAAGTGCAGCAGAAATCTTTTTGTAACCTTGGCCAGATCTGTGCCTTGCCACAATTCTGTCTCTGAGCTCTTCAGGCAGTTCCTTTGACCTCATGATTCTCATTTGCTCTGACATGCATTGTGATCTGGAAGGTCTTATATAGACAGGTGTGTGGCTTTCCTAATCAAGTCCAATCAGTATAATCAAACACAGCTGGACTCAAATGAAGGTGTAGAACCATCTCAAGGATGATCAGAAGAAATGGAAAGCACCTGAGTTAAATATATGAGTGTCACAGCAAAGGGTCTGAATACTTAGGACCATGTGATATTTCAGTTTTTCTTTTTTAATAAATCTGCAACAATGTCAACAATTCTGTGTTTTTCTGTCAGTATGGGGTGCTATGTGTACATTCATGAGGAAGAAGAATGAACTTAAATGATTTTAGCAAATGGCTGCAATATAACAAAGAGTGAAAAATTTAAGGGGGTCTGAATACTTTCCGTACCCACTGTATATATACATATGGTCGGTCTCTGAAACAATATTGAAGAAAATTACACATAAATTAAATATAGAAGATATAATTATGTCACAAAATACAATAATCTCACATTTATAACGGTAAAGATTAACCTCCTTTTTTTCTTATTTTTCTCTTCTGCAGGCATAGAGTTTAATCTTTACAGTTACAGTATCTCACAAAAGTGAGTACACCCTCAAATTTTTGTAAATATTTTACTATATCTTTTCATGTGACAACACTGAAGAAATGACACTTTGCTACAATGTAAAGTAGTGAGTGTACAGTTTGTATAACGGTGTAAATTTGCTGTCCCCTCAAAATAACTCAACACACAGCCATTAATGTCTAAACTGCTGGCAACAAAAGTGAGTACACCCCTATGTCCAAATTGGGCCCAAAGTGTCAATATTTTGTGTGCCCACCATTATATTCCAGCACTGCCTTAACCCTCTTGGGCATGGAGTTCACCAGAGCTTCACAGGTTGTCACTGGAGTCCTCTTCTACTCCTCCATGACGACATCACGGAGCTGGGGGATGTTAAAATGTGAAAGATAATGTTACGCCAAGTAAATAGATACATAACATGACATGCTTTAATATCGCGCACGCTCCTGGAATGGCGACAAACTTTGGTACTTAAAAATCTCCATAGGCGAAGTTTTAAAAATGTAGACAGGTTACCAGTTTAGAGTTACAGAGGAGGTCTACTGCTAAAATTATTGCTCTCACTCTAACGATCAGGGAGATACCTCACATGTGTGGTTTGAACACCGTTTACATATGTAGGCGCAATTTGCGTTTGCATTCGCTTCTTCGCGCGAGCTTGAAGGGACGGGACGCTTTAATTTTTTTTCTCTTATTTAAAAAAATTTTTTTTGATCACTTTTATCCCTATTTCAAAAGAAATAGGCACGACAGGTCCTCTTTATTGTGAGATCTGGGGTCAAAAATACCTCAGATCTCACATTTACACATAAAAGTAAAAAAAAAAAAAAGTAATTTTGTTTTCTAAAATAAAAATAAATTGCCCTTTAACCACTTTAGCCCCGGAGGATTTGGCTGCTCAAAGACCAGGGCCTATTTTGCGATTCTAAGGATTATAGGCTAGCGCTGAGGATTACAATTGTTCTGATAACCCTGTATAGTAGGCTGCTGCTGGTATAAAAGGTGGTGTACCTTCATGAAGCGTATAGTGAAAAAGTATACCTGCGCTGCTTACAAAGCAAACTAATAAATAGATCTCAATAAATATTGTGTATAAATAATGTGTATAAAGTGCTAGTGCTCAACTTAAAATACACAATTCCTATGTCATAAATACCAATCAATATATATAAATATACATAAATACAAATATTATACACGTGAAGATAATAAATGTGAATAAAATCCTTCAATTAAACACGTGCTCAAATTGTGACAGTCTTTGTGCAAAACATAAGTCCAAAGTGCTGCGTTCTCGTAAAACAAGTGCCGGTGCTTTCTGTACACGAGTAGGTGCTCCCCTCCTGGACCCACCAGAAGCCAAATAATACACCGCTTTCAGAATATCCTTAGAGAGGACGAGCCTTATTGGACCATCAACTCAACAGCTTTACTGTAGATCACACCATCCAGGTATTGCTCAAAAAAAAAAAAAGAGATGCTGGCATCGTGAAGTATGTAACCACTTTATTCGATGCACACAATAAAAGATACACTTACAATATGGCAAAGGTTCAAACGCCTAAAAATCATCCCACGGGTTGCCAATCCAAACGGCTGTACTCACTCCCCGTGTCCCCGTATGTCGGAAGGTGGATGCAGTCGGGCGTAGTACGTACTCGGACGAACGGCTTGACGCGTTTCGCTCCGCACACAGAGCGTTATCAAAAGCAACTAGCACAGACACCGCTGATCACAGATCGTGGTAAAGGGCCAATCACAGCGGCCCTATATCATGTGATCAGCCGTGTCCAATCACAGCTGATCACATGGAAACAAACTTGCCGTTTATCAGCATTCCTTTCCTCACTCGCTCTAACAGTGTGAGGAGAGGAGAGCCGGTAACCGGCAAGTGTGACAGGGGACATTTACACTCATAATCAGTACAGTGCTCATCAGTGCTGCCTCATTATTGCCCATCAGTGCTACCTCAATAGGGTCCATCAGTGCCGCCTTATTAGTGGCCATCAGTGCTGCCTCATTAGTGCCCATCACTGACGCCTCATTAGTGTCCATCAGTGCCACCTCATTAGTCCCCATTAGTACCGCCTCATTAGTGCCCATCAGTGCTGCCTTGTTAGTGCCCATCAGTGCGGCCTCATTAGCACCCATCAGTGCCACCTCAGTGCCACCTCATTAGTGGCCATCAGTGCTGCCTCATTAGTGCCCATCAGTGCTACCTCAATAGGGTCCATCAGTGCCGCCTTATTAGTGGCCATCAGTGCTGCCTCATTAGTGCCCATCACTGCTGCCTCATTAGTGTCCATCAGTGCCACCTCATTAGTGCCCATCAGTGCAGCCTCATTAGTGACCATCAGTGCAGCCTCATTAGTGCCCATCAGTGCTGCCTTGTTAGTGCCCATCAGTGCGGCCTCAGTGCCACCTCATTAGTGCCCATCAGTGCCGCCTTATTAGTGGCCATCAGTGCTGCCTCATTAGTGCCCATCTTTGCCGCTTCATTAGTGCCCATCACTGCCGCCTCATTAGTGCCCATCAGTGCTGCCTCATTAGTGACCATCAGTGCCACTTCATTAGTGCACATCAGTGCAACCTCATTAGTGCCCATCAGTGTTGCCTCATTAGTGACTTATTAGTGCACATTAAGGGCACTGTGATGGGGCAACTAATCTATAGGGGCACCATGATGAAGGCAACTAATCTATGGGGGCACTGTGATGGGGCAACTAATCTATAGGGGCACTGTGATGGCGCAACTAATCTATGGAAGCACTGTGATGAAGGCAACTAATCTATGGGGGCACTGTGATGGTGCAACTAATCTATGGGGACACTGTAATGGAGCAACTAATCTATGGGGGCACTGTGATGGGGCAACTAATCTATAGAGGCACTGAGATGAAGGCAACTAATTTATGGAGGCACTGTGATGGAGCAACTAATCTATGGGGGCACTGTGATGAGCAACTAATCGATAGGGACACTGTGATGGGGCAACTAATCTATAGGGGCACTGCAATGGGGCAACTAATCTATGGGGGCACTGTGATGAAGGCAACTCATCTATGGGGGCACTGCGATGGAGCAACTAATCTATGAGAGCACTGTGATGGAGCAACTAATCTATGGGGACACTGAGATGGGGAAACTACTCTATGGAGACACTGCGGTGGGGAAACTAGTCTATGGGGCCACTATGATAGGGCTACTAATCTATAGGGGCACTCTGAGGGGGCAACTTATTCATGGGGCCACTGTGATGAGGGCAACTAATTTATGAGGGCACTGTAATGAGGGTAACTAATCTATGGAAGCACTGTGATGGGGCAACTAATCTATAGGGACACTGTGATGGGGCAACTAATCTGTAGGGGCACTGTGATGAATGCAACTAATTTATGGGGGCACTGTGATGGTGAAACTAGTCTATAGGGGCACTGTGATGAAGGCAACTATTCTATGGGGGCACTGTGATGGAGCAAATAATCTATGGGTGCACTGTGATGGGGAAACTAATCTTTGGGGCCACTGTGATAGGGCTACTAATCTATGGGGCCACTGTGATGGGGGTAACTAATGTATGGGGGCACAGTAATTGGGACAACTAATCTATAGAGGCACTGTGACGGGGCAACTAATCTGTAGGGACACTGTGATGGGGCAACTATTCTTTGGGAGCACTCTGTTGGGGCAACTGATCTATGGGGGCACACTCTGCTGGTGCAACTAATATATGGGGGCACTGTGATGGAGCAACTAATGTATGGTGGCACTGTGATGGGGCAACTAATCTATAGGAACACTGTGATGGGGAAACCAATCTATAGGGGCACTCTGATGGGGCAACTAATCTATGGGGCCACTGTGATAGGGTGACTAATCTATGGGCGCACTCTGATGGGGCAACTAATCAATGGGGCCACTGTGATGGGGTAACTAATCAATAAGGGCACTGTGATGGGGGGGCAACTAATTTATAAGGGCACTGTGAACTAATCAATAGGGGCACTGTGATGGGGCAACTAATCTATGGGGTCATTGTTATGTGAGTAACTAATCTATGGGGTCACTTTGATGGGGCAACTAATCTATAGGGTCACTGTGATGGGCCAACTAATCTTTCGGGTCACTGTGATGGGGGCAACTAATCTATGAGGGCACTTTAATGGGGGCCAATTATTCTATGGGGGCACTGCGATAGAGGCAACTAATCTATGTCTGCAATGTAATGGGGTAACTAATCCATAGGGGCACTGTGATGAGGGCACAAGCATTTTTTGGGTGTGTTTATGAGGCCTTAACATTCATTTCTTGGAGTCGGGTGACTTGTGGCAGTATCAGGGATCCGCAGGATGAGTATAAAAAATAAACCTTTGTGCGTTTTCTTTGTGACATCGCATAACAAAGTCCAGGCTCATGTCATAGTATGGAGTGTGTTGTCACCACCGTTGTGCTGAGTTAGGTGTGGACTCCGTTCTTTCCCGATAAGGCTGCAGGTTCATTCATCCTCAGAGAGCAATCCCTGCATGTCAGCCGGCTGTCTGCCTTCTGTATTTGGTGTCACCGAAGTCAGCAGACTGGATGGTTCTGCGGTGCAGAAAGGCGACTGCGTCTCTACAAGTAAGTCACACGGCCGGTGGGAAGGCGCTGTGGGGGCCATTAACCTTGACGCCCGTCCTTCAGCATCTCCTGTGTCGTCTGCTGGATGGTATTTGATGTTCCAAGTTCAGACAGATTTGTAGACAACCGCAGCGGGGATCGTCTGGGTCACCAAATTCTAAACCTGCCAGGGACTATAAAAGCTGAACTCCAGACAGATAGAAAAGACACAGCTCTGAATTCATTATTACATCATAAAGGCTAGGCTCACATCTATGCAGGTTGGGGTTGATGCGTTTTATCGGCGCATTTCGCATTTTTGGACTCGCGCTTTTATTGTATTTTGCTTTTTTTTTTTCTGGCTAAAAGGAAATTATGACAATTCTGTTCACGTAGTGCGACTTTGACGCGACCTGACACTCTCTGGCACCTAAGTAACATTAAAGTAGTGCAGGAACCTTTATGTGTCCAAAGTCGCATGCTAGGGGTAAAGAGCTAGGGTCAGAGCTAGGGTTAGCGTTAGCAGTAATCGTTAGGGTTAGCGTTCTAAGACTCGGTTCACACTAGATGCGATGCAAATTTTACAGCACATTTGCTGCAGATTCTGTACCACATCAAAATCGCACTGATCGAGGTGTGTACATTAAGTTAACAACACCCTAAAATCGGTTTGAAAAAAGCAGTGTGATTTGCAGAATCGGATTGCATGGTTGTGAACACCTATGCGATCTGATTCTAGTGTGGACAAAAAAGGGTACTGCACGAGTTTGGTCCAAATGAGGTGCGATTTGAGCCATACGAATCTATGGCTCAAGTCGTACCCCAGAGACACCGATATAATTCACGCAGGAATGTGGTGCGATTCCTGTGCAAATTACATGCGGTGTCCCGCACTGCATCAGTGTGAACCCAGGCTGACCCTCACAATTACCCCTTATTCTAACCCCTAACTCTAACCCTGATTTTAACCCTTAACCCTAACTCTAACCCCTAACCCTAACTGTAACCTCTAACCCATAACCCTAACCCATAACCACTAACTCTAACCCCTAACACTAACTCTAACCCCTAATACTAACTCTAACACCTAACCCTAACTCTAACCCCTAACTCTAACCCCTAACCCTAACTCCAACCCCTAACCCTAACTCTAACCCATAACCCTAACACTAACCCCTAAATCTAACCCCTAACTCTAACCCATAACCCATAACCCTAACCCCTAAATCTAACTCCTAACTCAAACCCCTAACTCCCACCCCCTAACCCTTACTCTAACCCATAACCCTAACACTAACCCATAACTCTAACCCTAACTCTAACCCATAACCCAAACTCTAACCCATAACCCTAACCCCTAACTCTAACCCCTAACTCTAGCCCATAACCCTAACCCCTAACTCTAACCCCTAGCTCTAACCCCTAACCCTATCCCCTAACTCTAACCCCTAACTCTAACTCTAACCCATAACCCTAACTCTGGCCCCTAACCCCTGACCCCAGTTATAACCCCTAACTCTAACCCCTAACCCTAACTCTAGCTCCTAACTCTAACCCATAACCCTAACTCTAACCCATAACCCTAACCATAGCCCCTAATCCTAACTCTAACCCCTAATTCTAACCCATAACCCTAACTCTAACCCCCTAACCCTAACTCTAACCCCTAACTCTAACCCCTAACCCTAACTCTAGCTCCTAACCCTAATTCTAACCCTAACTCTAACCCATAACCCTAACTCTAACCCCTAACTTTAGCCCCTAACCCTTACTCTAACCCCTAACCCCGTTTCTAACTTCCTAACCCTAACTCTAGCTCCTAACCCTAACTCCAACCCCCTAACCCTAACTCTAACCCCTAACTCTAACTCTAGCTCCTAACCCTAATTCTAACCCTAACTCTAACCCATAACCCTAACTCTAAACCCTAACTCTAGACCCTAACCCTTACTCTAACCCCATTTCTAACTTCCTAACCCTAACTCTAGCTCCTAACCCTAACTCTAACCCATAACCCTAAATCTAGCCCCTAACCCTAACTCTAGCCCCTAACCCTAACTCTAGCCCCTAACTCTAACCTCTAACCCTAATTCTAACCCCTAACTCTAACCCATAACCCTAACTCTAACCCATAACCCTAACTCCAACCCCTAACCCATAACCCTAACACTAACCCCTAACTCTAACCCCTATCTCTAACCCATACCCTAACTCTAACCCCTAACTCCAACCCCTAACCCTAACTCTAACCCCTAACCCTAATTCTAACCCTAACCCCTAACCCTAACTCTAACCCATAACCCTAACTCTAAACCCTAACCCCTAACTCTAGCCCATAACCCGAACTCTAACCCATAACCCTAACTCTAACCCCTAACTCTAACCCATAACCCTAACCCCTAACTCTATCCCCTAACTCTAACCCCTAACCCTAACTCTAACCCATAACCCTAACACTAACCCATAATTCTAACCCTAACTCTAACCCATAACCCAAACTCAAACCCATAACCCTAACCCCTAACTCTAACCCCTAACTCTAGCCCATAACCCATAACCCTAACCCCTAACTCTAACCCCTAGCTCTAACCCCTAACCCTATCCCCTAACTCTAACCCCTAACTCTAACCCCTAACCCTAACTCTGGCCCCTAACCCCTGACCCCAGTTATAACCCCTAACTCTAACCCCTAACCCTAACTCTAGCTCCTAACTCTAACCCATAACCCTAACTCTAGCCCCTAACCCTAACTCTAACCCCTAACCCTAACTCTAACCCCTAACCCTAACTCTAACCCTAACCATAGCCCCTAATCCTAACTCTAACCCCTAATTCTAACCCATAACCCTAACTCTAACCCCCAAACCCTAACTCTAACCACTAACTCTAACCCCTAACCCTAACTCTAGCTCCTTACCCTAATTCTAAACCTAACTCTAACCCATAACCCTCACTCTAACCCCTAACTCTAGCCCCTAACCCTTACTCTAACCCCTAACCCCGTTTCTAACTTCCTAACCCTAACTCTAGCTCCTAACCCTAACTCCAACCCCCTAACCCTAACTCTAACCCCTAACTCTAACCCTAACTCTAGCTCCTAACCCTAATTCTAACCCTAACTCTAACCCATAACCCTAACTCTAAACCCTAACTCTAGACCCTAACCCTTACTCTAACCCCATTTCAAACTTCCTAACCCTAACTCTAGCTCCTAACCCTAACTCTAACCCATAACCCTAAATCTAATCCCTAACCCTAACTCTAGCCCCTAACCCTAACTCTAGCCCCTAACTCTAACCTCTAACCCTAATTCTAACCCCTAACTCTAACCCATAACCCTAACTCTAACCCATAACCCTAACTCCAACCCCTAACCCTTAACCCTAACACTAACCCCTAACTCTAACCCCTATCTCTAACCCATACCCTAACTCTAACCCCTAACTCCAACCCCTAACCCTAACTCTAACCCCTAACCCTAATTCTAACCCTAACCCCTAACTCTAACCCATAACCCTAACTCTAAACCCTAACCCCTATCTCTAGCCCATAACCCGAACTCTAACCCATAACCCTAACTCTAACCCCTAACTCTAACCCATAACCCTAACCCCTAACTCTATCCCCTAACTCTAACCCCTAACTCTAACCCTAACTCTAGCTCCTAACCCTAACTCTAACCCATAACCCTAACTCTGGCCCCTAACCCTTACTCTAACCCCTAACCCCAGATATAACCCCTAATTCTAACCCTAACCCTAACTCTAGCTCCTAACTCTATCCCATAACCCTAACTCTAACCCCCTAACTCTAACCCCCTAACTCTAACCCTAACATTAACCTCTAACCCTAACTCTAACCCCTACCTCTAACCCCTAACTCCAACCCCTAACCCTAACCCATAACCCTAACACTAACCCATAACCCTAACTCTAACCCTAACTCTAACCCATAACCCTAACTCTAAACCCTAACTCTAGCCCATAACCCAAACTCTAACCCATAACCCTAACCCCTAGCTCTAACCCCTAGCTCTAACCCCTAACTCTATCCCCTAACTCTAACCCCTAACTCTAGCTCCTAACTCTAACTCTAACCCATAACCCTAACTCTGGCTCCTAACCCCTGACCCCAGTTATAACCCCTAACTCTAACCCCTAACCCTAACTCTAGCTCCTAACTCTAACCCATAACCCTAACTCTAGCCCCTAACCCTAACTCTAACCCTAACTCTAACCCCTAACCCTAACTCTAACCCATAACCCTAGCCCCTAATCCTAACTCTAAGCCCTAACTCTAACCCCTAACTCCAACCCCTAACCTTAACTCTAGCTCCTAACCCTAATTCTAACCCTAACTCTAACCCATAACCCTAACTCTAACCCCTAACTCTAGCCCCTAACCCTTACTCTAACCCCTAACCCCGTTTCTACCTTCCTAACCCTAACTCTAACCCCTAACCCTAACTCTAGCTCCTAACCCTAATTCTAACCCTAACTCTAACCCCTAACTCTAGCCCCTAACCCTTACTCTAACCCCTAACCCATAACACTAACTCTAACCCATAACCCTAAATCTAACCGCTAACTCTAGCCCCTAACTCTAACCTCTAACCCTAACTCTAACCCCTAACCCTAATTCTAACCCCTAACCCTAACTCTAACCCATAACCCTAACTCTAACCCTAACTCCAACCCCTAACCCTAACTCCAACCCCTAACTCTAACACATAACCCTAACTCTAGCCCCTAACTCTAACCCCTATCTCTAACCCATACCCTAACTGTAACCCCTAACTCCAACCCCTAACCATAATTCTAACCCATAACCCTAACCCTAACTCTAACTCCTAACCCTAACTCTAACCCATAACCCTAACTCTAACCCCTAACTCTAACCCCTAACTCTAACCCATAACTCTAACCCCTAACTCTAACCCCTAACTCTAACCCATAACCCTAACCCCTAACTCTATCCCCTAACTCTAACCCCTAACCCTAACTCTAACCCATAACCCTAACTCTGGCCCCTAACCCTTACTCTAACCCCTAACCCCAGTTATAACACCAAACTCTAACCCTAACCCTAACTCTAGCTCCTAACTCTATCCCATAACCCTAACTCTAACCCCCTAACCCTAACTCTAACCCTAACTCTAACCCAAAACCCTAACTCTAGCCCCAACCCTAACCCATAACCCTAACCCTAACTCTAAGCCCTAACCCTAACTCTAACCCCTAACTCTAACCCATAGCCCTAACTCTAACTCTAACCCAAAACCCTAACTCAAGCCCCTAACCCTTACTCTAACCCTAACCCCATTTCTAACCCCTAACTCGAACCCCTAACCCTAACTCTAGCTCCTAACCCTAACTCTAACCCATAACCCTAACTCTAGCCCCTAACTCTAACCCCTAACCCTAACCCCTAACTCTAACCCATAACCCTAACTCTAACCCCTAACCCTAATTCTAACCCCTAACCCTAACTCTGACCCATAACCCTAACTCTAACCCCTAACCCATAAACCTAACTCTAGACCCTAACCCTAACTCTAACCCCTAACTCCAACCCCCTAACCCTTACTCTAACCCCTAACTCTAACCCCCTAACCCCTAACCCTAACTCTAACCCCTAACCCATAACCCTAACTCTGGCCCCTAACCCTTACTCTAACCCCAGTTATAACCCCTAACTCTAGCTCCTAACTGTAACCCATAACCCTAACTCTAGCCCCTAACCCTAACTCTAACCCATAACCCTAACCCTAGCCCCTAACTCTAACCCCTAACCCTAACTCTAACCCCCTAACCCTAACTCTAACCCTAACTCTAACCCAAAACCCTAACTCTAGCCCCTAACCCTAATTCTAGGTCCTAACCCTAACTCTAACCCATAACCCTAACTGTAGCCCCTAACTCTAACCCCTAACCCTAACTCTAGCTCCTAACTCTAACCCATAACCCTAACTGTGGCCCCTAACTCTAACCCCTAACTCTAACCCCTAACCCTAACTCTAACCCATAACCCTAACTCTAGCCCCTAACTCTAACCCCTAATTCTAACCCCCTAACCCTAACCCATAACTCTAACCACTAACCCATAACCCTAACTCTAACCCATAACCCTAACTCTAACCCCTAACCCTAATTCTAACCCATAACGCTAACTCTAACCCATAAACCTAACTCTAACCCATAACCCTAACTCTAGACCCTAACCCTAACTCTAACCCCTAACTCTAACCCCCTAACCCTTACTCTAACCCTTAACTCTAACCCCCTAACCCCAACCCCTAACTCTAACCCCTAACCCTAACTCTAACCCCTAACTCTAACCCATAACCCTAACTCTGGCCCCTAACCCTTACTCTAACCCCTAACCCCAGTTATAACCCCTAACGCTAACCCTAACCCAAACTCTAGCTCCTAACTCTAACCCATAACCCTAACTCTAACTCTAGCCCCTAACCCTAACTCTAAGCCCTAACCCTAACTCTAACCCATAACCCTAACTCTAGCCCCTAACTCTAACCCCTAATTCTAACCCCCTAACCCTAACCCTAACCAATAACTCTAACCCCTAACCCATAACCCTAACTCTAGCCCCTAACCCATAACCCTAACCCATAACCCTAACTCTAACCCCTAACCCTAACTCTAACCCATAACCCTAACTCTAGCCCCTAACCCTAACTCTAAGCCCTAACCCTAACTCTAACCCATAACCCTAACTCTAGCCCCTAACCCATAATCCTAACTCTAACCCATAACCCTAACTCTAACCCCTAACCCTAATTCTAACCCATAACCCTAACTCTAACCCATAAACCTAACTCTAACCCATAACCCTAACTCTAGACCCTAACCCTAACTCTAACCTCTAACTCTAACCCCCTAACCCTTACTATAACCCTTAACTCTAACCCCCTAACCCCAACCCCTAACTCTAACCCCTAACTCTAACCCCTAACTCTAACCCATAACCCTATCTCTGGCCCCTAACCCTTACTCTAACCCCTAACCCCAGTTATAACCCCTAACGCTAACCCTAACCCTAACTCTAGCTCCTAACTCTAACCCATAACCCTAACTCTAACTCTAGCCCCTAACCCTAACTCTAAGCCCTAACCCTAACTCTAACCCATAACCCTAACTCTAACCCCCTAACCCTAACTCTAACCCTAACTCTAACCCAAAACCCTAACTCTAGCCCCTAACCCTAACTCTAACCCATAACCCTAACTGTAGCCCCTAACTCTAACCCCTAACCCTAAATCTACCCCCTAACCCTAACTCTAACCCATAACCCTAACTCTAACCCCTAAACCTAATTCTGACCCATAACCCTAACTCTAACCCATAACCGTAACCCCTAACTCTAACCCCCTAACCCATAACTCTAACCCCTAACCCTAACTCTAACCCCTAACTCTAACCCATAACCCTAACTCTAGCCCCTAACCCAAACCCTAACTCTAACCCATAACCCTAACTTTAACCCATAACCCTAACTCTAACCCCCTAACCCTAACTCTAACCCTTAACCCTAATTCTAACCCCTAACCCATTACCCTAACTCTAACCAATAACCCTAACTCTAACCCCTAACTCTAACCCCATAACCCTAACCCATAACTCTAACCCCTAACTCTAACTCTAACCCCTAACTCCAACCCTATAACCCTAACTCTAGCCCCTAACCCAAACCCTAACTCTAACCCATAACCCTAACTCTAACGCTTAACCCTAACTCTAACCCCCTAACCCTAACTCTAGAAAAAAAAAGCTGATAGCCAGCTGCTGTTTTACATCATGTGATCAGCTGTCATTGGCTGACAGCTGATCACGTGGTAAGGGGGCGGGACCAGCCCCTTACTCCGATCTGTGATCAGCCGAGTCTCATGGAGTCGCTGATCACAGAGCGAGCCGCGCACACTCCACAGGAAATGCGCAGGCAGTTCATGCACGGGGGGACGTACATGGACACCCTCCCAGCAATTAAGGTCCGCGCTGTAGCCATCTTTCGGCTATAGCGTGGACGGGAAGAAGTTAATCAAATGCAGTAGTCACTTACATTTTTGTAGACAAAAAAGCATGAGGTAAAATGAGACCGAGGGGTCCCAGGATGACGCAGCGTGAAAATTGCCGAACTTCCGGTTTCGGCCATAGACCGGAAGTAACGTCACCTGGCTACTCCCTACGCGTTGCGTCACAATCACGTGACTTTATTAAGGGCTTTATTTGCTTTTTATGTATATATTTTTTGAATATATTTTTATATTTTTTCCTTGATAATTATTACTGGACTTTTATTTTACTGACTGGCATATTTTACACCTGTCGAATGACGCACGTTATTTATTTGTGTGTGGATTTTGCACATTTATTTTGAATATTTTTTCACAGTTAGGATTATTATTTCACATTTATTTGTATTTTTTCAAGCATATGTCATATGCGTTATTTCACAGCTTCCTTTCTATTAGATATAGCGCCGCTCCATACATTTTTACTAATATTGCCTGTATAATCTTAAGTTTTATGGACCTCAAGTCGCATCAAAGTCGGACCAAAATAGTGCAGGGACTACTTTTGAAGTCGCACAGATATGAATGCTACTCATTGGAAATCATGGGGTACGAATGGTCATGCGACTTATTATAGAGAAGAGAGGGCACCACTCACCAACCCAGTGCATTAGTATGTGGCCTCAGCCAACGTCTCTCCAGCCACGCCCCCCCTGACATGTTTCGCCCCGCTCACCGGGGCTTGGTCACAGATAAAGACGCTTACAGCGGCATTGCAAGTTTCATTTGGATAGCTTTTGAAGCAAGGTGCACATGGAAGGGCTTTGCACAGTGCAAACAAAAAAAAGGTTTCCCAGCACACTTAGGGTCTATTCATACTTGCGTGAGTCCAAAGTCGCATGATTTCCACTTAGGTTAGACTTTGGTGCAACTTTGAGTTTGACTTTGATCCGACTTTACACTCTCTGGACCTAAGTCGCATCAAAGTAGTGCAGGCGCCTTTTCAAAATCGCTGCGACTTTAAGTCGCATCGATCTGAGTGGGTGCCATTGAAAAGAATGGGCTGCGACTTGTCATGTCCAAACGTGTCTATATTCCCATCGCACACTTTTCTGGAACAAGGCTCATCAGTAGCGGGTGCTGCAGCGACCGCCAGCTGGATACATCACAGATAAACGCACATAGTCGCCAGCTCACCATGGCTCTTCATATGTTGTCCAAAGCTTTTATTGCAGAAGGATCACATCGAAAAAGAACATGATGAAGGGGTTCTGCGCGGCTCCAGAACATTGCATTTGTTCTTTTGTGATGTGATCTTTCTGCAATAAAAGCTTTGGACAGAATTTGAAGAGCCATGGTGAGCTGGCGACTATGTGCGTTTATCTGTGATCTCCAAAGTCGCATGACAAGTCGCACAAGTGTGAATGGAGCCTTACCAGATAGCCTGCCAATAAAACAAAATGACACTGTCTAACAATTTGCATTTGAAAACTATATGAACACATCACTTTATCGCCCCTTTAAGATGTGAAGACGCAGCGTTGCCACTTTAAGAGCGGTGATGACTGTGCGCATGCTCAGTGAGTGGCAGTGGCCGGGCCTGGAAGTGTGTGCAAAGCTGCTGCATCCTGTGTGTGCTGCACTGACAGGTAGGGGAGGAGAAGGGGGCACTGTGACGTCACAACGTCCACACACACCGATACAATGTATCTAATGCTCATCAATGAAGGTTTCTGTGTGTTAGTATACATTGCATGCAACTCTACACCATCTCTACACTGCAACAATGTACCAGATCTGACCAGAGAATGCAATGTATCCTTATGTATCAGTGCCTATAACTCTGCACCTTCCATACACTGCAACAATGTACCAGATCTGACCAAAGAATGCAATGTATCCTTATGTATCAGTGCCTGTAACTCTGCACCTTCCATACGCTGCAACAATGTACCAGATCTGACCAAAGAATGCAATGTATCCTTATGTATCAGTGCCTATAACTCTGCACCTTCCATACACTGCAACAATGTACCAGATCTGATCAGAGAATGCAATGTATCCCTATGTATCAGTGCCTATAACTCTGCACCTTCCATACACAGCAACAATGTACCAGATCTGACCAGAGAATGCAATGTATCCTTATGTATCAGTGCCTATAACTCTGCACCTTCCATACACAGCAACAATGTACCAGATCTGATCAGAGAATGCAATGTATCCCTATGTATCAGTGCCTATAACTCTGCACCTTCCATACACTGCAACAATGTACCAGATCTGATCAGAGAATGCAATGTATCCTTATGTATCAGTGCCTAAAACTCTGCACCTTCCATACACTGCAACAATGTACCAGATCTGATCAGAGAATGCAATGTATCCTTATGTATCAGTGCCTATAACTCTGCACCTTTCATACACTGCAACAATGTACCAGATCTGATCAGAGAATGCAATGTATCCTTATGTATCAGTGCCTATAACTCTGCACCTTCCATACACTGTAACAATGTACCAGATCTGATCAGAGAATGCAATGTATCTTTTTGTTTCAATATGAAATGTCCAAAACTCTGCATTTTCCATAAACTGCAACAATGTACCATATGCTGCTGATCAGAGAATGCAATGTTTCTTTTTGTATCAGTATATACTGCCTATAACTCTGCACCTTCCATACACTGCAACCATGTATCGGATCTGAACAGAGAATGCAATGTATCCTTATGTATCAGTGCCTATAACTCTGCACCTTCCATACACTGCAACAATGTACCAGATCTGATCAGAGAATGCAGTGTATTCTTATGTATTAGTGCCTATAACTCTGCACATTTAATACTGTGAAACAATGTACCACTGTACCAGATGCTGCTGATCAGAGAATACAATAGATCTTTATGTATCAGTATATACTGCCTATAACTTTACACCCTCCATACACTCCAACAATGTACCAGATGCCACTGACCAGAGAATGTAATAGATCCTTATAAATCATTCTATACTTCCTATGGGCCGGTACACACCAGACCGCAGTTTCCCGCACTGCGCTCAAAACACACTGCCTATGTGATCTGCTGCGTGTGTCAGTATATTCCTAACAACACCCCAAACACAGATGACAAATGCAGAGCATTGCAGGTGGTTTAGCAAGCAGAGACAATGCCAGACACAGCAGAGGTTCTAGGTCCAAGTCCAGGCCCTGACACAATAGGTCGGTAAGGCTTCCCCGCTGAGAGCTGAATTTAAAAAGAAAATGTAAATAAAGAAAAATTGTTATAGATTACAAATGCAGTGCATTTGCCTGCCCCAGATCATATGATACCACAGTGATTTGGTGCAGCAGTGCAGTGGCAGCTGGTGCTCCATGGCCCGGGGGGGGGGGGGTGTCAGAAACACCATACCCCCCCCCCCCTGGACCACACCAGCCCACTCACCTCGAACATGTGGAGGGCAGGCAGCAGCAGCTTCTTCTCAGTCTCCTGCATCTCCTTGGCCAATGGCATGGCTTCAGCCAATCAGGAAACAGGTCTCAGTGAATAGTGAATATTCATTCGCTATTGTCACACAACTGGGTGGGCTCAGGGCGCAGTTCTCTGCGCCCCTAGCCCACCCTTTTTTTGAAGCCTATTAGAGCCTATAGCTCTAATCACATGCTTCAAAAAAGAAAAAACCCCCATTGGAATCCATGCGTCCGGCGCCCTGCATGTAGATAAGGGGGCCGGACGCATCTTTAGGGCGGCGCCCCTGCGCCCTAAATGGGCGGGCCGCCACTGGTGCAGTGCATTTTTGAAAAGTAGCGCATGCATTACTTTTTGTGCAATTTCAGCCCATTCAAAAGAATGGGCTGAAAATTGCACTGCACTGAATTGCACAGGAATGGAGACCGCCCTAACATCTACCATAGTGAATACGATGTATCTGCATTCATCAATATTTGATTTTATGATTTGTGATGTTGAAGTAAATGTTGAAACGTAAGGAACAAACCATAACCTGTTACTGTTTGGGAAAAATGTCTTCCCTACTAAAAATAGACGGTGTTATCTGCAAATAAACTGGGTGGAAGTCTTTGTAAAGTGGGTGAAGTCCATCTGCAACTGGTATTTGTGGGATTATTTTCACCTTATAGAGATATGGGAAACATGGGTGGAGGAATTGTCCATGGAAACTTTATAAACAGCTATATTATTATGATTATTATTATTATATTATTATTAGTATAATTATTATTGTTATTACTATATTATTGAATTACAAGTAAGCGCTGGTTCACATGTATGTGATAACAGACATTGCATGTGATTCGGAGCACACTGCTCTGCAAATCACATGCAATGTCTGTGTGATGCGAATTCAGCCATACAGATTGTATGGCTGAATTTGCATCGGATTCGGACACAAAACGCACAGGATCCTTTTTTGGGTCCGCACCAGAATTAGATTGCATGGGTTTTCACACCTATGCAATCTGATTCATGTCCGAACTGACAGATCGCCCTGCGATATGTGAACGGATCTGGGGTGTCATTAACTTTGTATTGACACCTCCAGTGATTCGCATATGGCAGTGAGAACTGCCTGCGAGTCGAGTGTGATGCAGGAACCCACAGTGGATTCGCAGGCTTCCTGCATCGCATATGTGTGAACCGGGACTAAGAATATATGTTTTTTTTTTTTTTTTAATAATACCTTGGTATTTTTTTATTATTATTTTTAAATCTGTAGTAAAACCAAAAGCAAACATTTATTAGGCCTCTGGCACACGATACACCTGCTTGAGCATCTACTTTTTAAGACATTTTTTTAATGTATTTGTGCATATTTATGTGCCCCCCCCCATAACCCAAAGCACCTTGACCCTATGTTGATAGGGACAAGGGCCTCTTCCTGACAACTGTGGGCTGTGGTTGTGGGGGTCTGGGGGCAGGAGGCTTATCGGAACCTGGAAGCTCCCTTTAACAAGGGGGCCCCCAGACCCCACCTCCCCCCTACGTGAATGAGTATGGGGTACATTGTACCCCTACCCATTCACCCCCCCCCCAAAAAAAAAAGCAATGTAGTGTAAATAAAATCAAGAGATGGTTTTTGACAAGTCCTTTATTAAAAGATATCCCCTGTTGTAGCTCCAATGTGTCTTCTCCCTCCCGCTGCTGTGTTCTTCCTCTAGTCTTCTCCCACCGTTCTTCTCCTTCGGGTGCTGTGTTCTTCCTCCGGTCTTTTCTGTTGGGTGCTATCTCTCCGCTGCTGCTATCTTCTCCGCTGCCGACCCGGGACATCACAAGGGGAAGAGTCTCATTGTGACGTCACCTCATGGCTATATATGAAACGGAATGGCAGAGGCCGGGTCGGCAGCGGAGAAGATAGCAGCGGCAGAGAAGATAGCAGCAGAGGAGAAGACAGCACCTGAGGAAGAAGACCGGAAGAAAAAGACACATTGGAGCAACGAGACTGGAGACAGGGATCTGGAGGTTCCCTTGTTAAAGGGGGCTTCCAGATTCTTATAAGCCCCTGTCCGCAGACCCCCACAACCACCATCCATGGTTGTCAGGAAGAGGCCCTTGTCCCCATCAACATGGAGACAAGGTGTTTTGGGGTGAGGGATGCAGTTCCTGCCTGTAATAAGCTGTTGCTGAGCTGACATCAGGCCTGTCAGCTCCTTTTAAGAAGTGAGCCAGCAGAAACCAAGTGTGTGCAGGTGGCTGAAGAAGAGGGAGCTGTATATACAAACTATATATAGGAAGTTGGCCCTGAAGTTCTTGAAGTCAAGTGGGCATCCCATAACCTCCCATCCCAATTCAAGTTGAAACTCCCTAATAAAACATAACAACAAAGCTTTGGACTGTTCTCTGTCTCTGGAATGATGGTGAAGATTTGGTGTGCCTGGCTGTGCAGAGTTAGGGGATCCCTTTAACCAGTTCCTGCCCGCGCTATACCTGAAAGACGGCTACTGCGCAGGCCTAAATTTCCGGGAGGGTGTCCATTTACATCCTCCCGTGCATGAGCTGCCTGCGCACTCCCTGCAGGCATGCGCGGCTCTCTCTGTGATCAGTGAGTCCATGAGACTCGGCTGATCACAGATCGGAGTAAGGGGGTGGTCTCGGTCCTATACCACGTGATCAGGTGTCAGCCAATGACAGCTGATCATGTGATGAAAACTGAGCCGGTAATCAGCTTTTTTTTCCGTGAGAAGAAAAAAAAAAAGCTGATCGTCCCGAAGAGGAAAAGACAATGCTGCCTCATGTGTGCCCACCTGTGCCACCTACCAGTGCCCACCTGTGCCACCTATCAGTGCAGGTCAGTGCCACCTATCAATGCCTACGAGTGCCACCTATCAGTGCCAACTAGTCCCCCATCATCAGTGCCGCCCATCAGTGTCACCTACCAGTGCCTAACAGTGTCACCTACCAGTGCCACCTATCAGTGCCCATGATTGCCACCTATTAGTGTCCTTCAGTCCCGCCTATCAGTGCCATCCATTAGTGCTGCCTTATCAGTGCCCATCATTGCAGCCTATCAGTGCCGTCTCGTCAGAGCACATCAATGACGGAGAAAAATTACCTGTTTGCAAAATTTTATAACAAACTATTAAGACCCCGTTCACATTAGGTCGCTCCGACTTAGGGGGCGACCTGTGAAGTCGCGTGCAGCGCGACTTGCACGGACTTCACATAATGGAAGTCAATGCAAGTCGCCCCCAGGTCGCCCCCAAGTAGAACAGGACCCTTTTTCTAAGTCGGAGCGACTTGTGTCGCTCCTATTAGAACGGGTCCTGTACTACACAGTGGCAGCGACGGTGCACGACTTGTCAGGCTGACCAAGTCGCCTGACAAGTCGTACCAGTGTGAATGGACACTTAAACTGTTTTGTTTTTTTGTTTTTCAACATTTTGGTCTTTTTTTGTTTGTTCAGCAAAAAATAAAAATTAATCAAATACCACCAAAAGAAAGCTCTATTTGTTTGAAAAAGAAAAAATGATAAAAATTTAATTTGGGTACAGAGTTGCATGACCGCGCAATTATCAGATAAAGTGCGACAGCGCTGAAAGCTGAAAATTGGCCTGGGCAGGAAGGGGGTTTTAGTGCCCAGTGGGTAAGTGGTTAACCACTTGCCGACCGCCGCACGACTATCTACGTCGGCGGTCAGCCCCTCACAGGCAAACTATCGTAGGTCTACGTCGCTTGCTTGTGAGGGTCTAGGGAGCGAGCGCGCGCCGCCGGAGGCGCGCTCCCGCGTGGTCACGGACCCCCCCGCGCGTGTGACCAGCGGACCCGATGTCCGCCGGTCACTCTGCGATCGGCGGGGGAGAGGGAGAATGTCAGGCAGCTTGTGTAAACAAGCCACCTGTCATTCTCCTCGCTGTAAAGACACTGATCACACGGATCTAGTATGTAGATCCATTGATCAGTGTCCTTACAGCTGAAGCCACAGCCAATCACAGTAGAAAGCACGCCCCTAGGGACACACACAGCCCCTCCCTCCCAAATAAAGTTAACCCCTTCACTACCAGTGTATTTTTACAGTAACAGTGCATATATATAGCACTGATTACTGTAGAAATGTCACTGGGACCCCCAAAAGTGTCAAAAATGTCAGTCAAGGGTCCGATCTGTCCGCCCAATGTCGCAGTACCGCAAAAAAAATCGCAGATCGCCGCCATTACGCGTTAAAAAAAAAAACAACAAAAATGACAAAAATCTTTCCCTTTGTTAGTAAACGCGATAACTTTTGCGCAAACCAATCAAAATACGCTTTTTGCGATTTTTTTTACCAAACATAGGTAGCATAAAACAAATTGGCCGAAAATGTTAAAAAATTTTGATTTTTACATTTTTTTGGGGGGGAATTTCATATAAAAAAATGTCAAAAATATTGTTATTTTTGCAAAATTGACGCTCTTTTTTTGTTTATAGCGCGTGATCAAAAAATCGCACAGGTGATCAAATACCACCAAAAGAAAGCTCTGTTTGTGGGAAAAAAAGGACGCCAAATTCGTTTAGGTACAGCGTCGCACGACCGAATCGCAAAATACCCCCTGGTCAGGAAGGGGGTAAAATCTTCCGGGGCTTAAGTGGTTAAACTGCAGATCCTATGTGGGGTGTGCTACATTATATAGCAGGGACATTCGCTTATGAATAATAAAGCTGTAAATGTACTTATGGGGTGAATTGGAGTTGTAGAAGTTCTTTCCTTTGTACTGATCTTCCGGGTTTCTTCATAGTCAGATCACATTATAGAAGAAGACACGTCTGCAGTGTTTGTATGACTCATAGACAGGGAAAAGCCCGTCTGTCTGTCTGGGAATACATTGGTTAGTATGGGTTGCACTTTTCTGTCACTCTGCTGTCTGGAGTGCAGGAAAACTTCGAGCCAAACATGAAATTCCGGAAGGAAAGGAATGTGACTTTCTAATTATTTGTTGTAGGATTGGAAGAAAGAATACTGTCCTGTAAATGGGACTAGTGAAAAGTGGCTGCAACATCCTCCTGCTTTTGTGGGTCCATGGGGCCAGATATTAGCCGTTATATGCAAGGCTGCTCTATCTAAAAGTGAGCCCTGCCTGTCCTCAGGCTCGATGAATGGGGGCAGGGGAGGACTGGGCCAAGGGGCATGGGGGCAATTGCCCACCGGGCCGCTCTGATGCCCTGTAAAAAGGCTGCACCACTTCTGACACAGACGTGCCTAAAGAATTCCTGGTGAAGAGAAGTAAAAATTCCCCACCGTTGACCTACTGAATGCGGGATTAGGACAGAGTGTGGCCTCCCACCAGTATTGATGGTGTAAACTGTGTTTGAGCGGAGGCTGGTTTCATGCCCCACTGGAGACTCTCCTCCCCCGGCCAACCTCGAGTTCAGCCAGTGAGTAGAGAGTACCTGGAGTGGAGCTTCAGCCTGGAATGGGGGTCAGGAGGAGGCCAGGAAGAGGCAGAGTGGGAGGGGGGCCGAGTTGCTGTACCATGGGCCTCTGGTTTGTACTTGCCCCCTGGGCCGAAAGTTTCCAGTCAGCCCCTAAACGGGGGATGTACAAATGGGTGCCTCAGTATCTGCTGCTTGAGTGCCGGCAGGGGATAGAGCCAATCCTGGCTCCTGTATTGGCTCAAAGGGAAAAGGGGTGACCCCTGATGCCGCACATCTGAAAGATCCTAGGGAGGTGAATGGAGTGGCAACCTCAGCCTCGATTCTGACCAGGCCACGCCCCAACACGTTTTGCTCCACCCCCTGGAGCTTAGTCATGGGGGCGTGGCCTGGTCAAAGTCCAGGCCTAGGTTGCTACTCCACTCACCTCCCTAGGATCTTTCAGATGTGCAGCATCAGGGGTCACCTCTTTTCCCATTGAAATATGAGGGACTGACGGTCAGTACGGATTTGTAAACTGTATCCCTCAGCAGAAGGTGCAGCTGCAGCTCAGTCATTCATGGCGCTCCAAGATCACATTTCCCGAGTACATTGATTTGTGATCTTGAGTGGAGCCATTGATCTACGATCCCAAGTTTCAGTAGGGTTGATTTACTAAAACTTAAAATCTTGTGCAGCCAGGGCCGGCCCTACCATGGGTCCCGTTGGGTCCATTGGACCCAGGCAGAACTTGGGGAGGGGCAACAAATTGACTCCCAAGATTTTTTTTTCATAGCAGTTTTGTGTGCCATCACGGGCGGCATTTCCCCATCTCATACTGCCGCCTGTAGTGCAAACTGATGAGTATGGGGAGGTGTAGCGTCTCTCACATGATTGTGATGTGCGCAATGACGTCAGACATCAGCGCACACCATCTCACACAGGGCAGGCTGGATCAGAGCCCGGAGTCGTGCCGGAAGTGACGTCAAGACATGTCAGATGACGCATTTCAAAGATTCTGTTTTTTTCTTCACATCTGGGATCTGGGGTCTTAGGATCTGAAGAAAAAGCAGGAACTTTGAAACGCGTCACCTGACACGTCCAGATGTCACTCCTGGCATGGCTCTGGGTGCGTTCCATGCTGGTTTCCATACTGTGCAGCAGGGTCCCGGGCCGGCTCATCCACCGGCCCTGTCTGTAAACCGCCTGCTATACTGTGATAGACCCCATGACCCTCCAGAGTGACTACGAACTCCATTTTAAACTCATGCTTGTTGATTCTTACATTATGTGAGCAGCCATTTGACTGACACTTTTAATAAATTTCCTTCCTGATTTTATCTGCTTCACCTAATTTGGCGCACCTTGTTGTCTCTTATTTGCCTTCCAGAGAATTGCTTCACTCTCAAGGGAGCTGCCACTAACGTGTGACATACAGTAGTACCTCATGGACTATATGACTTTTGCTATTCATATGTGATGTTACTAGTCCAGGATTTATGCTTATTTCTTTGTCATCATCTTCACTGATTACTGTGTGTTCCTTAACCACTTGCCAACCACCCGTCGCAGATATACTGCGGCAGGCTGGCTTAGCTGCGCGAATCATCGTACCTGTACGGCGATCCGCGGGAGTGATCCTCCTCCCCCCATTAGCCAGCGGGGAAGCTGACTAAGCTGACAAGCAATTGCTGCCGGGCACCAGGGATCACTCCCCGTGGAGAGAGAACGGCTGTCTGCTGTTTTTAACTGATTGGCTACCATGCACAGCTGCACCAGATTTTGCACTTCCTGGTTTTAGTAATTCAACCCCAGTGTGTCATTGTTCTGGACCCCCAAGTGTTAGTGTATCATTGTTCTGGGACCCCCAAGTCTCAGTGTGTCATTGTTCTGGGACCCCCAAGTCTCAGTGTGTCATTGTTCTGGGGTCCCAAGTGTCAGTGTGTCATTGTTCTGGGGTCCCAAGTGTCAGTGTGTCATTGTTCTGGGGTCCCAAGTGTCAGTGTGTCATTGTTCTGGGATCCCCAAGTGTCAGTGTCATTATTCTGGACCCCCAAGTCTCAGTGTGTCATTGTTCTGGGACCCCAAGTCTCAGTGTGTCATTGTTCTGGGACCCCCAAGTCTCAGTGTGTCATTGTTCTGGGACCCCCAAGTCTCAATGTGTCATTGTTCTGGGAACCCCAAGTCTCAGTGTGTCATTATTCTGGATCCCCAAGTCTCAGCGTGTCATTGTTCTGGGACCCCCAAGTCTCAGTGTGTCATTGTTCTGGGACCCCCAAGTCTCAGTGTCATTGTTCTGGATCCCCAAGTCTCAGCGTGTCATTGTTCTGGGACCCCCAAGTCTCAGTGTGTCATTGTTCTGGGACCCCCAAGTCTCAGTGTCATTGTTCTGGACCCCCAAGTCTCAGTGTGTCATTGTTCTGGGACCCCCAAGTCTCAGTGTGTCATTATTCTGGGACCCCCAAGTCTCAGTGTGTCATTGTTCTGGGACCCCCAAGTCTCAGTGTGTCATTATTCTGGATCCCCAAGTCTCAGCGTGTCATTGTTCTGGGACCCCCAAGTCTCAGTGTGTCATTGTTCTGGGACCCCCAAGTCTCAGTGTCATTGTTCTGGACCCCCAAGTCTCAGTGTGTCATTGTTCTGGGACCCCCAAGTCTCAGTGTGTCATTATTCTGGGACCCCCAAGTCTCAGTGTGTCATTGTTCTGGGACCCCCAAGTCTCAGTGTGTTATTGTTCTGGACCCCCAAGTCTCAGTGTGTCATTGTTCTGGGACCCCAAGTCTCAGTGTGTCATTGTTCTGGGACCCCAAGTCTCAGTGTGTCATTGTTCTGGGACCCCCAAGTCTCAGTGTGTCATTGTTCTGGGACCCCCAAGTCTCAATGTGTCATTGTTCTAGGACCCCCAAGTCTTAGTGTGTCATTGTTCTGGACCCCCAAGTCTCAATGTGTCATTGTTCTGGGACCCCAAGTCTCAGTGTGTCATTGTTCTGGGCAGTGGTGTATTTTGGTTTTGTGCTGCCCTAGGCAAGACTAAAATTGGGCGCCCCGCTACCACCCCCCCCCCCCCATGTAAATTTGCCCCTCTCCTTTTTTAACAGATGTGACTCCCTCCAAAATTGAAGGACTACAAGTCCCATGAACCCCTGAGATCTCACAAGAGGGGGGGGGGGAGAGAGAGAAGGGTGAGGGAGAGAGAGAGGGGGCTGGGTGAGGGAGGGAGAGAGAGGGGGGGTGAGAGAGAGAGGGGGAGAGAGAGGAGGGGATGAAAGAGGGGGGTGAGAGAGAGAGGGGGAGAGAGAGGAGGGGATGAAAGAGAGGGGGGTGAGAGAGAGAGAGAGAGGGGGAGGGAAATCAAAGAAAGAGAGGGGATGCGAGAGAGGGGGGGGGGTGATAGAGAGAGGGGTGATGAGAGAATGGATTGAGAGAGGGGGATGAGAGAGAGGGGGGATAAGAGAGAGAGGGGATGAGAGGGGGGATGAGAGAGAGAGAGAGAGAGAGAGAGAGAGGGGTGAGAGAGAGGGGTGAGAGAGAGGAGGGGGTGATAGAGAGAGGGGTGATGAGAGAATGGATTGAGAGAGGGGGATGAGAGCGAGGGGGGGGGATAAGAGAGAGAGGGGATGAGAGGGGGGGGGGTGAGAGAGGGGGGATGAGAGAGAGAGAGAGAGGGGTGAGAGAGGGGGATGAGAGAGAGGAGGGGGGTGAGAGAGAGGGGGTAAATGGGAGAGAGGGGGGTGAGAGAGGCAGCTCTAACAACCAGTGGCCAATAGAGTCTCACGTAGAGGGGGGAGGGTGGCTTTTTTGCTGCCCCCCTGCAAAGTGCCGCCCTAGGCCTGGGCCTTGTTGGCCTAGGCCAAAATACAGCACTGGTTCCGGGACCCCAAGTCTCAGTGTGTCATTGTTCTGGGATTCCCAAGTCTCAGTGTGTCATTGTTCTGGGACCCCCAAGTCTCAATGTGTCATTGTTCTGGGACCCCCAAGTCTCAGTGTGTCATTGTTCTGGACCCCCAAGTCTCAATGTGTCATTGTTCTGGACCCCCAAGTCTCAATGTGTCATTGTTCTGGACCCCCAAGTCTCAATGTGTCATTGTTCTGGGACCCCCAAATCTTAGTGTGTCATTGTTCTGGGACCCCCCAAGTCTCAATTTGTCATTGTTCTAGGACCCCCAAGTCTTAGTGTGTCATTGTTCTGGGACCCCCAAGTCTCAGTGTGTCATTGTTCTGGGACCCCCAAGTATCAGTGTGTCATTGTTCTGGGACCCCAAGTCTCAGTGTGTCATTGTTCTGGGACCCCAAGTCTCGGTGTGTCATTGTTCTGGGACCCCCAAGTCTCAATGTGTCATTTTTCTGGGACCCCCAAGTCTCAGTGTGTCATTGTTCTGGGACCCCAAGTCTCAATGTGTCATTGTTCTGGGACCCCCAAGTCTCAATGTGTCATTGTTCTGGGACCCCCAAGTCTCAGTGTGTCATTGTTCTGGGACCCCCAAGTCTCAATGTGTCATTGTTCTGGGACCCCCAAGTCTTAATGTGCCATTGTTCTGGGACCCCCAAGTCTCAGTGTGCCATTGTTCTGGGACCCCCAAGTCTCAGTGTGTCATTGTTCTAGGACCCCCAAGTCTCAGTGTGTCATTGTGGCGGGTGTACGGATCGGTATGCCCCTGTGAATGAGGTCTTACTGCAGAAACTGTTGGATGTTGAAATAAACTCTGCCAAAAAGTATCAATGTGTGACAATAAATCCGTCCCTTCTTATTCTTTTGATACAATGATGCTGACCGTCAATGATCTCTAATGTGAAATCCTCTGTCGGCAGGAGATTGTGTGACGGAGGAAAAGAGGATTATGGATCGGGATTGAGATCATTCCATGGAAAGTGCACCAGGCTGAATCCGGCCACCTGCCAGAGTCTGTGGATAACGTGCGGCCCCAGCGCCCGGTGAGTAATAGATTACTGTGACCTTGGACAGAGGCAGATGGTATGGCGGCAGAGATCCACCATGCCAGATAAAATATCAGCGCTCTGTGTGCTGTATCAGTATATCCGTTTTAGTGCATAGATCCCAAGTGTCCCATAAAGGAACCCAATCCCTGTCCCTCGTTTTAGCCTCTATATATCATTGGACTATGCAAAAAGCTGGTTATATGTTAGCTTTTGGTGGAGAATCTGTACAGCATTCTGCTCATCAGACTCTGTACTATATCTCTTCTAACCTTCCCTCCCCAATTGTAAGACCTGTTCTTTGGTACCCCATGCATGCACCCCTTTAAGGACTTCAGACCAGGCAGTTAACCTCCCTGGTGGTATTCCCGGGTGTGGCTCGGGGTTAACTTACAGTACCAAAAGCGGTAACCCCGATACACACTCGAGATTACCCCAGAATGTTATGCCTCGTACACACGTTCAGATAATCATACGAAAAAAATTGCTTTCGACTTGATTGCACGATAATCTGATCATTATTACACAGCTTTCGACAGCCGATCACGACAGTTTGTCCAACAAAATCCGAAGGTACAACAGGAAAACTTCTGTCGTATGATAGCCTAGCGAACAACAATCGTTTAATCAGTACAGTATGCGTCTGCTAAAAATCGATAGACAAAGACCACGCATGATCAGAAGCACAAAAATAACCTGGAAAAAGCCTGGCTGCCATTTGATATGTAGCTACGCAACCAGGAAGCTTTTCCAGAATCGTATGAAAAAAAAAATCATACGCTAAGTACGCATTATTGAATTCGATATTAGTATCATGCAACAAAATGCAAATGATACGTCGTACGATTATCTGAACGTGTGTACGAGGCATTACTCGCCTTCCCTGCGATCCCCCGGCGTCCTCACACTCTCTCCCCGCTCTGTGCTCAGCAGATGCCGACACCTGTGTTCCGGTTCCCTTCCCTGCGAGCGTTGCGACGCAGGGGGGTGGAACCGGCGGCAAATTCAAAAATGTAAATACACCAAATGAGATGATACAAAGCTGTGATCCTAACGGATTACACTGTATCATCCCATTTCACCACAGGATTTCACCTGGTGACTTTTCCAGTGCCCTGCCTGTGCTTTTCCAGTGCTTTGTGCCTGGAAAATAGAGAATGACCATGGCGTCCAAAAAGCATTCTTTTTGCGCAAAATCGCTTTTAGACGAACTGGAAAACAGCGACAGCGAAACCGAATTACTTGAAGAACTGAGCGATAGCGATTCGTGGGGAAAATTTGTCATCAGGTACGGAAAGTGACGACAGCGATGATTCTGAAGTGACAGCCGGGATTGGCATAGGGCTGACTGCCTGTCACTCACTGAAGCTCTAATAGGCTTCAGAAAAGGGTGGACCCGGGTCGCAGAGCACTCCGCCCTAGCCCGCCCATTTGTGTGACAATAGCGAATGAAAATTCACACGGATCCTCCTCCTGGCCAATCGGGAAGCGGGTCCGAGACCCGCTTCCTGATTGGCCGAAAGGCGAATTCATGCCATTGGCCGAGGAGGACTCGAGGAGACGCGGGGTACTGCGGAGAAGTCGCCGCTGCAGGTAAGTGCACTGGTCTCTCTTCATTGAAGGGGGCACGGCACGCTGTGGTCACTCTGCATTGAAAGGGGGCACGCTGTGGTCACTCTGCATTGATGGGGGCACGCTGTGGTCACTCTGCATTGATGGGGGCACGCTGTGGTCACTCTGCATTGATGGGGGCACACTGTGGTCACTGCATTGAAAGGGGGCACGCTGTGGTCACTCTGCACTGAAAGGGGGCACGCTGTGGTCACTCTGCATTGAAAGGGGGCACGCTGTGGTCAATTTGCATTGATGGGGGCACGCTGTGGTCACTCTGCATTGATGGGGGCACGCTGTGGTCACTCTGCATTGAAAGGGGGCATGCTGTGGTCACTCTGCATTGATGGGGGCACGCTGTGGTCACTCTGCATTGATGGGGGCAGGCTGTGGTCACTCTGCATTGAAAGGGGGCACGCTGTGGTCACTCTGCATTGATGGGGGCACGCTGTGGTCACTCTGAAATGATGGGGGCACGCTGTGGTCACTCTGCATTGAAAGGGGGTACGCTGTGGTCACTCTGCATTGAAAGGGGGCACGCTGGGGTCACTCTGCATTGATGGGGGAATGCTGTGGTCACTCTGCATTGAAAGGGGGCATGCTGTGGCCATACAATATTTATTGTTTTATTTATATATATATATATATATTGTTTTTCCTGTTTTTTGTGCAAATAAAATATGCGCATTGGAATTCGTTCATATTTTTTTTTTCAAACTATAGTCCGGCCCCCAACAGTGTCTGAGGGGACATCTTCTTACACCCACGCAAGTCTTGAATTTTACATTTATTTGAGCAGTAAACTCACCTTATAGACTAAATAACAGTATTATATTTCTATTATTATTGTAATATAGTAAATATAGTGAGAAACCTGCATGTAGAAGGTGGCAACGGCCATCTTGGTACATCCCGCACTGCTCTGAGACAAACTGATTATATAGTGAAATAGAATATTTTACTCGGTCACGGTGAAATAGTCTATTTCAGTCTATAAGGTGAGTTTACTGCTAAAATAAATGTAAAATTCAAGACTTGCATGGGTGTAAGAAAATGTCCGCTGCTGCTTCGTGTTCTGTCACATTTGGGAACCTATTGGAATGCATAGCGGACATGTTGGAACGTATGGCGCATGCGCAGTAAGTTGTTCTCGTCCGAACGTCGCTTCCTGTTGCAGAATCTGATAGGTAGTGGTATTCCGATAGAACACCTCCTGTGCTACTCCATCCAGAGTGGGGGGGGGGGGGGGGAGTCTAATACAGGAGGTGTTACTGACCAGATCACCAGGTGAAAAAACTTAAAAAAATAAAACAAATGCAGCCACCACATCTAATGATTGGCAAGCTGCAATATATTACATTTTATGGTTTTGGGTTAAAAGCGGAGCTCGACCCAAAAGGGGAAGCACCGCTTATTTGCCTCCTCCCCCCTCGGCTTACACATTTGGCATATTTCAGGGGGGCGGGTACCTGGCTCCCAATTCCGGCTGACTTCGGAAGTTCAGCCCCCCTCCTCTTTCCTCCACTGCCGAGCCATTCACAAAGCTCAGTGTGCTTTGCACATGTGCAGGAGATGGCGTTGGCAGCACCCGGGAGCTGATTAAAAAATCAGCTGGGGTGAAGACACCGCTGGATTGGTGGACAGGTAAGTGTGCAAATATTAAAAGCCAGCAGCTACAGTATTTCACATTTTTTCTGAAGGAGCCTGGAGTTCCACTTTAATACTGCCTTAAAACTGGATGGACCAATCAGAATCATTTTAAGGGCATCCAGTAGCCATTGCTGTAACTATTTTTTTCTTTAACTTTTTATATAGAGAAGAAAATCTGAATGTCCCTTCCCCCCTTTCTGTGTCCTGACCAAGCTGTGCAAAAGGAGCTGAAGTGAGGATCCCATCAATCCTGAACCTTTTCGGGAAGACTCAGGACCCTTCTCTGGCCTGGGTGCCTCAGGTGAAGTGAATTTCAGTTTCAAGAATTTATATTAAGTTTTCATGGTGAACTTCAAATACAACATTTGTAAAGTGTACCCGTATTGTCATCACAAATAAGTTGAACTGCATTTGACACATAGCAATGTCCCATCACATCTCTCTTTGTAGAAATGCCTATGCAAATACTGACTGTAACGGAACCGCGACCCACAATGCGCTTGTGTGCTTCCGTCAGAATACCGCTTCCTTCAGCCTTGAACATAGATATCAGATATTATAGCCACCCCCACACAAAGCTAGCCGAGAATAGCTTGTATAAGATCTGGAACATTTATTTAAAAAAACACACGCCGAATATATACCCCACCAGGTCAGGTGCCTGATTACATTATCATATGCAGCTGAAATTGTGTACAGAAATATAACTAACATATCTAAGGAACAACCAACACAAACAGTATTCTACTTTCCCACTAGCAACTAATAGATGACAGTGATTTAATTAACTTGAGCAAATTAACTAGCAGACTTGCCGTCACCGAGCTCATGAAGTACAATACACATTATTATAAGTGTAAACACATCACACCTTATTAATACACAGACTAAGCTTTGATTATTTAGGAGTCACAGACTTCATGGCAACAGGCTATAGGTCTCACAGTGTAAAGTGGGATTAAATCTTCATATATTTCTTTAGAGATATTGTTGATTAATATTACTCAGGGCTGGCCCTACCATAGGTCCCACTGGGTCCATTGGACCCAGGCGGTACTTGGAGAGGGGCGGCAAATTTAATCCAAATATTTTTTTACGGCAGTTTTGTGTGTCATCAGTTTGCGGCATGTTACAGGTGGCATTTCCCCATCTCATACTGCCGCCCATAGTGCAAACTGATGAGTATGAGGAGGCGGAGTGTCTCCTCCAGGGAATGTCCCTCGCGTGGAAAGTCCCTCGCGTGATGGTGGTGTGCGCAATGACGTCAGACATCAGCGCACTCCATCTAACCAGGGCAGGCTGGATCTTCTAGGGCGGTGTCCACAGCAGACACAGGAGTGACAGGAGGACTGAGGACAGACAGCGGGTGTTTGGTGGACTGGTCCAGTGGTAAGTTATGGAAGAAGATAACAGTATATATAATATTTTCTAAATGTTATATTTATATTAAATAATGGATGTTGGGGCCTTTTGGTGGGCGTAATTTTTTTTGGGGGGGAGGGGGGGGCAGCATTTCATTCTTGGACCCAGGCAGCACAATTTCTTGGGCCAGCCCTGATTTTACTGTCCCTTTTGAAGTAATCCAAACCATATTCTCAGTGTCTATTAAGTAGTTGTCCATCATTTTCTTGGTCACCCTGTGCCCGTAATAGACACAGGGTGACTTACACATAAGACGGGCCTAGGGAGCTGAGAGAGGGATTTCCCAACCTCTCTAAGGGAAGCTGTGTTCCACGGGCCCCCCAACCATAGTGACTCCCGTCACACTGACTTTCTGAGAGTCTGTATTTGCATAAGTGTAAAGACGCCTCCTTTTGGCAGTACTACAGTCTGGTGAGAGGTCATTCAAGCACTGAATGCTGAATTGTAGAGGGGAAAGGGGTGGCCTTCTTTTCCCGTACCCCAAAAGTCCTCAAATTTGAAGAGGTGTTTTATTACACTATGGGTGAGATCTGGCAATCAATGCTTAGCTCATAGCATTGTATCTTGTATATTGATGTACATTGTTGAGCCAAGAGATGTCATCAGATGAGAAAGGCCAGGACTCGTCTTTAGATCAGGGGTTCTCAACCATCAGGCCGCGGCGAGCCGCAGCCTCCCACCTACTTGGCCTCTAGCCAGCTGCAGATCCCCTAACTTCCGAAAAATGTCTCTCAGCTGCCATAGTGCCTCCAACCTTCCATAGTGCTCTCCAACCTCCCGCAGTGCCACTCAGCCCCCTGCAGTGCCCCCCAGCCTACTGCAGAGCCTCCAGCCCACCATAGTGACTCCAATCTTTAACAGTATCCTACACTGCTGTATCCTATCCTACACTGCTGCTTGACTTCCCTGCTGCAGTACCCTCCAGTCTCCCACAGTTTATCTGCAAAGACCCCAGCCTTCTGAGGAGACCCTCCAGTCCCTTTTAGAAACTCTATCTCCCACAGTTTCCCCAGTGCCCTCTTTCCCCAGTGCCCTCTAGAAAACACATTCCCTACAGGCTACTAAGTCTCGAGTCCCCCAACCCTCCAGAAACCTCTTTACCCCACCACCATATTGGTGTATATATAGATGTTCATCGCCAAGAGATATCATCAAAGAAAGGACAGGACTCCTCTTTAGATCTGTGGTACTTGGCCGTGGCCTGCTGCAAGGTTATGGCTTCCCTCTTGCCAGGGCTCTAGCCAGTTGCAGATCCCTTAACCTCCGATAGTGCCCCCAACTTTACATAGTGGACCTCAGTGTCTCTCAGCCCCCACAATGCTCCCCAAACTTCCACAGTGGTCTTCAACCACCCACAGTGGCACCCAACCCCCTGGAGTGCCTCCCAACCTACTACATAGATTTCAGAACCCCATAGTGATCCTATCTCCAGCAGTGTCCCACAGTTCCCCTTCCAGACCCGCAGCACCCTACAATCTCCCACAGTGCCCCTGCAAAATCCCCAGCCTCCTGGAGAGACTCCCAGTCCCCTCCAGAAACCCCATCCCCCAAACTTTCCCCCAGCCCTTTCCAGAAAACGAATCCCATACAGGCCTGCTAAGTCTGCTGCAGAGACCCCTAACCCACTCCAGAACCCCCCTCCTCCATATTGTTGTATACAGTATATTGATGTAAATTGAGAGGAGATATCATCTGAGAAAGGATGGGACTACTCTTTAGATCTGTGGTTCTCAACCACCAGGATGTGGCAAGCCACAGCCTCCCTCCGACCAGTCCTCTAGCCAGCTGCAGATCTCCTGACCACAGTGCCCCTCAGTCTCCACAGTCCCCCCAACCCCTACAGTGTTCGCCAGTCCTCCCACAGTGCCACCAGCCCCCTGCAGTGCCTTCCAGCCAACTAGGGTTTCTAGACCCCAATAGTGGTCCTATCTACAGCAGTGTCCCACATTACCCCCTGACCTTCCACGGTGCCTCCCCCCAGCCCCTGAGGCACCCTTCCATATTGCCCATGCAAAGTCCCCAGCCTCCTGGAGAGACCCCATCCCCCCAAATTTCCCCCAGCTCTTTCCAGAAATCTCATCCTCTACAGGTCCACTATGTCTGCTGCAGAGCCAGCTGCAGATTCCCTAACCTTTCATAGTACCCCCAACCTTCTATTGTAGACCACAGTGCCCCTCAGCCCACGCAGTGCCCCCCAACCTCTACAGTGTTCTTCAGCCTCCCAGATTGCTGCCCAGCCCCCTGCAGTGCCTCCCAGCCTACTGCAGAGTCTCCAGTCCCCAATAGTTGCCCTGTCCCCAGCAGTGTCCCAACCTCCCAACCTCTACAGTGTTCTCCTGCCCCCCAGATTGCCGCCCAGCCCCCTGCAGTGCCTCCCAGCCTACTGCAGAGTCTCCAGTCCCCAATAGTTGCCCTGTCCTCAGCAGTGTCCCTCATTGCCCCCTGACCTCCCACAGTCTCTGAAGCACCCTCCAGTCTCCCACACCTCCCCCTGCAAAGTCCTCAGCCTCCTAGGGAGACCCCTATGACCCCCACTCCCCATGGTTTTCCCCAGCCCCCTTCAGAAACCCCACCCCCTACAAGGCCACCAACAGGGCTTCAGAGTCCCCAAACCCTGTCTGGAACCCTCAACCCTCCTTTCCCTTCCCACAGTAACACCCAGCCCCACCCAGAGCCTTTTCAACATTTTAATACATACCTTGCATTCCCATACTTTTATTGGGTGAGTATAAACTTTTATTTTACTGTTGGGGCATGGTAGGCTTTAGAAGAATTTATTGGGCCCCATATATATATGTATCTGGGTGTAAGCACAGAGCCCCAGGAAATTATTAACAGATTTATAGCCCGTGCCATAATACAACCCTTTCAGAGTTCCTATAAGAAACCTCCTGCTTGTTTCCAGATGCTGACTTCATGATTGGGGCGAAGGTGAATACCCATGATTCTCTACGCCTGCCTTGTGAGGCTGCAAGATGGCCTCCCTCTCTCCGCCTCCACCGATTTCCACCCGAACATGCAGATTCTGGAGTGCAAGAGATGGGTGAAGAGGCTTTCCATCACCCTGTCGCAGCGCCCGCCCAGAGGCACCACCAACGTCTGCAACTTTCATATACAGTAAGTACACCTTGTTATACGAGGGCCGGTTCACCCACATGTGGTCTTCTGCGGAAACGGCAATTCAGTGTTTGAGTTAGGGCCCATACACAGGCGCATATTCCATTGTGGTGCATTAACCCACCAGTGTTAATCTGTGGTATGGCACATGAAAACATGGAGTTAAACCCTCTCATTTGGGCCTCATTCACACCTCAGTGTTTTGTAGCTGGAAGATCGAAAACTCCAAAATGCCGGAGAAGAAAAAATCAATAATTCTCTATGGAGATGGTTAATATCTCCACTCCAAGTCACCTGAAGCCAAACGCTTGAAGCTCAAAAAAGTTCTGGAGCTTTTTTTGGAGCTCGAATTGGGCAGATTGTTTTTTTTCCATATAGAAATGCACGGAAATGCTTGATCTGGGCGTTTTTGAGTGTTTTTCTGCAGAAAAGCAATAATTAACTAAAAATAAATAATAATTGAAAATAAGTAAATAAATAACAAATAAATGAAACACAAAAATAAATAATAAATTAAATAAAATCTCAAACCCTAATATTAAACCCAAACCCTAATCCTAACCCTTAATCCTAACAGATAACTCCAAAACTAATCCCAAACTCTGATATTGACCCCTAACTTTATTCCTAGCCCTAATATTAACCCCTAATCCCAACCCCTAAACCTAATAATAACCCCTAATTCTAACCCCTATCCCTAATATTAAGCACTTATTCTAGCCCCCTAACCCTAATCCTAACCCCTAATTCTAAGCGCTAACACTCATCCTAATCCCTATCCCTAATATTGATCCCTAACGCAAAATCCCCTAACCCAACAAATTATATACATAAAATTAAGTAAATAAATAATCTATAAAATTAATAAATTAACCCCTAACCTTAACCTTTAACCCCTATCCCTAAAACAAGTAAAAAAATAAATTAATTATTAATAGTAAATAAAGAATGAATCAAAACTTATGAAAAAGCTGAAAAACATAGCAACAAATGATGAAACAGATGATATTTTTTTCTATTGGCTAATAAAAAATAAAAAAAACGCCAAAGCTAAAAAATGCTTTAAAAACGCTGTACAAAAACACTCCAAAATGCGCATACAAATGCCCAAAAATAGAGCCGATAAAACGCTATAAAAACGCAAAGCTCAGGTTTAAATGCAGCCTAACAGCCAAGGAAGATGCCATTTTGGCCCCTGTTTTATTGATAATGACACAAGCCATTTAATGGCTTGACAGGTTTGTTGAGAGCACATGCATTTGGATTGCGAGCATAATTCGTTCTGGAAACATGCTTGTAATCCAAAGCACTCTTATATCAAAGCGAATTTCCCCATAAGAAATAATGGAAATTCAGATGATTTGTTCCACAAGTCCTTCAGTTTATAGTCCTATATACAAAGATTATAGCAATGTGATAGGTTGTGTAACCAGAAAATGTCCATCCACAATATGCAGCCTTCCCAAGGGGATTAGAAGCAAAAGCTAGCAGAGCTACAGAGTATAAAAGAGAAGAGAGGCGCCTCTAAGTGTAGCAATATGGTTACATTTAATGAAGGTTCAACATTTAGCAACTCACATGGTTGATGATTAAAATAGGCACATCTAAGTATGCAGGCATCCGGGGTAAAGCTGTCCACATAGACCATCTTCTGAATCACCGGCTCTCACCACTGTCAGTCTGCAATCCTGACCGGGAAGAATAGCCTGCAGTAGAGTGATCTGAAAGTGAGGCTTTGAATCACTCGTGGAGTGCAGCGGGGAAGGGATGATGAAGATGGCGGTGCAGAAGATGGTCTATGTGGACAGCTTTACCCCGGGTGCCTGCATACTTAGATGTGCCTGTTTTAATCATCAACCATATGAGTTGCTAAATATTGAACCTTCATTAAATGTAACCATATTGCTACACTTTAGAGGCTCCTCTCTTCTTTTTTATACATGACGCTACTTGTATATCAAGACATCGCTTGTATATCAAGTCAAAATTTATTTAAAAAAATGTGCTTGTCTTGCAAAGCGCTCTCAAACCAAGTTACTCTCAAACCAAGGTTTTACTGTATCTCTTTAGGAAATGGTTGAAGTATTATGTTAGCCCTTACCTTGTAAAACAAAACCATTCAAATTGAAATAGAAATGCAAGGCAAAACATTTGTGTATATATACAGTATGCTGTATATATACATACATATATATATACATATATATATATATATATATATATATATATATATACACACTTCTCAAAAAAATTAAAGGATCTCTCCCCCCCCCCCCCCTCAAAAAACATCTGATGTCTCATTACAGAGAACCTGTCACCTAAAAAGAGATCACATGGGGACTGTTTGTCCCCTTCGTGATAAAAAAAATAGTTTAGTGAAAAAAAATAAAATAATAAAAAGTGTAAAAACATAAAAGCTTCACCCAAGCATCTAAAATCCCTCCCTAATAATTTTCATTTCAGTGGAATATTTGTAACCATTCTATGTTTGTGCAGTTTTTTCTCATCAGGTGACATCTCCTCCTTGGTGGTTTGCTCCAGCACTTTCCCCTCCACCGCGGCATTCAACTTCCTGGAAGAGCTGGTCTGGGAGTTCTCCACTTCTTACAACAGCACAGCCATCACCCTGGCCTCCAGGCCCTACGCCTTCCTGGAGTTTGGTGAGTGTTTCCTACAGGATATGGCTTTGATGTTTATTCTGCTTATATCCTGTCTTCCTTGGTCCCAACCCTCCCTCCTCATCCATACAGATGGGCCGAACACCCCCCCACCCCCCGTTCGGTTTGCAGCAGGACTCCTGAACTGGGGAAATGTTCTGCCCCGAACTCTATTGAAGTCTATTGAAGCTGAACATGAGAAATCAAAATTGCTCATTGTGAAGGCTTATATGCAGGTAATTGGCCATAAAGGGGGTGTGGGGGGGTCCGGTTACTGCCCTAGGGTACATGTTTCAATGCAAATTAAAAAGCAGTGATTTAATTATGCTTAAAGCGCAATGATAAAAATAATAATATTCCTTTAAAAATAGTGCCTGGGGGGGGGGGGGGGGGTCCCATTAGTCTCCCTGTAAAGTGGCACATCTGTACCATGTATAGAACCTGCTGCAGCAAACATTACATTTCTAAAGAAAAAAAACGAGTCAAATCAATTTTAAATTGCTGCCATCCGGCTATTAAATAAAAAAAATAAAATAAAGAAAAAAACGATGTGGGGTGTCCCCCCTCAGCCCCAGTCCATACCAGATCCGAACTGGTATGGATATTAAGGGGAATACCATGCCAAAATGAAAAAAAAAAAAAACAACGTGGGGTCCCCCACCCCAAAATCCATACCAGCCCCCTATTCGAGCAAGCAGCCTGGCAGGGTCAGGAAAGGGGGGAGATGAGCAAACCATACCAGGCCACATGCCCTCAACATGGAGGGGTCCTTTGGTGCAGGAGGGCCCGCCCAAAAGCACCTTGTCCCCATGTTGATGGGGGCAAGGGTCTCTTCCCCACAACAACTGTTTTTATTTATGTTGACACTTTCTTGGTGAATGGGTAGGGGTGCTATGTACCCAATACTCATTCACATGGGGGGGGGGGGCGGGATCTGGGGGCCTCCTTGATAAAGGGGGCTTTCAGATTCTGATAAGCCACCTGCCTGCAGACCCCCACAATCAGAGCCCAGGGTTGTGGTGAAGAGACCCTTGTCCCCGTGGGGACAAAAATGCTTTGGGGTGGGGGCCCTGCCCCAAAGCACCCCCTCCTTGGCTTGTTGTAGGCATGTGGCCTGGTATGGTTCAGGAGAGGGGGGCACTCGCTCGTCTCCCTCCTTTCCTGACCTGCCAGGGTGCATGCTCAGATGAGGGTCTGGTATAGATTTTGTGGGCGACCCCACGCCGTTTTTTTTTTTTTAAATTTGGTGTGAGGTTCCCCTTAAAATCCATACCCCCACACTATTTTTTTCTTTCTTTTTTTTTTTTACCGGCAAATGTTTTTTTTTTTTTTTTATTCAACTGTCAGCGGGGAAGCCCATTGACAGCTGAGGATTCATTGGTTGTTAATGACGCCACAGCCGGCTACCTGGTACCGCTCCTTAACCACTTCTGGACCAGAAGGTTTTACCCCCTTTTTTGCGATTTTTTTTTTTTCCCCACAAATAGAGCTTTCTTTAGGTGGTATTTGATCACCTGTGCGGTTTTTATTTTTTGCGCTATAAACAAAAAAAGAGCGACAATTCTGAAAAAAAAAAAAAAACAATATTTTTTACTTTCTGCTATAAAACACAGCCAATAAAAAAAAAAAATGTAAAAAATCTATTTTTTTCATCAATTTAGGCCAATTTATATTGTGCTACATTTTTTGGTAAAAAAAAATCCCAATAAGTGTATATTGATTGGTTTGCGCAAAAGTTATCGCGTCTACAAACTAGGGGAAAGATTTATGTCATTTCAATTTATTTTACTTTTTTTTTTTTACTAGTAATGGTGGCAATTAGCGATTTTGATCAGGACTGCGACATTGCGGTGGACAAATCGGACCCTAACTGAAATTTTTGAGGAAAACAGTGACATTACTACAGTATTCAGTGCTAAAAATATGCACTGTTACTGTACTAATGACACTGGCAGGGAACGGGTTAACACCAGGGGCGGTCAAAGGGTTAATTGTGCTCCTAGGGGGTGTTTTCTAACTGTATGGGGGATGGACTCACTAGATGAACATGGAGATTCGTGTTTTAGTGTGTGTGTGTGTGTGTATATATATATATATATATATATATATACACATAGACACACACACTGAAACAACTTATAAAACTGAAACATTGTTTCTTCAACCCCTACCAATATATATATATATATATATGTGTGTGTGTATATATATATATATATATATACAGATTTATTTATTTATTTTAATTATACAGATATTGTCTGATCACTGGTGCTGTCTCTTAAGCCCCGTACACACATGTCGATAATTGGCCGTGAATTTTCGGCCAACGTCCGATCGGCCGATTTTCGGCTTGTTAGTATGATGCTTCCGAAAACCGACTCCGACTTTTCGGGCCGAAAAAAATCTGGTGTGCAGGCTATACAATTTTTGTTGGCCGTCAACACAACAGCCGATTTTCCATCAGTCAGTACAGATTTCGGCAGACAAAAAGCTGATGAGCAAGACTGGGCATGCTCAGAGAAGAAAAAACACACGGAAAGTAAACCCAGCACATGACATCACTTCTGAAGTAGATTTTTGTTGGGCGAGAAAATTCGTGTGCAGTCTAGGCACATTCCAACCAACGAAACACCACTCTGCACAAAAGTCGGACGACCAGTCGGCCGATAATCGTTGCGTGTGTACGAGGCTTTAGCACTGTTCAGTTCTTGAATCTCAATGCAAACTTTATTGACATTACAGCTTGTTTCCACCAGGTGGTGCTGTGTTTACACAATACAGCCAGTGTTAATTTCGTCATCTAAAATATTTTCGTCTACTAAATTCACACTATTTTAGTCGACTAAAATACAACTAAAACTAAAACAATTCAGATGACTAAAATACGACTAAAACTAAAATGACATTTTAATCAAAGGACTAATGACTAAAACTAAATTGAAAATTGACATCAAAATGAACACTCCTCTGCTGGCCATTTCTAAATCCACAACACAATTCCATCCGGAGCCTGTAATAATCGCACATTAAAGTGTAAACGTGTATTGCTCTACCGCATACGCATAAGTAAAAGGCATCTACTGATCTGCTGAAAGAGAAAAAAAATAAAAGCTTTTCTTATATTTTTTTTAATAATTAATGTTTAATATTTAATGTTGGTAATATATTCAGGTAAAATGTGCAATGACATTACAGCCAATACAGTTTACAGTTTTTGTGTTTTGTATTTTAAAGTTGCACTTCTGTTTGTCAAAAATAAATATTTTTGTTTGTTTATGAAATTTGGTTTTATTTAACCACTTAAGGACCGCCAGCCGCAGTTATACTGCGGCAGGCAGCCCCTCCTGCGCAAACCCGACGTAGGCATGCGTCGATCGCGTGCTTGCAGCTAGGGGGCGAGCGTGCGCCACTGTCGGCATGCTCCCGCCTCCACTTGGCAGCAGGGACTCCGATGCACGGGGCAAGCGGCTTCGATTGCTGCCTGACACCCACGATCGCTCCCCACTGAGAGAGAAGGACGGTCGGCTGTTGTAAACACAGCTGACCGATCTTCTCCCTGGAATGATCACAGAGTACCTGTGATCCTTCTATATATGATCACAGGTCTCTATGGTCATTCCATAAGTCCAGCCCCCATACAGTTAGAATCACTCCCCTAGGGTCACATTTAACTCCTTGATCACCCACTGTATTAGCCCCTTCCCTGCCAGTGTCATGGGGGAAGATGATTTGTGCTAGCAGGGAGGGATTTGGGGGGGTTGTACAGGGGGGAGTAGAATTGTCCCTAATAGGAAATGTTTTTTTGGGGGGGGGGGGTTGTGCTAGCAAGGATGATTCGGGAGTACTTGTGCTAGGAGGAAAAATTAAGGGGGGGGGGAGTATTTGTGCTAGGAAGAAGGGGGGGGGGATCTGAAGGGTAGAAGATTTGTGCTAGGAGGGATGATAATTAATTACAATTTTTTTTTTTTGGTGGGGGGGGGGGGGTTGTGCTAGTAAGGATGATTAGGGGGTATTTGTGTTAGGAGGGGAAAATGGGGAGGGGCGGGGAGTATTTGTGCTGGTAACTTGGGGGGGGTCGGTGAATGTGTACTCAGAGACAGAAAATTTGGGGGATTTGAAGGGTAGAGGACTTGTTCTAGGAAGGGTGAATACTATTTTTTTGGGGGGGGGGGGGGGTTTGCTGACATATACAGATCATACATTTTGGGGGGGGGGGGATTTGGCAGGTCTGTTCTGGGCTCTAGATTACATTCATCATTCTTCATTATGACAGAGGGACAACGCAGGACCACATATGGGAGACAAGGACAGAGCGTTGTCACCCCATAACAGGAAGTAGCTGAACAAGGACCCTCCTGGTAGGATCACCAGGGATTATTTTATTGAAAAGACTGAAAATGACTTTTGGAATGACATGAATGTGTTTAATCCTCCATGGGAGTTGTGTGATTGGGTCACATGTATTATAATGTCTATATAAAGCCTGTGTTGTGTCTCCTACAGATAGTGTTATACAACGGGTGAAGCACAATTATAACTCTGCCGGCAGCACCCCCCCAGTCCGCCTGGATCCCAGCCCCCCACCTATCTATGTAAAGTTAGAAGATATAGGGGAGGCCAACGGCTTTGCCAACGGGCACATAACTGCACAAGTGCACACAGGTAAGGGGGGGGGGGGTCAATTCTATTTATGAAAATGTAAAGCCAAAACTTTTTATTGTAGATGTAAATGGAGTAGGCAAGGGTTAGAACCCCTGTAAGGTTTTTATTGCTGTCTGTGTCCCCGATAGGAGATTCGCCCTCTCTGTTGGTCCACAAAAAGTCAGGATCTATCCAAAGTTAAAGCTGAATTCTTAGATGAGCAAATATTGTCTAAATCCATTCATTATATGTCTTCTTCTGGAATCTCAGTGTGCTTTGTGTATTTCTTCCAGATCTGTGCAGTGATCCAGTGTGAGACTTCCTGTAATAAAGACCGCCCACTGCTGCCCTCTCTCCTTGTGCAGGGTGACTGGTCTTGTCTCCGCCCCCTCCTGTAGTTTTCTGCAGGCAGTCTGTAGAGGGTGGAGCCTTCTGGGTCCCTCCCATAGGTCTGCGCTCTGCATAGTGTCTTGAAAGTGATCATGTGACTGAGGACCAGACAAAGCCTTCTTATTCTCTAAAATAATTCCATAAACATCCACTATTTAATGGCCCTGTAATCTATTACTCATGGAATTGTTTCCTCTGATCATCTCCTGTATCATGTCTGCAGTCTCTGACCATCTCCTGTATCATGTCTGCAGTCTCTGACCATCTCCTGTATCATGTCTGTAGTCTCTGACCATCTCCTGTATCATGTCTGCAGTCCCTGACCATCTCCTGTATTACGTCTGCAGTCTCTGACCATCTCCTGTATCATGTCTGCAGTCTCTGACCATCTCCTTTATCATGTCTGCAGTCTCTGACCATCTCCTGTATCATGTCTGCAGTCTCTGACCTTCTCCTGTATCATGTCTGCAGTCTCTGATCATCTCCTGTTCCATGTCTGCAGTCTCTGACCATCTCCTGTATCATGTCTGCAGTCTCTGACCATCTCCTGTATCATGTCTGCAGTCTCTGACCATCTCCTGTATCATGTCTGCAGGCTCTGGCCATCTCCTGTATCATGTCTGCAGTCTCTGACCATCTCCTGTATCATGTCTGCGGTCCCTGACCATCTCCTGTATTACGTCTGCAGTCTCTGACCATCTCCTGTATCATGTCTGCAGTCTCTGACCTTCTCCTTTATCATGTCTGCAGTCTCTGACCATCTCCTGTATCATGTCTGCAGTCTCTGACCATCTCCTGCATCATGTCTGCAGTCTCTGACCATCTCCTGCATCATGTCTGCAGTCTCTGACCATCTCCTGTATCATGTCTGCAGTCTCTGACCATCTCCTGCATCATGTCTGCAGTCTCTGAGCATCTCCTGCATCATGTCTGCTGTCTCTGACCATCTCTTGTATCATGTCTGAAGTCTCTGACCATCTCCTGTATCATGTCTGCAGTCTCTGACCATCTCCTGCATCATGTCTGCTGTCTCTGACCATCTCTTGTATCATGTCTGCAGTCTCTGACTATCTCCTGCATCATGTCTGCTGTCTCTGACCATCTCCTGTATCATGTCTGCAGTCTCTGACCATCTCCTGCATCATGTCTGCAGTCTCTGAGCATCTCCTGCATCATGTCTGCTGTCTCTGACCATCTCTTGTATCATGTCTGCAGTCTCTGACCATCTCCTGTATCATGTCTGCAGTCTCTGAGCATCTCCTGTATCATGTCTGCAGTCCCTGACCATCTCCTGTATTACGTCTGCAGTCTCTGACCATCTCCTGTATCATGTCTGCAGTCTCTGACCTTCTCCTTTATCATGTCTGCAGTCTCTGACCATCTCCTGTATCATGTCTGCAGTCTCTGACCATCTCCTGCATCATGTCTGCAGTCTCTGACCATCTCCTGCATCATGTCTGCAGTCTCTGACCATCTCCTGCATCATGTCTGCAGTCTCTGACCATCTCCTGTATCATGTCTGCAGTCTCTGACCATCTCCTGCATCATGTCTGCAGTCTCTGAGCATCTCCTGCATCATGTCTGCTGTCTCTGACCATCTCTTGTATCATGTCTGCAGTCTCTGACCATCTCCTGTATCATGTCTGCAGTCTCTGAGCATCTCCTGCATCATGTCTGCTGTCTCTGACCATCTCTTGTATCATGTCTGCAGTCTCTGACCATCTCCTGCATCATGTCTGCTGTCTCTGACTATCTCTTGTATCATGTCTGCAGTCTCTGACCATCTCTTGTATCATGTCTGCAGTCTCTCACCCTCTTCTGTGTATGCCTGCAGTCTGTGACTATCACCTATTTCATGTCTGCAGTCCCTAACCATCTCCTGTATCATGTCTGCAGTCTCTGACCATCTCCTGTATCATGTCTGCAGTCTCTGACCATCTCCTGTATCATGTCTGCAGTCTCTGACCATCTCCTGTATCATGTCTGCAGTCTCTTGTAAAAACAAAACCCCAAAAAATGTAACTTTGATATAAAAAAAAATTGACTAAAACTCTGTTTCTATGTCATCCATGACACTTGTCCTATACTATCCTCAGGCGTGAATTGCCGAATGTCCCCGGTGAGCCCTCTGGGTATCCTGTCCATGATGTTGAGCATCATGTGCGCCGCTCTAAGTCTGATCCGTGGAGTTCACCTGGCTGAGAATTCCTTCCAGGTAAGATCTCTTCTGTGCTAATGGGAAAAAAAACTCTGCGTAAGTCAGGACCGTACTGATGCAGCCATATACTCTTATGTTCATGCAAAAGCTCCGTCACTCACCAACTGTCATTGTGCAGCAGCTGGAAGGTGAAGAAGATAAAGTACTATAATATATTAGTCATTTGGTGTCCCTCAGCATTAGGAATGAGTTTTCACCTATTGATTAGAAGTATTAATATTAGTGGATGGAATATTCTACTTTATATTGCAGGGGGTTGGTTGCGGCACGCGCCTATTTTCTTGAATGTGTGCAAAACACAACGGGGTGGTAATTTTTACTGAGGCATGTATATAACCCCATTCCACCTTAAGGGGGCGGTAGGGGTTGTCTTTGGTAAAACAAAGCGACACAACCACCCTTTTTTAACATTCCCCCCCCACCCCAACCACTAATGTAAAGGAGACTATACTGCCATTTCAATCACAGGCGACTGGAAGATTCACCTGCAGTGAATGTTTGGTGAATGTCTGATTCTCTGCTTTACTAGAATACCTCTTACTGGGGAAGCTGGACAGACTCCCAACCTCCCAGAAGCAATCTGGGTTCCACAAGCCCCCCCCCAACCAAAGTGACTCACGTTACAACCGCCTACTTGGAAAATGATGTATTTTCAGTGACCGGGCCATTTTTTGCTAATTTCTTTACTTTAACCTCCCTGGCAGTCTGATTATGTCAGGATTTCTGTGCTGAAAGCGTTACATTGTTTTGCATAGAAATCTGTTGTTTTATATTTTAAAACTCACCTTCCCCTGAGATCCCCCGCCGTCCTCGCCCGCCGTCCTCCCCCGCCGTCTTCGCCCGCCGTCCTCCCCTGCCGTCCTCCACCGCCGTCCTCCCCCGCCGTCCTCCCGCTCTGTGCTCGTCCGATGCCGGCACTTGTCTTCCAGTTCCCTTTCCTGCGAGCGTTGTGACGCAGGGGGGTGGAACCGGCGGCAATTCCAAAAATGTAAATACACCAAATGAGATGATACAAAACTGTGATCCTAACGGATTACACTGCATCATCCCATTTCACCCCAGGATTTCACCTGGTGACTTTTCCAGTGCCCTGCCTGTCTATGTAAACAAAGCAGAGCTCTGTCCTGTCAGTGGGGATGTGCTGGGCTTTATTTCCCTGCAAAGCACATCCCTTAGTGAAAGCACCACATAGTACACACAAAAACACTGGCTAGGCACACATTTAACCCTTTGATCGCCCTAGATCAGTGATGGTTAACCTTGGCACCCTAGATGTTTTGGAACTACATTTCCCATGATGCTCATGCACTCTGCAGTGAAGTTACGCATCATGGGAAATGTAGTTCCAAAACATCTGGGGTGCCAAGGTTCACTATCACTGCCCTAGATGTTTAACCCCCTTCTCAGCCAGTGTCATTAGTACAGTGACAGTGCATATTTTTTAGCACTGATCACTGTGTTAGTGTCACCGGTTTCCACAGAGTGTCATAAGTGTCAGTTAGTGTCTGATTGTTTGCTGCAATATTGCAGTCCCGCTATAAGTCGCTAATCGCCACCATTACTAGTGTAAAAAACTAAAATTCCAGTATATATCCCATAGTTTGTAGACGTTATAACTTTTGCGCTAACCAATGAATATACGCTTATTGAAATTTCTTTTTTACCAAAAATATGTTGTAGAATACAAATTGGCCTAAAATGATAAAGATTTTACCTTTTTTTTTTTTTTTTTTGGAATGTTATATAGCAGAATGGAAAATTTTGGGCAGTTTTATGACTTTAGATGAGACACCGGCGAGCACTGCTCAGCGTCTCCATCCCTGTGTATAACAGAACTGAAGAGAAAAAGGGGATTAAAGAAGGTGTGTGTGTAGAAACCAAACGGCCCTTAGTTTGCTGTACTTACCCACCAGTCTGCTGACAAACCATATTAACTTGTCTAACATAATAGGTTAAAAACAGGGGTTTAGTTAACAGACATTTGCAAACGCATGTATAAGCTGCAGGCCACTCCAGGCACCCTGTGTATCCTGCAGTCCTAACACTACCTAACACTACTCAACCTGAGTGTCTACTGAGTGTCTCCAACATGGGAGTCCATGAATGCTAATGGATGGATGGGAAACAGGTGAGCTTGGAGGTGGCCCAATCCTCCCCCAACCTGCTCCCAGCCATGACTGGTATTGAAAAACTAATGGCTATGTGAAAGCCATAGGGTGCAAACTAAAAAATGACCAGCTGGGAGACACACACCCCCATCCCAATAATATAGATGGTAAAGGCAAATTGGGACTTTAGATGAGACACCAGCCTGTAAAGCAAGCGTCTCCATCCCTGACAACATGGAAAATTTTGGGCAGTTTGGGACTTTAGATGAGACACCGGGGAGCACTGCTCAGTGTCTCCATCCCTGTATATAACAGAACTGAAAGCAAAGAAACAAAAAAAGGGCGCACCGACCTAGCGCATTATCCTCAATAGAAGGCTTTATTAAAGTAACATTAAAAAATGGCTACTCACAGACGTAGATAAAGTAAGTCATATCAAGCTCAATTGCTCAAACGTCCGGGTGTAGTCTATACAATCGTTCATAACTGATGAGATGACGGCTGACGCGTTTCAAGGCCCAGCCTCTTCCTCAGAGCCACTGTGTCATGGCTATCTCCTTGGTTTAAGTAGTGATGTACTTATCCAGTCCCTACCCCTAGGTGGGAGTGTCTCTTCCCCCGGGGGAGTGGCTAAATCACTACAGCTCTTCCTCTCATGACCTCATTATTAGTGGTACACAGTGTCATAAATCAATCATGCAGATACAAAACAATGCTAAAAATATATGCTAAAAGTATATGTATACGTATAGTTAAAACCATGTGCATGAAAATAGGATTAAAATAAAATAAAAGTAAAAACCATATGCATAAAAACTATGAGCAGATACCAAAGACTGATGGAGTTGCTTGCTGAGTGCATATAGAGACACTGTAGGAGCTCCCTGAAACGACAATGGAGGGCAGCTAATGTGATCACTATTTGATAATAACCCCCATAATTTTCCTTTTTTACCTTTGCCGGTCTGCTGTGGTCTGGGCCATAATCAGTCAAAGGAGTCAAAACGGGGGTGGGGAGCCGATCGATCACCCCCGTTTTGGCTCCCCACCCCCGTTTTGACTCCCCCTGTTTGGAGCAGATCTTCTCCGCGCCCCCCCCCCTCCCCCCCTGTATGATGGAATCAATTTGGGGATTGTATGGAGAGGAATGGGTGAGATTATGGCCCAGACCACAGCAGACCGGCAAAGGTAAAAAAGGAAAATTATGGGGGTTATTATCAAATAGTGATCACATTAGCTGCCCTCCATTGTCCTTTCAGGGAGCTCCTACAGTGTCTCTATATGCACTCAGCAAGCAACTCCATCAGTCTTTGGTATCTGCTCATAGTTTTTATGCATATGGTTTTTACTTTTATTTTATTTTAATCCTATTTTCATGCACATGGTTTTAACTATACGTATACATATACTTTTAGCATATATTTTTAGCATTGTTTTGTATCTGCATGATTGATTTATGACACTGTGTACCACTAATAATGAGGTCATGAGAGGAAGAGCTGTAGTGATTTAGCCACTCCCCCGGGGGAAGAGACACTCCCACCTAGGGGTAGGGACTGGATCAGTACATCACTACTTAAACCAAGGAGATAGCCATAACACAGTGGCTCTGAGGAAGAGGCTGGGCCTCGAAACGCGTCAGCCGTCATCTCACCAGTTATGAACGATTGTATAGACTACACCCGGACGTTTGAGCAATTGAGCTTGATATGACTTACTTTATCTACGTCTGTGAGTAGCCATTTTTTAATGTTACTTTAATAAAGCCTTCTATTGAGGATAATGCGCTAGGTCGGTGCGCCCTTTTTTTGTTTCTTTGCTTTCAGGACCGGTGGACTACCCCAGTCCGATATGGGCAGCAAGACCTAAGCCATCTGAGAAGCCAGTTGTGAGTCCCGTGAGGAGTGTGGTCGAGGGGTTTGGATACCAAGCGCAGGAGGAGGGTGGTTACACCTTATTGTTTTTTGGAGCATATAACAAAACGGAACTGTTGTCAGGGATGGAAACGCTCGCTTTACAGGCTGGTGTCTCATCTAAAGTCCCAATTTGCCTTTACCATCTATATTATTGGGATGGGGGTGTGTGTCTCCCAGCTGGTCATTTTTTAGTTTGCACCCTATGACTTTCACATAGCCATTCGTTTTTCAATACCAGTCATGGCTGGGAGCAGGTTGGGGGAGGATTGGGCCATCTCCAAGCTCACCTGTTTCCCATCCATCCATTAGCATTCATGGACTCCCATGTTGGAGACACTCAGGTTAAGTAGTGTTAGGTAGTGTTAGGACTGCAGGATACACAGGGTGCCTTGGAGTGGCCTGCAGCTTATTCATGCGTTTGCAAATGTGTGTTAACTAAACCCCTGTTTTTAACCTATTATGTTAGACAGGTTTATTTGGCTTGTCAGCAGACTGGTGGGTAAGTTTAGCAAGCTAAGGGCTGGTTGGTTTGCACACACACACCTTCTTTAATCCCCTTTTTCTCTTCAGTTCTGTTATATAGCAGAAAATGAAAAATATTGTTTCTCTTACGTCCTCTGACAGTCGCCGCCCACTCATTCAGTCTTCACCAATGGATATTGACCTCTTATCCATAGGAGCAAGCCAGGCATAAGACTTGATAAAAACAAAGTAATTTACATAGACACACCTATGGGGGCTGTCCCACTGGTCCAATACCCCCCTGCTATCAGCCACCCCAAATCAGTTTGTCTTCTGCCTAGTTAGGAGTAAGATAGGCTCTCCTTGTGCTGGGGCTACAGTCTCAGCCTTCTTCTTCTATTTTTATGATTTTATTTCTGCAAATGCATTTTTCTTTGCAATACTAGCTGTTTATTTATCAGCCTTTAGTTAGTCACTTCTTCAAGATTATGACGGCGTCGCGGAGCTGGGAGTCACACTGGTCGTCCTGGTATCCCAGGACAGAGGGCCTTATGAAATCCCAGCCCGCCATCGAGCATTTAGCAGGCTATGCGTACGCCCTGGCCTCGCAAACGACCTGTTCCTGTCCTCATGGATGTAAGCCCGCGAGGTGGCCACCTCGCCTGGACGTCTCACCCAAGGTTCCGTGCGTTGCTAGCGTCCTGTGTTTTTGGCTGACGGCACCCCCGCCATCTGGGGTGGGAGGTTTCCCGTCGATGTGAGGCACCCCACGCCATCGGGTACGGTAAGTACATTCTGTGTGGGGCCTCTGTCTGGGGCTGGCAGTCCTGTGTGTCTGCGGTATCCCCTAATGTCTGTGCGTTTTTTTTGGGGCTCCCTTTCTCCCGGTCCCTGCGGGGGCTCTTACACAGCTAGCTCGCTATGTGGGGATGTTTTGTGTGGGTCCCTCTCCTATGTGACACTTATGGTGTGTGTGGAGGTGCAGACACGGGCGGCGACCGCTGCGGGGTTAAAAGCGGCCAGTCCGCCATTTTAGGTGTGGGCAGCATGCTGGCTTCACTGTGGGCGCTTCTACAGCGATGTATGTAGTGTTTTTTGGCGCCTTGCGGTGCCATCTTGTGTGTGGCAATGTGTTCTTCTGAGCACATGTCGGCGGCCATTTTCCCGGAGCCTCCCATTACTTTCTATGGGCAATCATTTTTCCTCTGTTGCCCCAGAATCCTAAGGGTAAGTTCTTCCGCGGCAAGCAGGGCCCCTCCTTTAAACCGAATCAGGGGTCCTTTCGTGCCTTCAAGGCGCAGGACAAGGGGAAACCTTTCAAGGGCCAGGGTGGCCAGAGAAAGCCCTGGGCGGGCAAGCCAAAAGCCGCCCAGGCTGGTGCGGCGGCCCAGTCCGCCAATGCCTGAAGGGGCGCCCTCACCCGTTTCAGGGGTGGGAGGACGTCTGCGCGGTTTCCTCCAACCTTGGCTGCTCGGGATTCCGGACAGGTGGGTTCAGGAAATCATTCTATTAGGTTACAAGATCAAATTCCTTTCATGACCAGGGGACAGATTCTTTACCTCAAATCTTCATTTCACCCCAGATCGGTTGCAAGATCTTCATCGGGTGGTTCAGGATCTACTCGCCCAGGGGGTTATCGTCCCGGTGCCACATCGGGACAGGTTTCGGGGGTTTTACTAGAATCTGTTCACTGTGCCCAGAAAGGAGGGCAAGGTGCGTCCTATTCTGGACTTAAAAGCTCTGAATCGCTTCGTGCGCGTTCAAAAATTCTGCATGGAATCGCTCCGCTCGGTGGTGGCCTCTCTGAGTCCGGGAGATTTCCTGGCTTCTATCGACCTAAAGGATGCGTATTTACACATCCCCATATTTGAGGGTCATCAGAGGTACCTCCGATTCGCTATAGCGGAGGAACGCTATCAGTTTGTGGCGTTGCCTTTCGGTCTCGCTTTGGCTCCAAGGGTGTTTACCAAAGTGCTGGCTCCTGTTCTGGGCCTGTTACGGGCACAGGGCATTGCGGTCTTGGGTTATCTGGACAATCTCCTGTTAAGATCGAGTGCCAGTCAGAGCCTGCTGCGCGATCTGTCCACTACGGTTCAGACACTCCAGGAGTTCGGATGGACCATCAACATTCAGAAGTCGACTTTGTCTCCTTTGGTTCGTCTCCCATATTTGGGAATGGTCTTGGACTCCACCCAAGCGAAGGTGTTTCTGCCGGAGGACAAGCTCCGGACCCTGCAGAGCGAGGTCAGGTCCCTCAGGGACAACAAGTCCTCGTCACTCAGGACCTGTATGCGGTCCCTGGGATTGATGGTGTCAGCCTTCGAGGCGATACCGTTTGCACAGTTTCACGTGCGGTCTCTCCAAGCGGAGATACTGGCCAGATGGGACCGGCTTCCTCAGTCCTTGGACCTGAGGGTGTCTCTGAGTCGCCAATCCAGATTGGATCTTCTGTGGTGGCTCCAGTCCCCGGCCGTATCTGAGGGAAAATCCTTCCGGCTGTTGCTGTGGATGGTGATCACCATGGATGCCAGCCTGTCGGGCTGGGGTGGCGTCCTGGGCAACCTGTCTGCCCAGGGCACTTGGTCGGTGGAGGAATCATCCCTACCGATAAACATCTTGGAATTGAGAGCGATAAGGCTGTGCCTGCTCCATTGGTCGGATCGTCTTCAGGGCCGCCCTGTACGGGTGCAGACGGACAATGCCAATGCAGTGGCTTACATCAATCACCAAGGGGGCACCAGGAGTGCCCGGGCGGCCCAGGAAGTGACCAGTATTCTGTCTTGGGCCAAGACTCACGTCCCGGTGATTTTGGCAGTTCACATTCCGGGTGTGGAGTATTGGCAGGCCGATTATCTGAGCCGCCAGACCCTGGACCAGGGGGAATGGTCCCTACACCCGGAGGTGTTTCAAATGCTGTGTGCGAAATGGGGATCCCCGGATGTGGATCTGTTTGTGTCCCGGCTAAACAACAAGGTGGGAAGGTTCGTGGCAAGCGTGCCGATCCTCTGGCAGACGCCTCGGATGCGCTGGTGGTGCCTTGGCACCGGTATGGTCTGATGTATGCCTTTCCCCCCGATTCGGTTGTTGTCCAGGTTCCTGCGCAGGTTGGTCTCGGAACCAAAGTTGGTGATTCTGGTGGCCCCGGACTAGCCACGCCGGTCCTGGTACGCGGACATCATTTAACTGGCCGTCGGGCCTCCATGGCGGCTACCGTTATGAGACGATCTACTGTCTCAGGGACTGATCTTCCATCCTGCTTTACAGCCGCTGGCTTTAAGGGCATGGCTGTTGAAAGCCAGGTCCTGAGAGACAGGGGTCTCTCATCTGAGGTCATTCCTACTTTGCTCAAGGCTAGGAAAGCCTCGTCCGGTAAGATCTATTACCGTACCTGGAAGTGTGAAACCAGAGGCTTCCCTCCTCGTTCATACTCGGTAGCGAGGGTGTTAGCCTTCCAATAAACGGGTGTGGACCAGCGTCTGGCGTTGACCACGATTAAGGGCCAGTTGTCTGCACTGGCCGTCCTTTTCCAGCGCCCACTGGCGTCTAACTCTTTGATTCGCACCTTTATTCAAGGTGTGCGTCACTTGGCCCCTCCTCGGAGGGCGCCTTTACCTCCTTGGGACTTGAACTTGGTTCTGTCCGTTTTGCAACGTCCTCCCTTTGAAAACATCAGGGAAGTTTTCTTTGCCTCTGCTGTCAAAAAAGGTTGCCTTTCTGGTGGCGATCACTTCTGCACGCAGAGTGTCGGAGTTAGCGGCCTTGTCTTGCCGTTCCCCTTACCTGGTGGTTCATAGGGATAAGGTGGTCTTGGGACCCAACCAGTCCTTCCTTCCAAAGGTGGTTTCTGATTTTCACCTTAAAGAGGAAGTAAACCCTCCTCTACAACTTGTACCTATAGGTAAGCCTATGATAAGGGTTACCTATAGGTACTGTAAATATCTCCTAAACATGTACCGTTTAGGAGATATTTACCTTACATGTCGCCAGTGACGTCACTGGCGCATGCTCTCTGAAGGAACGGCCGATCGTGCCGTTCCTTCAGAGCCCCGTGCCGTGACTGTCGGCTCCCGCGTGCGTGCACGGGAGTGACGTCACCGCGGCTCCGGCCAATCAGATGGCCGGATGCCGCGATCCCGGAAGACGGGCGACTAGACATGTCGCCCGTCATAGAGGTGAGTGAGCGGCACGGCGGGGGCTCGTTCTGAGGTAAGTATTGCATAATGAGCTAATATGCGATGCATACTAGCTCATTATGTCTTTCTTTTGCAGGGTGTAAGAAAAAAAAAAAAATGTATACGAGTTTACAACCTCTTTAATGAGGACATTGTTTTGCCTTCGCTTTGTGCGAATCCCAAACATCCTAAGGAGTTTGCCTTACATTCCTTGGATGTTGTCAGGGCAATCAGGGTTTACCTGTCGTCCACTGAATCCTTTCGGAAGTTGGATTCTCTTTTCGTCCTTCCTGAGGGACTTCGGAAGGGTATGGCTGCGTCTGCGGCGACCATTTTAAAATGGATCAGACAGTCGATTGTACAGGCCTATTGGATTAAGGAACGGGTACCGCCCTTCCCTGTCAAGGCGCACTCTACCAGAGCGGTGAGCGCGTCCTGGGCCTTCCGGCATCAGGCTTCGGTGGCCCAGGTGTGCAAGGCTGCGACTTGGTCGTCAGTGCACACCTTTTCAAAGTTCTATAAACTTGATGTTCTGGCATCGGCAGATGCCTCCTTTGGCCGCAAAGTTCTGTGTGCCGCAGTGCCTTAAGGGGACCCTAGTTTTGCAGGGCCCTGGCTGTTGGGGTTGTTTCCCCCTTGTTTATTTGCTTTCCTGGGTTGTTGCGCCAGTTGAGCTTTTCTGTTGCCCAGAGGATTTACCTTTCTGTTCGTACGTAAGGTTCCTTTCTCTGACGTGGGTGCTGCATTGCCTTTATGACGGTTGCGTTTCCCACCCCTCATGTCTACACTGCTTTGGGACATCCCATTGGTGAAGACTGTATGAGTGGGCGGCGACTGTCAGAGGACGTAAGAGAAAACTGAATTTTTGTAAAATCTTACCGTAAAATTCCTTTCTCTGAGTCCTCTGACAGTCACCGCCCCCGCCCCTCTATTTGGGGTTCTTTGGACTTTAACTGCTTGCTACCAAGCAGGATGGCTGATAACAGGGGGGGGGGGGGGTATTGGACCAGTGGGACAGCCCCCATAGGTGTGTCTATGTAAATTACTTTGTTTTTAACAAGTCTTATGCCTAGCTTGCTCCTATGGATAAGAGGTCAATACCCATTGGTGAAGACTGTATGAGTGGGCGGCGACTGTCAGAGGACTCAGAGAAAGGAATTTTACGGTAAGATTTTACAAAAATTCTGTTTTTTTTTCCAGAATTGTCGCACTTTTTGTTTATAGCGCAAAAAATAAAAATCGCACAGGTGATCAAATACTACCAAAAGAAAGCTCTATTTGTGGGGAAAAAAGGACGTCAATTGTATTTGGTTACAGCATCGCACGACCGCGCAATTGCCAGTTAAAATAACGCAGTGCTGAATCGCCAAAAATGGCCTGGTGATTAAAAGAGTAAAACCTTCCGGGGCTGAAGTGGTTAAATACCACCAAAAGAAAGCTCTATTTGTGGAAAAAAAAAGGACATCAACTTTATTTAGATACAGCGTTTCTCGACCGCGCAATTGTCAGTTAAAGTAACGCAGTGCGGAATTGCAAAAAATGGCCTGGTCATTAAGGGGGCAAATCCTTCCGGTCCAGAAGTGTTTAAGGGGGGGTAAATCTTCCGGAGGTCAAGTGGTTAAACATGAACGTGCATTGCTATCAATTTTCGCAACAACTTCGACAATACAGAAGAAGTCCATTGTAAGTGATGAAGTGCTCCTCGGTTTGGCGGTAATCCGCTCTTATTATAGTCCTGATCATATCCGCTCCATCCTGGAATTAGCACACGTTTCGGGGCCGATGGCCTCTATTGATATCTGGCCTCCTCCGCTGGGGAACACAAGTGTGCACACTTCAGCCGAGCTGCAGAGGTACTTGAGACCCGATAATAACCTGAGATTGCTGTTCCTGAGAAATGAACAAGCACAACAAGGGCTCAGCGAGGAGATGAGTCCTATTACAGCTAATGTGCGGAAAGTGCTTCGAGATACGTTGGCTCTCCTATAGTGAGTCATCCCGAGGAGTATATTGATTAATCTGAGAAGTAAACAGTTTATGTAGGAGATGAAAATATGGCGGTTACCAGTGCGGGGCGGGTCAGGGTGACAGGCGCTAACACCCATTGCAAACACTTTGGAGCTGAAGTCCGGACAAACTGCTAAATACATGTGTAGAGCACCCCCTTCTGGACCGGAAGATTTTCCCCCTTAATGACCAGGTAATTTTTTGCAATTCGGCACTGCGTTACTTTAACCACTTAAGCCCCGGAAGATTTTACCCCCATTCCGACCAGGGGGTATTTTGCGATTCGGCACTGCGTGACTTTAACGGACAATTGCGCGGTCGTGCGACGCTGTACCTAAACGAATTTGACGTCCTTTTTTTCCCACAAACAGAGCTTTCTTTTGGTGGTATTTGATCACCTGTGCGATTTTTTGATCACGCGCTATAAACAAAAAAAGAGCGTCAATTTTGCAAAAATAGCAATATTTTTCACATTTTTTTATATGAAATTCCCCCCAAAAAAAATTTAAAAATCAAAATTTTTTAACATTTTCGGTCAATTTGTTTTATGCTACCTATGTTTGGTAAAAAAAATCTCAAAAAGCGTATTTTGATTGGTTTGCGCAAAAGTTATTGCGTTTACTAACAAAGGGAAAGATTTTTGTCATTTTTGTTGTTTTTTTTAACGCGTAATGGCGGCGATCTGCGATTTTTATTGCGGTACTGCGACATTGCGGCGGACAGATCGGACCCTTGACTGACATTTGTGACACTTTTGGGGTTACCAGTGACATTTCTACAGTAATCAGTGCTATATATATGCACTGTTACTGTAAAAATACACTGGTAGTGAAGGGGTTAACTTTATTTGGGAGGGAGGGGCTGTGTGTATCCCTAGGGGCGTGCTTTCTACTGTGATTGGCTGTGGCTTGAGCTGTAAGGACACTGATCAACGGATCTACATACTAGATCCGAGTGATCAGTGTCTTTACAGCGAGGAGAATGACAGGTGGCTTGTTTACACAAGCTGCCTGACATTCTCCCTCTCCCCCGCCGATCGCCGAGTGACCGGCGGACATCGGGTCCGCTGGTCACACGCGCGGGGGGGTCCGTGACCACGCGGGAGCGCGCCTCTGGCGGTGCGCGCTCACTCCCTAGACCCTCACAAGCTAGTGACGTAGCCCTACGTCACTTTGCCTGTGAGGGGCTGACTGCTGACGTAGATCGGCGTTAGGCAGTCGGCAAGTGGTTAACTGACAATTGCGCGGTCGTGCAACGCTGTACCCAAATAAAATTGATGCCCTCTTTCCCCACAAATAGAGCTTTCTTTTGGTGGTATTTGATCACCTGTGCAATTTTTATTTTTTTGCGCTATAAACAAAAAAATAGCGACAATTTTGAAAAAAAAACAAACAAACAATTTTTTTCACTTTTTGCTAAATAAAAAAAAAAAAATATATAAAAATCAAATCTTTTCATCCTTTTAGGGCTCTTTCACACGGGCTTTCCATGTGAGAGCTCCGCTGCGGTCCTTTTTTTTTTTTTTTTCATGGAGCGGATGACATTTCTGTCATCCGCTCCGTAGGTCCGCATATCATCCCATCCGTTTGCGGATGATATACGGACATAATGTAAGTCTATGGGGATTGCGGATGTCAGCGGATGACACCGCTGACATCCGATTTTCCTTCCTTTCCGTTTTTTGAACGGAGGAAAAAATAGGGTTCTGTTCCGTTCCAAAACACGGAACAGAACTGAAAGGAAGGAAATCGGATGTCAGCAGATGGTATTCCGCTGACATCCGCAATGCCATTCACTTACATTATGTCCGCAAATCATCCGCAAAAAAATAGGATGATTTGCGGACATACGGAGCGCCCGTGTGAAAGGGCCCTTAGGCAAATTTGTTTTCTGCTACATATTTTGGTAAAAAAAAATCCCAATAAGCGTATTTTGATCGGTTTGCGCAAAAGTTATCGCATCTACAAACTAGGGGAAAGAATTATTTATGTAATTTCTATTTTTTTTTTTTTTTACTAGTAATGGCGGCAATCTGTGATTTTTAGCAGGACTGTGACATTGCCCTTTTAATGACCAGGCCATTTTTTTTTATTCGGCACTGCGTTACTTTAACGGACAATTGCGCGGTCATGCGACCCTGTACCCAAATAAACATGATGTCCTTTTTTCCCCACAAATAAAGCTTTCTATTGGTGGTATTTGATCACCTGTGCGATTTTTATTTTTTGCGCTATAAACAAAAAAAGAGCGACAATTTTGAAAAAATATATATATTTTTCACTTTTTGCTATATAACATTCCCAATAAAAAAAAAATGTAAAAAATCTAAATTTTTCATCATTTTAGGCCAATTTGTATTCTGCTACATATTGTTGGTAAAAAATATGCGTATAATAAGCGTATTTTGATTGGTTTATGCAAAAGTTATTTGCGTCTACAAACTAGGGTAAAGATTTATTTATGTTATTTTTATTTGTTTTTTTACTATTAATAGCGGCGATCTGCAATTTTTAGCAGGACTGCAACATTGCGGTGGACAGATTGGAACCCTAACTGACATTTTTGGGGGGGGGGGGGGACCAGTAACATTACTACAGTAATCAGTGCTAACAATATGCACTGTTACTGTAATAATGACACTGGCAGGGAAGAGGTTAACACAAGGGCGATCAAAGGGTTAAATGTATGCCTAGGGGGTGTTTTCCAACTGTGGGGGGGGGGGGGGGGCTTATGGAATCAACACAGGTCCGCACCAGAATCGGATGGCACCTATGCGATCCTATGCCTGTCTGAACTGACAGTTCGCACTGCGATATGCGAACTGATCTGGGGGCGACGGTAACTTTGTATTGACACCCCCAGCGATTCGCATATGGCCGTGTGAACTGCCAGCGAGTCGGGTGCGATGCGGGAATCCACAGTAGATTCCCAGGGTTCCCGCGATCTGGTGCTAAAGCTGCAGTAATGTACAGTGCATAGCCTGTGCCGTCCCCCTGTTAATACTCTATTGCCAACCTTATTCCTGTCCCTTTAGCAGGGTGAAAGTAACTTTACACATGTGCAGGATAAGTGTCAGATTATTTCACCATGTTAAAAGGGCAGATTGGAATAATAATAATAATAAAAAAAAAGGGCAGCAATATATGGTTAGCATTACAGTGACTGTTATTAATTATTTATTTGTAGCACTGCCCCCTTGAGGACTGCTGGATAATACACTCTCGGGTCCCCCTGGGTTACTGTTGGCAATTTTGGCATTCACAGATTAATACTTTTTTTCTTGGCTCAGACAATGAACAGTCCAGGGGTTTGTAGTTGTTTTTGGTGTTTTATTTTAAATAGGGATGGGAGAAGGGAATAGTGCGATACTCCAAATTGAACTAATCACAATAGATGAGGACTTCTGTCTGAAGATGCAGCCCGGCTGCAGGTTCACCTTGCCACTAGATGAATTTAGGTTAAGTCTCTGTACAGATGACTTAGTTGGGTAGATTATCTTCAGGATACCTGCTTAGTAGCCTAGTATCCCCTTTCACTCCACAGACTGACACCCGTCCTCTGACTATCTGGCTACACTGGGGTGGCCCCCCTCAGGTCAGGTCCCTAGACACGATCCCCTGTACTCACTATACTGTTTTTTGAGGGTCTCCAGTGTCTCTACCCCTCCAGTCAGTTCTCCCGGACCTCTGGGTTCAGTTCCTTTATTCTGGTCCCCAGGCCAACCACCTGTGACAACGTGCCAATGCTACAGAAGAGGTGGCAGCCGCCACCCTCCCTCCGGGACTCTGCTCACCAGCCAAAGACCCCGCAGCACATGTGCTCCTGACTTTTATATAATATCCCATAATGCACTGAGACAGCCAGTCTCTACCAATTACTGGGACTGTATCAAAGCCTGTGTACTCATTGGTCAGGTTTGCTCCCATTGTCCAACATGCTTCCCTATTGGACCAGTATGAAACACTCCTCTAGACCAGATGAATCACACACTGAGCACACTGAGCAGACCTCACTCACAGATCCTGCTCTCTGATAGGCAGAAAGCAATATAGATTTCCCTGCTGCCCCTCTGATAGGCAGACAGAGCCAAAAACTATTCTCACTCACCAGCACCTACCTAGGAGGGGGCTACACTCCACCCCCCGCCAAACCGAGCCATGTCCTCACCAGCACCTACCTAGGAGGGGGCTACATATTAATTATTATTAATATTATTAATAATCCAGCTTCACTAAATTAGTCAAAGCTCTAAAAAACGATCCATGTGGCAGAATGACAGAACGGGGGTCTTCCTATGTAAACAAAGCAGACAGCTGTTCTGTCAGGGAGGAAAAGAGAGATCCCTCTTTTCCTCTAGTGCATCCACTCCCCCTACAGTTAGAAAGCACTCCCTAGGAGCACACTTAACCCCTTGACTGCCCCTGATGTTAACCCCTTCCCTGCCAGTGTCATTTTTACAGTAACAGTGCATATTATTTAGCACTGATCACTGTGTTGGTGTCACTGGTCCCCAAAAAGTGTCACTTAGTGTCAGATTTGTGCGCCGCAATGCCGCAGCCCTGCTAAAAATCATTGATCGCCGCCATTACTAATAAAAACAAATAAAAAAAAATAAAAACCTCCCTGAAATTAGTTTTAGCAGGTTGGGATGTCTGCAGAGAGCAGTCCGTAACTTTGTTTTTTCATACTTGAAGATAGGATGGGTGACACAGCTCACACTTTCCCTGAAATTCCTCTCTGTGGTCACTGATCCCAGAACCACCTCTCCAGGCACTGCCAACCCACCTGGCTGCAACTGCCCCTTTTACTAGCCCTCCAGGCTAACTTTCCCCCCACAGTCCTCCAGACTGACCCTCTCCCCACAGTCCTTCAGACTGACACTTTCCCCACAGTCCTCCAGACTGACAGCCTCTCCCCACAGTCCTCCAGACTGACCCTTTCCACACACTCCTCCAGACTGACCCTCTCCCCACAGTCCTCCAGACTGACACTCTCTCCCCACAGTCCTCCAGACTGCACACTCTCCCCACAGTCCTCCAGACTGACACTCTCTCCCCACAGTCCTCCAGACTGACACCCTCTCTCCCCACAGTCCTCCAGACTGACACCCTCTCTACACAGTCCTCCAGACTGACACCCTCTCTCCCCACAGTCCTCCAGACTGACACCCTCTCCACACAGTCCTCCAGACTGACACTCTGCACACAGTCCTCCAGACTGACCCTCTCTCCCCACAGTCCTCCAGACTGACACCCTCTCCAGTCCACACAGTCCTCCAGACTGACCCTCTCCCCACAGTCCTCCAGACTGATACCCTCTCCCCCACAGTCCTCCAGACTGACACCCTCTCTCCCCACAGTCCTCCAGACTGACACCCTCTCTACACAGTCCTCCAGACTGACAGCCTCTCCACACAGTCCTCCAGACTGACACTCTGCACACAGTCCTCCAGACTGACCCTCTCTCCCCACAGTCCTCCAGACTGACACCCTCTCCAGTCCACACAGTCCTCCAGACTGACCCTCTCCCCACAGTCCTCCAGACTGATACCCTCTCCCCCACAGTCCTCCAGACTGAACCTCTCCACACAGTCCTCCAGACTGACAGCCTCTCCCCACAGTCCTCCAGACTGCACACTCTCCACACAGTCCTCCAGACTGACAGCCTCTCCACACAGTCCTCCAGACTGCACACTCTCCACACAGTCCTCCAGACTGACCCTCTCCCCACAGTCCTCCAGACTGATACCCTCTCCCCACAGTCCTCCAGACTGACCCTCTCCCCACAGTCCTCCAGACTGACCCTCTCCACACAGTCCTCCAGACTGACAGCCTCTCCACACAGTCCTTCAGACTGACACTCTCCCCACAGTCCTCCAGACTGACACATGAGGACGGCAAACAACCATTTTTGTTGTTGCTGTCAGGTGTAGATACTCTGCTCAGCAACTGGTCCCCATTTTTCTCCTTCATGTCTCAATTTTCATATGTTTTTTGTGATTTTGCAATAGTGATTTACAGCAGCGGATGCATGTGGTGTGCATGTTTTTAGTGACTACGTAGTCAATTTCTTTGGGTGGTGTGGTGGAAGGTTCTTTGTCTATTTTAGCTCCCTTGTTCCTGAATTCAATAAATTTAAATTTTATATTTGGAACTTTTGTGGGTGCATTTTTTGGAAAAATTACACAGTTTACACCTCTATACTCTACAGGATATGACGCTTTTGGGCATTTCTGTCTATATGCCCTTTTCTTTTTCTTTTTATGAGGTGGCCTGCCCCCTGCCAGCCTCTTTTTGCTGGGGATTGGCTGGGGCCCTCATAAATATTTTAAACAGCCCCTCCTAGCATCCACCAACTATATCTGGAAGCTTCTCCAAGGTTCCAGAGCACAGGGGGAGGCACCAGAAGAGCTGTCTGAATGAGTCATCCAGTCTTCCTGAGTCACTTATCCCAGACCCAGATTCATAACCCAGGCCTGGCTCTCAGCTAGGCCAATTTGACTACACCAAAAACTATGTATACCTAGCACACTAGCTAAAGGGTGCTACACATGGATTAAATATACAAATATGGGGGCGGAGCAGGGTGGGGGCACAGACAGGGGAGACAGATGAGAAGGGCAGAGCAATGTGCAGGAACCAACAGGGGAGATAGGTGAGAGGGGTGAAGTAGAGGGGGGGGGCACAGACAGAGAAGATAGGTGAGAAGTGTGGAGCAGGGTGCAGGCACAAACAGGGGAGACAGGTGAGAGGGATGGAGCAGGGTGCAGGCACAAACAGGGGAGACAGGTGAGAGGGATGGAGCAGGGTGCAGGCACAAACAGGGGAGACAGGTGAGAGGGGTGCAGCAGGGAGCAGGCACAAAGAGGGGAGACAGTTGAGAGGGGTGGAGTAGGGTGGGGCCACAGACAGGGAAGGCGGGTGAGAGGGGCAGAGCAGGGTGCAGGTTCAAACAGGAGACAGGTGAAAGGGGTGGGGTCACAGACATGGAAGACAGGTGATAGGGGCAGAGCAAGGTGCAGGCACTAACAGGGGAGACAGGTGAGAGGGGTGGAGCAGGGTGCAGGCACAAACAGGAGAGACAGGTGAGAGGGGCGCAGCAGGGTGCAGGCACAAACAGGGGAGACAGGTGAGGGGGCACAGCAGGGTGCAGGCACAAACAAGAGAGACAGGTGAGAGAGGCAGAGCAGGGTGGGGGTCCCAGACAGGGCAGACAAATGAGAGGGGCAGAGCATGGTAAAGGCACAAACGGGGGAGACAGGTGTGAAGGGTGGAGTAGACAGGGAAGACAGGTGAAAGGGGTGGAGCAGGGTGAGGTCATAGACAGGGAAGACAGGTGAGAAGGGTGGAGCAGAGTGGGGTCACAGACAAGGAAGACGGGTGAGAGGGATGGAGCAGGGTGGGGCCACAGACAGAGAAGACCAGTGAGAGAAGTGGAGCAGGGTGGGGCCACAGACAGCTGAGAAGGGTGGAGATGGGTGGGGTCACAGACAGGGAAGACAGGTGAGAGGGGTGGAGCAGAGTGGGGTCACAGACAGGGAAGACAGGGGAGAGGGGGGGAGCAGAGCGGGGTCACAGACAGGGAAGACAGGTGAGAGGGGTGGAGCAGGTTGGGGTCACAGACAGGGAAGCATAGGTGTGCGCAGCCTATTGCATTAGGGTGTGCACCCCAAAGTTTAAATACACATGCATGTGTTTGCCTACATGTATATGGCCCCGGTACATTACTCTCCCTGCTGGCAAAGTGAAATAGATGTGTGTGGCACTTCTCTTATGGCAGAGCAGGTCCGAGGGAGATCTTTCCCATCTCCTCACTGGCAAACAGAGTGATAATGCTAATGTGCCCTAGGTGATTAGGGTGTGCCCAGTCACACCCGGCACACCCTGTGCGCACGCCTATGCAGGGAAGACAGTTGAGAGGGGTGGAGCAGAGTGGGGTATTAGACAGGGAAGACAGGTGAGAGGGGTGGAGCAGAGTGGGGTCTTAGACAGGGAAGACAGGTGAGAGGGGTGGAGCAGAGTGGGGTCTTAGACAGGGAAGACAGGTGAGAGGGGTGGAGCAGAGTGGGGTCTTAGACAGGGAAGACAGGTGAGAGGGGTGGAGCAGGGTGGGGGTCACAGACAGGGAAGACAGGTGAGAGGGGTGGAGCAGAGTGGGGGTCACAGACAGGGAAGACAGGTGAGAGGGGCGAGTAAGAACACAGAATGATTGGACACTCACAGCAGCAGTAAAGATGTAGAGGAGGGACAGGAAAACAAGCAGGTGAAACACAAAATGAGCCAGAGAACAGAAGATGGGATCTCACAGATGGACATTGGCCATTGAAGGCTCATATAATTCATACAAAACGTCTACAAAATTATTTTAAAAATGTCCGTAAAATAAACACTTGAATGGGTTCTAGAAGCCCTGTGGGAAGCCTGCTGGATCTAGCTACCAGAGACCCACAGTGGTACCGATCCATTGTTCTCCTTGTCCGGAGTCGCTGTTTAATCTCTGCATTGAATAGTGTGGCCAATCACGTGGCCCGTCTTCCACCCGGACATCTTATACAACGTGATCTGGATGAGAGCAAAGTCTTTGTTCTGGCAGGGATCTCCTCCATTCCTCGTCTCTTCCCCGAGTGTTGCGAATTTCGTGCTCTCAGGCGATCAGTTTCATCCAGCGAAGAACAAAGTACAATTAGAGGGCTTTCCACAGCGATAGAAAAAAAAAACATCAAAGGAATTGCCACCATAACAATAAATTCAGATTTGAAGAGAAGCGTGTCTCGGCTAATCTGCCCCCCTTCCAAAGGAGAGTGATTGAACAGACGCACACCTTACAGTTTAATAGAGAGCTCGATGCATTTGTGTTCAGTATATCTTATGGGGGGGGAGGATATCAAGAAATGTCTAGGAGGCATCACAAGTACCATGCACATAGACACAGAGAGGGGGATAGTAGAGTGCCAATCAATGCGGAATGTTTGACACTTACGTGTTACTTTTATTCATGAGTATTACCTTCATTGGGTGTATTTATAAAGAACTCACAGAACCATTCACCCGGTGAAAGTGCGTGTACATTCATTCTGTGCGAGTGGGGCAAAAGAAAATTAATGTTATTGGGCTATTTCCTGTGCATGAATGTGTTTCATTGAATCAAAACAGAAATTACTTATTTGGCCACTAGATGGTGCTAAGTATCATACTTTACGCTTAGCGGCCGAACAGGAATTAGCTATGAAACTTAGCACCATCTAGTGGCTATATATAGTATTTTACACTTTAAGTCAATGAAAAACATTCATAAAGCACAAGGAATTGTTCCTTCTTTCTTTTATTTTCTTTCTCTCTCTTTCTTTCCCTTTTTTCTTTTCCCTTTTCTTTTATTTTCCCCAGAATGAAAATTTAACTTTTGCTGGGTGAATGACTATGCAAACTCTTTATAAATCAACCCCAAAATGTATGTCCACACATGACCCAAATTAACTTCTAAACTTTTCTCTGCCCCCCTCTAGATCATGTCCCAGTATTATTTATTTGTTTTTACTTTCTTCGAGAAACTGTTTTTTTTTTTTTTATCACTTCCTGTGACATCATCACCAGGCTTTTGAGATTATGGCAGGAGCAGCTGCTGAAAGTTCAGTCCCCATTGATGTAAGCATGGCCCCAGAACTACATCTCCCAAGAGTCCAGTCCCTATGCACAGTGTCTGGGCAGAAACCCCTCATAATGGGCACAGCAGGTGTAGAGACCCGGGACCTCAGCACAGGGATGGTGGGAACCCCTCATAATGGGCACAGCAGGTGTACAGACCCAGAAACTCAGCACAGGGATGGTGGAAACCCTCATAATGGGCACAGCACGTGTACAGATCCGGGAACTCTGCACAGGGAAGGTGGGAACCCCTCATAATGGGCACAGGAGGTGTACAGACCCAGGAACTCAGCACAGGGATGGTGGAAACCCTCATAATGGGCACAGCAGGTGTACAGACCCAGAAACTCAGCACAGGGATGGTGGGAGCTCCTCATAATGGGCACAGCAGGCGTACAGACCTGGGAACTCATCACAGGGATGGTGGAAACCCTCATAATGGGCACAGCAGGCGTACAGACCTGGGAACTCAGCACAGGGATGGTGGAAACCCTCATAATGGGCACAGCAGGTGTACAGACCTGGGAACTCAGCACAGGGATGGTGGGAACCCCTCATAATGGGCACAGCAGGTGTACAGACCTGGGAACTCAGCACAGGGATGGTGGGAACCCCTCATAATGGGCACAGCAGGTGTACAGACCCGGGAACTCAGCACAGGGATGGTGGGAACCCCTCATAATGGATACAGCAGGTGTACAGACCCGGGAACTCAGCACCGGGATGGTGGGAACCCCTCATAATGGGCACAGCAGGTGTACAGACCCGGGAACTCAGCACAGGGATGGTGGGAACCCCTCATAATGGGCACAGCAGGTGTACAGACCCGGGAACTCAGCACAGGGATGGTGGGAACCCCTCATAATGGGCACAGCAGGTGTACAGACCCGGGAACTCAGCACAGGGATGGTGGGAACCCCTCATAAAGGGCACAGCAGGTGTACAGACCCGGGAACTCAGCACAGGGATGGTGGGAAACTGCCATTCCACTCCCTGACAGCGAGGTGTGAGGTTGCTGATTCCTTAGCTCGTGTGCTTCCAGAAGCCAGGGGCTAGAGTTGTTTCTCTGCCCCAGGAGGGATGCTGGATCCTGGGGAGGACCCCGGCGGGGGCCCCCTGGATAGGCCTGAGACTAGGCCTCAGACTATGGAAGACATGGAGCTCGGCCCAAGGAGGGGTGAATCCCTATCTACCTTTAGACGGAGGATTGTGGACAAGCTGACAAGGATTGAGAAAGAGGAGGAGAAATTGGCAGCTTTAAAAACTGAATTTAAAAAGAAAAAGTTGTATTGTGCCAAACTGTACAGTAAGAAGAGACCGGCTCTGAGGCCTGAATTAAAGGACTTGGAGCAAGCTTTGAGGAAGCAGAAAGAGTTGGTGAGCTCTCTGAAGGAAAGTAGCGGAGCTTTTAAGGAAAAATACAGGAATGAGGAACGTTTCAGCCGTATGAGGAGAGGAGCCGTTTCCAGCATGGAGAGTGACCCAGCCAGTGAAGAGATGCAGGTACCGACAGAGTCAGCAGAGAGTGAGAAAGTAGGCCCGGAGGATGAGCCCAGCTCTTCAACACCTCAGACATCTGCTGAGCCCCCAATGGCGGAGGCCTCTGTCTCCCTCCCTCTGCAGCAGCAATGTGGAACATCTGAGCAGGAGGTTGAGGGGGGTACTGGCATGTTGGAGTTCATCGCTGAGCTGGAAACCCCTCTGGATGGAAGAAAGTTACATTTTTCTGCGGATTCCTCAGATGAGGAGATGGATACCGTTCCTCGCCCTATGAAAGAGAGACCTGTGGAGAGAGGAACATTCACCATGAAGCCTGCAACAACCAGGAGGAAGTTTGATCCCACCATCAACCATGACACTGCAGAGGTAACAACACAGCAAGCAGGTACAGTGTGTGTGCAAGGTGGTGATGTGAACTTTAATGACAATGTGCTTGCTGAGGGTTGTAGTGCTATGGGCTGTCAGCCCACACCCATAGACAATGTGCAGCATGCAGTGCAACCTGATGCACCTGCTAAAAAAACTTTAAATGCGATTGGTGGGAAAACTGAAAATAACTTTGAGCTTTTGGTTGAAGTGTCTGCAGAGAGGAGCACCACGGACATTGCAAAGGCTTTTCCTGACCCAAATAAAGCTGTTGTTCCTGAAAATGGTGCAGGAGATGCTGGGAGCAGTAGTGCTACAACTGTTGGGGATTCTGCAGTAAAAAAAACTGTGATTGAACCCAGGAAAGCAGCTGAGTGCTTAGAGAAGGGGGAGGGGGTGGGTCTTGTCTCTGCTGCTCCAAAGACTGCAAGGGATGTTTCAGGCTCCTTGTCAGCAGGTGTGGCTGTGTCTAAGGACAATGCTGTAATTACTGGTATGTCTGGGAGGAAAACCTATGCTGGTGCTGCTACAGGATCTGGTAGGGGGGAGCATGGAAATGGTTTATCTTCCTCACTATTTAAAAGGAGGAATGTGGTTCAGCTCAGATGGGAAGGCGAAGGTATTCCCCCATATAGGAGAGCTGTGGTTGATAAGATTCTGCAGATGGGGTTTAGACCCGAAGATATCTTCGCCCTGATCAGTCCGACCGGCTCCTATGAGTATGATTTGTCCTTTATCCGTCCGGAGTCTTTGGACATATTTTGGGAGAAATATGAGCATGTGTGTAGGAGCCTGCCGGACTGGAGAGGGCTCATCCCCAAAGTTGTGTCACGTCAGCCACTTATTAAAATGGTGACGATTCTTGTGCGCAATGAGTCCATACCACAAGGGGATTTATCTGTATGGCTGAGGAGATATGGAGACATCCTGAGCCCCTTACACAAAATTATGGATGACCGAGGAATATGGACGGGGGGATGGTCTGTGCAGCTAAAACTGAGGGTTATTGATAATGTCATCCAGCATCTGCCATCCTCAGCTTTCCTGGGGAGGGACAGACTGACCATCTTCTATCCAGGCCAGCCAAAACTGTGTAATAAATGTGGGGATAAAGGGCACTTTGCATCCTCCTGTCCAGTGATGAAATGCTCTCTGTGTCAGGATTTAGGGCATTTGGCAAAGGATTGCAACATTATAAGGTGCAACTTGTGCAATTCGGTTGGGCATCCTTATAGCCAGTGTCCCGAGGCAATGCATAACCAGCCTGAGCTCATGAGAGAGTTCTTCCGCCTGGACATGGAGGATGCTCAGAGCTCAGCAGCTAGGGTGCCTGCGATTCCCTCTGAGTCTGTGCCAATGCCCAGTGTGCCTGTGTCTTCCCAGTCTGTGCGTTTGCCTAGTGTGCCTGTGTCTTCCCAGTCTGTGCGTTTGCCCAGTGTGCCTGTGTCTTCCCAGTCTGTGCGTTTGCCCAGTGTGCCTGTGTCTTCCCAGTCTGTGCGTTTGCCCAGTGTGCCTGTGTCTTCCCAGTCTGTGCGTTTGCCCAGTGTGCCTGTGTCTTCCCAGTCTGTGCGTTTGCCTAGTGTGCCTGTGTCTTCCCAGTCTGTGCGTTTGCCCAGTGTGCCTGTGTCTTCCCAGTCTGTGCGTTTGCCTAGTGTGCCTGTGTCTTCCCAGTCTGTGATTTCCCAGTGTGTCAGTGTCTTCCAAATCTGTGGCGCCCCAGTCTGTGCGTTTGCATGTATCAGTTACCGAGAATGTGTCCAATCCTTCTGTGTCTATGTCCTCCAAAATTGCAGAGGCCGCAAGAGGTGCTGATGCAGGGGCATCAAGTGCAGTGCCAGTCCCACCCCCTCGACATTTCAGGGCTTCTATTGGGGACCAGGGGATGCAGAGGAGTGGGGAAAATGGTGAAGAGGCTGGCCTGGTGGCAGATAAGGTAAGGGAGAGTGGGGGTGAAGGGGAGGCTAAGAGTGGGGAGACTGTAATTTGCAGTTTGTCCAAGGATGATGTGGAATGGTTGGAGGAGAAAAGGAAGAAGGGCAAAAGAAAAAAAAAAAGGTGTTCAGTTGCCCAAAGTCCTAAGGTTTTGCCCTTGAAAAATAAGTTTGGGGTCCTGTCAGATGATGACGATGAATGGGACTCGTTGAGTACGGCGTCTTCTATGGATGATGAGTCCCAGGGTGCATTGAAGCGCACTGGTTCTCCAGGGAGAGAGAGTAGTCAGGCTAAGAAACGGCTGCCTCAATTATCCTAATGGCAGTTCCCACTCCGTTAAAAGTGGCAACCATTAATGTTGCCAGCTTAAAATCAGTGAGTGCTCGTCATATGGCCTTATTTTTGCTCAGCGAGTTTGATGCTGACATTTTGTTTTTGCAAGAGACCCATCTCAGTAATCTGGCTGATATACATCTGGCAAAGAAGGAGTGGAAGCGTGGTCCCTCCTTTTGGTCTCTTGCGGCCGAGCCTTACAGCGGGGTTGCGGTCCTTTTTTCCGGTATGGTAACATGCCGACGGGTAATTGAGGTAGAGATTGGGAGATGCATGATTTTGGATGTCTCTGTGAGGGGGCAGGACCTGCGCCTGATTAACATCTATGGTCCCCAGACAAAATGGGACAGGAAATGCCTCTTTACAAAGATTAAGCCTTTTCTTTTTACGGCTCAGCAGGTTATCTTTGGAGGTGACTTCAACACCATTACTAGGCCTAAAGACAGGAGAGGTTTCAGAGATAAGCTGGGCTATGACAGCCTTTTCCTAAATGCAATGGTTAGGGAAGCAGGTCTGGTAGATGTGCACATTAAGCGCTGCCCAGACAGCACGGGGTTCACTTTTCAGCGAGGTAATAGTCAGAGTAGGATAGATAGGTTTTTTTTAAAGGAGGACTCTGCTTTTTCGGCACCTGTTTGTCGGGCAGTGGAGTTTTCTGATCACTGTATTCTATATTTGACTCTGAATGCCTCAGGCGTGCCACCTAGGGGGAGGGGTATCTGGAGATTGAATTCGGCCCTCCTGGATGACGAGGAAGTAAGACAATCCTTTGAGGAATTTTTTCAGGCACAGGTAACTATCCTAGACTTTTGCAACAGTAAGTCAGAATGGTGGGAGCTTATAAAACAGCGGACTGTTAGGCTTTTCAAGGCCATAGGGAGAAAGAGACAGCAAGATAAGTATATCACCTACCAGCGTTTGCGGAGGAAACTTGACCGCCTTGTATCGAATGGAGGAGATTCTGGGGCGATCTCTGAGGTGAAGCTCCTCCTGAGGACCCATCAATATGACCGGCACGCCTCTTTGGTTCAGGAAAGGGACTATGGGAAATACCATTCGCTTGACCCTTACCAGAATTGTAAACAGAGCGTAGCAGTTAAGACGGTCAATGGCCTGAAGGACAGTACGGGCTCTCTGACGAAGTCTAGGTCAGGGATCCTGGAGGTCGTCAGGTCATACTATGCTGATCTCCTGGGAGGAAAGAACCTTGATCGGACAGGGATGTTGAGTTTTTTGGACTCTACGCCAGGTCTGGAAAATATTGTTCCTTTGATGAATTTGACAGATGAAATCACTGCAGATGAGGTGATCCAGGCTATTGATAAACTAGCCATCAGGAAAACGCCAGGGCCAGATAGTTTGACAGCCGAATTTTATAAATGTTTTAAGAAGATCCTGGCTTCACTCCTTGCGGAGGTTTTTAATGGCTGTTTGCATGAGGGTTCTCTCCCTCCTTCCATGAGGCAATCTGCAGTGGTTCTTCTGTCAAAGGGCAAAGATCCTTCGATGATTGAGAATTGGCGCCCCATTAGCCTTCTTAATGTCGATAGAAAGATACTGGCAAAGATTTTTTTCTGGCGATTATCATCAGTGGCAGGCGATTTGTTATCCCATCACCAGCACTGCGCAATCCAGGGTAGAAGCACTTTCTCAGCTGTGTTAGCTGTCCGGGAGGCCTTGGAGCGTTGTAGGGCTGCTGGTTGGGGTAAATATCTGCTGACATTGGATCAGGCTAAGGCCTTTGATAGGGTTAATCATGAGTACCTATGGCTCCTTCTTGGCAAGTATGGCCTGGAGGGGGGTTTCATTGATTGGCTCAAGATTTTGTACAAAGGGGCTGAAAGCTTTCCTCTGGTTAATGGTTGGGTTGGGCAGCCCTTTGTGGTTGGCTCAGGTGTGCGTCAGGGGTGTCCTTTGAGTCCTCTGCTATATGCGTTTGCAATCGACCCCTTCATTAGAAGGCTAGAGAGTGGACCATTGTGTGGGGTACCTTTGGGCATCGCTGGTGAGCCTCCTTTGAAGGTTGTGGCTTATGCTGATGACGTTTCTGTTTTTGTCTCTGGGACTGGGGAAGCGCAGGAGGTGGTCTCAGTGACAAGGCAGTATGCGGAAGCATCAGGTTCAAAGGTCAACCAGGACAAGTGTGAAGCTTTCTGGATGGGTGTGGAAGGTGAGAGCTTTGTTCTCCCGGATGACTTCCCGGAGCCCCAACAAAAAATTAGAGTTCTAGGCATTGAATTTGGCCCAGGTGACTATGGTCATGCAAATTGGGTGAGCAGGCTGGAGAATGCCAATGCCAAGGTGGCGAGCTGGAAAAGTTGGCGGTTTTCCTTAAGGGAAAAGGTTGATCTGATCAAAGGTTACCTGATTCCAATTTTTCTGTATGTCAGTTTTGTCTGCATTTTGCCAGTGTCTCTCTATACCAGGATCTATAGTTGTTTCTTCCAGCTGTTATGGGGAAACAGAATAAACCTTGTCAAAAGGAGTGTGACTTATCTTCCTAGGCGGGAGGGTGGTCTAGGAATGATCAACCCTGTAGTCTTTTTCTCTCTGATGTTTGTAAAGTACAACCTTGGTAACATGTTGGCAGAGAGACCGCCTGGGTGGGTTGGTATTTTCCAGTCCTGGTTTAGGCCCTTTCTGCGAAACTGGGAAAATGGTGGGCCAGTGAAAAGCCTGAGGGTCAAGCATGATAAGCTCCCGACTTATGTTGCCCCGTGTTTGAAAATACTTCGGCAGTGGCAAGTAACGGCAGGGGAGATCAGATCTCTTCCAAGGAAACTTCTTGAGAAGCGGATCATGAGCTCTGTTTTTTGCGAACCACTGGCCTTAAGGGATTGCCCAAGCCTAGTTTTGGGGGAGGGTTTGCGTTTGATTAATTTGGAGAGAATCCCAATGAAGTTTAGGGATCAGGCTTGGCTCGCTTTCCATGGAAAACTATATGTGAAGGGCAACCTGAAGTTTCTCTCTGTGAGTGATCGTGGCTGCCCGAGAGTAGAGTGTGGAGGTGCGGTGGAGTCCATGGATCATTTTTTGCTTCAGTGCCCTTTTAATATAGAGGTGTACAAGAGGGTAGGGAGGGCTCTGAGTGTACCCTTCCTCCCCCATATGAGTTATGCAGAGTGGGTGTATGGGGCATTCCAGACTCGCCGGGATTATGATTTGGAAACACTTTTTTTAGTTAGTGTAGTAGTCCGTTATTTCACGTGGAGTGCACGGTGCCAGGTATCCTTACGGAGTAAAATCCTCCCTGTTGAGGTGGTGGTGCAGAACATTCTGGGTGAGGTTGGGAAGATTCGGGGTCTTGAGAAAGACAGGTGGCAGCAGGAGGCCTGGATAAAGGCGTGGAGGAATATCAGGACTCTGTAGCTGCTGCCTGTTGATCTCGGGGTGTGCGGCTTTTCTTTCTGTCCTTGCTTCACTCCCCTAGATTTTCAGATAAAATATATTTTTGATAAAAGGCTACATGCATGGTGACGGTGATGTTCCTTAGTCTGGCTCTCTCGTAGGGTTTATGCTGTGCGCAATTTGGTTTATTTATTATGTTCTTGTTTGGTTTTTGGTTTTGTATAGTTATATTTAATTATTTTGTAAATATGTTATTTATTAATTTATTTATTATGGTTTTATTGTATATAAGTTGTTGTTTGTAAGATTTTTCAATAAACAAAATTAACCCCTCATAATGGGCACAGCAGGTGTACAGACCCGGGAACTCAGCACAGGGATGGTGGGAACCCCTCATAAAGGGCACAGCAGGTGTACAGACCCGGGAACTCAGCACAGGGATGGTGGGAACTCCTCATAATGGGCACAGCAGGTGTACAGACCCGGGAACTCAGCACAGGGATGGTGGGAACCCCTCATAATGGGCACAGCAGTTGTACAAAACCAGGGGCTCAGAGATTTTACCCAAAAGAGTCCTCAAGAGATGGAAAAAACCTGTTGGGTGGTTAAACTCTTCAGAATCCGCTAAACTCTGGAATATTGGTTTTGGGTGGAGAGAACATTGCAAGATCAAATTTCAAACCTTTCTTTATTGCTTTTTATTTAGGACGGGTATGAAAATACAGGAAGAGTTGTGGCTTTTCTTGCAGCCTTCTTTGCAAGCATATCGCAGGTAAGTTGCAGTTTGTAGCATTTTGTAGATGAGATTTCTTTCTCTCTCCTTATATTATATCCCCACACCTGTATGAAGCTTCCTGTGAAGATAATATACTGTAAGTAATGTGATGAGGACATTAGAGTGTGAGCCTTCTTGGGACAACACCTGTGACCGGCTCAGAGATCTCTGTACAGCACTGCGGTATATGTCAGCACTATAAGAACGTATAATAATAAAAATGTGTGACTGTGGGGGAGAGGACATTAGAGTGTAAGCTCCTCTGGTGACTGGGGAGGGGGGTGTATTAGAGTGTAAGCTCCTCTGGTACAGTGACTCATGTGACTGGCTCAGTGATCTCTGTACAGCACTGCGGTATATGTCAGAGCTATATAAATGTATAACAATAGTAATATTAGTGTGTGACTGTAGGGGGGCATTAGAGTGTAAGCTCCTTGGGTGCAGAGACTGATGTAGGTGGCTGCATGTTCTCTGTACAGCACTGAAGTATATATCAGCGCTATATATATATATATATATATATATATATATATATATATATATATGTGTATTATAATAATAATAGTGTGTGTGTGTGTGTGTGGGGGGGGGGGGGGGCATTAGAGTGTAAGCTCCATGGGTGCAGAGACTGATGTAGGTGGCTGCATGTTCCCTGTACAGGGCTGCAGTATATATCAGCGCTATATATATATATATATATGTATTATAATAATTATAATGTGTGGGGGGGGCATTAGAGTGTAAGCTCCATGGGTGCAGAGACTGATGTAGGTGGCTGCATGTTCTCTGCACAGTGCTGCAGTATAAATCAGCGCTATATATATATATATTTATGTATATGTGTATTATAATAATAATAGTGTGTGTGGAGGGGGGGGGGGCGCATTAGAGCGTAAGCTCCTCTGGTACAGAGACTGATATGACTGGCTCAGTATTCTCTGTACAGCACCACGGTATATGTCAGAGCTATATAAATGTATAATAATAATAGTGTGTGACTGTGGGGGGGGACACGTTGTACGTTTTTGCTTATTAAAAATCTTACAAACATAATAAAAACATATTTACATATATATATAAAATATATAAAAATATAAAATAAACAAAAATAGCTTACATCAGCATAGAAACAGAAAACTGCTTTTTTTGCCATAAAAAAAAAACAAGGAAAACTAAATATACCAACCAGACAGATTTTCATATTATTATCATGATTTACTCAACAAAGCCCTGACCTCCACCTAAACACCCCCTCAGGCTCAGAAACGATCACACATTGATCCCATGCATGCAGCCTTTTTCCAAAAATCCAATCTTTTAAAAAAATCTAGGGGACGTGAAAGGACAGAAAGAAAGGCCACACACCCAGAGACTGACAGACAGCAGCTACGGGGACCTGATATTCCTTCATGCATTTGTCCAGAGTCCCGGCCACCACCTGTCCTTCTCAAGACCCCGAATCTTCCCAACCTCAACCCAGAATGTTGTGCACCACCACCTCAACAGGAAGGATATTTTTCCGAGTGGAAACCTGACACCATGCATTCCATGTGAAGTAACAGACTACTAAGCTAACTAAAAAAAAAAAGTGTCTCAAAATCAAAATCCTGATGTGTCTCAAAAGACTCGTACGACCACTCCGCATAACTCAAGCGGGAAACGAAAGGGATACCCAGAGTCCCACCCACCCCCTTATAGACTTCTATATTAAAGGGGCACTGAAGCAAGAAATGATCCATCGTCTCCTCCACACCGCCACACTCCACTCTTGGACAACCACGCTTCTCTGCAGAGCGATGCTTCAAGTTGCCCTTCACATAGAGTCTGCCATGGAACGAGAGCCAGGCCAAATCCCAAAACTTTAAAGAGATTCTCTCCAGATTAATCAAACGCAGACCCTCCCTCATAACAAGGCCTGGGCAATCCCTCAAGGCCAGTGGCTTGCTAAAGGCAGATTTAACAACCCTCCTCTCCAGGGCCTTCCTAGGAAGAGACTTAATTTCCTCGGCCGTCACTCGCCACTGCCAAAGCATCTTCAGGCACAGGGCAAAGTAAGCCGGGACCCTCAGGCTTTCCACTGCCCTTTATATATAAGCTCTTCTGGTACAGAGACTAATGTGACTGGCTCAGTGATCTCTGTACAGCCCTGCAGTTTATGTCAGAGATATATAAATGTATAACAATAATAACAGTGTGTGACTGTGGGGGGGGGGGGGGCATTACATTGCAAGCTCTTCTGGTACACAGACTGATGTGATGTATAGCAGTATGCATCACATCTATATAACGGTATAATAGTAGTGTGTGACTGTGAGGAGACATTAGAGTGTAAGCTCCTTGAGTGCAGAGATTCATGTGACTGGGGGGGGGGGGGGGGTATTAGAGTGTACTGTTCTCTGTACAGCACTGTGGTATATGTCAGAGCTATATAAATGTATAATAATAATAGTGGGGGGGGGGGGATTGGGATATTAGAGTGTAAGCTCCTCTGTTACAGAGACTGGTGTGACTGGCTCAGTATTCTCTGTACTGGTGTGACTGGCTCAGTATTCTCTGTACTGGTGTGACTGGCTCAGTATTCTCTGTACTGGTGTGACTGGCTCAGTATTCTCTGTACTGGTGTGACTGGCTCAGTATTCTCTGTACTGGTGTGACTGGCTCAGTATTCTCTGTACTGGTGTGACTGGCTCAGTATTCTCTGTACTGGTGTGACTGGCTCAGTATTCTCTGTACTGGTGTGACTGGCTCAGTATTCTCTTTACTGGTGTGACTGGCTCAGTATTCTCTTTACTGGTGTGACTGGCTCAGTATTCTCTGTACTGGTGTGACTGGCTCAGTATTCTCTGTACTGGTGTGACTGGCTCAGTATTCTCTGTACTGGTGTGACTGGCTCAGTATTCTCTTTACTGGTGTGACTGGCTCAGTATTCTCTTTAATGGTGTGACTGGCTCAGTATTCTCTTTACTGGTGTGACTGGCTCAGTATTCTCTTTACTGGTGTGACTGGCTCAGTATTCTCTGTACTGGTGTGACTGGCTCAGTATTCTCTGTACTGGTGTGACTGGCTCAGTATTCTCTTTACTGGCGTGACTGGCTCAGTATTCTCTGTACTGGCGTGAATGGCTCAGTATTCTCTTTACTGGTGTGACTGGCTCGGTATTCTCTTTACTGGTGTGACTGGCTCAGTATTCTCTTTACTGGTGTGACTGGCTCAGTATTCTCTGTACTGGTGTGACTGGCTCAGTATTCTCTGTACTGGTGTGACTGGCTCAGTATTCTCTGTACTGGTGTGACTGGCTCAGTATTCTCTTTACTGGTGTGACTGGCTCAGTATTCTCTTTACTGGTGTGACTGGCTCAGTATTCTCTGTACTGGTGTGACTGGCTCAGTATTCTCTGTACTGGTGTGACTGGCTCAGTATTCTCTGTACTGGTGTGACTGGCTCAGTGTTCTCTGTACAGCACTGCGGCATATGTCAGAGCTTTTTAAATGTATAATAATAGCATGTGATTGTGGAGAGGATTTTAGAATGTAAGCTCCTCTGGTGCAGAGATTTATATGATTGTCTCAGTGTTCTCTGTACAGCGCTGCAGTATATGTCAGAGCCATATAAATATATGATAGTGTGTGACTGAGGGGGGACATTAGATTGTAAGCTCCTTGGGTACAGACACTGATGTGACTGGCTCAGTGTTCTCTGTACAGCACTGCTTTATATGAGCTATATAAATGTATAATAATAATAGTGTGTGATGGAGGGGGGGGGGGCATTGGAGTGTAAGCTCCTCTGGTGCAGAGACTGATATGATTGTCTCAGAGATCTCTGCACAGCCCTGCGGTATATGTCAGAGCTATTTAAATTATAACAATAGTAATATTAGTGTGTCACTGTAGGGGAACATTAGAGTGTAAGCTCCTCTGGTACAGAGACTGATGTGACTGGCTGAGTGATCTCTGTACAGCACTGCGGTATATGTCAGGGCTATATAAATGTATAATAATAATAATGTGTGATTGGGGGGGGGGGGGGCATTGGAGTGTAAGCTCCTCTGTTGCAGAGACTGATGTGATTGGCTCAGTGCTCTCTGTACAGCACTGCGGTATATGTTAGAGCTATATACATGTATAATAATAATAGTGTGTGACGGAGGGGGGGAGGACATTAGAATGTAAGCTTCTCTGGTGCAGAGACTGATGTGATTGGCTCAGTGCTCTCTGTACAGCACTGCGGTATATGTCAGGGCTATATAAATGTATAATAATAGTGTGTGACTGTGGGGGGGACATTAGAGTGTAAGCTCCTCTGGTGTACTGTACAGCACTACAGAATATGTTAGAGCTATAAATCATTGCTATAAAAGACTCATTTGGAGCAGGATGACACTTTTTTATTTATTTCTATGTTCAAAGTTCTTGTCTTCTTACAACTCTTCCTAATAAAATAGCAAGCCGCAGCAAATCATTTTATTATTTCGGAATCTTCTCACGGACTGCACATGCCTTTAATGTAAAGATCTGACAGCGCCAGCGGCTAATTGCCATAAATCTGATGTATGTCAGTGAGGATTAGTGTTGGTTTAGCGCTCTGTAAAGGATGCCGTTTATTGCTGACTTGCAGTTTTGTTATAACAAGATTTCATTAATCTGTGCCTGAAAATATCAGATGGTGATGTACCCCCCCCCCCCCTTTCCCCTCCCTTCCCCCTCCCACGCCATCTAAGAGTCAAACTTCTTTAACTAGCTGTTTGACATTTAGTTTGCTCTGTTCTCAATTGCCATTTCTTTTCCAATTTCAGTGTTGCTGGTCTCCTCCAGCCTCTTTCAGACACTTTCTGTCATTGCAAATCATTGGGCTATCTGTCTGATGATGACATGGGACCATGCCTGTGCAATGTGTGTCAAACTGCCTGTAGTCTCCACCAGGGGGCGCATGTGATAAGGTGACAGCTCAGGAGCACAATTAGAAGACAGAGAGCGCCGGCAACCTATAGCAGGAGGTGCCTGAGGAAGGATCTTCACGACAGGATCAGCAAGGATCATTTTTAACCACTTAAGCCCCGCAGGATTTGGCTGCTCAAAGACCAGGGCCTATTTTGCGATTCGGCACTGCGTGACTTTAACGGACAATTGCGCGGTCATGCAGCGCTGTACCCAAATGAAATTGACGTCCTTTTTTTCCCACAAACAGAGCTTTCTTTTGGTGGTATTTGATCACCTGTGCGATTTTTACTTTTTGCGCTATAAACAAAAAAACTGCGACAATTTTGAAAAAATAACAATATTTTTTACATTTTTTTTATATGAAATTCTCAAAGAAAAAAATGTAAAAATCTAAATTTTTTATCATTTCAGGCCAATTTGTTTTCTGCTACATATTTTTGGTAAAAAAAAATCGCAATAAGCGGATTTTAATTGGTTTTCGCAAAAGTTATTGCGTTTACTAACTACGGGAAAGATTTAGGTCATTTTTATTGTTTTTTTTTTTAACGAGTAATGGCGGCGATCTGCGTTGTTTTTTTTTTGCGGGACTGCGACATTGCGGCGGACAGATCGGACCCCTGACTGACATTTTTGACACTTTTGGGGGTACCAGTGACATTACTACAGTAATCAGTGCTATAAATATGCACTGTTACTGTAAAAATGACACTGGCAGGGAAGGGGTTAACTTTATTAGTGATCAAGGGTTTAAGTGTGTCCCTAGGGACGTGATTAAAACTGTCAAGGGGCGTGGCTTGTGATGTAACCACAGAGACATACGATCCTACATAGCAGGATCGTATGATCTCGGCTGTTACACCAGAGAGAATGACAGGCGGCTTTGTTTACATCAGCCGCCTGCCTTTCTCCCTCTCCAGTGGGAGATCGCGAGTGGCCGACGGACATCGGAGCCGCCGGTCACTCACGCGGGGATGTCAGAGAACAAGCAGGGGCGGGAGCGTGCCTCCGGCATGCGCGCGCTCGCCCCCTAGAGGCTCGTGGGTGAGTGACGTACCGGTATGTCACTTTGCCCAGGAGGGGCTGACCGCCGCAGTAGATGTACTTTCGGCGGGAGGCAAGTGGTTAATTAAATCTGCAGATTTTATAAATGTTGAAAATAACGTGAACACGTTAACCACTTGACCTCCGGAAGATTTACCCCTCTTCATGACCAGGCCATTTTTATTTTGCAACGTGCCACTGCGTTACTTTATCTGACAATTGCACGCTGTACCCAAATAAAATTGATATCATTTTTCTTCCCCACAAATAGAGCTTTCTTTTGGTGGTATTTGATCACCACTGAGGTTTATATTTTTGGCGCTATAAACAAAAAAAAAGACGGACAATTTTGAAATAAAAAAAACAATATTTTCTACTTTCTGCTATAAAACACATCCAATAATCCAATAAAAAAAGTAAAAAATCTTATTTCTTAATCAATGTAGGCCAATATGTATTCTGCTACATGTTTTTGGGGAAAAAAAAAAAAAAATCCCAATAAGCGTATATAGATTGGTTTACACGAACATTATGGCGTCTACAAACTATGAGATATATTCATGTATTTTTAATTTAATTATATTTTTTATACTAGTAATGGCAACGATCAGCGACTTATAGCAGGACTGCAATATTGTGGTGGACAAACAGACACTAACTGACACTTCTGACACTTTGTGGGAACCAGTGACACTAATACAGTGATCAGTGCTAAAAATATGCCTAGTGTTTAACCCCTTCTCAGCCAGTGTCATTAGTATAGTGACAGTCACTGTACTAATGACACTAGCTGAGAAGGTGTTAAACATCTAGGGGTGATCAAATGGTTAAATGTGTGCCTAGCCAGTGTTTAGCTGGTAGAGTGGGGGATTTCTGCGAATACGCACACACGCCCCTGTTTCTGGTATCTGCTTTATTTGTGTGCATGCATAGAAATGTTACTGGGTTTCTGGCAGTTCCCAAATACCTGGCAGAGCAGCGTCTTGTCTGCCCATCTTGTAGGCACCAATAAATGGGAAATAAATCAACCACAGCTCATGGAACCCCCTAGTAACTTCTGGAGGAAACCTGGTTGAGATTAGTTGGTCTAGTGCAGGGGTCTCCAAACTCTCTAAAATAAGAGACAGTTTATTTTCCTTCAGATTTTAGGTGAGCTGGATTGTGGCCAGTGGGAGTAGAACATGTCCCAGCATCAGTGGGAATAGGCACTTAGGCTCGGTGTTGGTGGTGAGAGTAAAAAAAAAATTACATAGACCCCAATGAACAGTAGGAGGAGGAATAGTGCCCCATCATTGGTATCAGGAGGAGGAATAGTGCCCCATCATTGGTATCAGGAGGAGGAATAGTGCCCCATTATTGGTATCATTGGAAGGAATAGCGCCCCATTATTGGTATCAGTGGAAGGAATAGTGCCCCATCATTGGTGTCAGTGGGAGGAATAGTTCCCCATCTCTGCTATCAGTAGGATGAATAGTGCCCGTTGTTGGTGTCAGTGGGGGAATAGTGCCCGATGATTGGTGTCAGTGGGAGGAATCATTCCCCATGGCTGGTGTCAGTGGGGAGAATAGTGCCCCAATATTGGTGTCAGTGCCCCATTATTGGTATCAGTAGGAGGAATAGTGCCCCATCTTTGGTATCAATGGGAGGAATAGTGCCCCATCATTTGCATCAGTGGGAGGAATAGTGCCCCATCATTGGTATCAATGGGAGGAATAGTACCCCATCATTGGTATCAATAGGGGGTAATAGTGCCCCATCATTGGTATTAGTGGGAGGAATAGTGCCCTATCATTGGTAACAGTGAGAGGAATAGTGACCCATCATTGGTAACAGTGGGAGGGATAGTGTCCCATCATTGGTAACAGTGAGAGGAATAGTGCCCCATCATTGGTAACAGTGGGAGGGATAGTGTCCCATCATTGGTATTAGTGGGAGGAATAGTGTCCCCATCATTGGTGTCAGTGGGAGTAATAGTGTCCCATCATTGGTGTCAGTGGGAGGAATAGTGTCCCATCATTGGAATTAATGGGAGGAATAGTGTCCCATCATTGGTATCAATTGGAGGAATAGTGTCCCATCATTGGTATCAGTGGGAGGAATAGTGCCCCATCATTGGTATCAGTGGGAGGAATAGTGCCCCATCATTGGTGTCAGTGGGAGGAATAGTGTCCCATCATTGGTGTCAGTGGGAGGAATAGTGTCCCATCATTGGTGTCAGTGGGAGGAATAGTGCCCCATCATTGGTGTCAGTGGGAGGAATAGTGCCCCCTCATTGGTATCAGTGGGAGGAATAGTGTCCCCTCATTGGTATCAGTGGGAGGAATAGTGTCCCATCATTGGTGTCAGTGGGAGGAATAGTGCCCCATCATTGGTGTCAGTGGGAGGAATAGTGCCCCCTCATTGGTATCAGTGGGAGGAATAGTGTCCCATCATTGGTGTCAGTGGGAGGAATAGTGCCCCATCATTGGTGTCAGTGGGAGGAATAGTGCCCCATTATTAGTATCAGTGGGAGGAATAGTGCCCCATCATTGGTGTCAGTGGGAGGAAAAGTGTCCCATCATTGGTGTCAGTGGGAGGAATAGTGTCCCATCATTGGTGTCAGTGGGAGGAATAGTGTCCCATCATTGGTGTCAGTGGGAGGAATAGTGTCCCATCATTGGTATTAGTGGGAGGAATAGTGTCCCATCATTGGTATCAGTGGGAGGAATAGTGTCCCATCATTGGTGTCAGTGGGAGGAAAAGTGTCCCATCATTGGTGTCAGTGGGAGGAATAGTGTCCCATCATTGGTGTCAGTGGGAGGAATAGTGTCCCATCATTGGTATTAGTGGGAGGAATAGTGCCTCATCATTGGTGTCAGTGGGAGGAATAGTGCCCCATCATTGGTATCACTGGGAGGAATAGTGCCCCATCACTGGTGTCAGTGGGAGGAATCTTAGGAATTTTAGGGGGGGGGCTGTATTGTGGTCAGTTGGAGTAGAAAATGTCCCATCATCAGTGGAAATAAACACTTCCTTAGCTTGGTGTTGGAGGCGGGAGTAAAAAAAGATCCCCTCGTAGCTGTCCTGAGAATGAAGATTTCCTGGCCTGGTCCTGGAGGGGTGTAAAGTCCTAGTAATAAAAGAAGTTCTCTGCTCTTCACCTAAAATGGAAATATCAGTTTTCCGTAGGCATCCGATATACTGTGCATAAATCTACGTATACCTTCGTTCCTCAAGCCTACAAGATATACCCAACTCCCACAATTTTCTCAATTCTTTAGCTAATAAAAATGTCTGTCCGCACCTCAAATGTAAAACCTAATTTTAATCTTTTTCCCTTTTGCAGTGTTACCTGTATCTCTTCTACTCTCCGGCACGGGCAGGGAAAGCCTTGGGACTTGTTTTGGTGATCTGTTTGTGTAATGTATATTTATATGGACTGCGCAACGTCTGGCAAATTCTCTTCCACGCTTCCGTGGCGCTCCTTTTGGCACAGCAAATTGTAGAACGGAAACCTCTGGAAAGGCACAATGAGGGCGGAGTTTAAGAGGAACCAATGATGTACAGATTTTCATTTTTATACAGAAGTAAGAATACAAGAGAAAAAAAAAACCTTCCTGTGGATTGATGTAACAATAAACTGACTCAGTGGTGTAAGTATTAACTTGAGGCCCATGGATGTGAGGCCTTCAAAGCATAATCCACCTTTAAAAAAAAATGTAATAAATGTGCGCCAACAATTAAATAAAAAAGTGCATTTATGACATTTTTTTATTCAAGCCTGCAGAGTATTGCAACCAGGATCAGAGTGCGGCCCTGGCACCAATATTAAATTTCCAGCAATAATTTCCTGGCAAAACAAAGTGTCAATATATCAAGAGTTTGGTGCTGGCGTGTCAACCTGCAAAAGATCTGTGTGGAGAAATCATCTTTAACAAAAAGAAGCTGATCCAGTTCCCAATTCCATAAAACACGACTTTACTCCTCATTTAGGATACAAGAAAATTGTTCCTTAATGCCCCTGTGCCCAGCGGCAGCATGGGCTGAGAGGAAGACAAACTTATGTGTTCCTGCTCTATATGTCTCAAAATTGATTTGAAATGTATTGCTGTAGAAAATATAGATAAATCAGGCTCACACCTATAGCATCTACAAGCTGTAAATGTCTGAAGTCATGGGCTCCCACCACCATTTTGGGAGAGTCTGTTGTGTCAACTGTGCACCTAGATCAGTTAGTTTATGGCAGAGCTATAAAATATGGCCAAAAGGTTGTGGACAGCTGACCATTACACCTACCTTGATGGTGGTCTACAATGTGTATGACATCAAAACATTGTTTAATGTGTAGAACAGTCATCTCCAAACTGTGGCCTGTGGGCCGAATGGTGCCCTTTGATTGCCTTTATCTATTCCTCCCACTGGCACCAACAAGTGGGCACTATTCCTCCCACTGATACCAATTATGGGGCACTATTCTTCCCATTGATACCAATGATGGGGTGCTATTAATCCTACTGATATCAATGATGGGGCACAATTCCGCCCACTGACTCCAATGATAGGGAACTTTTTACCCCCCTGACACCAATGATGGGGTACTATTCCTCCCACTGATACCAATGATGGGGTACTATTCCTCCCACTGACACCAATGATGGGGTACTATTCCTCCCACTGACACCAATGATGGGGTACTATTCCTCCCATTGACACCAATGATGGGGCACTTTTTATCCCATTGATACAGCACTATTCCTCTCACTGACACCAACAAGGGGGCACCGTTCCTTCCACTGACACCAACAGTGGGGAACCATTCCTCTTGCTGACACCAAGAAAAGGGTGTTTTTCTTCCACTGACACCAATGATGGGACACTATTCCTCCAACTGACACCAACAATGGAGCATAATTCCTTCCACTGATATAAACAGTTAGGCACTATTCCTCCTTCTACTGACTACAGGCACTATTTCATTTTTTTTACTCATGCTGGGGCATTTTCTTCTTCCACTGGCCACTCCGCCCCCCTAAAGTCTGAAGGACAGTAAACCAGCCCTTTGTTTAAAAGGTTTGAAGACCCCTGGTGTAGAGGAACTTGAGTGGTGTGCACAGAGCCCTGAGCTGTGAGAAAGATGTTGTCATCCAACTTCAGTACCTGACCTTAAGATATGCTTTTGAGGCTAAATGGGTACGACTTTCCACAGACAGGTTCCAAAATCATACCTTTTAGTAGTTGGTCAGAGTCTGTAATGTTGAAGATGTTTTGTAGCTTCTCCAAGCCACTTCTTTAGTTCTAATGAGTGTCAGGAAGATACCCCAACATTGATAACCACATAGGCAAATATTTTCAACCATTCACCATGGAAGGTGTAGATGTTGATTTCCAGGATCAGGGTGGCAGGTCTGAAAGTTTCGGAAGTACCCTGTTCTAGTTACACAATCCCATCCTTAGTTTTAGGAAGTCTGCGTAGGTGTTAATCCTTTGATTTACACAGCTGAAGGGGTGAACTGTCACATTGCCGGGGGGTGGGGATGTTAAAACGACATTGTATGTGGAAGACAGATAGTGTTGAAGGCCCCCACCCCCATTCAGGGATAATTGTTCCAGTATGGAATAGATGGTCTCTTTTACGCCTCTTGTGAGGCAGATGTCAAGAATTCTGCATTGGTGGTAATCCTTTGATTTACACGGCCGAAGGTGTAAACTAACCCCTGGTGTAGAGATGTTCAACTTGCACTATATGTAGAAGAAAGATGGTGTTGAAGCCCCCACCCCTGTTCAGGGACGATTGTTTTAGTTTGATGTAGATGGCCTCTTGTGAACCAGTAGTCCTGTCTGTCCAAAATGTACATTTAACTTTCATACTTCCTATCCTATTCTTCAACAATTAACATCTACGCATTCCATGGTGATTGGATGACGGTGTCTGTTCTACCTCTTTGGATATAAATGTTGGGGTATCTTCCTGGCAGTCATTGGAAATGAAGAAATGGCTTTAACCACTTAAGCCCCGGAAGATTTTACCCCCTTCCTGACCAGGGGGTATTTTGCGATTCGGCACTGCGTGACTTTAACGGACAATTGTGCAGTCGTGCGGCGCTGTACCTAAACGAATTTGACGTCCTTTTTTTTTTTTTTCCACAAACAGAGCTTTCTTTTGGTGGTATTTGATCACCTGTGCGATTTTTTTGATCATGCGCTATAAACAAAAAAAGAGCGTCAATTTTGCAAAAATAACAATATTTTTCACATTTTTTATATGAAATTCCCCCCCAAAAAATGTAAAAATCTAAATTTTTTAACATTTTTGGCCAATTTGTTTTCTGCTACATATGTTTGGTAAAAAAAAATCGCAAAAAGCGTATTTTGATTGGTTTGCGCAAAAGTTATCGCGTTTACTTACTAAGGGAAAGATTTTTGTCATTTTTGTTGTTTTTTTTTTTAACGTGTAGGCGATCTGCGATTTTTTTTGCGGTACTGCAACATTGCGGCGGACAGATCGGACCCTTGACTGACATTTTTGACACTTTTGGGGTTACCAGTGACATTTCTACAGTAATCAGTGCTATATATATGCACTGTTACTGTAAAATTACACTGGCAGTGAAGGGGTTAACTTTATTTGAGAGGGAGGGGCTGTGTGTGTCCCTAGGGGCGTGATTCTAACTGTGATTGGCTGTGGCTTGAGGTGTAGGAACAATGATCAACGGTCCTACATAGTAGAACCCTATGATCATTTTTTCTACACAGGGGAGAATGACAGGCAGCTTGTTTACATCAGCCGCCTGCCTTTCTCCCTCTGCACCGACAATTGCCGAGTGACCGGCTCCCCAGAGCCTCACAGGCTAGTGACGTATATATACGTCACTTTGCCTGTGAGGGGCTGACCGCCGCAGTATATGTACTTGCGGCAGTCGGCAAGTGGTTAAGAAGCTTCAAAGCATCATGAATATTACCAAACCAGTCCAGTTGACTGTGACCAACTACTACTAGATATACCATGACCTGGATATGTGAGATCCTTTATAGATACTCAAAAATCTTGTGATAATCCTTCCTCGAACAGTGGTGGGGATGAAGGGGGACCCTATACTAATGTCCATTGTTTTAGAATGGGATGTCCAATAAGCCTACTGTATATAGGTGTGATGGTCAGGTGTCCAGCAATTTCTGGACTTCTAGAGTTTGTGTAAAATTTATTTGAAATAAAGCCCCAAATTTATGTCACCAAAAAAAATTACATCTGGACATTTATAACATGGGGTATCATCCTGACATTGAAATTGAAGAAGTGGCCTGAAGAAGCCTTGAAGCATCCTTAAAAAGTCCAGTTGACTGTGACCAACTACTGCTAGATATACCATGACATGGATACATGAGAACTTCCAAAATCTTGTAGAAATCCTTCCCTAAAGAGAGTTGAGAATGGGGGGGGGGGGGGGTTGTATTCCATAATATCGTCTCTTGTTTCAGAAATGGGGTCTCCAAAAAGCTTACATAGCTGTGATGATCAGATGACCACCAACTTTTGGCCATATAGAGTTTGTCCAAATTTTTTTTTGAAATGAAGCCATACTTTTACGCTACAAAAAAAAAAAATACATCTGGAAATTAAACCTTTGATGAAGTGATTTGGAGACGCTTCAAAACATCAATATTACAGAACAAGTCCAGTTGACTGTGACCAACTACTACCAGACATATCACCACCTGAAGAACCTTCCTGGTCACTCCCAAAAGAGTGGTAGGGATGAGGGAAGACCACATATTAATGTCTATTGTTTAAGAATAGAATGTTCGATAAGCTTATATAGGTGTGATGGTCAGGTGTCCACCAACTTTTGGCTATATAGAGTGTGTGCAGGGCTTTTTTTCTCAGGGAGTAGGTGCAGGAACTCCTCCCTTCTGAGTCACCCCTTGACTCTGTCCCCTACCCACCCCCGAGCACCATTCCTTGGTTTCACCTCCTACCCACCTCCCAGTACCACCCCTTTTAGAGAATTAAGGATAACAAGAAAGGCAATATAATAGATCTAGAAACAATGGACACCCCAGCGACAATAGATCCACCCCTGCAACAATGGACTTCCAACATCCAGCATCAATAGACTCTCCAGCAGCCAGCAGCATTAGGCCCCTCCCTCAACAGTAGATCCCTCCCAGCAATGATTGATTCCCTGCAACATCATACCCCACCAGCAACAACAGACTTCCCCAGCAACAATAGACCCTCTGCGCAAATAGATCCCCTCCAGCAGCAAATAGATCACCTCCAGCAACACTAGATTCCCCAGTAGCCAGCATCAATAGACCCTCCAGCAGCCAGCAACAAAGACCCCTCCCTCAACAATAAATCCCTCCCAGCAACAACTGACCCACCAGCAGCAACAATAAATCCCTATGAGCAACAGAAGACCTACCCAGCAACAATAGACCCCCATCCTCTGCAGCAATAGATTCCCTATTAGTCAGCATCAATAGACCCTCCAGCACACACCAGCACCCCTTGCCATTACATACATTCAGTTTTGGAGGTGCCGGAACTGCGTTCCCCCGCGTTCCCGCTGAAAAAAAAAGCCCTGCTACTACCAGACATACCACGACCTAAAGAACCTTCCTGGTCACTCCAAAATCTTGTGGAAATCTCTCCCAAAAGAGTGATAGGGATGAGGGAAGACCACATATTAATGTCTATTGTTTAAGAATAGAATGTTCGATAAGCTTATATAAGTGTGATGGTCAGGTGTCCACCAACTTTTGGCTATATAGATTTTGTGTAAAGTGTATTTGAAATCAAGCCACAATTTCATGTCACCAAAATAATTGCATCCTGACAATTAGAGCTTGTGGACATTTGAAGAAATGGCTTGGAGGAGCTTAACCACTTGCCGACCGCCACAAGTACATATACTGCGGCGGTCAGCCCCTCACAGGCAAAGTGACGTATGGGTACGTCACTAGCCTGTGAGGCTCTGGGGAGCGAGTGCGCGCCGCCGGAAGCGCGCTCCCGCTCGGTCATGGACCCCCCCCCGCGCGTGTGCCTGGCGGACCCGATGTCCGCCGTGCACTCGCGAACGTCCGTGACAGCGGGAGAAAGGCAGGCGGGTGATGTAAACAAAGCTGCCTGTCATTCTCCCCTGTGTAGGAATAGTGATCATACGGTTCTATTATGTAGGACCGTTGATCATTGTTCCTACACCTCAAGCCACAGCCAATCACAGTTAGAATCACGCCCCTAGGGACACACACCACCCCTCCCTCAAATAAAGTTAACCCCTTCACTACCAGTGTCATTTTACAGTAACAGTGCATATGTATAGCACTGATTACTGTAGTAATGTCACTGGTACCCCCAAAAGTGTCAAAAATGTCAGTCAAGGGTCTGATCTGTCCGCTGCAATATCGCAGTCCCGCAAAAAAAAAAACGCAGATCGCCGCCATTACGCGTTAAAAAAAAGACAAAAATCTTTCCCTTAGTTAGTAAACGCAAACCAATCAAAATACGCTTTTTGTGATTTTTTTTTACCAAAAATATGTAGCATAAAACAAATTGGCCGAAAATGTTAAAGTTTAATTTTTACATTTTTTTTTGGGAATTTCATATAAAAAAAATGTGAAAAATATTGTTATTTTTGCAAAATTGACGCTTTTTTTTAGCGCATGATCAAAAAATCGCACAGGTGATCAAATACCACCAAAAGAAAGCTCTGTTTGTGGGAAAAAAAGGACGTCAATTTTATTTGGGTACAGCGTCACACGACCGCGCAATTGTCCGTTAAAGTCACGCAGTGCCGAATCGCAAAATACCCCCTGGTCAGGACGGGGGTAAAATCTTCCGGGGCTTAAGTGGTTAAAAAAATCTTCAAACAAGTCCAGTTGGTTGTGACCAACTACTACTAGATATTCCATGACCTGGAGAACCTTCATGGTCACTCTAAAATCTTGTGGATATCTCTCTCAAAAGAGTGGTGGGGATGAGGGGGGACCCCATATTAATGCCTATTGTTTCAGAATGGGATGTCTATTAAGCCTAGATAGGTGTGATGATCAGGGGTACACCAAGTTTTGGCCATATAGAGATTGTGTAAAATTTATTTGAAATGAAGCCAACATTTTATGTCACCAAAAGAAATTGCATCTGGACAATTAGAACTCGTTTACAATTTTTAATTTGGAGAAGTGGCTTGGAGATGCTTCAAAACATCTTCAACATTGCAGAACAAATCCAGTTGACTGACCAACTGCTACCAGATGTAACATGCCTTGAACAACCTGGAGAACCTTAGGACCCCATTCACACTGGGTCGCCTGCCATAGAGCAGCACAGGACCCGTTCTAATAGGAGCGACACAAGTCGCTCCGACTTAGAAAAAGGGTCCGGAGCTTCTTTGGGGCAACCTGGAGCGACCGTCATAGACTTCAATGTTATGAAGTCCGTGCCGGCCGCTCCGAGGTGAAGTCGGGTCGCCCCAATGTGAACGGGGTCTCATGGTCCCTTCAAAATTTTGGGGAAATCCTTCCTAAAAGAGTGGTGGAGATAACCCATATTATTGTCCATTGTTTTAGAATGGAATGTCCTATAAGCTTATATAGGTGTGATGATCAGGTGTCCACCAACGTTTGGCCATATAGAGTTTGTGTAAAATGTATTTGAAATGAAGCCACAATCTTGTTTACATGTTGACTCCTCTTAGATTCCCGATGTTTTTTCTTTTTTATAATTTTGTTTACTCTGCGCTTAAAAGTTTTCCCCAGGAACAAAGCAGGATGGTAATGTCTTCGCTCAGTTTTCCGTTTTTTCTTTTCTTTTTATTGTTCACATTTAATTTTCAGCCCGGCATGTTATTTCCTTTTTATACTCGAAGAAACAACACCGATGTCTGAACGCTTTTTGTGAAAGGCTTTATTGTGTTTGGTGGCATTGCATGCTGTCAGATAAAGTGGAGGGAACTTTATAATTAAAATAATTTTTTTTACGATCATGTTGGATTTTGCTGTTATTTTCTTCAGACTAAGGAGACAACTTTAGCAAAAAAGTGAAAACCGTGAGCTGCTTATAAACGAGTCTGGAAACATTCCATGTACACCAAAGTTTCATATAGTCCATTGCAGCCAGAGGTGGCAGGCTTCTCTCTGGGGTTTTCTGAGGGACTGCAGCTTCTTGATGCAGGATTCTGGGCCGTGCAACCTCCCTCTCACGGTGCAGTGTCTCTGAATGGAGTTGAGATGGGCTTAGAAAACGGGTGGGGCTTTCAAACAGAGAACACATTGAGGTCTATTTATAAAACATTCCTTGGAAGATTGTCAGAAGCATTTGTACAAGCTAATTGGAATTTCCCCAAATTGTTTCTAATTAAATAATTCCTATTTCATCAGCTCAAACTAGCCAAAATGCATGAAATTTGGGGAACATTCCTTGAGCTTGCGTCAGCTCCATCTAGTGGCCAAAATGCAGTATATTTTTGCATTTTGGCCACTAGATGGAGCTGATGATACAAGAAATAATCAATTACACTGTAAAGCGCCGCGCAAACTGTTGGCGCTATAAAAATCCTGTATAATAATAATAATTTGGGGAAATTCCCTTCAGCTTGCATTCAGTATATTTTTGCATTTTGGCCACTGGATGGAGCTGACAATACAGGAAATAATTAGAAGCTGATGATACAGTAATTACATATAGATACATAGTTACATGGGTTAAATCGCTTCTCCTCTAATCGCATTGTATGGCCTAGTGTTATCTTACATTCCTTGCGACTGAAATTAATTAGAAACAATCTGGCAATTATCCCTTGAGCTTGCGTCAGCTCCATCTAGTGCCCAAAATGCAGTATATTTTTCCATTTTGGCCACTAGATGGAGCTGACGATACAGGAAATAATCAATTATAAGCTGATGATACAAGAATGAATCAATTAGAAACAATTTGGTGAACAACCCTTTGAGCTTGCGACAGCTCCATCTAGTGGCCAAAATGCAGTATATTTTCGCATTTTGGCCACTAGATGGAGCTGATGATATAGGAAATAATTAGAAGCTGATGATACAGGAAATAATCAATTAGAAACAATTTGGTAAACATCCCTTGAGCTTGCGTCAGCTCTATCTAGTGGCCAAAATGCAGAAAAGTTTTCCATTTTGGCCACGAGATGGAGCTGACGATACAGGAAATAATCAATTATAAGCTGATGATACAAGAATGAATCAATTAGAAACAATTTGGGGAACATCCCTTTGAGCTTGCGACAGCTCCATCTAATGGCCAAAATGCAGTATATTTTTGTATTTTGGCCACTAGATGGCACTGACAATACAGGAAATAATCAATTTTAAGCTGACGATACAGGGATTAATCAATTAGAAACAATTTGGGGAACATTTCATGAGCTTGCATCAGCTCCATCTAGTGGCCAAAATGCAGTATACTTTCCCATTTTGGCCATTAGATGGAGCTGACGATACAGGAAATAATCAATTATAAGCTGATGATACAAGAATGAATCAATTAGAAACAATTTGGTAAATATCCCTTGAGCTTGCGTCAGCTCTATCTAGTGGTAAAAATGCAGTATATTTTTGCATTTTGGCCACTAGATGGAGCTGATTATACAGGAAATAATCAATTATAAACTGACGATACAGGGAATAATCAGTTAGAAACTATTTGGGGAAATTCCCTTCAGCTTGTGTCAGCTCCATCTAGCCACCAAAATGCAGTATATTTTCCCATTTTGGCCACTAGATGGAGCTGACGATACAGGAAATAATCAATTATAAGCTGATGATACAAGAATGAATCAATTAGAAGCAATTTAGGGAACTTCCCTTGAGCTTGTGTCAGCTCCATCTAGTGCCCAAAATGCAGTATATTTTTCCATTTTGGCCACTAGATGGAGCTGACGATACAGGAAATAATCAATTATAAGCTGATGATACAAGAATGAATCAATTAGAAACACTTTGGTGAACATCCCTTTGAGCTTGCGACAGCTCCATCTAGTGGCCAAAATGCAGTATATTTTTGCATTTTGGCCACTAGATGGAGCTGATGATATAGGAAATAATTAGAAGCTGATGATACAGGAAATAATCAATTAGAAACAATTTGGTAAACATCCCTTGAGCTTGCGTCAGCTCTATCTAGTGGCCAAAATGCAGAATAGTTTCGCATTTTGGCCACTAGATGGAGCTGACGATACAGGAAATAATCAATTATAAACTGATGATACAAGAATGAATCAATTAGAAACAATTTGGTAAACATCCCTTGAGCTTGCATCAGCTCTATCTAGTGGTAAAAATGCAGTATATTTTTGCATTTTGGCCACTAGATGGAGCTGATTATACAGGAAATAATCAATTATAAACTGACGATACAGGGAATAATCAGTTAGAAACTATTTGGGGAAATTCCCTTGAGCTTGTGTCAGCTCCATCTAGTGGCCAAAATGCAGTATATTTTCCCATTTTGGCCACTAGATGGCGCTGACGATACAGGAAATAATCAATTAGAAGCTGATGATACAGGAATGAATCAATTAGAGACAATTTGGGGAAATTCCCTTCAGCTTGCATCAACCCTGTCTAGTGGCCAAAATGCAGTATATTCTTGCATTTTGGCCACTAGATGGCACTGACAATACAGGAAATAATACATTTTAAGCTGATGATACAAGATGATAGAAGAATGAATCAATTAGAAACAATTTGGGGAACATCCCTTTGAGCTTGCCACAGCTCCATCTAGTGGCCAAAATGCAATATATTTTCGCATTTTGGCCACTAGATGGAGCTGACGATACAGGAAATATTGTATAGTACATGCGATTTCAAATTTGCATAGAATTCTTACCAGCAGGTCCCATTCCTGCACCCAGCAAGAGTAACTGCGAGGCCTTGGTTATGGTGTTCAGGCACCACAAACAGCAAAGGCCCAATTTTTGGCACCTGTATGACAAGTACATTCAATTTCATATTTGTATGGATTGTTTAGCAGCAGGGCCCGTTCCTGCACCCAGCAAGAGTAACTGGGAGGGGTTACGGTGTTCAGGCACCATCAACAAGCAAGGCCCAATTTTTCTGCACCCGTATGACAAGTACATGCGATTTGAAATTTGTATGTATATTTGTATATGACATTTTTTCCTTTAGAAATGTCAGTATTGCTGCAGCAGGCTACATACATCATAGAGAAGCACTATTTTACAGGCACATTAAGGGAACCCCCCAGGCACGATATTTGAAGGAATTTTTCATTTTTATACTTTCACTTTAAGCCTCATTAAAATCAGTAAATCACTGCTCCATTAAAAACAATCGACTTTAAAAACTTTTTTTCATTGCTACATGTTCCCCAGGTCAGGACCCGGACCCCCATACACTTTTTTGCCGCAATTTTGCCCGCAATTCCAAACCATTGCAAGTCACGGGACGCCCAAGTGATTACCGTGACTTGCAATGGCACCCCAAACGAGGCGTGATTTTGCAGCGATTGTCGCCTGACAAATTGCTGTAAAATCGCACAAACCGAATCACGGGATGCCTGACGTCCAAAAGAAGTACAAGAACTTCTTTTGGGCGACAGGCGTCCTGCAATTCTGTTTTGCCAGATTTTACCACGATTCGTCGGGCGACAATCGCAGCAAAATTGCACCGTGTTTGGAGTGCCATTGCAAGTCACGGGAATCGCACAGATGTCCCGCAACTTGCAATTGTTCCGGATCGCGGGCAGAATCGCAGCAATTCAGTCCGGGATCTGAGACGCCTATAAGCCTTTTTCTGACACTTGTTGCTTACAAGATAAAATCAGTATTTTTTGCTAGAAAATTACTCAGAACCCCCGAACATTATATACATATATATATATATATATATATATATTTTTTTTAGCAGAGACTCTGGAGAATAAAATGGCGATCATTGAAATCTTTTACGTCACGTTTTTTTTGGGGAAGGGGGCGTGTCCGGAAGTGGTCATGAGCGATCTCGCTCCGTAAACCTCGCAAGAGACTCCCTCCCGACAAGCCTGGGAAACCTACCCGAGGGACGACCCAGGGTTCGGGCATCTTGGAGGAGGTGTGAGCGGTGGGCCCCCGTGGGTCCGTTATCTGGTGCCGCTGGAGCTCGTTTGGCGGCTCGTCGGCTCTCGGTGGCCGGTCTCCGCAGCGGATCTGCTACCCCGGGAATATCTCCCGATACACCCACGTGGTAGGGTACGGGACTGGCTCTGAGAAATCAGAGACGCTGCCGGCTGGAGCCCGCACCCGGAGGCGGCAAGGAAGGATACAGTGGAGCGGTGAGGCGTGGACGCTGCAAAGGCGGCCGTGGGCTTCAGCTGCCTGGTTCCTCGCTCGGGTCACTGGTGAAGGCTGGACGCTCTGTGCCGGCCGATGCGGCGGAATCGAAGTTACAGAGCCACATCGCCTCCTAGCTGGGACGTGTAGCTGGTCGGTGAAGCCGAGGACAAGAGAGGGAGAGTGGCAAAAATAAGGGAATATACAGCAAAGCCTGTCATAAAAGAGAGAACACCTAACAGGAGAAGGTAACTGCTGTATCATTATTGAACTGAGTTTATTTACCTACTTTCTGCTCGATCAGTGGGAAGCACAGAGACTGGGGAGGAGATGGAGAGACGTGATCCCTAGGGGAGAGAGAGGTGAAGAAGGGACAAAACCCCATCAGACTGTGAGTGATATCACCAGTTATCTGGTATCATCTGTTACAACTTTCAGCAAATGGAATAGATTTGAGGAGGATACACTGTTGATATTTGACTTGGAGGGATATCGTAGAAAATGGAGAGGGACTTGTAGCTCTGTAAACCCTACTTAGCGGCCCGATACCCTGTAAAAAAAAAAAAAAAAAAAAAGCTAATATGACCCTCACAAAGAAAAGAAAGGTTAAAAAGAATACTGTAAGAAATTCAGGAAAATCGGAAGGAGAAATAAGGAAATTCTTATCTACTAACCAGATACCAACAGCAGCAAGTAAAATGGCGGATGTAGTAGATACACAAACAGAGTGGGACTCAAGTGACATGACAGATTCTAGGGCTACATCTCCCTCGCCAGAAGGAGATATGGGTCTGAAAACACAGGGAGAAGGGAGTATACCCTCCCTGAATGCCCAATGGGCTGCACAAATGGCGGAATTTAAAGCAATGATATGTTCCCTTCCGACCAAGACTGACATGGAACAGCTTGTGGGGCGTGTAGAGGAGACACATAAAAAAAGAGATCCAACTTATTAAAAATGAGATGCAGGCATTGTCCATCAGACTACGAGAGGAAGATGTAGAAATAGCCTCAATAAAGGAACGGTTGTCAGCTTTGGAGAAGAGAACAGAACAACAGGGAGACAGAGATGCAAAATTACAGTTACAGATTGAGAACATGGAAAATCGAAGCCGCCGTAATAATTTGAGAATTCGAGAGGGTTAAAAGAGGCATTAAAGAGTCCACAGCTGGAGGAATCAGTTGATATGCTATTTAAAAACATCCTGGGTGTGAATTATCTGGGTAAAATAGAATTGGATAGGATACACAGAATATCAGGCCCAAAGAAGAAAGATCAGGAAAAACCCAGAGATGTAATATGTAAGTTGCACTACTATTCCCAGAAGGAGAAGATTTTGAGGGAAGCTCGGGAATCTAGAGTTTGGAAGTTGGAGGAGATGGACATACAGGTGTTCTCAGACATCTCTAAAGGGACTTTACAGAGAAGAGCTGTATTGAAACCGATTCTGGAACTAGCTAAAAGTAAAGGTTGCACGTACAGATGGGGCTTCCCATTTGCAGTAACATTTAATAGGGATGGACGCTTTTTTACGCTACGCAACTTTCAAGATAGAATGGCCCTTTTTGATTTCTTGGAGGTCCCACCTATAGAGGCCCCAAATTGGCTGGGAAGATTACCAGGGAATTAGCCAGGGATCATAATGGGAGATCAGGGGGGAGGGGGTGGGAGAGAGTAGGAAGTGGGATCTATCTAAGATAATTGATGGGTATATTGAATGGTGTGGTGGTTTTCTGGTTCCGTGGAGGGGTTGTTCCTTTTTTTTTTTTTTTTTTTCCTTGCACAATATACATACTTTTTTGACACATATGTAAATTTGAGGGGTAAGCCCCTCCTTAAGAATTTTTTGGGGAGAATTTAATTTTTTTTTTTTTTCTTTTTTTTTTTCTTTTTTTTTTTTTTGGTGAATCTAGCACATACACATAATATGAGGAGCACAACACAAATTTAAATTTTTTGCACAACATACATACTTTTTGACACATATGTAAATTTGAGGGGTAAGCCCCTCCTTAAGAATTTTTTTGGGGAGAGGTTTTTTTTTTTTTTTTTTTTTTTTTCCCCCTCCCCTATCATGGGGCGAGAATAGAATATAGATCTTTAAAATCAACAATGAAATGTCATGGGTTGTCTACTCTGCCCCTGCCCCCTCCTCCTTAGAGGATCTTTGAAAAGATAAGAGAAGGTGGGAAAAATAGATATCGGTATATATAAATAAGGATAAAGTATGAGATAATTAAGTGTTCAGATAGAATCCTATATAAGTGTGATATGTTGTGGCCTCCCTCTTCCCCCCTCTTCCTCTCCCCTTCCCGCTCTCGGCCAGCCCTTTACCTCACATCCCCCCCCCTTTTTTTTTTTTTTCTTTCTCGCCTCCCCCGTCCCATCTCCCTGCCCCTTTTGCGTGTTTAAACTTATTATATAGAGGGAGGGAGGAGAGGGGGGAGGTGATTGGGCTTGTTTAGTTGTTATACTAAATTGGGGGGAGGGATGGACCCCCTTAATAACTTGCTGGGGCAAGGGGGAACAGGAGCCCCCCTTTCTCTGGGTTGATTTCTAATATTAGTCTCTTCTTTTTCTTTTCTGGTTGGTAGAACTATTATGAAGAGAGTTAATTTGTTATATGGGGAGAATAGGAGAGTCCCAAATTGTTATTCAATTAGAGAGGGAAGGCATATCTAGATATTAAGGCTCCGGAGTGGGGGGAGGTGGGGGGGGGGGGTAGGAAATGGGGAATACAAAGTATTTAAACAGGGAAGGGAGGGAGGAGCGAGGAATTGTGACTGCTCTGGGCACTTACCCCTAGGAAATTAAGAACACATTGTGGCGGTAAAACGCAGTGTGTTAGAAGGATTTACAATCCGACCTGTGGAACCCAACCAGGGTGGGCATTGAACTCCCCCTGGAGGGGGGGGGGGGCTCCACAGGGGAAGGGAAAGGAGTGAAAGAGAGAAGGAAGGAAGTGTGTTGAGTGAGTGAAAGGGTGAGACTGGGTGGTGAAGAGTGATTGAGTGAATTCTTTTTTGTGGAGTGAGTTGTTTTTCCCCTTTTTTCTTTTTTTTTTTCTTTGTTGGGGACTCTTCCCCCTTTGCCTCACTCAATATCTGCCCGAGGTAATCAGGTAATCTAGCTTAGCCCCATTATGGAAAATATAAAAATAGTCTCCATAAATGTAAAAGGTTTAAATACTCCAGAAAAAAGAAGGATATTACTAGCAGAGCTCAAACGTGTGAAGGCAAACATAGCGCTAATACAGGAAACGCATTTTAAAACGGACAGGCTACCATATCTGCAAAATAATGCGTACCCATTTATATATCACGCAACATATACACAGTCGAAATCTAGAGGAGTATCGATACTAATTGATAGTAAAATTCCATGGCAGCTTGAGGAAAAAATATGTGATGACAATGGGAGATTTCTCTTTTTAAAAGGAAAAGTGGGGGAAGCCCGGATGACGATAGCAACCCTCTATGCTCCTAATAAACAACAGGATAAGTTTATAACTAGAACATTAAAGTGGAGTTCCACCCTATTTTTATACTTACCTCCATCTTCTCGCTCCGGGTCACCTGAAAAAGAAATGGATAATCGCATATTTTTTTTTTTTTTACTTACCTCGTAGCGAAGAAAATATACTTACCTTACTTCCTTCTTCCTCCTTCCTCGGCCGCGGCCCGTCGTCACTTCCTGGCTCTGCAATGATTCCTGGGAGCTGGACGTCATAGCTCCCAGGAATCATTGCGCCTGCACCGGCCCCGACGTCAGTTCCGGGTCGCGCGCGTCATCCCCTTCTAAACAGCTTCTGGGCATGCCCAGAAGCTGTGGAGGGATGACGCGCGCGACCCGGAAGTGACGTCGGGGCCGGCGCAGAGCATCGTGGGACCACAGAAGGCGGAAGAAGACGCCGAAGAGGACGCGCTGGCTTCAAGCTGCCCACATCTGAGATGGCAGCGCTGGACAAGACGTTTGCAAGGTAAGTATTTGTCCTAACAGGTAAGTGCAACCCGGGACAGATCAGAGGCTAGCCATTGTGGAATGCACTAGCCCTGACTGTCCCGGGGGTATTAAAAAAAAAATCCAGGGTGGAACTCCGCTTTAAATACGCTTAGAGACTTCTCTCAGGGACAATTGATATTAGGCGGGGATTTTAATATGCCACTGTCTTCCTCGATGGATGTATCCAGAACTAAAATAGTGTCCTCTGAGAGGATAGGTAAACAGATAATAAGGACGTTACATAAGGAGCAATTGATAGATGTGTGGAGACTCCAGCACCCGACTGAAAAAGAATTTACATTTTATTCACACCCACATGGAAGCTATTTGAGATTGGATTTTTTCTTGGTCCCCCATGCTTATTTGCAGGCGGTTATATGTACAGACATAGATAGCATTTCGTGGTCAGACCACGCAATGATTACGATGATATATAGTGCCGCCTCAGCTGAGTCCAGAAAACAAAGATTCTGGAAACTTAATGAAAGCTTGCTTCAGAGAGAGGAAGTAAAAACGGAAGTACAGAAGGAGCTTAAGGACTATTTTAAAAATAATGATCAACCAGGGTGCACCATTGGTTTACTATGGGAAGCACACAAGACAGTAATAAGAGGAATACTAATTAAGCATGGGGTGAGAATAAATAGGGAAAGGAATAAACAGCTGCAAATACTATTGGACAAACTTAAAGTATTAGAAACAGAACATAAAAAAAAAAAGGCAAACGCAACATTAGGGGAGCTGAGCATAGTAAGAAAACAAATATCAGATATATTACAATACAGAGCGAAGGCCGCGATACAAATATCGAGGAAGACAGTTTATGAATCAGGGAACAAGTGCGGGAAGACCTTGGCAAGATCTATTCAAAGTCAAAAGATAAGGTCATATATCCCACAGATTGTGTCGCCAGAAGGAATTAAAAAGGTAATACCAGAACAAATAACGGAAGAATTTAAGAATTTCTACGCTAGGCTATATAATCTACCAGAAATAGGCAAAACGCAAAAGGAAAGGGAAGAGTACTTAGCTAAATCCGGGTTACTGAAACTTACAGAAGAAGAGAGAGAAGATTTAGAGAGTCATATTTCAAGGGAGGAAATAGAACAGACTATAAAGAAGATGAAAAAGGGTAAGGCTCCAGGCCCAGATGGTTTGACACCACAGTACTTTCATGTATTGGCCCCCATATTGGGACCATACATGGAAAGACTGTTTAACCAGAGAGGGGTGGAGGGGGCACTATCAAGAGACACGCTAACGGCATATCTAACATTGATACTAAAAGAGGGAAAAGACCCAGCGAACTGCGGCAGCTATAGGCCTATTTCACTCTTGAACACGGATTTAAAAATCTATACAAAAATCCTAGCAACCAGATTGGCAAAGGTAATGGCAAAAATAATACATCTTGACCAGGTGGGATTCATGGCATCGAGAGAAGCCAGAGACAGTACCACTAGAGTTTTAAACTTGATACATATAGCTACCAAATCAGGTGCCCCGTGTGTTATACTGAGCACCGACGCAGAAAAGGCTTTTGATAGAGTCGAGTGGGCCTTTATGCAGTCGGTGCTCAGACACATAGGAGTAGGGGAAGTGATGCGAGAAAGGATCGCTAGAGTATACTCTAATCCAACAGCAAGGGTAAAGGCAAATGGGACATTATCAGAACCTTTTAGTATCAAAAATGGTACAAGGCAGGGGTGCCCGCTATCCCCCCTGCTCTTTGCATTAATATTAGAACCATTTATGAATAAGATTCGACTAAACCCAGATATAAAAGGCATCAAGATAGGGAAAGAACAAGACTGCAGCATATGCGGACGATCTATTGTTTACATTAACAGAACCAGAAATTTCTACACCGGTACTTTTGGAAGAATTCAAACAGTATGGCGAATTATCAAATTTCAAAATAAACTATGGGAAGTCTGAAGCGCTAGGTATAGGAATAACAGACGAAAAAAAAGCTAGATTAAAGAGCAATTTCAAATTCGCATGGGTAGATAAGGCCGTAAAATACCTAGGAACTCATATAACTGCAGATCTGGCTCAGTTATATGAGCTAAATTTAATCCCCCTGATGGAAGAAACAAAAAAAAAAATTGGAGCAATGGAGAGGGGGCCTTCAATCTTGGTTCGGTAGAGCAAATTTAATAAAAATTAACATCCTACCAAAATACCTATACATAATGAGGGCTCTTCCAATTAAAATACCAAATAGTTTTTTCAAAATAATAAATGGAGTGTTTGGTAGATATATATGGGCCGGTAAAAAAACACGCATAGCCCGTAACAGTCTGACATTACCAAAAAATATGGGGGGGTTAGCAGTGCCTGACCTCCGCAGATATTATCACGCGATTCATTTGAATCGAATATTAGATTGGTGGCATCAGGTAGATTCAAAAAGATGGGTCCAATTAGAGCAAGCGCAGACATCGGTAGTATTAAAAAGAGCGATTTGGTGTTATAAGACACTTCCTAAAACCCTGAGGACACATCCCTTAATAGGAAATACGCCAAAAATAGGTTACCAACAGTCCCTGAGACAATGTCTTACCACAGCAGAATCCCCACTGTATCCGATATTGGGGAACCCTGAGTTCGTACCTGGATTAAACATCCAACATTTTAAAAAAATAAGGGAAACAGGACAAGATGATGTTAAATCATACATAAATCAGCGGAGGTGGCCCCCAATATCTAAGTTAATGGAGAAGGAAGGACCATATGGTCTTTGCCTATGGGAAGCTCTTCAACTTCGACATTTTTTTGAAACTCTACCAGCCCCGGAAAAATTTGAGAGGCCTTTAACATCTTTTGAAAAGCTATGTGTGAAAACAGGAGGAATAGAAAGACCCCTATCTTTCTTATATAAAATGATGAATACACCTGTAAATCAACCAAGATTAGGATGGCTAGAAAAGTGGAAACAAGAATTAAACATAGAAATAACAGAGATTCAAAAACAGAGAATGTTTAGGGCAGTATTTAGACCAACAAAATGTACTAAAATTCAAGAAATTAATTACAAAATCTTAACTAGGTGGTACAATACACCAGACAAGTTACATAAATGGTACACGCAGGAATCGGACAGGTGTTGGAGGTGTGAAGAAGGAGAAGGTACATTGTTTCACATATTTTGGACCTGCCCAGAGATTAAAATATACTGGATAGAGATAGGACAAATAGTACATAAAGTAACAGGGTATAAAATTGAGGAAGATGCGGCTTTTTGTCTATTGCATATATCGGAGTGGCCAGTAGGGAAATACGAAAAAACAGTTTTGCCTCACATGATGAATGCTGCAAGAGCGTGTATACCATCACTTTGGAGAAAAAGACAAGCTCCGTCGGTATCTGATTGGGTTAGAAAGCTAGAATATATCAATAAAATGGAAGATCTAGTGCTTTCGGCACAATATAAACAGGATCAATATAAAAGGGTATGGAGAAATTGGAACCTGTTTATGAGCTCAGAGGAGGGGAGGCAAATGTTAGGCTCGGTTCACACTATTGCGATGCGGGAAGGCTGCGAATTCGCAGCCTGTTCCCGCATCGCACACACACCCCCGGCAGTTCACACTGCCATATGCGATCCGCTGGGGGTGTCAATGTAATCTTAACGACACCCCCAGTTTGATCGCATATCGCAGTGCGATCGTGCAGTTCGCACAGGATCGGATCGCACAAGTGTGAACCGCTGTGCGATCCGATCCTGATGCGGCAGCAAAAATGCCTCCTGTGCGTCTTTGCTGCGGGTGCGGTGCGAATTTAGCCATACAAACTGTATGGCTAAACTCGCACCGCACAGCTGATCGCATGTCATGTCGGAGCAGTGCGCTCCGACATGACATGCGAACCCCGCACACGCAGTAGTGTGAACCGGGTCTTAAGGTCTCCACCTCAGAATGAGGAAATTATATGCTAGACTTGGAGGAGAGGGGGGTAGAGGGAAAGGGGAGAGTCCCCATCCTTTCCCCCCCCCTCCCCCTTTTTTTTTTTTTTTTTTTGTCTGCTTTTTGTGTTGTTGGTGGAATGACAGTAGGAGTATGTTGTAGGAGAAGAATGGGATTGAATGTGGAGTGTCAAGAATGAGAGGGGTGGGAGGGGAGGGGATTTAGAGGAAAAGGGAAGATATGGTGAAGAAGATAAGGGGATGATAGATGAATTTAGGACCTAAGTAGTAATTGAGACAAGAATATAAAGAAGGAAGTTAAGGATAAAATGAATAGGAGCAAAAAGGAGACTTACTAAATTTATATTGCCTTGCCCTTGAGATAATATTGGTTAAGTGATAGTAAATGTCTAGACTGAAACTTATAGAGGAGTAGAATAGTCTCCTGAGAAAAGCCTAAAGTATATGATGATTTGATAGATTACCAACCTTGTCCTATGTAATATAATGTATATGTATTGATTTTCCTTGAAAACAAAATAAAGAGATAAATAAAAAAAAAAAAATAAAAAAAAAGAAATCTTTTACGTCACACTGTAGTTGCGCAGAAGTCTTTCAAACGCAGATTTTTGGGAAAAAATACACTTAAAGTCAGCCCAATTTTTTTGTATAATGTAACACAGGGGTCTCCAAATTTTCTAAACAAAGGGCCAGTTTACCGTCCTTTAGACTTTACGGGGGCTGGACTGTGTCCATTGGGAATAGAAAATGTCCCAGCATCAGTGGGATTAAAAAAAATACCCACCGTTTTGTTGGATTTGTGAGTCTCTTGTGACACAGAGAGAGAGATAAATTATTATGAATTATCCAAAGTAACGAATGCCGCATCTAAACGAATGGAATGTAACGAATACGAATGAATCCGAAGTAACGGATGCCGTATCTAAATGAATGGAATGTAACGAATACGAATTAATCCGAAGTTACGATTTATCCGAAGTAGCCAATGCCGTATCTAAATGAATGAAACGGAACGAATTTGAATGCATCCGAAGTTATAAATTATCCGAAGTAACGAATGCCATATCTAAATGAATGAAACAGAATGAATATGAATGCATCCGAAGTTACGAATGATCCGAAGTAACGAATGCCGCATCTAAATGAAGGAAATGGAACGAATATGAATGCATCCGAAGTTACGAATTATCAGAAGTAGTGAATGCCGCATCTAAATGAATGAAACGGAACGAATTTGAATGCATCCGAAGTTACGAATGATCCAAGTAACGAATGCCGCATCTAAACGAATGGAATGTAACGAATACGAATGAATCCGAAGTTACGATTTATCCGAAGTAACGAATGCCGTATCTAAATGAATGAAACAGAATGAATATGAATGCATCCAAAGTTACCAATTATCCGAAGTAACGAATGCCATATCTAAATGAATGAAATGGAACAAATATGAATGCATCCAAAGTTATGAATTATCGGAAGTAACGAATGCCGCATCTAAATGAATTAAATGTAACGAATACGAATGAATCCGAAGTTACAAATTATCCGAAGTAACGAATGCCGTATCTAAATGAATGAAACAGAATGAATACGAATGCATCCGAAGTTACGAATGATCCGAAGTAACAAATGCCGCATCTAAATGAATGGGACGGAACAAATACGAATGAACCCAAAGTTATGAATTTCCTGATATAACGAATGCCGCATGTAAACAAATAAAACGTAACGAATACGAATGTATCCGAAGTTATGAATGATCGGACGTAACGAATGCTGCATTTAAACAAATGGAATGTAACGAATGCGAATGCATCCGAAGTTAAGAATGATCTGATAAACGAAAAAAAAAAACCCCAAAAAAACAAATAGAAGGAAACAAAACACATTTTTTGGTAGTGCACATGTCTAGACATTAGAGGCAGAAAACAAAATTAAGAAAAAATGCCGGACGCCCTCTAGGAGCAGCAGAAAAAACGCCCCGTGTGCATGAGGCCTTAAGGCCCCTTTCACACTTGTGTGACTTGTCCTGCGATTTGGGACTGCAAAGTCACATGACAAGTCATACTCCATGATTTCCAATGAGTACCGTTCATATCTGTGAGACTTCAAAGTAGTCCCTGCACTACTTTGGGCCGATTTTAATGCGCTTTGAGGTCCATAGACATAGGCATTGCTTCAAGTCCAGTCAAAATTGCGTCAAAAATCGCATCAAAATAATCGTGACAAAATTGCGGTAAAAGTGGAAATACACTTGAAGTCTATTTCATGTACTCTTCTGTAGCTGCCACAAGAGGGCAGTATTGGCCAGTGGGAGCCTCTTTCATGTCTCGCCGCTGTAGTAGATTAGTTGTCACGTTCGCTGAGAGCGAGTGAATACATTTCATCTATCGCTCTGTAAATATGACACAGATGGGATAAAATCTCAGCGCTCACCCAAACAATTTTCTCTTTTTTTTTTTTTTTTGCTATTTTTGCGGGTTCCTTTTTCCAGAAACAAATTTACATGCAAATCTGAGAAATGAATGGAGCCGTCACACTTTTCTGAACGAGCGATCATTTCCAATTTCTGAACAAATTACGTTATTGAGAACGATCCTCAGCAGAGGTGTGATGGAGGCTCTCTATGGACTTAACCACTTGCTGACCACCGACCACAGATATACTGCGGCAGGCTGGCTCGGCTGCGCGAACCGCTGTACCTATACGGAGGTTCGCTGGTGCGCTCCAGGGGCGTGCACACGCCGTCCCCTTTAGGCAGCAAGAAAGCCGACCCACTGGGCCAGCAGCCACGATTGCCACCTGACACCCACGATCGCTCCCTGTGAGGAGAGAAGGACGGTTGGCTGTTGTAAACGCAACAGATCGTTCTTCTCTCTGGAATGATCACAGTGCTCCTGTCATCCTTCTATATGGGATCACAGGTCTCTATGATCATTTCACAAGCCCCTCCCCCATACAGTTAGAAAACACTCCCCTAGGCTCACACCTAACCCCTTGATCACCCACAGTGTTAACCCCTTCCCTGCCGGTGTCATTATTACAGTAACAGTGCATATGTATAGCACTGATTACTGTAGTAATGTCACTGGTCCCCCCCCCCCAAAAGTGTCAAAAATGTCAGTTAGGGGTCCGATCTGTCCGCCGCAATGTCGCAGTCCCGCTAAAAATTGCACATCGCCACCATTACTAGTAAAAAAATAAATAAATAAATGAAAATGACATAAATCTTTCCCCTAGTTTGTAGACTCGATAACTTTTGCGCAAACCAATCAAAATAACGCTTATTGCGATTTTTTCCCCCAAAAAATATGTAGCAGAATACAAATTGGCCTAAAATGATGAAAAATTATAAAAATATTTTATTTTGGGAATGTCATATAGCAGAATGTGAAAAATATTGTTTTTTTCCCCCCAAAATTATCGCTCTTTTTTTGTTTATAGCACAAAAAAAAATCGCAGAGGTGATCAAATACCACCAAAAGAAAAATGTTTGTGGGGAAAAAAAGGACATCAATTGTGTTTGGGTACAGCGTCGCACGACCGCGCAATTGTCCAATAAAGTAACGCAGTGCCGAATCGCAAAATATGGCCTGGTCATTAACCACATGCCGACCGCTCACATTGAGCCTACTGCGGCAGAGTGGCTCTCCTGGGTCCAGCAAAGTAGGCCGCAGGAGGCTCGCTCCCGCTGTATTCGGACACAACAAATATGTAGCAGAAAACAAATTGGCCTAAAATGTTAAAAAAATAATTATTTCTAAATTTTTTTTTGGGAATGTTATATATCAGAATGTGAAAAATATTGTTTTTTTTTTCAAAATTGTCGCTCTTTTTTTCAAAAATTAAAAAAATTGCACAGGTGATCAAATACTACCAAAAGAAAGCTCTATTTGTGGGGAAAAAAGGACGTACATTTTATTTTGTACAGCTTTGCACGACCGCGCAATTGTCTGTTAAAGTAACGCAGTGCCGAATCACAAAATATGGTCTGGTCAGGAATGGGGTAAAATCTTCCAGACTTAAAGTGGAAAAAAATATGCTCATTGAGAATTTTTTTGTCAAAGACATGTAGCTAAATACATTTTGGCCTAAATATATGACAAAAATTGAATATATTGGATATTTTTTAACTTTCAAAGTAGAAAATGTTAATTTTTTCGCAAAATTTTCGCTCTTTTTTTATTAACCACTTAAGCCCCGGAGGATTTGGCTGCTAAACGACCAGAGGGTATTTTGCGATTCGGCACTGCGTGACTTTAACGGACAATTGCGCGGTCGTGCGACGCTGTACCTAAACGAATTTGGCGTCCTTTTTTTCCCACAAACAGAGCTTTCTTTTGGCGGTATTTGATCACCTGTGCGATTTTTTGATCACGCGCTATAAACAAAAAAAGAGCGTAAATTTTGCAAAAATAGCAATATTTTTCCCTTTTTTTTATATGAAATTCCCCCAAAAAAAAATGTAAAAATCAAAATTTTTTAATATTTTCGGCCAATTTGTTTTATGCTACATATGTTTGGTAAAAAAAATCGCAAAAAGCGTATTTTGATTGGTTTGCGCAAAAGTTATTGCGTTTACTAACAAAGGGAAAGATTTTTGTCATTTTTGTTGTTTTTTTTTTTAACGCGTAATGGCGGCGATCTGCGATTTTTTTTGCGGTACTGCGACATTGCGGCGGAAAGATCGGACCCTTGACTGACATTTTTGACACTTTTGGGGTTACCAGTGACATTTCTACAGTAATCAGTGCTATATATATGCACTGTTACTGTAAAAATACACTGGTAGTGAAGGGGTTAACTTTATTTGAGAGGGAGGGGCTGTGTGTGTCCCTAGGGGCGTGATTCTAACTGTGATTGGCTGTGGCTTCAACTGTATGCAGAGTGATCAATGGATCTACATAGTAGATCCATGTGATCAGCTCTCATACAGAGAGGAGAAAGCAAGGCCCGAAGCGAAAAAAAAAAAAAAAAAAAAATAGCGCAGGGCAGACATGACCATGTGAAGAGGGGAGACAGGGCAGGTGTGAGTTAAATTAAATTGTTTTGAGTTGGGGGGTATCCAGGGATTGGTGTATCAGGTTTGGGAGGGGTTGAGGTACAGTTAGGAGGGGTGGCCCCCCAGATTGGAGGTCAGTGGAAGTTCAACGGACGAAGGAAGAAGAAGCTTGGTCACCCACCTTTTTCACTGCAGAGCATCTCACCTCAGCTTCCCTGGTCTGTGATGGCGGATTTGGACGTTTTGCTGGAGCAAATCAAGGCCGCTGCCGCGGTGAAGGGGACTGAGTGGCTCCGGTCCCAGGTCTCCACGTTGATGGGGGTTCAGGACTCTGCACGGGATTCGGAGGGGCTTGCGGTCCCGCGGGCTCGGCGGTCACGGCCGCCGGAGCGTTTTTCACCGGACCCTTCCCCTCGAGCTCAGCGTCATCCTAGGAGCCCCGACAGGGACCCTTCAGGGCCGCCGGCTAAGCGTACTCCTGCTGCGGCCGTGCGCGCCTCTGGGAGGAATCCTCTGCATGGACGGAGCTCTGGGGGTAGTGGGGGGAGGCGGCCTTCGGTCTCTCCCCGTCCCTCTCGCCGGGGTGCTACTGGACTGGCGGGCTCCCCTACTGGCGATGCTCCGGTCGGGGGGGTGCCTCGGCGTGGGAGCGGCTTCATGGCGGCCGGTGGCAGCGGTGATCGGCGGGACTCGGAGTCGGCCTCGGCTGGGCGCAGAGAGATGACGCGGCGGGGCAAGTCACGTGGCCGGGTCATCGGAAGTTCGGCTGGTTCACAGAGGTCTCCGTCGGGCGGAGCTGGAGTACGGGGGCGTGGACGCCTGTCGCTCGGCTCTGCAGATGGCGGGAGTGCGACACCTGGTGGACGGATGTCGGCGGTGCCCGGGGACGATCGTTCGGAAGGCGAGGTGTCCGGATCGGATGTGGAGGAGGATGTCGGTGGTCGGTCGGCGACGAGGGAGGCTGGATCGGCGGCTGGGGGCGCCCCCCCTGGGCAGACAGGTGAGGTCACAATTCCTTCTCTGGCTTTGTCTGATTTGCGGGGCTTGTTTGATGTGGGGGGTGGGAGTGCTGGAGGGGCTCGGGGGGTGGGGGTGTCCCGGCCAGTGGGGGCGGGGACCCCGGAAGGGGGTGATGATGGGGGTTTGAGGGGCTTCCTCCTGGGTCTACGGGACCTCTTGGGGCGTTTGCCCCCGGGGGACGGGGGCCGCTTGTCTCCAGCGGCGGCTTGGGTGCCTCCGGCGGGGGGCTCGGGCACGGAGCCGGGGGGGGGCCCCGGGGCTGGCGGGGCCGTCTTCCGCGGGGCTAGTTGCGGGGGGGCCTGGGGCCCCTCCCCAGGTTGTTGGTGCGCCGGCAGTGGTGGCAGTGACGGCCGGGGCGGCGGGGGACAAGACCGGGACGGCGAAGGAGGGGAAGGCGGACGCTGTTCGCCTGGACGATTCAGCGAAAGGTGAGGTATATGTTTGTTTTGAGGGCCCGTTGGGGGCACATTTGAAGCAGGAAGTCCGGGAGAAGATCTGGAAGGGTGAGTACGTGGAAATCTTCACGCTGTTGCCCCTCGAGAAGTTTCACCTGGACAGGGTTAAACCGGAGGAGCGCAAGAAGGAGGACGAGGAGGCGCGACGCTATCGGCTTATCCCTCGGACCTTCGCCAATTGGCTGCAGGCCTTTGCCATTCTGGCGGGCGTCATAGGGGAAAAGGCGCCGGAAAACTGCTCGGCCCTGTTCTGCTACATGGACGCTGTAGGGGAAGCCTATCGGGTTTACGGGGGGTCGGCCTGGCTGCGGTACGACGAACAGTTCCGGCAGCGGAAGGCGGTTAGGCCGTCCTTGCGGTGGGACCACAAGGACATCAGCCTGTGGATGCGGCTCATGTCGTCTGCGAAGGCTCCGAATCAGTTTTTTCCAGGGGGGGCCGGTGGTTCTGCGACCCCGGGACAGCCGGCCGCAAAGAGGAGGGGTTTCTGCTGGCAATTTAATGAGGGTTCCTGTAAGTTCGGTGGCACATGTCGCTTCAAACATGAATGCTCCGGTTGCGGAGGTTCCCATTCCTTGGCTCGGTGTTTTAAGTCCGGAAAAGGGCGGTCCGGAGAGCCTTCGCACAAAGGGGACGACGCCGGTGAGGGTGGAAAGGCTGCGGCCTTTTCTAGATAGGTACCCCGATAGGGCGGCTGCCCGACTTCTGGGGGAGGGTTTTGCGGTGGGTTTTCATATCCCTTGCTCTTTGGCCTCGGTGCCGCCGGTGGCGAGGAATTTGCGTTCGGCATTGCGCCACCCTTTGGTGGTGTCGGATAAGTTGCACAAGGAAGTGGCTCTCGGTCGCATGGCGGGCCCGTTTTCGGAGGTGCCGGTGCGTGACTTGGTGGTTTCGCCGTTGGGGGTGGTTCCCAAGAAGGAACCCAACAAGTTTCGCCTCATTCACCACCTCTCCTTCCCAAAGGGTGGGTCTGTGAATGTCGCCATCGACCCGGATGCCTGTACGGTGTCTTACATTTCCTTTGACGCCGCGGTGGCCTGGGTGCGACATTATGGGCGGGGGGCCTTGATGGCCAAATCGGACATTGAGGCGGCGTTCAGGTTGCTCCCGGTTCACCCGGACAGTTTTCGGTTGCTGGGCTGCCGGTGGCAAGGGGCGTATTATGTGGATCGCTGCCTTCCTATGGGCTGCTCCATATCGTGCGCGCTGTTTGAGACCTTCAGTTCCTTTGTGGAGTGGGTGGTTCGGGAGGTTTCCGGTGTGAATTCGGTGATCCACTATTTGGACGACTTTCTGTGTGTGGGCCCGCCCTCTTCCAACGGGTGCGCGATCCTGCTTGCCACGTTGCAGCATGTGGCCGGGAGCTTCGGCATTCCGTTGGCCCCCGACAAGACGGAAGGCCCGACCACGGTGCTCAGCTTCCTGGGCATTGTCGTGGATTCGGAGGCCATGGAGTGTCGCCTACCGGAGGATAAATTGGGGGCTTTGAGAGCTGAAATTGAAGGGGTGCTGGGTTTGCGCAAGATTCAGTTGCGCAGCTTGCAGTCGTTGCTGGGTAAATTGAATTTTGCCTGCCGCATTATGCCCATGGGACGGGTTTTCTGCCGACGGCTGTCGGCGGCGACTTCGGGGGTGAAGTTGCCCACTCACTTCGTCAGGCTCAACAGGGAACACAGGGATGACTTGCGTCTGTGGCACGGTTTTTTGGCCACATACAACGGTAGATCCTTGTGGATGGCCGGGCCGATCAGCAACTTTGATTTGGAACTGTTTACCGATGCTGCTGGTTCGGCGGGGTACGGGGCTTTTCACCGGGGGGCGTGGAGCGCCGCCCCTTGGCCGGGGGCATGGCAGGTAGCGGGGCTGGTCAGCAACTTGGTGTTGCTGGAACTGTTCCCGGTGGTGGTGGCCCTGGAGATTTGGGGGGCAGAGTTCAGGAACCTGAAGGTTCGCCTCCGTTGCGACAATCTCGGGGTGGTTCAGGTGATCAACCGCGCGTCGGCTTCGTCTCAGCCGGTGGTGCGCCTCCTCAGGTATTTGGTTTTGCGGTGTCTACGGTTGAATGTTTTCCTGTACGCTGTGCACATTCCGGGGGTTAAGAATGATATTGCTGACGCGCTGTCTCGTTTTCAGTGGGACAGGTTCCGGGAGTTGGCACCGGCAGCGGAGCAACGCGGAGTCACGTGTCCGGAGTGGCTATGGGGGATTGCCTTGGGGTCCTCGCTGGATGGATCAGGAAGTCGGTGAGCGAGTCCACGTGGTCGGCTTATTGCAAGGTATGGTTGGAGTGGCTGGAGGTGTTGCGGGTGGCATCGGTGGATCCTCTGGGTCCGGAGGTCAGGTGGGTGTTGCTTTCTTTTGTCTCTGATCATTTTGAGAGGGGCGCGTCGGCTTCCGCTGTGGCTCGCAAGTTGTCCGGCTTGGCCTTTCTGTTTAAATTTCTGGGTTGTCAGGATTACACGAAGGACTTCGTGGTGAGACAAGCGTTACGGGGCTATTCCAGGGCTTATCGGAGGAGGGACACTAGGCGCCCGGTGTCCTTCGCCCTTTTGCAGGACATCTGCCGGCAATTGGGGGAGCACTGCGCCTCGAGTTACGAGGTGGTGTTGTTTAAGGCGGCCTTTTCTCTCGCTTTTTTCGGGGCTTTCCGGATTGGGGAATTGGTCAGCTCCTCCCGGACGGTGCCGGGGGGCCTATTGGGTCAGGATGTCTCTGTCGGTCGGGAGGGGGTTACTATCCTCCTTCGACGGTCCAAAACGGACCAGGGTGGCAAGGGGGTCAGTGTCCGGTTGTTCGCGGTGCCGTCTTCACCGCTGTGCCCGGTAGGGGCGGTTCGGGATTGCTGGGCAATCCGCCCTTCGCGGCCCGGTTCATTTTTAATGCATGCGGACGGGTCGTCGTTATCTCGTTTTCAATTTGTATCGGTGTTCAGAAGGTGTGTGGGCTCTTTGGGTTTGGATGCCAGTAGGTTTGCATCTCATTCCTTTCGGATCGGGGCGGCCACTGAGGCTGCACGCTGGGGATTGACCGACGATGCGGTCAAACGCATTGGGCGCTGGGAGTCTAGGAGGTTCTTGTTGTACGTTCGTCCACAGCTGTTGGTGTAGGGTATGTACGGGGGGTGGTTTTTGTCGCTGGGGGGGTGTGGGCCCGGCTGGTTATCTGATTATTGGTTGGTTTTCTTTTCCTTTTGTCCCCTTTTCTTGTAGGTTTGGAACCCTGCCTTGTTTGGATCGTGGGACACTCGTATGTTTTCTGGGGGGCCCGGAGAGCTGATGTGCGTCCTAATGGTAGACAACTTGGTTTTTCTCGGCACGAGGCTTGTGTCAGGTGGCTGGGGGTGCCGGGGCTTACTTGGGGCAGGGTCCTTCCCGAAGTGCATCGTTTCGCCCGGTTGGACAGGCAGCCAGATGTTTTGGTGCTGCATGCCGGGGGCAACGATTTGGGGGCCAGGTCCGCGCGGGCCTTGATCAGGGACATAAAGTTGGATTTCCTTAGGCTGCGCACGGCTTTTCCGGCGCTGCTGGTAGTTTGGTCGGATATGGTGGCCCGCACGTCCTGGCGCATGGCCAGGTCGGTCGCGCGCCTTAATAAGGCTCGGATTAAGTTGAACAAGGAAGTGGGGCGCTTTGTGTGTCGGAATGGGGGGTTGGTGGTTCGCCACCTGGAGTTGGAAGTGGACGCATGGCGGTATCTGCGGGATGATGGAGTCCACCTCAATGCGGTGGGTATAGATTTATGGGCCCTGGGATTACAGGATGGGATCCAGCGAGCCTTGAGGGTTTGGAGGGGCACGCAAGGGTAAGGTGTCACCCTTGGGTGCTGGTGGCGTTTTGTTGGTCTTTGCTGGCGGGGGAGGTGAACAGTTTAGGATAAGGGTATGGTTGGGACTCATCGTTGGTATGGGTCCCTATGGTGCATTCCATTTAATGTCAGTTTAAATGGAATTCAAAATGGTGGCACTGCGGGGAGTGGTTTGTCTCCGAGCCGGTGACGCGGCTGGAGGCCTATCAGGGCACAGGTCCCGCAGTGCAGGATTTGGAATTATTTGGAGGAGCCTCAAAGACCAACAGGCCTAATGACTGATTGTTTTATGTTTGTAAGGAATGTTTTTCTCCTTATGTTAATTTTAAGGTAAAAGGGTTAATAAAATGGCTGCTGTGGCCAATTAACTCCAAGCACGGTGTGGTCTCAATTATTTAGGTAAAGGGAAAGGTTTATGGCATGGGGGTGGAGCCTTTGGCTTTAAGCAGCCTAAGAGTTTGGGGGTGACATCTATTCTACATTGGTCATGACAGGCAGCTTGTTTACACAAGCTGCCTGACTTTCTCCCTCTCCCCCGCCGATCGCAGAGTGGCCGGCGGCGATCGGGTCCGCCGGTCACACGCGCGGGGGGGTCCGTGACCACGCGGGAGCGCGCCTCCGGCGGCGCGCGCTCGCTCCCTAAACCCTCACAGGCGAGCGACGTAGACCTACGTCACTTTGCCTGTGAGGGGCTGACCGCCGCCGTAGATAGTCGTGCGGCGGTCGGCAAGTGGTTAATATTGCAAAAAATGGAAAGCGCAGAGGTGATCAAATACCACCAAAAGGAAGCTCTGTTTATGGGAAAAAAAGGACATAAATTTTGTTTGGGTACGGCATTGCATGACCGCGCAATTGTCAGTTAAAGTCGCGCAGTGCCAAGTTGCACAAAGTGGCCTGGACGTTCAGCAGGAAAATCCTCCGGTCCTAATGTGGTTAAGGGGGAAAATCTTCTGGTTGGTTGACGCATTCAGCAGGCAAAATGATTGGCCAATCTTCTCCCAAGCTGATAAATGCAGCGCAAAGTTGGACGCCCTGTGTGACTTTTTACCCCCCCCCCCGGGACATAGAAACTGCAATCTTATCTGTGCTAATTAATAAATAAATAAATGAGTCAATAACTGTTCCTCCCCCAGCCATATATATATATAGTAACTGTCTGCACTGTGCAAATAGCAGTTCCCTGTATTTATAGCATCAAATGATACGGGAAAAGGCGGCTTCTAAAAGAGGAAGCGACCTTCCATCCCCCGAGTAACCCGACTATACACAAGTAGAATTTTATTTATTATTTATTCGGCCTCATGCACACTGGAAGTTATAAGAACGCCAGTAGCTTTGTATTGATTTTTTCAGTGTTTTTTTTTTTTTTAGCTTTTTTGCATTGGCGTTTTTTTAGCGTTTTTCAGCATTTTTTGGCATTTTTTTTTTCTTTTTTGGTGCCCGAACAGGGACTTGAACCCTGACTTAAACCTTTTTTGGCATTGTTAGCTAAAAATCACCTCTCTGCTATTTTAGTAACTCCGACTTTCCCACAATGCAATGCTTGCCAGAATTGCATCGCATGGATGTTCACACTCATGCGATAAGATTTAGGTGCGGGGAAAAAAGGGTCCTATAACATTTTGGTGCAAATGTGGATCTTTTCTTCACCGCATCAAAATCGCATCGCATGGATGTGAATACCCATGCGATGCGATTCTGTCAAGCTCACTGCATTTTGCAGTCTGTTTCGGGGGTGCCGTTCATGGAACATTAACCCCCTCGTTCACATCGGACAGATTTGACATGTCAGATCAGAGCCTATTACCGGCAACGTCACTGTCCGAATTGGTGCAACTCTGATTTTGCAGCGCCGCACCGATTCCCAAAAGTAGTTTCTGCACTACTTTTGGCAACTTCAGAGCGATTTCAATAGACGTCTGTGCATGAACCCGTACAGATGTCTGTCAAATCGCACTGACATGCGAATTTGAAATCGTGCGCGTTCAGCTGAATGATTTCAAACCCATCATCAGTGTCGTTGCCAGCAATAGGCTCCGATTTGACGTGCGATTCAACATGAGAAATCGCATGCCAAATCGGCACAATGTCCACGGGGGCTTCATGTTCCATGAATGATACCCCGAAACAGATTGCAAAACGCAGTGCGCTTGCCAGAATCGCATTGTATGAGTGTTCACGCCCATGCAATACGAAGGGGTGTGGATAAAAAAAGGGACCTACAACATTGTGGTGCAAATGTGGACCTTTTCTTTCCCGCATCAAAATCGCATTGCATGGGTGTGAACACTCATACAATGCGATTCTGGCAAGCGCACTGCGTTTTGCAATCTGTTTCGGGGTGTCGTTTATGGAACATTAACCCCCCGTTCACATGGGGCAGATTTGACATGTCAAATCAGAGCCTACTGCCGGCAATGTCACTGTCCAAATTGGTGCAACCCTGACTTTGCGGCACCGCACTGATTCCCAAATGTCACTACTTTTGCCGACTTCAATAGACGTCTGTGCATGAACCCGTACAGATGTCTGTCAAATCACCCCCCGAAGTCGCACTGACATGCGAGTTTGAAATTGTGCGCGTTCAGCTGAATGATTTCAAACCCGCCCTCAGTGTGAACCGGTGCCGTTGCCGACAAAAGGGTCCGATTTGACATGCGATTCGACATTACAAATCGCATGCCAAATCGGCATAATGTCAACAGGGGCTTCATGTTCCATGAACGATACCCCGAAACAGATTGCAAAATGCAATGCGCTTGCCAAAATCGCATCGCATGGGTGTTCTCACCCATGCAATGCGATTAGGTGTGGAGAAAAAAAAGGGTCCTACAACATTGTGGTGCAAATGTGATGCAATTTGAGGCATACAAAATATATGGCTCAAATCGCATCACACAGACATCACATGTGATGTGCACAGGAATGCGGTGTTCAGCATGCATCAGTGTGACCCCAGGCTATGTTCCATCAATGACACCTCCAAACACAACCCAGGCTTAACAAAATCAATGAAATAAAAAACGTCAAAAAACGCCACTCAAAACCCATTAGTTTTTGTTTTTTTTTTAACAGCCAGAAAACGCCCCTGCCAAAAACTGCTGATAACAGCCTGTGTGTGCATGGAGACATAGGAGAACATGCTGGGGAGACACAGGAGAACATGCTGGGGAGACATAGGAGAACATGCTGGGGAGACATAGGAGAACATGCCGGGGAGACATAGGAGAACATGCCGGGGAGACATAGGAGAACATGCCGGGGAGACATAGGAGAACATGCTGGGGAGACATAGGAGAACATGCTGGGGAGACATAGGAGAACATGCTGGGGAGACATAGGAGAACATGCGGGGGAGACATAGGAGAACATGCTGGGGAGACATATGAGAACATGCCGGGGAGACATAGGAGGACATGCCGGGGAGACATAGGAGAACATGCTGGGGAGACATAGGAGACATGCTGGGCAGACATAGGAGAACATGCCGGGGAGACATAGGAGAACATGCTGGGGAGACATATGAGAACATGCTGGGGGGACATAGGAGACATGCTGGGGAGACATAGGAGAACATGCCGGGGAGACATAGGAGAACATGCTGGGGAGACATATGAGAACATGCTGGGGGGACATAGGAGACATGCTGGGGAGACATAGGAGAACATGCCGGGGAGACATAGGAGAACATGCTGGGGAGACATAGGAGAACATGCTGGGGAGACATAGGAGAACATGCTGGGGAGACATAGGAGAACATGCCGGGGAGACATAGGAGAACATGCCGGGGAGACATAGGAGAACATGCCGGGGAGACATAGGAGAACATGCTGGGGAGACATAGGAGAACATGCTGGGGAGACATAGGAGAACATGCTGGGGAGACATAGGAGAACATGCGGGGGAGACATAGGAGAACATGCTGGGGAGACATATGAGAACATGCCGGGGAGACATAGGAGGACATGCCGGGGAGACATAGGAGAACATGCTGGGGAGACATAGGAGACATGCTGGGCAGACATAGGAGAACATGCCGGGGAGACATAGGAGAACATGCTGGGGAGACATATGAGAACATGCTGGGGGGACATAGGAGACATGCTGGGGAGACATAGGAGAACATGCCGGGGAGACATAGGAGAACATGCTGGGGAGACATATGAGAACATGCTGGGGGGACATAGGAGACATGCTGGGGAGACATAGGAGAACATGCCGGGGAGACATAGGAGAACATGCTGGGGAGACATAGGAGAACATGCTGGGGAGACATAGGAGAACATGCTGGGGAGACATAGGAGAACATGCTGGGGAGACATAGGAGAACATGCTGGGGAGACATAGGAGAACATGCTGGGGAGACATAGGAGAACATGCCGGGGAGACATAGGAGAACATGCTGGGGAGACATATGAGAACATGCTGGGGGGACATAGGAGACATGCTGGGGAGACATAGGAGAACATGCCGGGGAGACATAGGAGAACATGCTGGGGAGACATATGAGAACATGCTGGGGGGACATAGGAGACATGCTGGGGAGACATAGGAGAACATGCCGGGGAGACATAGGAGAACATGCTGGGGAGACATAGGAGAACATGCTGGGGAGACATAGGAGAACATGCTGGGGAGACATAGGAGAACATGCTGGGGAGACATAGGAGAACATGCCGGGGAGACATAGGAGAACATGCTGGGGAGACATAGGAGAACATGCTGGGGAGACATAGGAGAACATGCCGGGGAGACATAGGAGAACATGCTGGGGAGACATAGGAGAACATGCTGGGTAGACATAGGAGAACATGCTGGGGAGACATAGGAGAACATGCTGGGGAGACATAGGAGAACATGCCGGGGAGACATAGGAGAACATGCCGGGGAGACATAGGAGAACATGCTGGGGAGACATAGGAGAACATGCTGGGGAGACATAGGAGAACATGCTGGGGAGACATAGGAGGTCATGCTGGGGAGACATAGGAGAACATGCTGGGGAGACATAGGAGAACATGCCGGGGAGACATAGGAGAACATGCCGGGGAGACATAGGAGAACATGCTGGGGAGACATAGGAGAACATGCCGGGGAGATATAGGAGAACATGCTGGGGAGACATAGGAGAACATGCTGGGGAGACATAGGAGAACATGCTGGGGAGACATAGGAGAACATGCCAGGGAGACATAGGAGAACATGCTGGGGAGACATAGGAGAACATGCTGGAGAGACATAGGAGAACATGCTGGGGAGACATAGGAGAACATGCTGGAGAGACATAGGAGAACATGCTGGGGAGACATAGGAGAACATGCCAGGGAGACATAGGAGAACATGCTGGGGAGACATAGGAGAACATGCTGGGGGGACATAGGAGACATGCTGGGGAGACATAGGAGAACATGCCGGGGAGACATAGGAGAACATGCTGGGGAGACATAGGAGGACATGCTGGGGAGACATAGGAGAACATGCTGGGGAGACATAGGAGAACATGCTGGGGAGACATAGGAGAACATGCAGGGGAGACATAGGAGAACATGCTGGGGAGACATAGGAGAACATGCTGGGGAGACATAGGAGAACATGCCGGGGAGACATAGGAGAACATGCCGGGGAGACATAGGAGGACATGCAGGGGAGACATAGGAGAACATGCTGGGGAGACATAGGAGAACATGCCGGGGAGACATAGGAGAACATACTGGGGAGACATAGGAGAACATGCTGGGGGAGACATAGGAGAACATGCCGGGGAGACATAGGAGAACATGCCGGGGAGACATAGGAGAACATGCTGGGGAGTTTATTGGCTGCAGAAAAGAACGTCTGACGCCAAAAACAGCCGCTGTAAAATCGTCCTGTGTACATGAGGCCTTATTATAAAGTCTAGTTCATGTTTGTACTGTCCACAAGAGAGCAGTGTTGCCCAGTCAAGGCCTCCATGGCATCTTACCACTGTACCATGTTGGCTGTCACCCTAGCACAGGGGGTGTCAAATTCAAATAAATTTGGGTCGCATCGGCATTATGGTTGCCCTCAAAGGGTCGATTGTATCTGTAAGACTAGATATCCGAAGAACCCTCCCTTACATCACAGTGCACCCCTCTTACCACGGGCTGCTGCTGGAAAGAGGATGGAGGTTGAGCTGGGAAGTAGAAAGTGCAAGGTCTGGAGGAGGATCCGAGGAGGGCTGGAGTCAGCTGCTGGAGTCTTCTGAATGCTGAGACCAGGGGATGAGGAGATGAGGGGGCTCTGTGACTGCACAGAGAGGTACAAGATCAGTAGGAGGAGTTCTGTCCTCCTCTCTGCTGCCGACTGCTGAGACCAGGTATAGATGGAGACATGGGGGTTAGTCACTATCACATAAAGCCCAGGCATTCAAAGGTTTGAGAAACCTGATGTAAAAGCAAAGATGATCCTCTCTGTTTTGGGTCCGTGCAGGCGGCGCATGCATGCACGTGAGGTCAGTACGTGCTGTGACATCACGTGCCGTGCCTCTGTGCACAGGGCCACAAATCTCCTCAATTTTCTTGCATCGGGGCTCCCCCTCCCCTGGCGTGATAGCACCGGGGGCTGGGGCTGAGGACAGCGGTTCGCGTGGCTGCTGATTTCAGTCCCCGCGTGAGCTGCGACTCACGATTATATATTTTCAAAAGGGGAAAAATAAGCCGCTCCGTACCAGTTTTCAGAGCGCTGATCGCCGCTCACGTGACCCGTTGCCTCTCCCCTCCTCTTGGTCTCTCCTCCTCCCCTCCCGACTGACGTCAGCAGGAAATCCTCAGCCCCACCCTCTGCAGACAGCTGTCAGACAAGGAGAGGAGAGAGCAGGTGGGTCACGTGAGCGGCGATCAGCGTTCTGAAAATTGGTAAAGAATGGCTTATTTTTTTAAAACACAGACACAGGGGCACACAGGATTATTAAAGAGACCAGACAGGATGGTATAAAGTGACTTAATAACCACTGTAAAGGGGAAGTTGCGATTCCAGGGGGGGGGGGGGGCACTTGCCCCCCCATGCGGACGCCCATGCCAGGTGGAGACAAGGGGGTGTCGCAGCTGCAGCTGTCTGACACGTGTGCCCTAGCACATGACTACAGAACACCACCCCCTCTCCTCTACTCCATACCATTTGGAGGTGTTCTGTAGTCCTTAGAGAACTGGGAACAATAAAAGTGAAAACAGTCAGCATGGGCAGAGAGCGCAGGAAGTTATCAGCTCACAAGATTTCTGGCAGGATCAATGGGCATTTTTTGCAGCTGGAGAACAGCTTTACCAAAGCAATTTTTTTACCCTACTACTTTAGCAGCACAGGGCATTCCGGGGGGGGGGGGGGGGGGTGCACAGGATATTTGGTTTTAGTTCACCTTTTCATTTTTTAGAAAAAGGTGAACTTACCCTTTAAGCAACCTTCAGTCCAAATCATCAAAGTGTAAGCAACCCCCAACGATGGAGTTCCCTTATTTGCTCTGTTTGGGCTGTTAGATATGCAACGTTCCATTCAAAGTGTTTTCTTATACCTGTGTGATAAGTGCAAAAAATACCTGTTGATCCTGCCAGAAATCCAGTGCTTTCCTATGTCCTGAGCCTCTCAATTAACCACTTCAGCTCCAGAAGATTTTCCCCCTTAATGCCCAGGCCCTATTTTGCGATTCGGCACTGCGTTACATTTAACAGACAATTGCGCGGTCGTGTGACTCTATACCCAAATAAAATTTACGTCCTTTTTTCCCCCACAAACAGAGCTTTCTTTTGGTGGTATTTGATCACCTCTGCGATTTTTATTTTTTGCGCTATAAACAAAAAAAGAGCGACAATTCTGAAAAAAAAAAAAATATATATATTTTTTCACAATCTGATATATAACATTCCCCCCCCCCCCCCAAAAAAAAAGTAAAAATCTAATTTTTCATCCTTTTAGGCCAATTTGTATTCTGCTACATATTTTTATTTAAAAAAAAAAAAAATCGCAATGAGCATTTTGGATTGATTTGCGCAAATGTTATCGCGTCTACAAACTAGGGGAAAGATTTATGTAATTTTTATTATTATATATATTTTTTTTTTTACTAGTAATGGCGGCGATCTGCGATTTTTAGCGGGACTGCGACATTGCGGCGGACAGATTGGACCCCTAACTGACATTTTTGAGGGGACCATTGACATTACTACAGTAATCAGTATTAAAAATATGCACTGTTACTGTAATCATGACACTGGCAGGGAAGGGGTTAACACCAGGGGTGATCAATGGGTTAAGTGTGAGCCTAGGGGAGTGTTTCTAACTGTATGGGGGAGGGACTTGTGAAATGACCACACAGACCTGTGATCCTATATTGGAGGATCACAGGAGCTCTGTGATCATTCCAGGGAGAAGAACGATCTGCTGTGTTTACAGAGAGAGAGGAGAACCTTCCAGAAGAACAACCATATTTGCATCACTCCACCAATCAGGCCTGTATGGTAGTGGCCAGACAGAAGCCAGTAAAAGCCCACCTGGAGTTTGCCAAAAGGCACCTGAAGGATTCTCAGACCATGAGAAACAAAATTCTCTGGTCTGATGAAACAAAGATTGAACTCTTTGGCCTGAATGGCAAGCGTCATGTCTGGAGGAAACCAGGCACCACTCATCACCTGGCCAATACCATCCCTACAGTGAAGCATGGTGGTGGCAGCATCATGCTGTGGGGATGTTTTTCAGTAGCAGGAATTGGGAGACTAGTCAGGATTGAGGGAAAGATGAATGCAGCAATGTACAGAGACATCCTTGATGAAAACCTGCTCCAGAGTGCTCTGGCCCTCAGACTGGGGCAAAGGTTCATCTTCCATCAGGACAACGACCCTAAGCACACAGCCAGGATAACAAAAGAGTGGCTACAAGACACTCTGTGAAAGTCCTTGAGTGGCCCAGCCAGAGCCCAGACTTGGACCCGAGTGAACATCTCTGAAAATGGCTGTGCACCGACGCTCCCCATCCAACCTGATGGAGCTTGAGAGGTCCTGCAAAGAAGAATGGGAGAAACTGCCCAAAAATAGGTGTGCCAAGCTTGTAGCATCATACTCAAAAAGACTGGAGGCTGTAATTGGTGCCAAAGGGGCTTCAACAAAGTATTGAGCAAAGGGTGTGAATACTTATGTACATGGGATTTTTTTCATTTTTTATTTTTAATAAATTTGCAAACAAACTTCTTTCACGTTGTCATTGTGGGGGATTGTTTGTAGAATTTTGAGGAAAATAATTAATTGAATTAATTTTGGAATAAGGCTGTAACATAACAAAATGTGCAAAAAGTGAAGTACTGTCAATACTTTCCGCATGCACTGTATGTCATATTGTTTTTTAACCATCTTTGGCTATGCTGAGCGTGTGTGACAGTGGAACGCATGTGTACGGTGCCCGGGCCCTTGAGTGTGTTTTTTAGGGTGACAACGTTGTCTGCCCTTTTAACCACTTCTGGACCGGAAGGATTTTTCCCCCTTAATGACCAGGCCATTTTTTGCAATTCGGCACTGCGTTATTTTAACGGAAAATTGCGCGGTCGTGCGACGCTGTACCCAAATAAAATTGATGTCCTTTTTTTCCCACAAACAGAGCTTTCTTTTGGTGGTATTTGATCACCTGTGCGATTTTTATTTTTTGCGCTATAAACAAAAAAAGACCGACAATTTTGAAAAAAAACAACATTTTCACATTCTCCTATATAACATTCCCCAACAAAAAATTTAAAAATCATATTTTTCACCCTTTTAGACCAATTTGTATTCTGCTACATATTTTGGTCAAAAATCCCAATAAGCGTATTTTGATTGGTTTGCGCAAAAGTTATCACGTATACAAACTAGGGGAAAGATTTATGTCATTTTTATTTATTTATTTATTTATTACTAGTAATGGCGGCGATCTGTGATTTTTTTAGCGGGACTGCGACATTGCGGCGGACAGATCGGAACCCTAACTGACATTTTTTACACTTTTGGGGGGACCAGTGACATTACTACAGTAATCAATGCTAAAAATATGCACTGTTACTGTAATAATGACACTGGTAGGGAAGAGTTAACACCAGGAGCGATCAAAGCGTTAAGTGTGAGCCTAGGGGGTGTTTTCTAACTGTGAGGGGGATGGGCTTGTGGAATCAACACAGAGATCTGTGATCCTAAATAGGAGGAACACAGGATCCCTGTGTTGATTGCTGACAAAACAATGGTCTGCTGTGTTTATAACAGCAGACCGCCGCTCTGTCTCCACGGGGAGTGATCATGGCTGCCGGGCCCAGCAGATCAGCTTCCCCACTGGCAAATGGGGGCGCGCCCCCTCGATCGCTTCCGCAAAGCGCAGTACAGGTATATCTGCGGCGGCTGGTCGGTAAGTGGTTAAAAGAGTTGTAAAGTCAGAAGTTTTTATTTTTTTTTTTTTTACTAGTAATGGCGGCGATCTGCGACTTTTAGCGGGACTGCGACATTGCGGCGGACAGATCGGACCCCTAGCTGATATTTTTGACACTTTTGGGGGTACCAGTGACATTACTACAGTAATCAGTGCTAAATAATATGCACTGTCACTCAGTGCTTTAAGTGGCCCAAAAGAGGTGCCGGTCAGTGCTTTAAGTGGCCCAAAAGAGGTGCCGGTACTCTATTATAGCCTATAAAGTTTGTCGCCCCCCCCCACCCCACATCAGGGTCCCCACAGAGCACCACCCCTGGCCTGGGCTGAGACTCCGGAGCAGGGGGACTCACTGGTGGTGATTGGTCTGGCTGTGGAGTGGGAAATATTCTTGCGGGGGGGGGGGGGGGGGCAATTGAGGGCGCAGATGTCCAAAATGAGAGTACTGGTACGCTAAGGCGCACGGAGAGGTGGCGGTATGCTCAAGAGCCATATTTGGAAGTGGTGGTACTGAGAACCAGTGCATACCGGCCCACTTAAAGCACTGCTGTCACTGTAATAATGACACTGGCAGGGAAGGGGTTAACACAGTGGTGATCAAAGGGTTAAGTGTGAGCCTAGGGGAGTGTTTTCTAACTGTATGGGGGATTGGCTTGTGAAATGATGACCTGTGTTCCTATATAGAGATGTCGCAAACCTAAAATTTGCCGTTCGCGAATGGCGAACGCGAACCTCCACAAATGTTCGCCAACGGGCGAACCGGGCAAACCGCCATAGACTTCAATAGGCAGACGAATTTTAAAACCCACAGGGACTCTTTCTGGCCACAATAGTGATGGAAAAGTTGTTTCAAGGGGACTAACACCTGGACTGTGGCATGCCGGAGGGGGATCCATGGCAAAACTCCCATGGAAAATTACGTAGTTGACGCAGAGTCGGATTTTAATCCATAAAGGGCATAAAAATCCTAACATTCCTAAATTGTTTGGAATAACATGCTTTAAAACATCCAGTGTGTGTATACGATCAGGTATGATGTTGTATCGATCAGGTAGTGTAAGGGTTACGCCCGCTTCACAGTGACAGACCAAACTCTGACAGACCAAACTCCCCGTTTAACAGTCAGTAAGTCACAGTCAGTCCATTTGCACAAGGTTGGATACCAAGCTAGCCATGTCCCGTTCCTTGTCCTCACTGACATCATTGAAGGTCTCTTCCTCCACCCAGCCACGTACAACACCAAGGGTCCCCAAAAGGTGACAACAAGCCCCCTGGGACGCCTGCTGTGGTTGGTATTCCACCTCCTCAAAGCCACTTTCCTCCTCTGACTTCTCTTCTTCAGACCCCTCTCTCTGCGTTGCCACAGGTCCAGCAATCGACAACGACAAGGCTGCTTCTGGTGGTGATGGGGACCACAACTCTTCCTCTTCATGCTCATCTACGGCCTGATCCAGCACTCTTCGCAGGGCACGCTCCAGAAAAAACGCATATGGGATGAGGTCGATGATGTTGCCTTGGGTTTGACTGACCAGGTTTGTCACCTCCGCAAAAGGACGCATGAGCCTACAGCCATTGTGCATGAGCATTCAGTAACGTGGCCAAAAAATACCCAGCTCCGCAGAGGCTGTCCTCTTTTTTTTTCTTTAAATTAAAAAAATCTGTTCTTATCAGTTTAATCCCTGTTACGTTACGCCCCCTATCAGGGGCCGGTGTATGGAATAGATTTTAGGAACCGGGAGATGGAAAAAGATGGTTGGTCTGTCCTCTTACTTCAAATTTTGGGCACTGCGCGTGCACCGTGCAATGTACTGTGCCGTCCTATATGAGTGGTGTGTTAAGTAGTACTATTTTTATCAGTTTAATCCCTGTTACGTTACGTCCCCTATCAGGGGTCGGTGTATCGAATAGATTTTAGGAAAAGGGAGATGGAAAAAGATGGTTGGTCTGTCCTCTTACTTCAAATTTTGGGCACTGCGCGTTCACCGTGCAATGTACTGTGCCATCCTATATGAGTGGTGTGTTAAGTAGTAATATTCTTATCAGTTTAATCCCTGTTACGTCCCCTATCAGGGGTCGGTGTATCGAATAGATTTTAGGAACCGGGAGATGGAAAAAGATGGTTGGTCTGTCCTCTTACTTCCAATTTTGGGCACTGCGCGTGCGCCGTGCAATGTACTGTGCCATCCTATATGAGTGGTGTGTTAAATAGTACTATTTTTATCAGTTTAATCCCTGTTACGTTACGTCCCCTATCAGGGGCCAGTGTATGAAATAGATTTTAGGAACCGGGAGATGGAAAAAGATGGTTGGTCTGTCCAATGGTTGCTCATCACTTATTTCTTCCAACTGATGTGTAAATAACTCCTCTGACAGATCAAGTGAAGCGGCTGTGGTGCTAGTGTTGGTGGTGGTGCCAGCGGGCGGGCGAGTGGTAAATTGAGAGGTGCCCAAAGCTGAGCTGGAGGAGGATGGTGCATTAAGGTTCAGAGCGGAAGCTGTAGAAGATTGGGTGTCCTGTGTAAGCCAGTCAACTATGTCCTCAGAATTTTTTGAGTTCAGGGTACGTGGCTTCTGAACACTGGGCATTATTCTAGGGCCAAAGGAAATCACAGCACCACGACCACGACGGCCCCTGCGGGGTGGCCTGCCTCTGCCTGTCATTTTTTTAGATTTGTGGTACTATGCGTGCAAGGTGCTGTGCCACCCTATATGAGTGTTGGGCAGTGGGTACAGTACAGTGTGTGGACCTGACACTCACTGGCAGGCAACTATAAAAAATATATATTTTTTAATTTGCAAGGTGCTCTGCCACTGTATATATGAGTGGTGGGCACTGCAGTGGGCACAGTACACTCTGTGGACCTGACACTCACTGGCAGGCCAGGCAACTGCAATTATAAAAAAAAAATTTTTTTTACATTTGCAAGGTGCTGTGCCACCGTATATATCAGTGGTGGGCACTGCAGTGGGCACAGTACACTCTGTGGACCTGACACTCACTGGCAGCCGGCAGGCAACTGCAATTATGACAGAGGAAAATTTTTTTTTTAAACTGCAAGGTACTGTGCCACCCGATATGAGTGTGGTGTGCACACAGTACAGTCTGTGGTGGGTCTGTGGCCTCTCACACAGGGCGGGCAGGCAACTGCACAATAGATATATATATATATATATATATATATATATATATATAAAATAAATTCACTGAAATACGAGCCCTAAAAAGGGCTTTTTGGGGTGCTGTCAGGATGCTGTCCATACAGCAGGAGTGGACCGAGAACACTATCTAACACTAACAACTGTCCCTATTAACAGCAGCAGCAGCACTCTCCCTGCTCTCACTAACACACTGCTTCAGAATGATTTAAGATGGATGCTGCCCTTGCTTTTTTATAGGAGGTGGGAGGGTGTGGGAGGGAGGTATGCTGATTGGCTGGAATGTGTCTGCTGACTGTGAGGTACAGGGTCAAAGTTTGCCTCAATGATGAAGTATAGGGGGCGGACCGAACATCGCATATGTTCGTCCGCAGCGGCGGACGCGAACAAGCGATGTTCGCCGGGAACTGTTCGCCGGTGAATAGTTCGGGACATCCCTATTCCTATATAGAAGGATCACAGGATCTCTGTGATTATTTCAGGGAGAAGAACGGTCAGCTGTGTTTACAACAGCTGACCGTTCCTTTTCTCTCAGCGGGGAGCTCCCCGTTGCCTAGTGGGGGCAGGCGGCGTGCGCTCGCCCCCTAGCACCAGTCGCGCGACCGACGTACCCACTACGTCATTCTGCGCAGCCGAGCCAGCCTGCCGCAGTAAATCTGCGACCGGCGGTCGGCAAGTGGTTAATATGGTGTTTGGAGGATTGTCATAAGGCTTATGACAACTCATGGGCATTGGAACCAAAGCGTTCCACTGTCAAACATGCACAGGCTATACACATACATAGCTGTAATCAGATCACTGATCCTAATCATGACAGAATCCAATGATTTCTGATGTGTCCCATGTTCACCCCCAGACATCGCAAGTCCTGTACATTTTCCTCTTATTGTTCCTGATGAGGACACCCAGCCACCCATGTGATGATCGCCCACCCCATGAGGGATTGCAGTCAGTTCAGCACTCTCCTGTCTCTGGCGTCCAGTGTTGGTGTGCCTGGCAGAAGCTTCTCCTTTTGTTGGTGCCTGTGCTTGCCCTCTTCCTACTGCTGCCTCTCCTCACCATCTGTGGCCACCAGCATGGCCTCCCGTTGGCCCAATCCCTTATGCCTGCTAAACTTCATCCATCCCAGCAGCCCCGATTCGTCTCGTCCACGCCCACCCAGACATGTCACCCCTGGCCCCAGAACCGTGTGGGAGATGTAGATCTATGGATGCATTTGGATGCTCTATTTTGCATGCTCTAATATTTATATCATATTGAATGGGGACTCTCCACGCAGCAACACACGGGACAGCTCTACATGGTATTTGCAGGTGCAGTCTATTTTCTCCACTGAAGGTGGCGCTCATCCGCAGCAGCAGTGCAGAGGGAAGGGAAGTCAGGAAGAACATGGTTCCTCTATGGTTTCCTGGATCACTGGGACTACCCATATAAATCTGGTGGCCATCTTGGGTAGGCAGAGTCTATTTAAGGAAAAACAACAACAAGAGAAGGGCGCACCAACCTCGTGCACCAACAGTATCTCTCCTGCGCTCCAGTGATGTGAGAGAAGGTGAATAATCTGAATGGTCTTTAGCACAAAACTTGCGACCTTGCTGCCCCCTCAGGACCAAGGGTATCTAATTATACTGAAAAACAACAACAAGAGAAGGGCATTACCACTAAAAATGTTTATTAAAATCCAAAAAGGTAGCATACATTGTACTCACAAACGTAAGATGTGTAAACGCATGTAAGAGATAGAGACCAATCGCCTCCAGGATACTCCTATATTGCTGGATGACGTGACGGTATCCGGAATGGTCTGGCTGACGCGTTTCGAGGGAGAACCCTCTTCTTGCGAGTAGCACTTTTGGCTCTGAAGAAGAGGGTTCTCCCTCGAAACGTGTCAGCCAGACCATTCCGGATACCGTCACGTCATCCAGCAATATAGGAGTATCCTGGAGGCGATTGGTCTAATTAGATGGCTCCTCTATGGTTTCCTGGATCACTGGGACAGCCCATATAAATCTGGTGGCCATCTTGGGTAGGCAGAGTCTATTTAAGGAAAAATAACAACAAGAGAAGGGCGCACCAACCTCGTGCACCAACAGTATCTCTCCTGCGCTCAAGTGATGTGCGAGAAGGTGAATAATCTGAATGGTCTTTAGCACAAAACTTGCGACCTTGCTGCCCCCTCAGGGCCAAGGGTATCCAATTATACTGAAAAACAACAACAAGAGAAGGGCATTACCACTAAAAAAGTTTATTAAAATCCAAAAAGGTAGCATACATTGTACTCACAAACATAAGATGTGTAAACGCATGTAAGAAATAGAGACCAATCGCCTCCAGGATACTCCTATTTTGCTTGATGACGTGATGGGACCCGGAATGGTCTGGCTGGCGCATTTCGAGGGAGAACCCTCTTCTTGTGAGTAGCACTTTTGGCGCTGAAGAAGAGGGTTCTCATTCGAAACGTGTCAGCCAGACCATTCCGGATACCATCACGTCATCCAGCAATATAGGAGTATCCTGGAGGAGATTGGTCTCTGTGACGGTACTCACCCTCACTGGGAGTGAAAGACAGATACTTAAAGGTTTGGATTGCTTCAAATGGGTTCTGTGTTTACTTATGATAATGTGTATTGAACTTCAATGTCAGAGACAGGCTTTCCCTATTGTCTGTGTATTGGGTTGAGACGTGTATTCTGTTAAGCCTGTCTGTTCCATTGTTAAATGTTAATGAACTCACATATTGTTCTGTCCAGATGGCTAGATAATTAGTTCAGGTTAATTCTATTTCTGTATACAATATCATCTGCAAAGGATAATGTAATCAGGCAACCCCTGACCTGTGTTTGGTAATATGATCAGGAGGGGGATGTGCTCATGTGTGTATAAATTGAGTTTGAAATTGTTCAATAAAGGTGAAGATTCCAGTACAAGCTAAGTTGTCGGCTAGCTTTGTATGGGGGCGGCTGGAAAATCGGATATTTATGTTCACAACTGGGAGGAAGCCGTATACTGATGGAAGTCCACAAGTAGAGTGTGGGTTGCGGTTCTGTTACAGTCTCTAGACCATTCCGGATACCATCACGTCATCCAGCAATATAGGAGTATCCTGGAGGAGATTGGTCTCTGTGACAGTACTCACCCTCACTGGGAGTGAAAGACAGATACTTAATGGGGTTGATTGCTTCAAATGGGTTTTGTGTTCACTTTTGATAATGTGTATTGAACTTCAATGTCAGAGACAGGCTCTCCCTAATGTTTGTGTATTGAGGTGAGATGTGTATTCTGTTAAGCCTGCCTGTTCTATTGTTAAATGTTAATGAACTCACAAATTGTTCTGTCCAGATGGCTAGATAATTAGTTCAGGACATAATGGTAGGTTAATTGGATCCTGTATAAAATCGGCCCTACTATGTATGTATGAATGTGAGTTAGGGACCTTAGATTGTAAGCACCTTGAGGGCAGGGACTGATGTGAATGTGCAATGTATATGTAAAGCACTGCGTAAATTGACAGCGCTATACAAGTACCTGAAATAATTCTATTTCTGTATACAATTTCATCTGCAAAGGATAATGTAATCAGGCAACCCCTGACCTGTGTTTGGTAATCTGAACAGGAGGGGGGTGTGCTCATGTGTGTATTAATTGAGTGTGAAATTGTTCAATAAGAGAGAAGATTCCAGTACAAGCTAAGTTGTCGGCTAGCTTTGTATGGGGGCGGCTGGAAAATCGGATATCTATGTTCACGACTGGGAGGAAGCCGTATACAGACGGAAGTCCACAAGTAGAGTGTGGGTTGCGGTTCCGCTACAGTCTCTATTTCTTACATGTTTACACATCTTACGTTTGTGAGTACAATGTATGCTACATTTTTGGATTTTGATAAACTTTTTTAGTGGTAATGCCCTTCTCTTGTTGTTTTTCAGTATAATTGGATACCCTTGGTCGTGAGGGGGCAGCAAGGCTGCAAGTTTTTGAGCGCAGGAGAGATACCGTTTTGGAGAGTCTATTTAAGGCCCCGGCTCCTGGGTTGGGCGCACATTTTAGCGTGTAGATATTGAGGGGACAGGTTACCCATCTGCCAGGGACAGTATTAACGGTAAGAAGAGGTTCCAGATGACAATTAGGGAAAGCATAGGGATCCGCCACACTTGCTGGAAACATCCCCTCTTGGGCTTGGACCGGCCAGGCCACATTCCACCCCTCAAGACAGACGCTGTCAGCTCGGCTGAGATCTGCTCCGCTACACGCTGCTGTCATCCGGGAGTGTTCTCGGTTGGACCTCCTTGTTGTGAACTGCTTTACTTTGACTTCATTACAAGATCTTTAAATTGCATCTGGACTGAGTGTGTTATTGCCGCCGCACCATGCTGCACACACCCACATGTGGGTTTCCAGTCCCCCGGCATGATCTCCTTTAAGCTATAGCAATATCTGATGGTGATTAAATATTCATACTAATTTATGTCCACATGCCAAACAGCTGATCACTCCCAGACATCTGCCGCTGCGTCTGATTGTCCCGCCACCGGTGGACACAGCTGCAGTACCTGCTGATAAATATGTAACATTGTTTGCTATGCTTGAACCTTGTCCTACTTAATTACGGCTCGTCTCTCTCTTAATGGCTCACTTAGAACGGCAACTGGAGTTTTTATTCTCCTCTATTTGTATTGAAAGCGTGGAAAGGAAAATTAAACACTAATTAGTCCTTCTTCCACTGTATAGTATGGCATTGACAGAGGCCAAGAGGTTAAGGGTATATGGAAGGTTATTTAAGGGTTAGAAAAAGGGTTAGGTTTAGTTAGTGTTAGGTTTATTCAGAAGGTTTGTGTCAGGGTGACAGGAAGGGTTGGTGTTACAGGGAGGGTAGGTGCTGAGGTTACAGGGAGGGTAGGTGTTAAGGTTACAGGGAGGGATGGTGTTGAGGTTACAGGGAGGGATGGTGTTGAGGTTACAGAGAGGGTTGGTGTCACTGTACTAATGACCTGGCAGGGAGGGGGTTAACCCATGGGCGATCAAAGGGTTAAATGTGTCCCTGGGGGGTGATTTCTAACTGTGTGGGAGATGGGCTTATGGAATGAACACAGAGACCTGCGTTTATTGCTGAAAGGACAGCGGTTTTGTCTCCACGGGGAGCGATCGTGGGTGCCCGATGGCAATCGCAGCCACCGGACTGCAGACCATCCCCCCACTCGCAGTCCCGCGAACTGACATACTCTGAATGTACTGCCAGGGCTGCCTGCTGTTAGAAACCATGGGGCCCCATACAGACAACCTGCCACGGGCCCCACACACCCAATGATTCAGTTATGAATGAACACAGTGGGTGATCGGTATTGATCACTCATTGTGTTCATTCAGGAAAGGAAGGGAAGCCAGCAGCGCTGAGGGGGGTAGGGGGATCTGGCCAACAGGAGGAAACATATGGTGCACAGGGAAGGTAATCATTGTGGCGGAGGCATCACTAGAACTGACCCTTTGTATGGCTCCCTCTGCTATAGCGGAAATGAGAGGAGAGCCTTTCAGCTTCACAGCTGGTTCCCTACTGCGCATGCGTGAAGTGCGCTGCACTTTCTAATTAGCCCGGCGGTGAAAGAAGAAGGGGGCGAACTCCCAAAGGACAGCTCCGCGGCCCTGTCTCCCGGAAGTGGGGAAGGGTACTAGTCAAAAACAAGTATTCTTTCCCCCCTCCCCCCTGAAAGGTGCCAAATGTGGCACCAGAGGGGGGGGGGGGGAAGGAAGCAAATACTGTAAGCTAAGGTGACCAGATTTTTAAAATGAAATCCGGGGACATATTTTTTTTTTTTTTTATTGGCAAATCGTAAACTATTTTATAGGCATATTTTCTTCAAATTATATATGCAGTGTATGTGGTATGTGTTGATTGTATGATATATACAGTACGTTATTTCTCACATTTCGTACAGGAGATAAAAAAAAAAGGAAGAATGCAGGGCTAAGGAGTGCGCTACATAAAGAATGCAGGGATAAGTAGCACTCAGCCTGCTACATAAAGAATGCAGGGCTCAGGAGTGTGCTACATAAAAAATGCAAGGCTCAGCTTTGCCCATCTATGCAGCCTGACCAGTGGCCAGCAATGCAGCCTGACCAGTGCCCATCCAATGCAGCCTGACCAGTGCCCATCCAATGCAGCCTCACTAGTGCCCTGCAATGCAGCCTGACCAGTGCCCATCCAATGCAGCCTCACTAGTGCCCTGCAATGCAGCCTAAACAGTGTCCATCCAATGCAGCCTGACCAGTGCCCATCCAATGCAGCCTCACTACTGCCCTGCAATGCAGCCTGACCAGTGTCCATCCAATGCAGCCTGACCAGTGCCCATCCAATGCAGCCTGACCAGTGCCCAGCAATGCAGCCTCTTCCGTGCCCAGCAATGCAGCCTCACCAGTGCCCAGTAATGCAGTCTCACAAGTGCCCAGCAATGTAGCCTGACCAGTGCCAAGCAATGCATACTGACCAGTGCCAAGCAATGCAGCCTGACCAGTCCCCAAGAATGCAACCTGACCAGTGGCCATCCAGTGCAGCCTGACCAGTACCCAGCAATGTAGCCTGACCAGTGCCAAGCAATGCATCCTGACCAGTGCCAAGCAATGTAGCCTGACCAGTGCCCAGCAATGTAGCCTGACCAGTTCCCAGCAATGTAGCCTGACCAGTGCCAAGCAATGCATCCTGACCAGTGCCAAGCAATGCAGCCTGACCAGTGGCCATCCAGTGCAGCCTGACCAGTGCCCAGAAATGCAGCTTCACCAGTGCCCAGCAATGCATCCTGACCAGTGCCAAGCAATGCATCCTGACCAGTGCCAAGCAATGCAGCCTGACCAGTCCCCAAGAATGCAGTCTGACCAGTGGCCATCCAATGCAGCCTGACCAGTGCCCAGCAATGCAGCCTGACCAGTGCCCAGAAATGCAGCCTGACAAGTGCCTAGCAATGCAGCCTGACCAGTGCCCATCCAATGCAGCCTGACCAGTGCCCAGAAATGCAGCCTCACCAGTGCCCAGCAATGCAGCCTCGCCAGTGCACAGCAATGCAGCCTGATCAGTGCCCAGCAATGCAGTCTCACCAGTGCCTAGCAACGTAGCCTAACCAGTGCCCAGAAATGCAGCCTGACCAGTGCCCAGCAATGCAGCCTCACCAGTGCCCAGCGGTGCAGCCTCACCAGTGCCCAGCAATGCAGCCTGACCAGTGCCCAGCAATGCAGCCTCATCAGTGCCTAGCAATGCAGTCTGACCAATGCCCAGTGATGCAGCCTCATCAATGCCTAGCAATGCAGTCTGACCAATGCCCAGTGATGCAGCCTCACCGGTGCCGATCTATGCAGCCTCACCAGTGCAGGGGATCAGAGAGAAGAGGAGAGCTGGCCTGATCATCACACAGGCCGGCATTGCCCGCTGTGTCAGCTTTAATTTGAATCACTGGGCACCTGCTGTCACACAAGCCCCTCCTCCTGGATCGGCTCCCACCTATAATAGACAGCACACGTCCCATCATTGGACAAGTGTGCTGTCAATAAAAGGAGTCAAACCAGAAGGAGGGACTTTGGGTGACATCAGGCTCCCAGCGATTCAAATTACAGCTGACACAGCAGGCGATGCTGGCCTGACTCCCCCCCCGCCCAATGTGTGGCATCTGGGGTGTACTGCCCCCCGTTGGTATGTCACTGGCCTCGCACCCGCCAACGATTGGCCCTGTACCTAGCGCCGTCCCTGCAATCCGGGGACAAATCTGGGGACAGACTGGCTCCGGGGCCAGTGTCCTGAATCCGGGGACTGTGCCCGGAAACTGGGGACGTCTGATCACCCTAATATAAGCGGAAGTTCAACTTTTGGGTGGAACTCCGCTTTAAAGTTCATGTGCGTGTAAAAGCAGGCGTCCCTTTTAGTAATATAGTGTATATTAAATAAAATGTCAGATTTACAGGTCTCCAGTTGAAAGTCACCATTGGTAGATTTATATGGAGCCGGGACGGCAGACATTCATACACACGGGATTGAGCCCTCTCCCCCATCTCCGGCATTTCCTGCAGTAAATTCAGCCGTGGATCTTTCCGTTTGTCGCGCTCCCTCTTCATCATATCTATAAATACCGCTGAGCGCTGAAGAAATACAAGTTTATTCAGGGCTGCCAGAAGGCCGGATCGAAGCTCCTCTTTGATTTATTAATGAAACATTTAAGTAAAGTAGCTGAGGCTGTTTAATCCGATGAATTATTCATCCGAAAAATGGACCGCTCCTGCTTTCGGTTTTTATCACTGAATCTTGGAACGCCAGCGCCGTCGCTGCCAATTCATAATCATTACTGACAATATGTCATCGTGGCGGCTGACAGGGAACCAGATTTGCTTACAGCAGCATTATCATTTCATTGAATTTTTTAAGGCACACGCACAAAAAAAAAAAAGTCAAAAGGCAAAGGGTGAAAGTGACATTCCCGATCAAAAGAAAAGCTTTGATAGATGGTATTTCACAGAGTAAAGAGCTGGCAGATCCTTTTATTCGATTCCTATTGAAATTCACTCGATAAAAAAAAATTCTCTTTATGACAGCCATCAGTACATCTAAAGGTGCCGATAGACATCAGATACAAGAATGAAGCACCAACATAAAGTACGAGTCCAAATGTAAGTTTTATTAAAGCGGAGTTCCGGCCTCAAAATCGATTTTGGGCCATCCGCTTGCTAAGGGGAACCTGAAAAATAAATGGATAATGGCGATTTTTTTTTTTTTTGGTCACTTACCTTATTATAGAAGAAAATATACTCACCTTCCTTCCACTTCCTCCCTCTGCGGCCGCGGTCCGCGCCATCACTTCCGGTTTGCGATGATTCCTGGGAGCTGAACGTCATCGCTCCCAGGAATCAATGCGCCTGCACCGACCCCGCTCGTCACTTCTGGTGTAGGCGCGGCATTCACTGCTAAACAGCTTCTGGGCATGCCCAGAAGCTGTGCAGGGATGCCGCGCCTGCACCGGATGTGACGAGCGGGGCCGGTGCAGTGCCTTCTGGGACTCCGACGTCATGAAGAGAACACGAAGAGGGACGCTGCGGCTTCAGCTGCCCACACCTGAGATGGCAGCGCTGGAGAAGAAATTTTCAAGGTAAGTATTTCTTCTTACAGGTAACTGCGATCCGGGACAGTTCAGAGGCTATACATTATGGAATGTACTAGCCCTGACTGTCCCGGGGGTATTTTTAGCTCAAATTGACCTCCGAGGCCGGAACTCCGCTTTAACAGGTCCTTCCAAGAATATATCCAGCATGCTTCGGGGGTCAAGGGGGTGTACCCTTCATCAGGATTTATTGGGATTTATTGATGAGGGTGAGACGTGTTATGGGGGACTTGCTACCACCTTATTGTTGAACATATGCTGAAAGTATGGTCAATAATTCCAATGTGCGCAGGGAGCAGACCGGATGAAACCAGAAGTGTTTTTATTGAAAAGTTTCTGCAATGACATAAAGCATGACCTTCAGTCTGATAGACAGGATAGCAACTGCTATGCTGTTCATACATAATAATACACACATATATACAGTATCTCACAAAAATGAGTACACCCCTCACATTTTTGTAAATATTTTATTCTATCTTTTCATGTGACAACACTGAAGAAATGACACTTTGCTACAATGTAATATAGTGACTGTACAGCTTGTATAACAGTGTAAATTTGCTGTCCCCTCAAAAATAACTCAACACACAGCCATTAATGTCTAAACCGCTGGCAACAAAAGTGAGTACACCCCTAAGTCAAAATATCCAAATTTGTCCCAAAGTGTCAATATTTTGTGTGGCCACCATTATTTTCCAGCACTGCCTTAACCCTCTTGGGCATGGAGTTCACCAGAGCTTCACAGGTTGCACTGGAGTCCTCTTCCACTCCTCCATGACGACATCACGGAGCTGGTGGATGTTAGAGACCTTCCGCTCCTCCACCTTTCATTTGAGGATGCCCCACAGTGGCTCAATAGGGTTTAGGTCTGGAGACATGCTTGGCCAGTCCATCAGCTTTACCTTCAGCTTCTTTAGCAAGGCAGTGGTCATCTTGGATGTGTGTTTGGGGTCGTTATTATGTTGGAATACGGCCATGCGGCCCAGTCTCTGAAGGGAGGGGATCATGCTCTGCTTCAGTATGTCACAGTACATGTTGGCATTCATTGTTCCCTCAATTAACTGTAGCTACCCAGTGTCGGCAGCACTCATGCAGCCCCAGATCATGACACTCTCACCACCATGCTTGACTATAGGCAAGAAACACTTGTCTTTGTACTCCTCACCTGGTTGCCGCCACACACTCTTGACACCATCTGAACCAAATACATTTATCTTGGTCTCATCAGACCACAGGACATGGTTTCAGTAATCCATGCCCTTAGTCTGCTTGTCTTCAGCAAACTGTTTGCGGACTTTCTACTTTCTTTTGCATCATCTTTAGAAGAGGCTTCCTTCTGGGATGACAGCCATGCAGACCAATTTGATACGGTGTGCGGCGTATGGTCGGAGCACTGACAGGCTGACCCCCCCACCCCTTCACCCTCTGCAGTAAGGCTGGCAGCACTCATACATCTATTTCCCAAAGACAACTTCTGGATATGACGCTGAGCATGTGCACTCAACTTCTTTGGTCGACCATGGCGAGGCCTGTTCTGAGTGGAACCTGTCCTGTTAAATTTCTGTATGGTCTTGGCCACCGTGCTGCAGCTCAGTTTCAGGGTCTTGGCAATCTTCTTATAGCCTATGCCATCTTTATGTAGAGCAACAATTCTTTTTTTCAGATCCTCAGAGAGTTCTTTGCCATGAGGTGCCATGTTGAACTTCCAGTGACCAGTATGAGAGAGTGAGAGCGATAACACCAAATTTACACACCTGCTCACCATTCACACCTGAGACCTTGTAACACTAACAAGTCACATGACACCGGGGAGGGAAAATAGGTAATTGGGCCCAATTTGGACATTTTGACTTAGGGGTGTACTCACTTTTGTTGCCAGCGGTTTAGACATTAATGGCTGTGTGTTGAGTTATTTTGAGGGGACAGCAAATTTACACTGTTATACAAGCTGTACACTCACTACTTTACATTGTAGCAAAGTGTCATTTCTTCAGTGTTGTTACATGAAAACATATAATAAAATATTTACTAAAATGTGAGGGGTGTACTCCTTTCTGTGAGAAACTGTATATAATAACATTCTCATATACAGGAATAATGTCCTCATAGAAAATAATAAACAATTTAACATGTGCTAATATGTTATTACTCATTCCGCACCACATGGTCTAATAATACAATCTAATATGATATAAAAAACATAACACATGATAATCACATTCCCGGTACACTGGCACCATGTGACGCGTCGGTGTGATCCACTATCGTTTGTGTTATTTAATCACACAGTAGCGACGCCAGCCTTTACTGATCACAGGGATGTAAATTAAATCAATCTCGTCTTGTTTATAGCCCTAAATATGCTTCCTCTTAGCTGATATGACATAAAGCATGACCTTCAGTCTGATAGACAGGATAGCAACTGCTATTCTGTTCCCACCAGAAAAAAAGGTCTGTCTTTTTGGTTCCCCCTGCCATATTAGCAGTGTTCCACTAAAATGTACACTGTGTCATTCAGGCTTTTAGCTCAATACTGCCCTCTGTTGGTGATTTAATAGAAATGCCATGAGTTTTACTTTCTCTATGAACAAAACTATAATCCTAGACTGCTGGAGCTGGAAATGTGATACTTATTAGTTTTTTTTTTTTCATGGGGTACCTGACTTTTGGCATCCCTTACATTATCAAGGGGTTCTCCACCAAAGACATATTTCTTCCGATTTTACTATTGTAGGGCACACCCCAATAAGCGCCCACTAGTTTGCACCAGGTTATTTTCCCAGATTGGAGTAGTAGCAGCCAGGCACACCGAAACAGTCACTCTTCTGGCTTAATGAACAGTCTAGGGCAGAAGTAGGCAACCTTAAAGAGGTGGAGATCTACCTGAACAACATGGGAGAAGTCAAAGGACCCCGGGCACAGTGTCACCTCCTCACACCTGGTTTTAACCTCTAATTGCCCTACTACTGTGTCGCAATCATGTGCATAGCACGGCAATTATGGGTTTAAATCCGGTTGGTTTGGATGCAACATATCGCCTCCTCACCACCTGTCAAACACACTTGGATCACTTTTCAAAGAAGCAAAAGTGCCTGCTGCACTTGTGAATGAGCCCTTAGTTGCATTCAGCAGTGGCACCTTTAGGGCTCGTTCACGTGTAAAGCTTTGGGGTGGTAAATCTCTATGGTTGAGTAGTGGTTTTTACAGCCCCCAATCTCTACCCCCCGTTAGCTGCTGAGGCAGCAGCCAAAGGTGTACACATGCCGCAGCAGGAATTAAACCCTCTGTTGCTTTTGGTGGGTGATACCACCTGCCAATCACAACCCATTCAAGTTAATGGGGAGACTCTGCAAGCGCCCCACATCTGCATGCATCTTAGGGGTTAGGACAGGTGGTGATAAAGCAACACAACGCTGCCTGCTTTAACCCCTTGTTTGCTGCACTGCACAAGGTCGCAGGGAATGTTCAGTGCAGCCTCATTCACCTGAATGGGTCATGCTTGGCAGGTGCTACACCCACCAACCTTGACAGGGCGTATAACTCTGCGTCATGTGTACAGCCCTGGCCACTGCAGCTAAGGCTCCATGTACACGGGACGTTAGAAAAAACGCGCTGCAAAGCTAGTTCTGACGCCGGGAAAAAGCAGCTGTTAAACATGCTTTCAGTAGCTTTTTCCATTTGCGTTATTGCAGCGTTTTTTTTGCCTCCATTCAAAATAAATGGTTCCCTATGGGAGCCTATTGATTTGAATGGAAGTTGCACCGCAAGTCGGATCAGGATGATCCGACTTGCGGCGCGACTTGTGCTGTGAGAATCTTGAGGGGGAACTCCACGCCAAAAATGGGAAAAAAACTGCGTGGGGGTCCCCCCCAGATTCCAAACCAGACCCTTATCCGAGCATGCAGCCCGGTAGGGCAGGAAGGGGGAGGGGACGAGCGAGCGGCCCCACCCCCCCTGGACCATACTAGGCCACATGCCCTCAGCATGGGGGGGGGGTGTTGGTGCTTTGGGGCAGGGGGAGCTCTGCACCCCCCACCTCAAAGCACCTTGCCCCCATGTTGATGAGGACAAGGGCCTCATCCCCACAACCCTGGCCGGTGGTTGTGGGGGCCTGCGGGCAGGGGGCTCATAGGAATCTGGAAGCCCCCTTTAACAAGGGGGCCCCCCAGATCCCCGACCCCTTCCATATGTGAATGGGTATGGACTACCCTCAAATTCCATACCAGACCCGAAGGGCCTGGTTTGGAACCTAGGGGGGACCCCCACGCAGTTTTTTTCCCATTTTTGGTGTGGAGTTCCCCCTCAAGATTCTCACAGCGCAAGTCGCGCCGCAAGTCGGATCATCCTGATCCGACTTCCATTCAAATCAATAGGCTCCTATAGGGAACCATTGATTTTGAATGGAAGAAAAAAAACTTATAACGTGGCTGAACGTATGTTCATCACGTTCGGTCACGTTTGGTCATGTTCGGCCGCGTTTCTGCGTTTGAAACGCCGGGAAACACACGTTCGAACGCAAATAATTGCGTTCCAAAAAACGTCCCTGAACTCAACTGCCTGCAAATGACTGTAAACGACCCTGTGTACATGGACAGATAAGATAACATGTAGGTGGGTTCAGGGGCTTCTGAAAAAAACGCCCAACTGCTCCTAAACGGCCATTTACAACGTCCCATGTACATGGAGCCTAAATGGGGCACAGTTTGGGCGGGGGTGGTGAAAACACATCTTCACTATGGGGTTTTATCACCCCCAAACTGCAAATGTAAATGAACCCTTACTGTTCTGAGCCCCTATAAGGCTGCTTTCACACCGATGTGCTGCGGTTTACTTGCACCGCGTGTGCAGCACAGCGCATCTGCGACTTTCCTGGGTTACTGCACTTTGCCATAGACTTCTATTAAATCCTGCAGGTGTTGCACTTTCTGAAAGCGCAGCAAAACTACTGCATTCACAGAGTGCACCAAACCCACAGGATATAATAGAAGTCTATGGCTAAGAGCAGCAAACGTGCAGGAAAGCTGCAGGTGCACTGCACCGGTGGTGTGGGTAAACGGCAGCACATGAATGTGTGAGCCGCCCTATACTATTATGCCCAGTGTATCGCTTCACACTGACCTGAAGATCTTTTCTTTTCTGCTCCTGGCACCACTCTGGAGACCGCTAGCTCTCCTTGTGGAGTGAAATTGGTATCACTCCACATGGGACAGGGGCTGGCACTACAAAGGAGGCATCGGCCTTAACAAGTAGTCCTTCTGCATTGCACTCTAATGCTCTGGGATGGCGGGCCAGCAAACCCAGACCACGATCTACCAGTCACCTGGATCTACATGTTGCTGATCTCCGGTCTAGGGCTTGGGTGCTAAACCTGTGGCCCTCCAGCTGTTGCAGAACTACAAGTCTCATAATTTGCCTTTGGGAGTCATGCTTGTAACTATTCAGCCTTGCAATGCCTCATGGGACAATAAATTGAGGCCACTCTTCACTATAGTACTACTTCTCAGTACCGCTCCTCCAGAAAAGGCCAAGAAAATGGACTACACCAAGGTCCCTTCAATAATGTCCCTGGCCAGGCAAGCATTAGTATTTATATGCTAGGGGTTTCAGCTGCAACAGTCACTAGGATCCTTCACTCAGGTCTATACCTACAATGTTCCAGAATACTTGGATGCCTCCCTCAGACAATTCCTCAGTGAATGTTCCAGACTGGATCCTCAGTGAAATCCCTAGCTTAGCTTCAGAGTTTTTTTTTTTTTTTTTAGCAGAACAGGCCCCCTAGCCCTGCCGCAGCTGGGACCTCGATTAGCACAGGTAGAATCTTCAGCTGAGGGGCCCAGAAGGGCAGTAGCCCTTCAGGCTGGGAACTTCTCCTCCTGGACAAGCACAAGACTGCTTCAGACCCAAGACTGTTTATGTGCTCTGCAACCACCTACTGGGCACCCTCCCCAGGGATTGGTTGAGACCCATAAATATTCAGGCTACTCATTGGATTTGCTCCTCTCCTTTGTTATGTAGTCTTCCAGAAGATTGGAAGAAGCAATCAAGTTTGCAGCCTGTGAGACCCCGGTCAGTCCAAACAAGACTAAATTAATTTTCTATCTTCCTAGGTGATCCTGTTCAAGGGATAGTATGGTTACCAGAGCGCCCCACCCTCTCCCCACCGCTGTCCTACCATCAGGGCCGCTGATAGGGGGACCACCAGTCCTCCTGTAAGGGGCCCAGGCACACAGGGGGGCCCCAACAGCATGGGGAATCGGTGCGGCTCTCTGCAGCAGCTGAATGCCAGTTTCTCCCCCTCCTGCCAGCTTTCAGCTGCTGCAGGGAGAGACACAGACACAAGGCATCATTCCTGTAATTATTTCTCCGACACTGATCCCCCTCCCTGTTCTGCCTGCTTCTGATCCCTCCTCTCTCCGTGTACCCCCTATAACTGTGCCTCCTTCCCCTCCCGAAGTGCTGCAGGCTTCCCTGTCTTGTAAAGAAAATAACAAATTGTAAAAAAAAATAATAATAATAAACATTGTAATAAATAATTTAAAAAAAATTGTAAAATAAAATAATTGTAAAAGATTTTAACATTTAAAAAAAAAAAAATTATAATTTTTTTAAATGTGAAAAACAATTAAAAAAGGGTTAATTCACACGGGTTCTCTGTTATGTTTGTGTTTTTTTGTGTGAACATATTGGGGATAGATAGGGGGGGGGGGGGGCTGTCCTGCCAGGTAGGCTGTATGGGGCCCCGTGATTTCTAACAGAAGCCCTGCCTACCATACATATATACAAAGGAGATGAATAATGAATTAGTCGTCATTGACAATGTTTGCCTTGGGCCCCAGGCACTTACCTGATACAACTGCTGTCATGATGTATGCAGGGGGAGGGGTATGTCAGCTCCAAGGCTCATGAAAAAAAAAAAAAAAGGACTGATTTAATCACTTACTGAGTATGACGTTTCTTTATTTCTCAATTATTGCCTGTGTTCTAGTTCAGTTCTGTTTCAGGGTGGCTGCTTTCTCTTGTAGCATCCAATGGAGCCACCCTTGCATGCAGGGGCTAGAGTTGTGTCTCCCTATCAGGGCTGGGACAGGGGGGTGGGCAGGAGGGACACCTGTCTTGGGCACTGTGGTTTCATGTGAGGTGTTGGGATGGGCAATTTGGGGTGGGGGGGGGGGTGAGAGGGGGGTAAGGATTGCGAGTGGAGATTTTAGGGTATTTGTGTTGGGAGGGGGGGATGGGGGAAGAGGATTTGTGCTAGGAGGGGGTATTTTTCCCAGAAGAGGTGATATGGAGAAGGGGGGTGGAGGATTGTGCTAGGGGTGGCATTTTTTGTTTGGTGGTGGGGGGGGGGGGGGGGATTTATGCTAGGAGGGGGAATTTGGAGTGTGTGTGTGTGTGTGTGTGTGTGTGTGTGGGGGGGGGGGGTGTACTCGTAGGGAAATTTGAGGAGTAGAGGATTTTTTCGAGGAGAGGAGACTTTTTTTGGGAGGGGCATTTGTGTTGGGGGGGGGGGGGATTTGGGGGATAGGGGCATAGATTTGTACAAAAATTGGGGATTTCAGCAGGGTGATGATTTGTACTGGAGGAATTTATGCTTAGGGTGTGACCATGCTCAATTTTTGGGGGGGATTTATGCTTAGGGTGTGACCATGCTCAATTTATTTTGGGGGGGGGGGATTTATGCTTAGGGTGTGACAATGCTCAATTTTTTTGGGGGGGGGATTTTTGCTGACACATAATGCTCACACATCTCGGGCATGTTTGCCCTGGACTCTAGGTGACCTTGTCCCGGCACTGCTCCCTATACTGTGTGCATCAATAGAAGCACACAGCCCCAAAGCCTAGGATGACAAGACACTCCCCTGCTCTTCCCTTCTCCAAGCTAACAGACTGACTGTGAACTGCACTGTCCACTTTTAACTCTTTCCTGTGAAGACTAGACGTTTAGAGAAGCAGTACTGCAACAGTAGGAGGCAGCAGCATTGAAAGCTGTAAGTGCTGAGGTAAGAATTTTTACAAAAAAGTTTACTGTGGAATGTTTATTTTATTGTGCTCAAAGTGTTAAACCAAAATACGCGGAGGGTTTAATACTACTTTAACTAAAATATAGAACGGCAAGGAGGGTAAAAATGTGAGAGCAACAATAAAAAGTACTTTTGAGTTACTGCTATAATTCTCTAGAGTTCCCCTTTAAGAAAATGTCTTATTTGAGAGGGAGATGAGTTTGCTTCGGCAGACAGCTGGAGACATCTCCTGATACCATTCACACTCATTCGCTTCAGCTTGCAACCAATTATTCACCATTTCCTTCCTAATGAGGAATCTATATTCCTGAATGAGATATTCAGCCCTTTCACTCATTTGCACAGGTATTACATTTATGCAGTTCTCTATTAATTTAACTTGAGAGTTAACCGTTTACGTTACAGGTTGGATGTCTTCTGGCTCACAACAGATGTCTTCCTTCCCATGATAACTTCATTACTTGCCATCCTTTCAAAAAAATTCAATGTATAGTTAGAAAGGAGCTATAGGGACCGTTGATGTATATTTAATCACTAGTTGGGATTAAAGCATTAGAACACAATGCATATTACAGTACTGGACCATATGCTAGTTTTCTAGATTTCAGTATTGAATGAACATGTGCATGTGTTGTAAGAGACAGCAGAAGCTAAAGTAATTGTTACATGAACCCTCTATAGTGAAAATATAGAAATAGGGTAAGACACAAAGGTATCCCATTGTAATTCCCTTTTTGGCCACTAGATGCCCCCATAGTCAGGAGTCAGAAGTGTAGGGTGGGACACAGAAGTGTAGGGTAGAAGTGTAGGGTAGGGCACAGAGGTATCCCATTATAATTCCTTTTTCGACCACTAGATGTCCTCAAAGTCAGGAGTCAGAATTGTAGGATGGGACACAGAGGTGTAGGGCAGAAGTGTAGGGTAGGACAGAGAGGTGTCCCATCGTAATTCCCATTTTGGCCACTAGATGTCCCCATAGTAAAAAGTCAGAAGCGTAGGGTAGGACACAGAGGTGTAGGGTAGAAGTGTAGGGTAGGACAGAGAGGTGTACCATTGTAATTTCCTTTTTGGCCACTAGTTGTTCCCATAGTAAAGAGTCAGAAGTGTAGGGTAGGACAAAGGAGGTGTAGGGTAGGACAAAGAGGTGACCCGCTGTGATTTCCTTTTTGGCCACTCGTTTTCTGAATAGTAAAAAGTCAGAAGCGTAGGGAAGGACACAGAGGTATAGGGTAGACCTGTAGGGTAGGACACAGAGGTGTCCCATTGTAGTTCTCTTTTTGGTCACTAGTTGCCCTCATAATCCAGAGTAAAAAGTGTAGGGTAGGACACAGAGGTGTAGGGTAGGAAGCAGAGGTGTCCCATTGTAGTTCTCTTTTTGGTCACTAGATGCCCTCATAATCCAGAGTCAAAAGTGTAGGGTAGGACACAGAGGTGTAGTGTAGAAGCAGCGTAGAAGTGTAGGGTGGGACGTGGAGATGTCCCATTGTAATTCCCTTTTTGGCCACTAGTTTTCCCCATAGTAAAGAGTCAGAAGTGTAGGGAAGGACACAGAAGTATAGGGTAGAAGTGTAGGGTAGGACACAGAGGTGTCCCATTGTAGTTCTCTTTTTGGTCACTAGATGCCCTCATAATCCAGAGTCAAAAGTGTAGGGTAGGACACAGAGGTGTAGGGTAGGAAACAGAGATGTCCCATTGTAATTCCCTTTTTGGTCACTAGATGCCCCCATAGTCTGGAGTCAGAAGTGTAGGGTAGGACACAGAGGTGTAGAGTAGAAGCAGGGTAGAAGTGTAGGGTAGGATGCAGAGATGTCTCACTGTAATTCCCTTTTTGGCCACTAGATGCCGCCATAGTCAGGAGTCAGAAGTGTAGGGTAGGACACAGAGGCGTCCCATTGCAGTTCTCTTTTTAACCACTAGATGTCACCATAGTCAGGAGTCAGAGAAGTCTTAGAAGTCAATAGAGTTAGATTCCAGCCCTGCTCCTGCTAGGAGAGGGGCACCCTAGGTAACGGTATATTAGGAGGGTCAAAAAGCTTTCTAGGTTAGTTGCCAAAGGTAGAGTGATTATTGTTTTTTTATGAGTGGGTAAATTAGACCAACTCATCATGTAGGCAGTTGGGCCTCATTTGTTTAGCTTCCCCTGTGGGGTGAAGCCTGGAGCGATGGAAGGACTGTATACGTTTTATGGACCTAGTTTTATCCCCGTTATGGGGTGCCTGACTCTAGGACACCCCCTCCTGTGTGTAATGGGACTGTCGTCTCTCCGTTCATGCCACATCTTTCTGAACTAGCTCGACTGTTTGTAACCAAAGCTGAGGACCACCATCTTCAAGAGACTATCTGCTTCTTTGCATTCAGTAAACTGTTAAAATGCATTCCTGGTGGGGATCCCACCTCTTCCAAACCTCTATACAGGGACATCTCCTGGAAATGAAACTTGTGCCCAAGGGGCAGAGACCAGTCCATTGGTGTAAGGTCTAAATGCTGTAGGTGTGCTGAGGATTGTTAACAGGTTCAGCATCAGGTAAAGCCTAAAAAAAGCCCTATTAACAAATAATGATCACTATACCCCAAAAGAAATGAAAACCCCCGAAATACCCCCCCCCCAAAAAAAACAAAAACAAAACAAAAGCTGAAACAGAAGAGCAGTTTGCTATGAATGGGACAGAAGCTTGAATTGCACTTAAATCAACCTCAAACAACAATTACACTGATCTACAAATTTTGGAAAATTATCAACCTCCGAGATAAAAATGTGCTAATTCTTACAAACTTTGAAAATATAAATTAGAAAACAGGTAATAAAGGGGCTGGTTGGATAAAGTTTTCAAGATATTTCACAATAAAGATTTATACACAGGTGAGTATATTTGCCTACAAGGGAGGGAAGTGTCTGATGACCATGATGCCTCCTAACTTCTCCACAAAGTACGGTAGAACAATGAAAATGGTACCACATGGAAGTGTATAAATTTATCTTCACTTTGAGACTAAATATCATTATCGAATTGTAATTTATCATTCTTTTATTGCAAGGTACATTTGTCTCGGTCAGATCTACGCATCATACAGTCACATCTGGTGGCTTGTGAAAGTGTCATTGCCTAACATTTCCAAGGAACAGTTGCGTGATATTTTCCCTCAGAAGCCAAGATGCTTCAAAACTGTGTAAACAACACAGATAACTACTGCTACATTTGTGACGATGTTACATTTGCATCACAAAAGTGCAGTATGACAGCAGGGATAAAAAAGGCATTCCACCTATAATTTGAATGCAAAATAGGGGATCAGGGCAAGAGTTAGGTCCCTCATAATTGGTGCATTACATGTGCAACTTATCTGCGTCATTGGCTAAGCAAGAAGAAAAAGTCCATGCTAGTCATTTGCAGAATTAATAAATTTGTTTAGTTTCCTTTCGATTCTGTATTTACATAAATTAGTTCAGATAAATTCCTTTAATTCATTTTCGGAATTTGTTTTGTCTATTAGAAATTGAATTGATTCAATTTCTCAGAATTTGGAAAATTTGTATTGATTCGAATTTCCTCCAACCTGCATTCGAATTAGAATGGAATCCCATTCGAATTCCATTCTAATCGAATTCCATTCAAAATTGAATTTATTCTATTCTGTTCGAAATTTGAATTTTAGAAGATTGTTATATTCTTATTCTTTCTTCTCCATTCTATACTATTGTTTTTTTTCTATTCTAGTCTTTTATTTTATGTTCTATTCTTTTCTTTTCTGTTATATTCTATTATTTTCTATTCTATTCTAACTCAAATTTTTATCTATTCGAAATCGGAATTTTCGGAAAAGTTATATTGTTATATTCTTTCTATTCTATTGTTTGTTCTATTTTGTTCTATTCTATTATTTTATTTTCTGTTCTATTCTTTTCTATTCTATTTGAATTTATTCTATTTGAAATTCTAATTTCAGAAGAAGGTTATATTCTCTCTATTTTATTCTATTCTATTCTTTTTTTCTATGCTATTCTTTTTTCTATTCTATTTTCTATTGTATTCAAATTTGAATTTCATCTATTCAAAATTCAAATTTCAGAAGATGGTTATATTCTTTTTATTTTATTCTATGGTATCCTTTATTTTCTAGTCTATTTTATTCTGTTCTTTTATTTTCTATTCTATTCTATTTTGTTTTGTTTTACCTTATTCTTTTATATTCTATTCTTTTATTTTCTATTATGTCCCTTTATTTTCTATTCTATCCCTTTTATTTTCTATTCTTTTTTTTTTTTTTTGTATTCTGTTCTGTTTTACTCAATTCCATTATATTCTTTTATAGTCCATTCAATTATTTTCTATTCTATTCCTTTATTTCCTGTTTTGTTTTTTTATTCTCTTTGGAAATTTGAATTTGATTCGAAAATGATTTGATTCTGGAAACCATTTGAATTTCATTCAAAAACGATTTGAATTCATATTTCGTCCAAAGTTTTGTTTCATTATTTTGGATTTTTTTAAATTCATTACTATTGTAATTTGGGATCTCGGATACATCCGAATTTCTGAATAACGAAAATTGTGTCCGAATTTCAATACGGAATGAAACTATTCCATGGCTTTCACAGTCACATTGTTGTGGAGGGAGCATGAAATTGTTACATAAAAAAAATAAAAATAAATAAATGTTGGCACCATTCTCATTGCTATATCACATTTTGCAGATAAGTTATTGAGCATAATCGCACATGCCCCTCGTAATTTTGAATTATTTGATGCAATTTTGACCCGAAGCTATATCTTGGAAACTCAAGCAAATTAATAGTCAAGACCTCATTTTTCTTTATTAGTGACCCAATTCTGGTAAAATGTATCTACTTTAATTTCCGAGGCTTTCTCCTTGTAGACCAGTGTTATCAACAAAAAAGTCTCCAATAATAATAATAACAACAAAAAAAATAACAAGGTGATTGCCCAAAGAGCTAGCAATTAGAATTACACTACAGTTTCCTCTATGCATTTTGTCTTCCTTCCTTTCGCTTTCTTTACAGTATCTTGTAGAGCTGCATGATTCTGGATAAAATGAGAATCATGATTTTTTTTGCTTAGAATAAAGATCCCGATTCTCGGCATAACATCATCTTTCATATTGTACAAAATAATTGGGAATTTGAAATACTGCTGCGCAAATACAGTGTGACATAAAATATTGAAATGGCTGCCATTTTATTCTCTAGGGTCTCTGCTAAAGAAATATATAGAATGTTTGGAGTTTCTAAATAATTTTCTAGCAAAAAATACTGAATTTAACTTGTAAGCAACAAGTGTCAGAAAAAGGCTCAGTCTTCAAGTGGTTAAATTGACCTCATTTACAAACCGAAGTTCAACCCTTTGATCTAAAAGAACCAAATGATACAATGTTTATAGTTATCTCCCAGCGCTTGCCGAGGATCTTTTTTTTTGATAGCTGTGAGTGAGCAGAGAGCGGCTCTGCATTGTATGAATTGTGGAAATTCCAGATTAACATCGTGAGGGGGGGTTGAATCGAGATCGTGATTTTCTAACAATTAATCGTACAGCTCTAGCATCTTGAGTATATTGATGCTTTGGCTGCTCTGTGCCCCCCATTGATGGTGCATGGACTGTTGTATCCAAAATCCCAAATTTTGGCCCCTCTAAGCCTGCTAACTATAGTTCAAAGATCATGCAGTGCATTATGGTTAAAAAAAAAAAAAACGCCTGGGCAAACTGGGACATAAATTGACCAGGACAATTAATTTTGAACATACAGGTTCCCAGCCTCATCCCTAGTGACTGGTTGCAATAGAAACTTCGTATTGGGGAGGAGCTTGAGTATGGCACCAGCAGGAAGCAAGTGCTAGGAGCTCCAGGAAAACTCACCCAGCCAATGTAGTGAGTGGAAAAGCCCACTTGCCCCCAAATCCCCGCACCGTCAGCCCTCAGGCCATACAACGGAGTGAGAAGGCATAGGTCGGGCTGGACCTCTTGTAGCGGCTCCTGGAGGCGCCCGGTGTCAGAGGCGGAGAGGAGGAAGCAGTGAGAGGAGGCAGGGGTGAGAGGAGAGGTGAGAGGACCACAAGAGCGAGAGACGCCGGAAGCTGGAGGGGAGAAGCCGGAGAAGCACTCAGAGGAGCACAGAGAAGCTCTGGTGGCAGGACCCGTGAGACCCGGTAGTTGGTAGAGGGTCGGGTGGCCAGGGCAGGCAACAGAAGTGAGCCAGAGGCAGAGCAGGAGCGCTCCAAATAAAGGGATACATAGCCTGAAAAAAAAGAGCCCCAACAGACCCTGAGTGGAGCCCAAGAAGGAGATACAAGAAAGAGACCCCCCCCCCTGCATAAAGAGGAGTAGATGTACATCAGAGTAAAAGTACAACGTATAAAGGGCTGAAGAAATTAGCAGGAGATCTCCTGAGGACTGAAAAACGAACCATCAACTGCCTCCAAACTGCCAGGTGCAGCAAGTCTCTGCAATTTACTACCCCCCTGAGTATTTACAGCTTACAAACTGTAAACTGTGTCTCTCACTTTTTTATCAACTTAAACCAACTCTTTGGCCAACTGTGTCTTACCAACTATAGACTGGCTGCTTATCTCCCCCCCCCTCAGTGACACTATTCTTCTTTATACACATTTGTATAAGATCGTATATAAAACGAGAGAGAAGAGACATTCCCATATATAGAAGCAGGAAAAATAAAAGGGAAAAAAAAGATGAAGGACAAAACAGTTAAAGGAGGGGGAGCGGTAAAATCACAAAAAACAAGTGCAAGCCCAGGATCAATAAAACATTTATGTCACAAGATGGGAGTAGCGACAAGATGACATTGGACAGTCAGGAACTTGGGCAAAACAGGGGACAGGAAACGGCAAGATTGGACAAAGCAGGCTATTGGGAAGGGGGGGACGGGACATGTATGCTTAGCCAATCAAGAGCAGATATTGAGATTGAAAGTGACTTTGAAAACATACAAATGGAAGAACAAAGATCAAACACCCAACTACCTACTACAAAGTCATAAATGGCAGACATGTCCTCAAAATGAGAAAACTCCTTAAAACTGACATGGCAAAAATTCAAAGAGACCTGGGCCAGATCTTAACAAGGGTAGAAGATACAGAAAGGAGACTAGACAATCATACATAAGTAATACAAGAGTTAAAAGATGAAATTAAAAATTTACGACTGGAAAAAAGAAACATGGCTTACAGATTAGAAGATCAGGAAAACAAGAACAGAAGGCAAAATCTAAGAATTCAGGGCCTACCAGAAAAGACACAAGGTGAGGATCTAAAGGAAATAATGAAAACAATATTCAACCCTTTGTTGGGAAGAACTATGTCAGATCCGTTAAAAAAAGAAAGGGTCTACAGGATCAGAATACCAGAAGGAATATCATCAGATACCCCAAGATATATAATAATCAGGTTCCACCATTATGAAGAAAAGGCACAAATATGGGGTTGCCTGAAGAATGTAGCACCATATGAAAGTGCAAATCTTCAGATCTTTGCTGATCTTTCACATGAAACACTAATGAGAAGGAGACACCTTAAACCATTGCTGGAGCAGATACGCAAATATATTATACAGCATAACCCTGCATGTCTGGTAGGCCGGATGGACGGTTGTTCAGCAAATCTTAGATTCCCAGACAAATTACATGACTTTTGTAAGAAACTTTCCAGTCCCATATATTCCAGATGGTCAGGGAATAGGAAAAAAAGTTTGACCCCAGGAGAAGACCAATGGCTACTGATCCCAAGAAAGAGCACAACATCAAAGAGATAATAGAATGGGGCATTAAGCAGACACATTGAAGAAAGTTTGATTCATACAGAGATTAGATGGGGAAGGCGGGGAAGAAAGGGTTACAGAAGTAAAAGGGTGGGTGGTTCCGGTTTCCTGGGAAGCTCTTGACCTTCCTCCCCAAGAGAGAGAGGGGGGGGGGGTTAGCAGGTGCACCCGACAGAGCACCACCCTAATTTAGAAAGAGTAGACGGGAGATAAAGACCTAACGGGAGAAAATAAGAGTCTACTCAAGACCAGAGTTGGCCAAGGTCTCAATGTATAGGAGGGGAAAGGGGGGGGGGGGGTAGCTGGTGGGTGGGTTAGGGGAAAGGAATGAGGGTGCCAAGCATTCAGATCACTCATCTTCTCTTGTCTCTCCTTCCACTCCAGTACGGGTACCCTCTCAGCGGCTTTAAGGAGCCCTCCCGACTCCTGTGCTCGTCTAAGGATGGGGACAGGAGGAAGGAGGGAGAGGGAATCATGGGAAAGTGGAAAGGGGAGAGACAACATGATAACATGAAGAGCAATAGAAAGAAAATGTCTCACGCTATGGGAAAAATTATTTAAAATGCGTTTAAGCTGCTGCCCCCTATCACAACGACCATGGTTGGTGGAGTCTGTAAGGTTTGTTATAGGAAGAAATAGGTGTGGCGCTGCTTGTTGAATATGTGCCTTAATGGTGTCTATGTATAACCCAAATTAATTGCCAAATACAAACATGAATATGTGCTAAAATATATATAAATTTCTAATAAAGTGACTTCACTATATTAGCAAATATTTTTGTGAATAAAGTGACGTGCTAAAAACTTAACAAAATCAAAATCCGTTCATAAAAAATCATCCAAAATTATTAGTGAGTCCATAAAGTGACATGTGCCTTTAAGAATTCCATATCCAGTGACAACAAAACTTTATAAAGGGGATTGGTGGTGTCCACTCGTGCTCCCCCTTTTCCACCTCACTCACCAGAGATTCTGCCCTGTTTAGGGGCAAGCCAGCATTCACAGCATTGTGTGGCTGTACACAATCTCCAAATGTATTCCACTCCTCCAGTTTCTATGTTTCCAGATCCCTCACATGGAGAGACATAAATCAAGCAAGCCCAATAGTGTAAATCCGTATGTGAACTTTAATTTAAATATGCCAAATTTGCACTCACATTTACAGCAGAAACCATGAGCATTTAAAATCAGGAAGTTCCGGGACGCCGATGCATTCCAGAGACCCGAAATCAGAAGTGACGCACTGATGCTGCAAGCTCTTCCCTACGCATTTCGTCACACTGACGTCATCAGGAGCGGCGCCATGTTGCGGCACTCCCGGACTTATATACACACCCGTATCCTAGCAACCTGAGGAAATGTGACCAGCGGCCATCTTTATGTTTAATCTTAACATCGCTGAGAATCTTAACCCTTTCTTATTATGTGTTTTCCTTTTTTGTTTACTGTATATGTTGCCTTTGTAAACCTTATTTTGGTCCTATGTTCCAGAGGGTGTCAGGGTACATTTAACATAACGTTTAACGTTTAAAAGTTTAACGTTAAAGCGGAGTTCCGGGCACAGAAATGATTTTTTGCTGAACATACCCCCGGGACAGTCAGGGCTAGCACATTCCACAATGGCTAGCCTCTGATCTGTCCCGGTTCGCACTTACCTTTTAGAAGAAATACTTACTTAGAAAATTTCTTCCACAGCGTTTCCATCTCTGTTGTGGGCAGCTGAAGCCGGCGCGGTCCTCTTCTCTGTCTTCTTCCGCGTCTTCGTGTCCCAGAATGCACTGCACCGGCCCCTCTTGTCACTTCCGGTGCGGCGCCGCATTCCTAAACAGCTTCTGGGGGAATGCGGCGTCGCCCGGAAATGACGAGCGGGGCCGGTTCCTGGGAGCTATGACGTTTAGCTCCCAGGAATCATCGCGAGGCAGGAAGTGACGGGGTGAGCCGCGGCTCCGAGGGAGGAAGCAGTCAGAGGTGAGTATTTACGATCTTCAATAAAAAGGTGAGTAAATAAAAAAAATAAAAATAACTATCCAATTCCTTTTCAGGTGAGCTCTACCTAGTGGAGGGGCACAAAAAAAAATTGTTTTTGTGCCCGGAACTCCGCTTTAATATTATGGGGACTTGTTATCCTTTAGGCCTGTGTCTTGTTAGTATGCCCCTTTATTATTGCTCCTTATTCAAACATTTGTGATGAAACAGTTTAGATCTATATCCATATTAAGACCTTCAGGTTGAAGAGTATTCAATAAAAACAATCCATTTAGTTTAGTTTTGTGAAACGTTTACCCTTTTATTATCCCTCCTCCAGTGTCCCCTTATCTTATCAATTTCCGCAAAAAGTCATCTATGGGGGGGTCTCTTTGGTGCCTTTCCCTAAAGTGTCTTGACAGGCTATGTTTGGTGGCATCACCCGGTACTGTTTTTTAGAGCTGGCGGTCGGCTTTCTGGAGATAACAACGGATGCAGCTTAGCAGCCACACGGCTGCTATCCCAGTGAGTGGGAGGGGACATCCGCCCTCTCCCCCGCACCTTCCCCTGCTCTGCCCGAGTCTCCCATCCCACCGGGAGACCCGAGAAACCAGCTGGCACTTCTGCCGGCTGGTTGGAGTCCCGAACAAAGCCCGATTCGGCTTCGATCAGGTCTCGGATCATGTAACCCGGAAGCGACATCACTTCTTGTTTACTCGGCTGCCAACGGCATTGATTTAAAAAAAAGTGTTAGTATTCAAAAATGCAGATTTTGACATTTTGAATACTTTGAAGTGCAGTGGAGAGGTTTGGGATCTATTAGACCACAGATTCATCCATAAAGAGTACCTGTCACTGCCTATTACTGTCACAAAGGATGTTTACATTCCTTGTGACAGCAATAAAAGTCATCAGATTTTTATTTTAAAAATAAAAAATAAAATAAATTAAATAGGAAATTTCTATTTTTTTTAAAGCGCCCCCATCGCCGTGAGCTTGCACACCAAAGTCAAAATTCATAAGTCACGCCTGCAGTGGCGGCCTGCCCATAGGGGGCGCCGCCCCCCCCCCCCCCCCAAAGAAAAGAAGAAGAAAAAAAAAGATAATAAAAAAAAAAAATAATAATTTTTAGCCCACTAGGGGCGCCGGACCACTAGGTGGGTATGGGGGGGGTTTCCACCGCATGTGCGGCGGACAGAGGTGCCGATTGACTGCCTTCTGGGGGTCATCGGGGCGCAGAGCAATGCGCCTCGACACTCCCCTCTTTTGTGATGAACTGCCTGTGATTGGTCCAGACTCCAGCCTGGACCAATCACACAGGAGGACATCCCGGGACCTGTGATGTGGCGCGTGGGGGCGGTGCATGCGCCAGTTACTGCGTCCCAGGCCGGCGTCACACGTCACAGGATCACCGTCCGTCCGACACCTTCCCGCCAGAGAGCCGCTCAACCGCGCATCAGGAAGAGTGCAGCGCAGGACTCAGGACGGAGAAGAAGTTGTTCCGGTGAGTCTCTAGTCCAGACAGTGAGTGACCAGAGTCAGACCACCCACCACCTGGTTCAGTTCCCGGCCCGGAACTCCGCACTCCACCAGTCCGCAGCCAGCCACTGCCAGGGGCCATTCTCAGAGACAGAGTGACTCAGACTGTCAGACAGACAGTGTCCGCATTTTTTGCCGCAAATTTTTCTTTTTGCGCCCCCCCAAAAATTTTGAGCACCAGCCGCCACTGCACGCCTGCAAATGTAAACGGTATTCAAATCACACATGTGAGGTATTGCCACGATCGTCAGAGGGAGAGCAAGAATTTTATAAAAAGACCTCCTCTGTCATTTTAAACTGGTAACTGTTAAAAATGTTTAAAGTGTCGTCATTTTTAAGTACCGTAGTTTGTCACCATTCCACGAGTGTGCGCAATTTTAAACCTTAACACCTTAGGTATGTATTACGCGACGTGATATCATCTTCCACAATGTAAAAAAAATTGGGCTGACTTTACTGTTTAGGGAGAAAGATATATAATAGATAGATACTCAGCAATATCCCTATATATATATAGTAGCGCAAACTTGTCAAGAAGCAAGTGCCAAAAAAATACTGTGCCCACTGCACAAAAGTCCGAAATGCAATAGATGTCACATAGGCAGCAGGAAAAAGTTCAGAAATGACTCAAACAGTCCATAATCCTTCACTCTATCTCCTGGGATGATAATGTACGAAGACGTGTTTCTCAAAAGGATCACCACCACCACCGTGCTCCAAGGGGGGAGGAGAATTGCCCACTCACCAGATGCTGTGGCCCAACCCACTTTCGTGTTTGAGCATTCAGGCTTATAATGATGGTCACTGGTCCAGAGTATCCACAACAGGAATCGCACCAGCGCAGTCAAAAAAAGCTCAGCAGCATATGGGGAGGAGAGAACATAATCCCAATAGCGTGATACCGTTTGAAAGGGTTTTATTAAATAAAATAAAACATAAGGTAACACACTCACATGTCTTGTATGTCATCCAACGCAAAAAAACAGTCACGAATAGGGGAGGGATGCCCTTCGGGAGATGATGTCCAGGCTCCACGCCGTGGACGCCGCGCCTTCTGGGTAATCCGAACTCCTCTTACACAGCCTGGTTACATCGCCTGGTCACGTGACCAGGCGATGTAACCAGGCTGTGTAAGAGGAGTTCGGATTACCCAGAAGGCGCGGCGTCCACGGCGTGGAGCCTGGACATCATCTCCCGAAGGGCATCCCTCCCCTATTCGTGACTGTTTTTTTGCGTTGGATGACATACAAGACATGTGAGTGTGTTACCTTATGTTTTATTTTATTTAATAAAACCCTTTCAAACGGTATCACGCTATTGGGATTATGTTCTCTCCTCCCCATATGCTGCTGAGCTTTTTTTGACTGCGCTGGTGCGATTCCTGTTGTGGATACTCTGGACCAGTGACCATCATTATAAGCCTGAATGCTCAAACACGAAAGTGGGTTGGGCCACAGCATCTGGTGAGTGGGCAATTCTCCTCCCCCCTTGGAGCACGGTGGTGGTGGTGATCCTTTTGAGAAACACGTCTTCGTACATTATCATCCCAGGAGATAGAGTGAAGGATTATGGACTGTTTGAGTCATTTCTGAACTTTTTCCTGCTGCCTATGTGACATCTATTGCATTTCGGACTTTTGTGCAGTGGGCACAGTATTTTTTTGGCACTTGCTTCTTGACAAGTTTGCGCTACTATATATATATAGGGATATTGCTGAGTATCTATCTATTATATATCTTTCTCCATATGTTTTAGTTAAGTAGCTGCATAGCCAATTTATTTATTGGTGAGTGGTCCTCATTTGAAGCGCTTGGGATAGCTTATACCTTTATTTGGTTTTCGTTGGGCATTTAAGCTGTCATATTATATGACTTTACTGTTTAGTTTTTTTTAATTCAGCGAAGTGTATTTTTTCCCATTGGTGGATGATCGCAGGATCCTCTCTATGGTAAAGGAAAACCCATTCACAACATCCAGAGACAAGTGAAGTAATACTCTCCAGGAGGAGCACAGCGGGACGTACCGCACAGTGGAACGCAAGCCGGAACACTCCGCTCGCCACTCTGCTAGTCAGCGGTTGTCTGGAATCTTGGAGCCATTTTTGAATACCCCATGTGGAAAATAAACTTTTAAAAAACGTATTACACCATCTGGAGCATATTATTTCTTTGCATAACCCTGACCCCACACCCTGAGGAGTGAAACCAGGTGGGGAGGGATCTAACCTGCACCCCACTTGGAGCGGCACAGGGGACCCCCTATTATTGGCCTGGAAGGCCTCCAAGCGTGTCTGGTCTTAGTGCTATACAGCACATAAGACCCACTATCTCTGGTAAGTGATTTAATTTTTACCATATGCCACTGGAAAAAGGAACCCACGCCACGAAAGTCACAAACTTTTTGTTGGACTCTATTTCTCACTATTAATAATCTTGCACAAATATTTGCCACAATATTTGCTACCATTATTTACTATTTATTATTCATCATATTTTTGTATTCTCTGAATTTTCCATATTTATTCATTATTTATTTATTATATATTATTTATTCACTTAACCTATATTTATACACTTATATTGCAATAGGTTATTACCAAGCGCTGTATATAGCCTAGGCTATTCTTTGACAAACATCCTCAGTGCCGGTTCACACATATGTGATGCGGGAACCCTGCGAATCCACTACGTCACACTGCGAGTTCCCACATCACACCCGACTCGCAGGCAGTTCACACTGCCATATGCGACTCGCTGGGGGTGTCAATACAAAGTTAATGACACCCCCAGATCAGTTTGCATATCACAGTGCGAACTGTCAGTTTCGGACAGGAATTGGATCGCATAGGTGTGAACCCTCATGCAATCCGATTCTGGTGAGAACCAAAAAAAGGGTCTTGTGCGACTTTGGTCCGAATGCGATGCAAATTCAGCTATACAATCTGTATGGCTGAGTTTGCAACGCACAGACATCGCATGTGATTTGCAGAGCAGTGCGCTCCGAATCACATGCGATGTCTGACATCGCATATGTGTTTGGAACGGCACTCAAAGCTGGAATCATGTCGGTACCGGCACTCCCTTCCCTCTATTCGCTATCGGTGATTGACGCAGGAAGGTATACGCAGTATCTCTATAAGGAGGAGTGCTGTCTGCAGCTGTAACCGGCTTCATGTCTGAGCTCACACCTGCTCCTGTCCCGGAGGCTTGTCAATGAATGAGTCAATAACTCGCAGCTCTGCAAAATTGTAAATGCCATTATCATAAAAATGTGCCTTTTGTGTGTGAATGGAATGATAGATGGTTAGTCTGTTGGCCGTAAACCCATCCCCCCCTACCCACCCCCACCCTCTTTAGAAGTAATTGAGATTTATACGGCTAAGAGCGTTTTTTCTTCATCACCCCCTTTATTATTATTTTTATTTACATATGAGCAAGTACTTGAAGAATTATAATTAACACTATTTCTAGTACAGTGTGTGCAAGCCCTATAAATAAACATTTGCTCCCTTCTTTTAGTCTGTTCAATATACAAATGACATCATTTTGTTATAGCTGTTTGATTAGTAAAAAAATACCTTTTGATCCTGCCAGAAATCTTGTGAGCTGATAACTTCCGCCGATCTCTGCCTGTGCTAACTGTTATCAGTTACATTGTTGTCAGATATCTCTGACTACAGAACACCTACAGTATATTATGGAGAATAGGAGACTGGGAGGCATTCTGTATCCTTACCCACTTGCCTACTGGCAGAGGCATAGCATGGGTTGTCAGCACCCTGGGCAAGGCATGTAATTTGCGCCCCCTAAGCTATGGACTTACCTATTCTCTGCTCCCTCCAGTCTGGTCACATGATCCTCTGTGTTAGTTGGCGGTGGCTGCAGGGGAGAGGAGAGAGCACTTGACAATGGCTGGTAAAGCCTGGAGTGGTGACATCACCCATATGTTCCTATGTCCCATTTGTTGTTGTGGTCACTTGCAGTGTTTTTTAAACCCTTCATAAAGGGGTTAATTAACAATAACACTGGTGCCACTAAAACAGCATCTAAGATCATTAACCCCTTCTTGCTGCACTTTACTGACTAACGATATTGTTAATGAATGAACCCACTGACCCCCACCAGGAGTTCACCAGTCCAGTTAACAGGAAAGAAAGCCGGCGGCAGGGGGTGAGAGAGAAATGGGGAGCTGAGAAAGGGGGCAGAGAGAGAGAGAGAGGGGGTGAGAAAGATGGGGAGTAAGAGAGAGAGGGGGCTGAGAGAGAGAGGGGGCGAGAGGGAGCGAGGGCGAGCTGAGAGAGAGAGAGAGAGTGGCTGAGAGAGGGGGGGGGGGCTGAGAGAGAGGGGGCGAGAGCGAGCTGAGAGAGAGAGAGAAAGAGAGAGGCTGAGAGAGAGAGGGGGGGCTAAGAGGGAGGGGGCGAGAGCGAGCTGAGAGAGAGTGAGAGAGAGGGGGGGGGCTGGCAGAGAGAGAGAGGGGGCTAGAGGGAGTGAGGACAAGCTGAGAGAGAGAGAGGGGCTGAGAGAAAGAGAGGGGTTGAGAGCAATGTTCCCTCTAATTTTTTACTGTGCTGAGCAAATAAAAAAATTTCTGAGCACAAACCTTTAGACTGAGCAATGGGGGGGGGGGGGGGGGGGGGTACTGCTGGCGGATACTGCTGGTGGGTACTACTGGTGGGAAACGCTGGCTGGTACTGCTGGTGGGTACTGCTGGTGGGTACTGCTGGCTGGTACTGCTGGTGGGTACATCTGGCTGGTACTGCTGTGGGTACTGCTGGCTGGTACTGCTGTGGGTAGTGCTCACTGCTGGCTGGTACTGCTGATGGGTACTGCTGTTGGGTACTGCGGGCTGGTACTGCTGGCTGGTACTGCTGTGGGTATTGCTGGCTTGTACTGCTGGTGGGTACTGCGGGCTGGTACTGCTAGATGGTACTTCTGTGGGTACTGCTGGCTGGTACTGCTGTGGGTAGTGCTCACTGCTGGCTGGTACTGCTGATGGGTACTACTGTTGGGTACTGCGGGCTGGTACTGCTGGCTGGTACTGCTAGTGGGAAATGCTGGCTGGTACTGCTGGTGGGTACTGCGGGCTGGTACTGCTGGCTGGTACTTCTGTGGGTACTGCTGGCTGGTACTGCTGTGGGTAGTACTCACTCCTGGCTTATACTGCTGTGGCTACTGCTGACTGGTACTGCTGGTGGGAAATGCTGGCTGGTACTGCTGTGGGTACTGCTGGCTGGTACTGCTGTGGGTACTGCTGGCTGGTACTGCTATGGGTACTCCTGGTGGGTACTGCTGGCTGGTACTGCTGGTGGATTCAGCTGGCTGGTAGTGCTGGTGGCTACTGCTGGCTGGTACTGCTGGTGGGAAATGCTGGCTGGTACTGCTGGTGGGTACAGCAGCTGGCTGGTACAGCTGGTGGGTACTGCTGGCTGGTACTGCTGGTGGGTACAGCTGGCTGGTACTGCTGGTGGGAAATGCTGGCTGGTACTGCTGTGGGAAATGCTGGCTGCTACTGCTGTGGGTAGTACTTACTGCTGGCTGGTACTGCTGTGGTTACTACTGTGGGTAATGCAGGCTGGTACTGCTGTGGGTACTGTTGTGGGTACTGATGGCTGGTACTGCTGTGGGTAGTACTCACTGCTGGCTGGTACTGTGATGGCTGGTACTGCTGGTGGGAAATGTGGGCTCGAGACACAGCAGCTGGCTGGTACAGCTGGTGGGTACTGCTGGCTGGTACTGCTGGTGGGTACAGCTGGCTGGTACTGCTGGTGGGAAATGCTGGCTGGTACTGCTGATTGGTACTGATGTGGGTAGTACTTACTGCTGGCTGGTACTGCTGTGGTTACTACTGTGGGTAATGCTGGCTGGTACTGCTGTGGGTACTGATGGCTGGTACTGCTGTGGGTAGTACTCACTGCTGGCTGGTACTGTGCTGGCTGGTACTGCTGGTGGGAAATGCGGGCTCGAGACACATGATGACATAAACTGGAAGAAGCATGCTGCAGAGCCGATCGATCTCTGTCTCGGTCAGTTCTGACAGTCTGAGTCACAGGCGGAGTGATATCAAATGCACTCCGCCTGTGACTCAGACAGTCAGGATGGAGCCGGAACTATACAGGAAGCATTGGCTCCGTCCTGACAGCTCAGCTGACAGCCGGGATATCGCGCAGCACTTGCGGGTGTCAGGGAGCCGCAGGCCACATACGGAAGACTTGGTATGTCTGAGTATGCATCGCACACTAGCACATTATGTGAAATTTACCTGAAAAAGAAGCCCTCCAGCGATGCCACTGCCACTGGAGGCCGCTTTCATCTTCACCTGGTCTTCCTTCCAGGTCCACCGACTCCAGCTGTGTGACTGGCTAGAGCCGCAATGACTTCACTCCTGCACTTGCACGGGGGAGCCTCTGTTTATGGCACAGGACTCTGAAAGAACGGTGCGGGTGGCCGTTCCTTCAGAGCGCATGCGCTGGTAAGGTCACTGGCTACATATACATACATACATATATAAAGCAGCCCCTCATTACCCTCATTATTTCATTTTTTTTTATTGAAAGAACAAAAAGAGAGAAAAACAAATATAATAAAAAGAATCAATTTCCTACTCTAAAATAGTTTGCCTTCATTTTTTAAACTTTGTTAAAAAGTGGCGAATACAAGTATTACCTATTCTGACCTTTTGTGAATTAGCTCCTCGGAGCATTAGAACATTAGATCCAAAGGCTTGTGACGCAAACGACACGCCATATCTCCCACTTGTTTTCCAACGCCATTATCCGAGACTGTAAAAGTCTTAATACGCAGAGTAAAATTCCCTGTGATTGATAGGGGGGTCGGAGACGTTCTATTAGCTGTAAACAAGCGCTGGTGGGATCAGGGCCGGTGCAAGGATTTTTGGCGCCCTAGGCAAAATAAAAATTGCCGCCCCCCCCCCCCCCCAAAGCACAAAAAGCCATAATGTAAAATATGTAAACAGGGCCTTCAATTCACGTTATTCTTAACTTTTACACTGCCTGGACTGCCCACCACATATTTACTGCGGTTCTGCGACAGGCTGGCCCTCAAGCGCAAAACGGCGTAGACCTACGACAGTCGCTCACCTGCAGCTATGAGCTGTGAGCGCCTGTAGTCCCGGTTCACATTTGTGCGATGCGGGAATTCTGCGAATATGCAGCGTGATCCCGCATCACATCCGCACCCCTGGCAGTTCACACTGCCATATGTGATACGCAGGGGGGGGTGTCAATTAAAAGTTAATGACACCCCCAGATCAGATTACATCTCGCAGTGCAAACTGCATGGCTGATTTTGCACCGCACAGAGATCGCATGTAATGAAGGAGCAGTGCGCTCCGAATTACATGCGATCTCTGTGATCGCACTAATGTGAACCGGTCCTAAGTGCCGGTTCATATTATTGCGGCTGTGGTGATCGCATGTAATGTCGGAGCGTACTGCTCCTTCATTACATGCGATCTCTGTGCGGTGCGAATTCAGCCATGCAGTTTGTATGGCTAAATTCGCACTGCACCCGCAGCAAAGACGCACAGGACCCTTTTTTTTCAGCCGCATCAGGATCGGATTGCATGGGGGTTCACACTTGTGCGATCCGATTCTGTGCTAACTGTAAGTTCTGGTTCATACTTGTGCGATGCGGGAAGGCTGCGAATATGCAGCCTGTTCCCGCATCGCAAACGCACCCCTGGCAGTTCACACTGCCATATGCGATACGCTGGGGGTGTCAATGAAATGTTAACGACACCCCCAGTTTGATCGCATATCGCAGTGCGATCTGACAGTTCGCACAGAATCGGATCGCACAAGTGTGAACCACCATGCGATCCGATCCTGATGCGGCTGAAAAAAAGGGTCATATGCGTCTTTGCTGTGGGTGCAGTGCGAATTTCAGCCATACAAAGTGTATGGCTGAATTCGCATCGCACAGCCGATCGCATGTAATGAAGGAGCAGTGCGCTCCGAATTACATGCGATCGCCGCAGCCGCACATATGTGAACCGGCACTAAAGATCGCACTGCGATATGCGATCAAACTGGGGGTGTCGTTAACATTACATTGACACCCCCTGTGTATCGCATATGGCAGTGTGAACTGCCAGGGGTGCGTTTGCGATGCAGGAACATGCTGCATATTCGCAGCCTTCCCGCATCGCATAAGTGTGAACCGGACCTTAGGCAGAATACAATAGGGAGCCGAGCACAAGACAAGAGAAGTAGAGAACATTTTTTAAAACAGCCACAATAAAACAATTACAGTATACTCCATCCCAAGGATAAATGTAATGTTACCCCTCCTCCCTCACTGAATATACCCATTTAAAATGCACATTTTCACTCACGTTTTTATATGTGTTTAAAATGGCACCAGGTGGTCGGACAGGTCTTCTTCTCCTCTTCCTTCTCTATCTTCCTGGATCTGGTGGTCTGGCCGGGGGCGGGGACTGGTCCTTCTTGCACTATCTGCTGCTCAGCCTCTGATTCAAAATGTGTTCCTTCCCGCTCTGCGCCCGCCTGGTCTCCTCCCCCCGCCCGCCCGGTCTCCTCCCCCCGCCCGCCCGCTCGATCGCTCTCTCGCTCTCCTCCCCGGCTCCCCCCGCCCGCCCGCCCGCCCGACGTCATTGGCAGGCAGGGCAGGGGAAACCTCCACTGCAGACTGTGATGCAAAGGCAAGCCTTCAGACGCTGAAGGCAGGCTGGAGCCTGGAAGCCAGGAGAGGAGACCTACGTCACGCCGCACGCGCAGCGCTGCCTGTCACAGTCTGTGTGTGTGACAGAGAGACATGATGATTTGAATTGAGCCGAGCCGAGGGCGCAGCCGCCCGCCGAGGCCGAGCCGAAAGCAGCACAGCAGCAAGAGGGGCGCCGCGCCGCCCGGCCGGCGGCATACAGTCATTGCGGACAGACAGTGCAGCAAGTGAAACAAGTAAATGCTGGCGCCCCCCTGCTGAGTGGCGCCCTAGGCGACTGCCTGGGTCGCCTTACAGGTGGCGCCGGCCCTGGGTGGGATAAGCACCTAATTTGGTTGCGTGCAGTTTCTGGCTCCTTGGGGAGAGCTGAAAGGAGGAAGGAAAATTAGAGATCAGAGCTACGGTTCGCCTTCACTTACATGAGAGGTAGACGTTTCAAACACAAAACAATATGGGAAGATTACCCTGGCTTCCCGACTGCCGCAGAGAAAATGCTTTATTTGTTTTGAGTTTAATAAAAGCTGCACAATATGGAACACTAAATCACCAAAATATGTCGAACATTGGCATATCGTGTCTGCTATTGTCTAGAAGCACGCTGTCTGCACAATTTTGTAATTTGGGTTATATATATATATATATATATATATATATATATATATATATACATATACATATATGTATATATACAGTATATGTGCATATATATATACTGTATATATATGTATATACACAATGACTTGAAAAAGTATTCACACCCCTTGAAATTTTCCATATTTTGTTACAACCGAAAAAGTAAATGTATTTTATTGGGATTTTATGTGATAGACCAACACAAAGTGTCACATTATTGTGAAGTGGAAGGAAAATGATAAATGGTTTTCAAAATGTTTTCCAAAAAAATATGTGAAAAGTATGGTGTGCATTTGTATTCCTGTGAGATGTTCAAAGCTTGGGATATTTTTTTTAAACCTAACCCTGCTTTAAACTTCTCCACAACTTTATACCTGACCTTTCTGGCAAGTTCCTTGGCCTTCTCTAACAAACCTCTGAGGGCTTCACAGAACAACTGTATTTACACTGAGATTAAATTACACACAGGTGGACTCTATTTACTAATTAGGTGGCTTCTGAAGGCAATTGGTTCCACTAGATTTTAGTTAGGGGTATCTGAATACAAATGCACACCACAGTTTTTACATATTTATAAAAAGTTTTGAAAACCATTTATTATTTTCCTTCTACTTCACAATTATGTGCCACTTTGTGTTGGTCTATAACATAAAATCCCAATTAAATACATTTACGTTTTTGGTTGTAACATGACAAAATGGGGAAAATTTCAAGGGACTTTTTCAAGGCACTGTATATATACTGTGTGTACACATATATATATATATATATATATATATATATATATATATATATATATATATATATATATATATATGTATATGTATATGTATATGTATATATATATATGTATATATATATGTATATATATGTATATGTATATGTATATATATATATATATATATATATATATATATATATATATATATATTACTAGTTCTTTGGCTATCTACCATAGTGTCCCATGTTGGCTTTCGATAAGACCTCTACTCCAGGGTGACCAGACATCTCCAGTCTCTGGGGACAGTTCCCAATTTAGGGGAATGTGCCCAGAAACCAGAAAAAAAAAATGTCCCCAATTCCATCCCTGGTTAAAAGAAAGCATTTCTGATTTCTTTCCAGCTTTAATAACTGCGTCCCTGGCACGGTGTGGTTGCAGGGTAATCCAATCTAGGAGGATATGGATTATTTGGTGCCTTGCCTCTGCTTGTGATGGTGACCTGTAGTGTATACCCATCCCTGCATCCTTGACCTAGAGCAAAGTAGGCTCAGGTGTTATTAAACCATACTCCTTTAAGCCCCTCCCACTATAAGCACAATATGGCTACACCCAACATTTTGTGTGGCACACGTCGCATGCTGTTATTATCCCCACCCATGCTCTGCCCAGACGCATCCTCCCCAATAAAAGTGGGCGTGGTCATTAAGGTCTCCCCAGGTTTTATTATGAAAATCTGGTCACTATATCCTACAAGGACCTGCCTGATTTAAATATTCCTTCTGTTTTAAAGCGCCGGTATGACCCAATGACCCCTTGGGACAACTAGTATTTTCAGAAAGGGCAGCCCACATGTCATAGCTTCCAACTGTCTTTCATTTGGGACTGAACTCCTCTGCCCCTCTTCCTCCCTCAAATGTCCCTCTTTTTGCTCTGTTGTATACATCTGCATTATTAAATGTACTAATTGACTGCCAACAATGTTTCATTTGCACTAAACCAACTTTTCGCAAACTTTTTTTTACCCCAGAAGAACCTTTGAAATAATTTTCAGGTCTCAGGGAACTCCTGTCCTGCTAAAACCAATTCATTGATGGGTCAGTGAGAAAAATCTCCCCTACATCTGTGGCTAGTGGGAAGAATAATAATTTTATTGGTGGTCAGTGGGTAGACTATTCCTTGCATTGGTGGCAAGTGGGAAGAATGTCCCTCACATTGGTGGCCAGTGAGAAGAATATTCCTTGCATTGGTAGTCAGTGGGAAGAATACTCCTGTTTATGGTGGCCAGCAGGAAGGCTATTCCTTACAATGGTAGTCAGTAGGAAGAATGCTCCTGTTTTTGGTGGCCAGTGGGAAGAGTACTCCATACAGTGGCGGCTGGTGCTCAAAATTTTTTTTGGGAGGTTTGCAAACAGAAAAATTTAATAGGCATTGCTTTGCGGCAAAAAACGCAAAAAATTGCGTGACTTTGAGGTCGCAAAAGTGTGAAAGGGGCCTTCAGTAATTAAGGTATAGTGTGCCCCCTTTCAATGCAGAGAGACCAGCGTGCCCCCTTTCAATGCAGAGAGACCAGCGTGCCCCCTTTCAATGCAGAGACCAGCGTGCCCTCTTTCAATGCACAGTGACCCCCCTTTCAATGCACAGTGACCAGCGTGCCCCCTTTCAATGCACAGTGACCAGTGTGCCCCCTTCAAAACAGTGACCAGCGTGCCCCCTTCAAAACAGTGACCAGCGTGCCCCCTTCAATGCAGTGACCAGCGTACATGCCCCCTTTCAATGCAGTGACCAGCGTACATGCCCCCTTTCAATGCAGTGACCAGCATACATGCCCCCTTTCAATGCAGTGACAAGCGTACATGCCCCCTTTCAATGCAGTGACAAGCATACATGCCCCCTTTCAATGCAGTGACCAGCATACATGCCCCCTTCAATGCAGTGACCAGCATACATGCCCCCAATGCAGAGATCAGCGTGCCTGCCCCCTTCAATGCATTGACCAGCGTAAATGCCCCTTTCAATGCAGTGACCAGCGTACATGCCCCCTTTCAATGCAGTGACCAGCGTACATGCCCCCTTCAATGTAGTGACCAGCATACATGCCCCCTTTCAATGCAGTGACCAGCATACATGCCCCCTTTCAATGCAGTGACCAGCATACATGCCCCCTTTCAATGCAGTGACAAGCGTACATGCCCCCTTTCAATGCAGTGACCAGCATACATGCCCCCTTTCAATGCAGTGACCAACGTACATGCCCCCTTTCAATGCAGTGACCAGCGTACATGCCCCCTTTCAATGCAGTGACCAGCATACATGCCCCCTTCAATGCAGTGACCAGCATACATGCCCCCAATGCAGAGATCAGCGTGCCTGCCCCCTGCAATGCAGTGACCAGCGCACATTCCCCCAATGCAGAGATCAGCGTGCGTGCCCCCTTCAATGCAATAACCAGCATACATTCCCCCAATGCAGAGATTAGCGTGCGCCCCCTTACTTACCTGGAGCAGCAGAGGCGGCGGCGGGCAGCTTCTCCTCAGTACCCCGGCGCGGCTTCTCCTCAGTCCCGGTGGCGCGTCTCCTCCAGTCCTCCCGTTCCCGCCTCCTCCTCGGCCAATGGCATGGGGTTTGCCTTGCGGCCAATCAGGAAGCGCATATCGGACGCGTTTCCTGATTGGCCAGGAGGAGGATCGGTGTGACAATAGCAAATTTTCATTCGCTATTGTCACACAATGGTGGGCTTGGGGCGCACTGCTCTGCGCCCCGGCTCCAGCCTTTGCATCACCCTATTAGAGCCTCTGGCTCTAATCAGGTGATTAAAAAAAAAAAAACCATTAAGCCCCATGTGTCAAGTGCCCCTGCATGCAGATTAGGGAGACGGACACATGGATGGGGGGGGGGGGGGGGGGGGCGGCGCCCCTGCGCCCTCAATACATCAGCCACCACTGACATACTGACAAAAATGCTCCTTTTATTGGTGGTTAGTTGGAAGAATATTCCTTGAATTGGTGACCAATTGGAAGAATGCTCCTTACATTGGTAGTCATTAGGAAAAATGTGCCTTACATTGGTGGTCAGTGGGAAGAATGCTCCATATATTGGTGGTCAGTGGGAAGAGTGCTCAATACATTAGTGGTCAGAAGGAAAAATGCTCCTTTTATTGGTGGTTATTATGAAGAATATTCCTTGCATTGGTGGCCAATGGGAAAAATGCTCCTTACATTGGTGGCCAGTAGGAAGAATGTACCTTATATTGGTGGTCAGTGGGAAGAATGCTCCTTACATTGTTGGTCAGTGGGTAAAATGCTCCTTACATTGGTGGCCACTCTCTATTGCACAGTGGCAGGTGATATGGTCCCAAGCGGCTAAAAGTTCTATGTGCATGTTATATAAAGAAAACTCCCAAAATTCTCTTTTTCTGGTATATGATGCCAACTCGCTTGCACGCTATACATCCAATAGCCTCAGATCGCTGCTGGAGGTGTCATAGGGACCGGGGTACGCTGCTACATATTTACTGGCAATGCCCACTCTTGCAACATTATTGGCGCTCAGTCCAAGACCTTCTTCACCGCTTACTCGAGGTTGATATGCCCCTCGACCTTAAAACGTTTCTCCTGGGATTACTCCCTCCTGGGCTGTTAGGCCCAGCCCAAAAACTAGCCAGCCATATATTGACCGCCACCAAATGTCTAATAGCACTTCATTGGAGGGGTCAATCTCCCCCCTCCCTTTTGGAACTTTATGCTAGAATCAGACATAGAAAGGATGGAGGCCATGATGGCTCGTCTGACTAACAAGATGGAGCGCCATCATGTGATCTGGGAGCCCTGGCAGCTAGCGACATATCCCCCTTAAACCCCATTGCTGGGAGAAGCGATGGGGGTAGGGCTACCTCCCCCCCCCACTGTTTGAGGCTGCCAATTTCTGTGGGGTCCAGCAGTGATGGGCCAAATCTCCAAAACCCTTCTTCTCCCCTCCCCCCCCTTTTTTTTTTCTTTCTCTCTCTCTCTCATCCCTCTTCTCCTCTTCCTTTCCCTTTCTTCCAAAACTCTATAATCAATATCATCTTTCCCTTTCTAGGATGAAGGCTGCTATAAGCAACTAAACATGCTCTCCCTATAGTATTATATGACTGCTATGCGCTTTGTTCTCTATGACGCATGTCTACACTCCTTGGAATTTCGAGTTTTTGATGCAATGTCATGCAGCCCACTCTGCCAAGTAGCGTTGGTCCTGAATTTTTGAAGGCATAATAAAATGGATGGTCAGTTAGCCATAGTGGTGCCTACGACAGTGAGTTCCAGCATCCACGGGGATCCCACAGGTATGACACATACATACATACATTGCTCCAAGCTAGACCAATGTCAAAACTACCATACCTAAACTTCAGCTTTAAGAATTGATCTCATGCAATCTGCCTAAATGATGGCCCCAAACCCCATGTTGCTGATAACAGCCAACCAAATCCCATTTCTAACCTGCTAGTTCTCCACACTTACCTGAAGTTTTAATGGAGGCACCTGATGAAAGATGAAACAACAAAACAGTACAATGTCCAAAAAACATCTGCTGGTGGTGAATACAAAAGAGCCCAACTGAGAATCTATGAATAGATTTACATGTATTAGAGTTTGTTCTCCTGATTATCTGCCAAGAACCATACGCTCCTGTAATTAACCTAGCCAAACATTAATAATGCTCCGCTCTCTAGTACTTACATCCAACAAAAGGTGCATGACTGCTCTGCCGTCTTCACAGAATAAATTTAATCTCACAGCGCAATGCTGGATAAAAATAAAAAATCATCAGAACAAATATTGTTGTTTGCACTTTACTAACTGTAATTTCAAGCAAGGAGACTTTTTAGTGAAGTGTTTGAAAATTTGAATTAGGAAGAGTGGACAAAATTTTGCTATCTTTGAAGTGAGCAGCAATTTATGGAAAATAAGGTAGAGATTACCGCCATGGAGGTAAACTCGGGGGGGCATACAAATAAGCATGGCATTAAAAAAACGTAATGACATGGGGGCTCCCATTAATGATCTGCTTCTGAAAATGCCAGTTAGCTGGCTTCAGTATTTTTAGAGTCATTAACAAGAAATGCCAGTAAGCCTGGGTATCAAGCTGGTCGCCCAACTATTTACGCTTACAATGCAACAAGATTTCTCCCAAGGGCTTAAGTGCCGGTTCACACTATTACGACTTGCCAGGCTACTTGGTCAGCCTGGCAAGTCGCGCACCGTCAGGTCCATTGAGTAGTACAGGACCCGTTCTAATAGGAGCGACACAAGTCGCTCCGACTTAGAAAAAGGGTCCTGTAATACTTCGGGGCAACCTGGAGGCGACTTGCATAGACATTCATTTTATGAAGTCCGTGCAAGTCGCGCCGAAGTCGCGGTGCACAGGACTTCCCAGGTCGCCCCCTAAGTCGGAGCGACCTAATGTGAATGTAGCAAGAAATTCAAACTATTTCACAAAAAGTGTAGGATAAAGATCTCTTTATTGGTACAAATATTAAAATGAAAATTCCAAAAAGAACACACTATTCAAAATATGAGCTCTGGTCTTTTTACCCCAAATACAATTACAAGGAATAATGTCCTTAACCACTTAAGCCCTGGAGGATTTTCCTGCTCAAAGACCAGGGCCTATTTTGCGATTCGGCACTGCGTGACTTTAACGGACAATTGCGCGGTCGTGCGATGATGTACCCAAATTAAATCGACGTCCTTTTTTTCCCACAAACAGAGCTTTCTTTTGATCACCTCTGTGATTTTTATTTTTTGCGCTATAAACAGAAAAAGAGCATACATTTTGAAAAAAGAACAATATTTTTCACATTTTTTTATATGAAATTCCCAAAAAAAAACAATTTAGGCCAATTTGTTTTCTGCTACATATTTTTGGTAAAAGAAAATCGCAATAAGCGTATTTTGATTGGTTTGCGCAAAATTTATTGCGTTTACTAACTAAGGGAAAGATTTATGTAATTTCTATTGTTTTTTTTTTAAACGAGTAATGGCGGCGATCTGCGATTTTTTTTGCGGGACTGCGACATTGCGGCGGACAGATCGGACCCCTGACTTACATTTTTGACACTTTTGGGGGTACCAGTGACATTACTGCAGTAATCAGTGCTATACATATGCACTGTTACTGTAAAAATGACACTGGCAGGGAAGGGGTTAACTTTATTAGTGATCAAGGGGTTAAGTGTGTCCCTAGGGGCGTGATTCTAACTGTGGGGGGCGTGGCTTGTGATGTAACAACAGAGACATACAATCCTACATAGCAGGATCGTATGATCTCTGAAGTTACATCAGGGAGAATGACAGGCGGCTTTGTTTACATCAGCCCCCTGCCTTTCTCCCTCTCCAGCGGGAGATCGCGAGTGACCGGCGGACATCGGAGCCGCCGGTCACTTGCGCGGGGATGTGCGGGAACGAGCGGGGCGCGCTCGCCCCCTAGAGGCTCCTGGGCGAGCGACGTAGCCCTACGTCGGTTGGCCCAGGAGAGCCAGACTGCCGCAGTAAATAGTCGTGCGGCAGTCGGCAAGTGGTTAAAATATAGCAGGTAATATGTGGGAATTTCCAATTCAAATTTCCTGCTCAGAAAATTCCAATGCCTTTCCATTACACTTATCAGGATCTTTCTCAGGGGGATTAGGACATCTAAATGAAGAGCATATAATGTTATAACATTTACATGATTACTACATAACATTTTCCTTTATTTGTTCTCCATTTAATTATACCTTTTACCACTTGCCGACCGCCGCCCGACTATATATGGCGGCGGTCAGCCCCTCCCAGGCAAAGTGATGTACCGTTAAGTCACTAGCCTGGGAGCCAATAGGGGGCGAGCGTGCGCCGCCGGAGCAAGAGTGGAGAGAAGAAAGCCATTGTTGAAAGAAATAAAAAGTCCAGTTTGCAGTTTGTGAGAAGCCATGTGGAGGACACAGCAAACATGTGGAAGAAGGTGCTCTGGTCAGATGAGACCAAAATTGAACTTTTTGACCTAAAAGCAAAACGACATTTGTGGCTTAAAACTAATACTGCGCATCGTCCTGAACACACTATCCCCACCGTGAAACATGGTGGTGGCAGCATCATGTTGCAGGGGTGCTTTTCTTCAGCAGGGACAGGGAAGCTGGTCAGACTCGATGTAAAGCTGGATAGAGCCAAATACAGGACAATCTTAGAAGAAAACCTTCTGCAAATTACTTGAGACTAGGGTGGAGGTTCACCTTCCAGCAGGACAACGACCCTAAACATACAGCCAGAGCTACAATGAAATGGTTTAACCACTTACCGCATACTAACGTACCCATACGTCGGGTAACTTTGCGGGGTTATATCGGGATGATGCCTCTAGCTAGAGGCACCATCCCGGGAACCGTGGTTTGAAGCTGACGGTCGGCTTTCAGTCAGTAATGACCGATGCGGCTCGGGAGACGCTCGATCGTTACCCAGGTGAGCGGGAGGGGACATCCCCCCCCTCCCGCCGCCTTCCGTGGCTTTGCTCGGGGCTCCCGTCCCACCGGGAGCCCCGAGCACCCAGCCGGCACGTCCGCCGGCTGGATGGAGTCCCGATGAATGCCGGAAACGGCATCGATCGGGTCTCCGATGACGTAACCCGGATGCAGCGTCCATGAAGTCACTTCCGGGTTACTGTGCTGCAAAAGGCAGCAAATTTATAAAACGGCTGTATGCAAAAACGCCGTTTTCAGCGTTTTGCATGCATGGAAGTGTAGTGGAGGGGTCTAGGGTCTTTTAGACCCTCAATCCCTCCATAAAGTGTACCTGTCACTATATATTGGTGTCACAAGGGATGTTTACATTGCTTGTGACAGCAATAAAAGTGATCAGATTTTTTTTTTTTTTTTTTTAAAAACCTGTAATAAAGTTAAAAAAAAAGAAAAAATAAATAGGAAAAAAAAAATGTAGCCGCCCCCATCACCGTTAGTTCGCGCACAAAAAAAAACGTATACGCAAGTCGAGCCGCGAATGAAATCGCTGTTCAAACCACACATGTGAGGTATTGCCGCGATTGCCAGAGCGTGGGCAATAATTAAAAAAAAAGAGCTACACTCTAACTCTAAACTGGTAACCGTTAAATAAATTTAAACGTCGCCGATTGAGATCTCTATTGACCGTAGTTTGTCGCCATCCCATGGGGGGGGCGCAATTTTAAACCATAACATGTTGGGTATCTATTTACTCGGCGTCACATCATCTTTCACAATATACAAAAAAATGGGCTAACTTTACTGTTTAGTATTTTTTAAATGCAGTGAAATGTGATTTTTCACATCTTTTCCAAAAAAATGGCATTTTAAAGACCACTGCGCAAATACCGCGTGATAAAAAATTTTGCAATGACCGACATTTTATTCTCCAGAGTCTTTGCTAAAATATATATATATATATATATATATATATATATATATATATATATATAATGTTTGGGGGTTCTAAGTAGTTTTCTAGGAAAAAATACTGGTTTTAACTTGTAAACAAAAAGTGCCCGAAATAGGGCTGGGGCTTAAGTGGTTAAGTCAAAGCATATTCATGTGTTAGAATAGCGCAGTCAAAGTCCAGACCTAAATCCAATTGAGAATCTGTGGCAAGACTTGAAACTTGCTGTTAACAGACGCTCTCCATCCAATCTGACAGAGCTTGAGATATTTTGCAAAGAAGAATGGGCAAAAATATCCCTCTCTAGATGTGCAAAGCTGGTAGAGACATCCCCAAAAAGACTTGCAGCTGCAATTGCAGGGAAAGGCGGTTCTACAAAGTATTGACTCAGGGGGGTGAATACAAATGCAGCCACACTTTTCACGTATTTGTAAACAATTGTGAAAAACATTTATCATTTTCCATCCACTTCACAATTATGTGCCACTTTGTGTTGGTCTATCACATAAACCCCCCCCCCCCCCAAAAAAAAAAAAAACATTTATGTTTTTGGTTGTAACATGACAAAATGTGGAAAATTTCAAGGGGTATGAATACTTTTTCAAAACACTGTAATTATACCCTTGGACTTTTTTTATACATATGTACAGTATATTTTGCAGACATGATACCAGCTCCATACATGTCCCCGTAGTTCTCCTATCAGAGTCTCTGGTGATACACCATCTTAGGCCCGGTAAACCCAATCTGAATAATAACATCCTAATATATATATACAGTTTCCCAGATATAAGAATGGATAATCATTACTGATTTACTATAGATGTGTCCTTTCCGCTGCACTCCCTCGGAACGTGTGGCCCCTCGTGGGCCATGAATGGGTCATTCCGCCGCCTCCATGACAGTACCAGCCAGGAAACAGTCCTGAATTTTAATTCTAGCCTGCTCTGGTTTCCCCATCTCAAAGGTATAATAAAATGAAGAACAAATAAAGGAAAATGTATAATCATGTAAATTTTACCACATTATATGCTCTTAATTTGGATGTCCTAATCCCCCTGAGGAAGATCTTGATTAGTGTAATTGAAACGCGTTGGGGTTTTCTGAGCAGGAAATTTGAATTGGAAATTCCCACATACAATGTTTATTACCTGCTATATTTTAAGGACATCATTCCTTGTAATTGTATTTGTGGTAAAAAGACCAGAGCTCATATTTTAAATAGTGTGTTCCCTTTGGAATTTTAATATTTGTACCAATAAAGAAATCTTTTTGTGCAATTGTTTCACTTTTATGCTGCATTAACCACTTAAGCCCCGGAAGATTTTCCTGCTCAAAGACCAGGGCCTATTTTGCACTGTACCCAAATGAAATTGACGTCCTTTTTTCCCCACAAACAGAGCTTTCTTTTGGTGGTATTTGATCACCTGTGCAATTTTTACTTTTTGCGCTATAAACAAAAAAAGAGCGAAAATTTTGAAAAAATAACAATATTTTTCAAATTTTTTTATATGAAATCCCCACCCCCCAAAAAAAATGTAAAAATCAAAATTTTTTAACATTTTAGGCCAATTTGTTTTCTGCTACATATGTTTGGTAAAAAGAAAATTGCAATAAGTGTATTTTGATTGGTTTGCGCAAAAGTTATTGCGTCTACTAACTACGGGGAAAGATTTATGTCATTTTTATGGTTTTTTTTTACTAGTAATGGCGGCGATCTGCGATTTTATTTGCAGGACTGCGACATTGTGCCGGACAGATCGGACCCTTGACTGACATTTTTGACACTTTTGGGGGTACCAGTGACATTACTACAATAATCAGTGCTATACATATGCACTGTTACTGTAAAAATACACTGGCAGGGAAGGGGTTTACTTTATTGGTGATCAGTGGGTTAAATGTATCCCTAGGGGCGTGATTCTATCTGTGGGGGGGGTGTGGCTTGTGATGTAACCACAGAGACATACGATCCTACATAGCAGGATTGTATGATCTCTGCTGTTACACCAGGGAGAATGACAGGCGGCTTTGTTTACATCAGCCGTCTGCCTTTCTCCCTCTCCAGCGGGAGATCGCGAGTGACCGGCGGACATCGGGTCCGCTGGTCACACGCGCGGGGATGTTAGTGAACAAACGGGGGCGGGAGCGCGCTCGCCCCCTAGAGGCTCGTAGGCGAGCGACGTAGCCTGTACGGGGCTGATTGCCGCAGTAAATAGTCATGCGGCGGTCGGCAAGCGGTTAAAGCCCTTGGGAAAAATCTTGTTGTATTGTAAGCGTACTTTTAGAGTAATTAACCCAGAACAAAGTATGTTGAAGGGATCACTTTCGGCATTAATGGAAGTGTTGCGTTAAGTGTTATGGTCAGGTAAGTGTTAGAGGTTCAGGATTAACATATAGACTCAAGGTTAAGTTAGAGTGGCGTGAAAGGGTTAAGGAATTATTTAGACAGTTAGTTTTAGAGTTAATTGGCCTTTCGTTTGCAGTGGGGTTTGCTATTTTAGGAGTCTAAAGGGGTGCTCTTGTGAAGACCAGACTTCCTTTGGTTAAGCTCACACCATCGATGGGAGATACAAAGGGTCAAACTTCAAGCCCGGACAGGGGGGGGATTCTCTTTAGAATACGGGGCTAAGATTTTTAATTCCATTCCATATATACTGAGAAGCCATAAGTTTATGACCACCCAGGGAATATTGAGTAGGTCCCCCTTTTGCCTCCCTTCAAAATAACTCAACACACAGCCATTAATGTCTAAACCACTGGCAACAAAAGTGAGTACACCCCTAAGTGACAATGTCCAAATTGGGCCCAAAGTGTCAATATTTTGTGTGGCCACCATTATTTTCCAGCACTGCCTTAACCCTCTTGGGCATGGAGTTCACCAGAGCTTCACAGGTTGCCACTGGAGTCCTCTTCCACTCCTCCATGATGACATCACAGAGCTGGTGGATGTTAGAGACCTTGCGCTCCTCCACCTTCTGTTTGAGGATGCCCCACAGATGCTCAATAGGGTTTAGGTCTGGAGACATGCTTGGCCACTTCATCACCCTTACCCTCAGCTTCTTTAGCAAGGCAGTGGTCGTCCCAGAGGTGTGTTTGGGGTCATTATTATGTTGGAATACTGCCCTGCAGCCCAGTCTCCGAAGAGAGAGGATCATGCTCTGCTTCAGTATATCACAGTACATGTCGGCATTCATGGTTCCCTCAATGAACTGTAGCTCCCCAGTGCCGGCAGCACTCATGCAGCCCCAGACCATGGCACTCCCACCACCATGCTTGACTGTAGGCAAGACACACTTGTCTTTGTACTCCTCACCTGGTTGCCACCACACACGCTTGACACCATCTGAACCAAATAAGTTTATCTTGGTCTCATCAGAGCACAGGAGATGGTTCCAGTAATCCAAGTCCTTAGTCTGCTTGTCTTCAGCAAACTTTTTGCGGACTTTCTTGTGCATCATCTTTAGAAGAGGCTTCCTTCTGGAACAACAGCAATGCAGACCAATTTGATGCAGTGTGCGGCGTATGGTCTGAGCACTGACAGGCTGACCCCCCACCCCTTCAACCTCTGCAGCAATGCTGGCAGCACTCATACCTCTATTTCCCAAAAACAACCTCTGAATAAGACGCTGAGTACATGCACTCAAATTCTTTGGTCGACCATGGCGAGGCCTGTTCTGAGTGGAACCTGTTGTGTTAAACCACTGTATGGTTTTGGCCACCGTGCTGCAGCTCAGTTTCAGGGTTTTGGCAATCTTCCTATAGCCTAGGCCATCTTTATGTAGAGCAACAATTCTTTTTTTCAGATCATCAGAGTTCTTTGCCATGAGGTACCATGTTGAACTTCCAGTGACCAGTATGAGAGCGATAACACCAAATGTAACACACCTGCTCCCCATTCACACCTGAGACCTTGTAACACTAACGAGTCACATGACACCGGGGAGGAAAAAATGGCTAATTGGGCCCAATTTAGACATTTTCACTTAGGGGTGTACTCACTTTTGTTGCCAGCGGTTTAGACATTAATGGCTGTGTGTTGAGCTATTTTGAGGGGACAGCAAATTTACACTGTTATACAAGCTGTACACTCACTACTTTACATTGTAGTACAGTGTTATTTCTTCAGTGTTGTCACATGAAAAGATAGAATAAAATATTTACAAAAAAGTGAGGGGTGTACTCACTTTTGTGAGATACTGTATATTAGTTTTTTTTTCTTTGTGTCGTTATAAGCTAACCTGTATATCTTCATGCCATATCCATTTTTAATAACAGATGCTAACCAGGGAAAATAATGACAGCCTGTTTCCATTCCATCTTCCTGTTTTCTAGCACAGTCATAAAAATGTAAGCAGAGATGAATCCACAGATGGGGGATTGAGTGACGTCTCACAATGCATACATCATCATTGAAGAATAAAGGTCTCGCTGTATATTTTATGTGTGTCAGGCATCAGACAGTTATATTTCCTCTGTTACAGATACCATATTATTTTTTATTACTAAAGCAGCAGAATATAGAGGAAACAGATTATGGGTAGGGCGAAGTGTTGTATATCATTGAAAGGAATTATCCATACTTCTGTAGATGTTTGTTATCTCCTCTTAATAATTAGTATGTCAAGTGATATCAGTTTGTGACCATCCATGTGAACCGTGACTATTACATTACTAGCGAAGCAGATAAAAGACACAAGACATTGGGGGTTAATCGACTTCAAAAAAAAAAAAAAAAAAAAAGTGTGTGTGTGTTTGTATGTGTATAAATACAGGCGCATCTCAAAAAATATGAATGTCATCAAAACATTAATTTATTTCAGTGTATAAAATTCAAAAAGTGAAACTTATAGATGTGTTACACACAGAGTGATATATTTCAAGGAGTTCTTTCTTTTTATATTGATGATTACGGCTTAAAGCCAGTGACACTCCGAAATTCAGTATCTCAGAAAATTAGAATATTACATAGGACCAATAAAAAAATAATTTTTAATACAGAAATGTTGGCTTACTGAATAGTCTGTCCATGTACAGTATAGGATGCACTCAATACTTGGTCGGGGCTCCTTTTGCATGAATTACTGCATCAATGCGGCGTGGCATGGAGGCGATCAGCCTGTGGCACTGCTGAGGTGTTATGGAAGCCCAGGTTAATTTGATACCGTAGTGGCCTTTAGCTTGTCTGCATTGTTGGGTCTGGTGTCTCAACTTCTTCTTGACAATACCCCACGGATTCTCTATGGGGTTTAGGTCAGGGGAGTTTGCTGGCCAATCAACCACAGTGATACCATGATCATGTGACCAGGTATTGGTACTTTTGGCAGTGTGGGCGGTGCCAAGTCCTGCTGGAAAATGAAATCAGAATCTCCATAAAGCTGGTCAGCAGAGGGAAGCATGAAGTACTCTAGAATTTCTTGGTAGAGGGCTGCACTGACTTTGGACAAAATACAGTGGACCAACACCAGCAGATGACATGGCTCCCAAAATTATGACTGACTGTGGAAAATGTAACAATTCATTTGGAAATGAAGGTCCCAGAGTCTGGAGGAGGAGTGGAGAGGCACAGAATCCAAGTTGCATGAGGTCCAGTGTGAAGTTTCCACAGTCAGTGATGATTTGGGTGATGATGATGCCATGTGATGTTGTCATCTGCTGGTGTTGGTCCACTGTGCTTTATCAAGTCCAAAGTCAGCGCAGTCCTCTTGCAGGAAATTCTAGAGCGCTTCATGCTTCCCTCTGCTGACCAGCTTTATGGAGATGCTGATTTCATTTTCCGACAGGACTTGACACCTGCCCACACTGCCAAACGTACCAATACCTGGTAACATGATCACATAATGTCTTTGAAAACGCCCACAGGGAGGGGCGAAACGCGTCAACGTATTTCTGGTCTTCACAGCCAACGTAACACGTCACTTCCTGTGTGGTGGAACACAAGCAGAAGTTGCGCTGCAACGCACGCCGCTATCTACAGCGAGGAGGACTGTAGGACTGCTTTCCACTAGACGCCGGGGATATCTTATTATCTATTGATGTATCCACATATAATGATGAGCTTTTAATACTCCTATATGATGTGAGTGCATTTCCTGGAGATCTTTTGATTGATTAAATTAAATTTTATTGGAACGTACTGCACCATCTGTTCTTTTGTTCTTGTTTATATATCCATATGGGAAGGACATCTTGAAGGCACCCAAACCCTATCAACTTGCCTAAGCCTTTTAGACCCCTGGACTATAAGGTCTCAAGGGATCCACATAATCTGGTAAGTGGACTCGCGTGTGGGGAAGAGGTCACGTGTGGATTCTAAATTCTAAATTATCGGTTAATGTTCACTTGGGAGCACCTTTGGATCACTCAACATTTGCACAAGAAATTTTCACAGTGGACACTTGTTTTTATTAAATTTTTGGTTATTTGGACACTTATTCATCTTTTTGATTGGACTAATTATCATGTCAATTGTAGTTAGATCACGTATTTATTGATCACTGTTTTTTATTAAGATAATTTATTTATATCACTAGATTTATATCTACACTGTTTTCAGCGCTGTGTTTATTTATGTATTTCTATTTTTTCACTTGGTGATGAGCAGCAGCTGCAGTATTTAGTTTTTATATATAATTATTACATATACGCAGGGTGGATCTGTTCGGGTCTCTATTTTTCACAATGGGATCACAGTGCTTGATTGGCCAGCAAACTCACCTGACCTAAACCCCATAGAGAATCTGTGGGGTATTGTTATGAGGAAGAGGAGAGACACCAGACCCAACAATGCAGATGAGCTGAAGGCCGCTATCAAAGCTACCTGGGCTTCCATAACACCTCAGCAGTGCCACAGGCTGATCGCCTCCATGCCACGCCGCATTGATGCAGTAAGTCATGCCAAAGGAGCCCTGACCAAGTATTGAGTGCATACTATACTGTACATGGATATACTTTTCAGTAGGCCAACGTTTTTGTATTAAAAATCTTTTTTTTTTCTTTTTTTTTCGGTTTTATGTAATTTTCTAATTTTCTGAGATACTGATTTTTTTTGGGGTGTCACTAGCTGTAAGCCATAATCATCAAAATAAAAATAAAGAAATGCTTGAAATATATCACTCTGTGTGTAAGACATCTATATAATGTAGCCGGGAGCAGACTATGGTAACCTGATGTAGCAGACATGATCTCCACTTCTTCAGACTATTCCTATTTCCCCCCTAGTGCTGGACTCAGATCGTATTGCATCACATTCGTGAACCAGTGAAGGAGAGCATTGTGGGAATTGTAGTCATCTGCACAGACATCACTGTATTACTGAATCCTTAGCAGACTACATCCCCCAACAGAAAAGGTGAAAATAAGTGCAGCGCTAATCAGTTCTAAAAGAAAGTGTCCATTTCCAAGGAGAGAGCATAGGAACTTGGATATGGACACTTTTTTTTAGAACTGATTAGCGCTGCACTTATTTTCACCTTTTATGATTGATCTTTTGCAATATTCAAGATTTGGTGTCAGCTGCTTTTTTATATTTTCATATTTTAATAATCAACTATTTATGCCAGGCGCAGCATATTATTAATTATATTACATCCCCCAACATTCCACTCTCTCCAGTGGAGACTTATGGGAGAGACTATAAGAGGAACTGCCCAGAAGGCCCCTTGCTCTCTTCTTCCCGAGACCCATCGAGTGAGCACTGACTTCGCCGCTCAACTGTGGGTTAGCAGCAGGGGTGTATTTTGGTTTTGTGCTGCCCTAGGTAAGACTAAAATTGGGCACCCCCCTCCCCCTCCTATGTAAATTTGCCCCAATCCTTTTTTAATGAATGTGGCTCCCTCCAAAATTGAAGCACTACAAGTCCCAGCATGAACCCCTGAGATCTCACGAGAGGGGGGTGAGTGAGGGAGAGAGAGAAAGGGTATGTGAGGGGGAATGAGAGAGAGAGAGCGAGAGAAAGGGGGGTGAGAGAGAGAGGGGGGATGAGAGAGAGACAGAGAGAGAGAGAGGGGTGAGAGAGGAGGGGTGAGAGAGAGAGAGAGAGAGAAGTGGTGAGAGAGGAGGGGAGAGAGAGAGAGGGGGGGGGGTGAGAACAAGAGAGCGGGGGGTGAGAGAGGGGGATGAGAGCGAGAGAGAGGGGGGTGAGAGAGACGGGGAATGAGAGAGGTGGCTCTAGTGGCCAATGGAGTCTCAGGTGGAGGGGGGGTGGCTTTTTTGCTGCCCCCCTACAAAGTGCCGCCCTAGGCCTGGGCCTTGTTGGTCTAGGCCAAAATACAGCACTGGTTAGCAGCCTACCACGGTGCCCGAGGTCACTGGTTTTCCTGCCCAAATAAATCTGCTGTGCAGCACCGCCCTGAAGACCTCCTTAGACCTTTGCCAGTGAGAGGGAGACAGAACTGCGGGTGACAGCCCAGACTGCTGAATCCATCCGACCGATCCACCACATCCAGCTCCCGCTGACCAATGTACAGAGCCTGCATCACTTCTTGTGTGTGTGAGACAGCCGTCTCCAGGATCTGGTGAGCGTGCTCATGCCCAAATCATCTCCAGTCTGTCAGTAACATACAATATACGGACACTGCATGCAGGGCCGTCTTTAACACAGGGCAAAAGGGGCAGCTGCCCTGAGCCCAGTCATTGTTGTGGGGCCCAAAGCAGCTGCCCCTTGTGCCCGCACTGCCTGCAAATAGGTAATAAGTGGATTTTGGAGGGCCCAAGAAAATATTTGCACAGGGTCCAATCAATATCAAAGAGGGCTCTGACTGCATGCAGACAACATAACCTGAATTATCAAGGGATTTGATGACACAGTGCCATACCTGGCATCCCTCTGCTGATTATTAACCCCTTATTTTACACACTGAGGATTACCTGTTCACATCTGAGCTCCAACGCTGCCAGTGAAGACAACATTGAGGTCTAACATTTGGATTACTACCACTTTCTTGCCTTCATAGGGTAGAGTGACTGGTTCCAACATAACTCAATCTCTCATTAGGATCAGAGTCTTTGGCTGGCCCTTTTCCATTTTAGTGGTAGCATAATCAGTTAACCAGTTATGGATCAGAAGGATTTTCCCCCTTAATGACCAGGCCATTTTTGCGTTTTGGCACTGCGTTACTTTAATGGAAAAATGTGAGGTTGTGCGACGCTGTACCCAAATAAAATTGATGTCCTTTTTCCCCCACAAATAGAGCTCTCTTTTGGTGGTATTTGATCACCTGTGCGATTTTTACAAACTAGGGGAAATATTTGTGCCATTTTTATTTATTTATTTTTACTAGTAATGGCGGCGATGTGCGATTTTTAGCGGGACTGCGACACATCGGACCCCTAACTGACATTTTTGACACTTGGGGGACCAGTGATATTATTACGGTAATCAGTGCTAAAAATATGCACTGTTACTGACACTGGCAGGGAAGGGGTTAACCTAGGAGTGATCAAAGGGTTAAGTAAGAGCCTAGGGGAGTGATTTCTAACTGTATGGGGGTTGGGCTTGTGAAATGACTACAGAGACCTGTGATCCTAAATAGAAGGATCACAGAGCTCTGTGATCATTTCAGACAGAAAAACGGTTGGCTGTGTTTACAACAGCTGACCATCCTTCTTTCTCAGTGGGGAGCGATCACGGGTGTCAGGCGGCAATCGCGGGCGCCAGTCCCATGCATCGGCATCCCCGCTGCCTGGTGGTGGTGGGAGCGCGCCACCGGCGGTGTGAGCTCGCCCCCCAACACCACACACACAACCGACGTAGGGCTACATTGAAACTGCGACAGGTGGTTGGCAAGTGGTTGAGGTTAATAATTTCATTGCTAAGTGTCTATAGTGCTTTGTACATTGAAGTATTGCTGTTATCCATTGATATTGCTTTTTGTACATATCAGTCTGCTGAGTGTTCAATTCAACCTGGTTTTAACCTCTCTGGTATTCCCGAGTGTGGCTCAGGGTGGAATTTCAGTGCCATTAGCGGTAACCCAGAGCCACACTCGGGGTACCTCCAGGGAGCATCACTGGATCCTGGTAGAGGGTAATTACCTTGTCCCTGGGATCCCACGATGTGTCCCTGCAGCATACGGCGGCTGGATCTTTCGCCCAATGCGGTGAGTCCCGGCTTCCGTCTCCTGCGACGTGACGCTCGCAGGGGGGTGGAACCAGCGGCAAATTTGAAAAGTAAAACACACAAAACACACTGATATATTGTAATCCTATTGGATTACATTACAAAATAAAATAAATTGACCTTAGTTTGGTCCCCAGTGCCCTTTCCTGCAGTTTTACTGTACTTTTTATATATATATATATATATATATATATATATATATATATATATATATATATATATATATACACACACTTTAACTTATTTATAGTTATTTATTATATTATAATTTATGATTTTGTGTTTCAAATTTTATCATACCCGAGATGTTATAAAGAAGAACGCACAGTAAAAAAAAATCATATGTAAATAGTTGGTTTGGGCTTCTCATTCTTAAGAATTACATGCAAAATAATGGTACCGCTTTCAGCACCTAAAATCCGAAACAATCATACCGCCAGGGAGGTTAAAGGGGTATACACTATTGGCACTTTTCCACTGCAAGTACCGGCTAGTACCGGCTCGGCTCTACTCGGCCCTGCTTGGCCCGGTTTGCTTTTCCACTGCTGGTACCGCATGGTATAGTGTCGGAACGGTTCGGTACGGTATGGTTTGCTTTTCCACTAAAGTAGTAGTAAAGTTAAGTGGGTGGGATAACAACGGGGTGGGTGGGATTCTCTGACCAATCAGTGGCTAGTAGTGACTGCATGCAAAAGGATTGTGGGATATGGTACCAGTTTGGTACCTGTTGGAACCACAATCGAGTAGGTACTGTTTTTTCAGAGCCGTACCGTACCGTACCGTTCGGTTCCATGCAGTGGAAAAGCAAACCTATACCGTACCGAACCGTTCCGACCCTATACCATGCGGTACCAGCAGTGGAAAAGCACAAAAGCGCGCCGAACCGGTACGGTTCCATGCAGTGGAAAAGCGCCATAGGTTAGAACCTAGACTGTCAGATGGACTGGGAGGTTGCCAGGATCAGGGCAGCACAGGAGGACAAGAAATACCTAGTGGCCCCCCAGGAGGGTGGCGCTACAATAATATAGGAGTTTCACTTTTTAAAATGAATTACTGAAAAAATTAACTTTTTGATAATTTTTAAAAATTTTATGAGATGCACCCATATAGCCGTACAGACCCAGAACCCAATAAATAGTACAGAAAGGCCCCGATGATGTACTCAGTGATCTGTTATATAAGACTTATTTTAAAGCAAATTGCTTTTATTGCAGCGGTCCTTTAAGTGTCACAACTCTAAAACTTCCAACCTGGCAAACAAACCGGCCGTGATAGATAGTCATTGGGGGAACATTAAATTTAGGATTGGTGTGCAGAGCTGTGGGAGGACACCGGTACTAAACTGAACTGACATTGCAAAAAGTGCTGTCTGGCAAGGTTCATAGTCTAAATATAGCTGACGAGAGGAAGTGTGCGATCGCAGAGGACATCACAGCCATCCTCAAGCTGTGATAGATCAGAGATGTGTAAATGAGTCTACTGACTGAGCTGACGCCGTAACCTTGGCGCTAATGTAATACTTCTGAGATAGCTGTGCCGTCAGTCCACTCATTGCTATTTTTTAAATCCAAAACCAGTAGTGTAATATACTGCAGCCTATCAATCATTAGATGTGGTGGCTGCATTAGCTTTCTTTTTTTTTTTTTTTTTTTGAGGCTCAACACTCTTATCTGAGACATTTGCAGGGGAGCTTGTTCTGTTTAAAAACATCAGACTTATTGGGCAGATCATCAGGTGACAACATAGGAAAGAACGGTTAAAAAAGAAAACAAATGCAGCCATCACATCTAAGAATTGGTAAGCTGCAATATAATAAATTATTGCTTTTAGGTTTATTACCGCATTAACCACTTAAGCCCCGGAGGATTTGGCTGCTAAACGACCAGGGGGTATTTTGCGATTCGGCACTGCGTGACTTTAACGGACAATTGCGTGGTCGTGCGACGCTGTACCTAAACGAATTTGGCGTCCTTTTTTTTCCCACAAACAGAGCTTTCTTTTGGCGGTATTTGATCACCTGTGCGATTTTTTGATCACGCGCTATAAACAAAAAAAGAGCGTAAATTTTGCAAAAATAGCAATATTTTTCCCTTTTTTTTATATGAAATTCCCCCCCAAAAAAAATGTAAAAATCAAAATTTTTTAACATTTTCGGCCAATTTGTTTTACGCTACATATGTTTGGTAAAAAAAAAATCGCAAAAAGCGTATTTTGATTGGTTTGCGCAAAAGTTATTGCGTTTACTAACAAAGGGAAAGATTTTTGTCATTTTTGTTGTTTTTTTTTTAACGCGTAATGGCGGCGATCTGCGATTTTTTTTTGCTGCGGTACTGCGACATTGCGGCGGACAGATCGGACCCTTGACTGACATTTTTGACACTTTTGGGGATACCAGTGACATTACTACAGTAATCAGTGCTATACATATGTTGATCCATCATCCTTGGTGGAGTGGATGATCACGTTTTATATTGGAGGATTTCTGGTGAGTGAGTAGATTTGATGGTGGTCGGTGGAGGATCCTTTCACAGAGGGGGATGCACAGTACTGATTTGGAATTTAGAATCACAGAGGAATGATCACAGATACATTTATTTTGCATAAGTGGACTTTTTTGTACACGTTAGGAATCCACGCATGGAATAAGAATTATGTATTGATTTTAAATTAGTACAGCTATCACCCAATCCTTTTTGTTTATCTCATATTTCACATTGCAGTGAAAATCCCATAGCAAGAGTTGATAAATATATATTAGACATTAACCAGTTCTGGATTCGTCCCCTTAATGGCCAGGCCATTTTTTGCGATTCTGCACTGCGTCACTTGAAAATTGAGCGGTCGTGCGACACTGTACCGAAATAAAATTGATGTCCTTTTTTTCCTACAAACAGAGCTTTCTTTTGGTGGCATTTGATCACCTGAGTGATTTTTTATTTTTTGCGCTATAAACACAAAAATAAAGAGCGACAATTCTGAAAAAAAAAAAACAATATTTTTTCACATTCTGCTATATAACATTCCCCCAAAAAAATGAAAAACTAAAAATTTTTCATCCTTTTAGGACAATTTGTATTCTGCTACATATTTTTGGTAAAAAAAAAAAAAAAAAAAAATTGCAATAAGCGTATTTTGATTGGTTTGTGCAAAAGTTATCGCATCTACAAACAAGGGGAAAGATTTATGTCACTTTTATGTTTTTTTTTTTTTTTACTAGTAATGGCAGCAATCTGAGATTTTTAATCAACAGGCAAAAAATTTTGGGGGAGCATACCCATGTATTTCTAAAGCTGCTGCAGCTATGAACCAAAAGACATGTATATTAAAAAAGAATAGCGCGCAAATGCAAAAGAAATAACTACCAAATCTGAAGACAATCCATAAATAAAAATGGGGGTTTGGTCCCACCATATGGCCATATCGTGCTCAAGCCCACTACTGCGTCAAAGTACCCCATTATCAGTGGGTCCTACACTATCCATGAAAAAGAGATGAATCCAGCCTAACCCTTGGAGATAATACTCCTTGCTGGGAAGGATGTGCAAATGCACTACAGGGGACTCCTACTATATCCACTAGATGGTGGAAACTGATTGAGTACAGGTGTGTGTGGGGGGGGTGGGGAGGGTTGCTCAATCTGGGATTTTTAGCTGGACTGCGACATTGCAGCAGACAGATCGGACCCCTAACTGACATTTTTGACACTTTTGGGGTTACCAGTGACATTTCTACAGTAATCAGTGCTATACATATGCACTGTTACTGTAAAAATACACTGGTAGTGTAGGGGTTAACTTTATTTGAGAGGGAGGGGCTGTGTGTGTCCCTAGGGGCGTGATTCTAACTGTGATTGGCTGTGGCTTGAGCTGTATGCAGAGTGATCAACAGATCTACATAGTAGATCCATATGATCATCTCTCATACAGAGGGGAGAATGACAGTTTACACAAGCTGCCTGACTTTCTCCCTCTCCCCCGCCGATCGCAGAGTGGCCGGCGGACATCGGGTCCGCCGGTCACACGCGCGGGGGGGTCCGTGACCACGCGGGAGCGGGAGCGCACCTCCGGCGGCGCGCGCTCGCTCCCTAGACCCTCACAAGCTAGTGACGTAGCCCTACGTCACTTTGCCTGTGAGGGGCTGACCGCCGACGTAGATAGTCGTGCGGCGGTCGGCAAGTGGTTAAGGAGGAGATGGCTTTAGGACAATGACATGGTTTAAAAGTGCAAATTATCACAGAGCAATCGACAATCTTTTTCCAGTAAATTCAACTTTGATTGGCATTTGGTGATCCCGCTTTAGTCTTCCAGTGATCATATAAAGTGTTCACATTCCTGCACATGCTCTGCTGTTAGGTGTTTGATTGGCTAAGCTATAATGCATATTCTTCCATTGTGAACATTAGGCAGGAGGCTGTCAAAAAAGTTTGCAATGTTTTGCCTATTTTATTTCCACTTTAGTCAGAATGCGGTAAGAATGAGTGAAAATGTTTGGCAGTATTCTTACTTTGCAGTTTCTTAGGTAATACAGGCAGTTTAAAGACCTACAGCTGTTTTTATGTGATGCTACATTCTGCATATGTTATTTTCTTTTCTTATCTCTTTTTGGCATTGGTCTAATTCAGTGGTCTCCAAACTGTGGCCCGTGGGCCAGATGTGGCCCTTGCTTGCCTTTATCTGGCCTCTGCAGCCCTATGCTATCTACTGACCCTAATGATGGGGCACCATTTCTCTCACAAACATACACTAATGATGGGGCACCATTTCTCTCACAAACATACACCAATGATGGGCACCATTCCTTCCATAGATACCAATAATGGGGCACTTTTCCTCCCCCCTGAACCAATAATAGGGCACAATTCCTTCCATTAAAACCAATGATGAGACAGTATTCTGTCCACTGACCCTAATGTTGGGGCACCATTCCTTCCATAGACACCAACGATGGGCACCATTCCTACCTTGAATGCCAGCAATGGGGCACCATTCCTCCCACTGATATGAATAATAAGGCACTATTCCTTCTACTTAACCCAATGATGAGGCGCAATGCCATCCACTGACCCTAATGATGGGACACCATTCCTCCCGTAGACACCAATGATGGGACACCATTCCTACCTTGAATACCAGCACTGGGGCCCTATTCCCCCCCACTGATACCAACAATGGGGCATTTCTCCTTCTATTACAACCAATAAGGGGGCACTATTCAATCCAGTGACCCTATGATGGGGTACTATTCCATACCAATAATGGGGCACTATTCCTCCCCCTGGCACCAATAATAAGGCACCATTCCTTCTATTAAAACCAATGATGGAGTATTATTCCATCCACAGACCCTAATCATGGGGAACCATTCCTTTCATAGATACCAACAATGGGGAACTATTCCTTCTATTAAAACGAATGATGAGGCACTATTCCATCCACTGACCCTAATGATGGAGCACCATTCCTTTCATAGATACCAAAAATGGGGCACTATTCCTCCCACAGACATCAATGATGGGGCACTATTCCTACCCTAAATACCAGCAATACGGCACTATTCCCCTCCTCACTGATACCAACAATGGGGCACTATTCCTCCCATAGACTTCAATGATGAGGCATCATTCCTACCCTGAATACCAGCACTGGGGCACTATCCCCCCCACTGATACCAACAAGTGGGCAATTTTCCTTCTATTACAACCAATAATGGGGCACTATTCCATCCAGTGACCCTATAATGGGGTACTATTCCTTCCTTAGATACCAATAATGGGGCACTATTCCTCCCACTGATACCAATAATAAGGCATTATTCCTCCCACTGATACCAATAATAAGGCGCTATTCCTCCCCCTGACACCAATAATAATGCACTATTCCTTATATTAAAACCAACGATGGAGTATTATTCCATCCACTGACCCTAATGATGGGGCACCATTCCTTTCATAGATACCAAAAATGGGGCATTATTCCTCCCACAGACATCAATGATGGGGCACTATTCCTACCTTAAATACCAGCAATACGGCACTATTCCCCCTCTCACTGATACCAACAATGGGGCACTATTCCTCCCATAGACTTCAATGATGGGGCACCATTCCTACCTTGAATACCAGCACAAGGGCACTATTCCCCCCTCTGATACCAACAATAGGGCATTTTTCCTTCTATTACAACCAATAATGGGGCACTATTTATCCCACTGACACCAATAATAAGGCACTATTCCTTCTATTAAAACCAATGATGGGGCACTATCCCCCCCCCCCCATCCCACAAAGACACCAACAATGGGGCACTATTCCTACCTTGAATACCAACAATGGGGCGCCATTCCTCCCACTGATACCAACAATAGGGCACTGTTCCTTCTACTTGATCCAATGATGGGGCACTGTTTACCCTCACTGACACCAGGGTGTATTCTAATCCTTGGGGCCACAGTCTGGCCCCTCTACAGCCTCAAGGACAGTAAACCCTGCCTTTTGTTCAGGAAGTTTGGAGACCCTTGGTCAAATTAATGCAAAGAATACTTGATGTTCAAGTATGTAAAGCATAAAAAGGACAAATTAAGATTCAAATCACACTGGTGAGCTGCATTAGTACATGCAACATGCCGCACATTACCATGCATTCTGCTAAGGAAGAGCATTCATTTTAACCACTTGCCGACCAGTCACTGTGCCTCTACTGCGGCACAGTGGCTCGTTCCCGTCCAGCGACGTAGACCTATGTCGCTGGACTCCTCCCCTTGTGGGCGGCGCTCGCGCGCTGCCGGAGGCTTGCTCCCGCTGTATTCAGTCACAGCGGGAGTCGGGCCAGGGGAAGAGCGGCGGCGATCGCAGCTGCTCTTCCCCGATCGTCAGGGAATCGAGTCTGGAGATCCGCCCACTTGTGTAAACAGAGCGGGCGGATCTCCTAAGTGACAGGCAGGGTCAGATAGAAGGGTTCAGCATATCTGAACATGCGATCTGTCCCTGTGTCACTCAGTCACCTCCCCCCCCACACGTTAGTAAGCACCAGGCATACATTAACCCCTCCCTCTCCAATAAAATTAACCAATTCCCTGCCAGTGTCATTTTTACAGTAACAGTGCATATGTATAGCACTGATTACTGTAGTAATGTCACTGGTATCCCCAAAAGTGTAAAAAATGTCAGTCAAGGGTCCGATGTGTCCGCCGCAATGTCGCAGTCCCACAAAAAAAATCGCAGATCGCCGCCATTACTCGTTAAAAAAAAAAACACCAAAAATGACAAAAATCTTTCCCTTAGTTAGTAAACGCAATAACTTTTGCGCAAACCAATCAAAATACGCTTATTGTGATTTTTTTTTACCAAACATAGGTAGCAGAAAACAAATTGGCCAAAAATTTAAAAAAAAATTGATTTTTACATTTTTTTTGGGGGGGAATTTCATTTAAAAAAATTTGAAAAATATTGTTATTTTTTCAAAATTTACGCTCTTTTTTTGTTTATAGCGCAAAAAGTAAAAATCGCACAGGTGATCAAATACCACCAAAAGAAAGCTCTGTTTGTGGGAAAAAAAGGACGTAAATTTCATTTGGGTACGGCGTTGCACAACCGCGCAATTGTCAGTTAAAATCGCACAGTGCCGAATCGCAAAAAGTGGCCCAGACGTAAGACAGCAAAATCCTCCGGTGGTAAAGTGGTTAAAAGTCTCTGTTACACATAAAAAGTGAAACCATAAATACATGCATGCAGCATTTCTGGCAGCATGGCAGTGCCCATTGGCGTGCCATTAAGAATGAACACTTCTAGTGACACATTAAACATGTGACGTCCTGCCTCTGGTGAACAGCACAGCTGAGATTTGGAACGCACACGGCTTCAATGCACGGAGCGGCGTGACAACCACAGATTTGGTTTGCTGGATAGATTTAGTGCCGGTCAGGGGGCACTTATAAATGTGAGTTGGCATTTTATGTTTTGTAACATTGTATGCTTTTATATGGGAATAAACATGTTGTGCAATGATAGAATCTTCTTTTTAATACTGTTGATCCATCATCCTTGGTGGAGTGGATGATCACGTTTTATATTGGAGGATTTCTGGTGAGTGAGTAGATTTGATGGTGGTCGGTGGAGGATCCTTTCACAGAGGTGGATGCACGGTACTGATTTGGAATTTACAATCACAGAGCAGTGTTAATTTTGTCGACTAAAACCGACTAAAACGTTTTCGTCGACTAAATTAACACAATTTTAGTCGACTAAAATACGACTAAAACTAAAATGGCATTTTAGTCAAAAGACTATAACTAAAACTAAATCAAAATTTGCTGCCAAAATTAACACTGGTGCATGTTCAAAGCTTAATACTATAAATAATAACATATTAGATTTTTCACTCCAGGACCAGCAGTAGTATATAATGAGTTTGGAAATTGCAGAGAAATGCTTAAATAATGCATTACAAATTACAATTGAACTACACCCATTCGATTATAGATGACTAAAATGAGTTTAAGTCGACTAAAATGTACTGGAGTTTTAGTCGACTAAATACGACTAAAACGAAAACACTTGCATTAGACTAAAATGGGACTAAAACTAAAAGGCCATTTTAGTCCTAAAGGCCCGTACACACGTACCGATCGTCAGCATACAAACGTCGGTGGACGAAGGATCTGCCGATTGTACGCGTGTTAGTATGGTGCCTCCGACAGATGTCTGCGCACAATCCGCGGACAAAAGTCTTTCTTGCAAACATGAAAATATTTGTATGCCGACACCAGAACGGACGATTGTTCGCCTGTCAGTACACAATTCTGCCGACACACAGCTACAAATCCCAACACGCATGATCAAACCAAATGAGTTCCCGGAAGAATTTTCTCTAGTAAACTCAACATTTTATTCAGAAAGAACTTTCGGCTCGTGGAAGTCCAAGAAATAGGTGAAATGCGGAGCACATGCTCATCTTGATAAATGTGAGAAGAAGGAAGATGCTGCTCATAATGCCATACTTTTCTAATAAAAAGGCATGTGTTCTGTTATGATGAAGATAATGTTTGTCTATTCTATCTGTTCTATCAAATTTTAGAATTAAATAATTTGAACTCTTCACCATTATTTTTGTATTTTCACACCAAAGATCTAACTATTGATATGACCCTTTATTCTTTTATGAATTAATGTCTAAAACATATTTTTCAGGTTATGCACAATATTAAACATGTTAACAAATTCAGATAGGCCATTTTTTATTTTAAATTTTCTTTATTTTTTGGATCTCAGCAAAAAAAAAACAAAGCAAACATCAATACTTTCCGTATAATAAACTAAACATAAAAAAGGTCCATTTGGACAAAATTAAACTAGAAACTGGCAAACAGGGGTAAAATAAATAATAGGGGGTTACACAAATTAAAGTTGCTGGTAACTGTAATCAGGTTGCCATGAGGGCAGGTTTGGATCCTGCTGGCCATATTGCCACTGGCCATGTGGCATTTGGCGAGGTGGTGGGTGTTGTGGAGGTGGAGGTGGAGGTGGAGGGCACGGGTGCTCCTGGCATGCGTGGCTGTGCTCAGTAAGTATGCCGTTTTCAGCGTTTTGCAGCACATCCAGAATAATTTTTCTGGCATACTGACACTGCCTGAGGTCCACCTTATCCAGGATTTTGGCAGTCATATTCCCGAAGGACTCATTGGCCTCCGGTTTCCGACGTAGGGCTATGGTGGCCTCCTGGATAAACTCGTCGGTGATGTCATCCACGTGCTTCCTCTTTTGCCTCCGTTTGGCAGGAGGAGGTGGTGGTGGAAAGAGTTCCGCAGGCTCCTCAGGCTCCACAGGCTCCCCAGGCTCCTGGCTGCAACCTGGCTCCTCCTCAGTGACACTTCCCTGTTGATGAAATGAACAATTGATTAGAATGTTATAGTGTATATAAAAATGCATGTTTGTTATATTATTGTGAACAAATAGCAGACTTTACATACAGTGGCATATCTAGGGTCTCCAGTGCCCTTGTTGAGGAGCTGTATTTGGCAACAACCCCCCCCCCCCCCAAGATCAATGTAAAACTGTAACCCACCCCCCCAAAAAAAAATTAAAGGGCATTAAAAGTTTCTAATTTGCCCCTTGTTTGCCCAGTGTAGAGCTCTCTAGTGGGCAATCATTGTCTCAGGTGTGAAAAAGAAAGAGAGGGTTGAGAGATAGAGAGAGGGAGAGAAAGAGGGGGTGTGAGAGAGAGAGGAGGGGGTTGCAGAGAGAGAGGGGCCTGAACTTGCAGAGGACTTGATGTAGGGCATTGAGGGTGAAGCAGTGCAGGGAAACATGAATAAGGAAGCCACCTGCCTTGCTGACCCAGAGTGAGAGACCAGAGACATGGAAGCAAGGATGGATGGATCATTTGCAGGAGCTGTTAGTTTTGTATTAAAAAAGGTTGAGCCAGAGGAATGCTGAGGCTACAGCAGTGTTTCTTAGGACCAGAGGTGTGCTGGGGATGCAGCAGTGTTTGTAAGACCGGAGGGGTGCTGGGGATGCAGTGAGAGGCAGTCTCAGTCTCCTGGTCTTTTGGCTCAGCTGCTCTCAATGTTTTACACCTGCATGAAGCAGCTCTCAATGTTTTACACCTGCATGAAGCTGCTCTCAATGTTTTACACCTGCATGAATCCGCCTGCAAACTGGGGGTTCTGGGGTGTGCAGGCTGAGTGGATTGTTAAAATAAACAATAAAACAATGCCAATGTTTTTGTGACCCACCCCCCTTGGCCTGCGCCCCTGGCGTTTGCCTGTCATGCCAACCCCTTGCTATGCCCGTTTACCTAAAGGGTCAATTATGGCTTAGCTTATAATTTTGTTACATGATTACATTTTAGCAGACAATATATTGTGAAATGCCATACCTGAGTAAAACTCTCCTCCAGGAAATCCTCATCCTGGCTTGGATCTACCGACACTGAGCCCTCTGCCGAAGTAGAAGGCAGTGTAGAAATTGACGGCCTGGATTCCATGGTGTCTGCCAGGAACCGCATGTTATCAAAGTACCACAGCCGTGGTACATATACATTCCGTGCCCCTGCTCCAGACTGGGTGGACTCCTCTATTTTTTTTAACTCCCGCCTGTAGGCAGTGCGAATACTGTTTATTTTTTTGCGGATATAAGTAAAATTTGCCCCAGGACAGACGGGCTTGTAGAAGGCCACCAAATGTTCCATGGCCTGTTTTCTGAGTTTTCGATTTTTATAATCTGCGGACTTGACTTGCCACAAACAGGGCAGTTGCCTGAACTCATCAATAAAACTTATTAAAAAGTTGTGGGTGGTGAAATTGTCCACCATATTGCAGGACAGTATATGCCTGCAAGACACAAAACAACACAAAACATATTAAAATAGCATGTATTTTGGCACATAATAAAGATATTCCTAATAAAAGCTGTATAGGGCCCAAAACACACACTTTCTATTAAAAGAGTCGTACCTTTGTTTGTGGGGAAAAGTCGTGATTCGCCGCTCGATCGTGCTCCAACTCTCGATATGTCCGCTAGCGAATCGTCGGCCGAACGATCTGGCGTCCTTTAAATACAGCGCAGGCGTCAACTCCTCCTCCAGTGGCGGGCTTGTGCAGGGGTGTGTACGTGCCGAAGATCAGGCCTACATGCGACACTCACACCTGAGGCAGTGGAATAATCATTGTTTAATTAGGAACCATGTCTCAACAATCTGGGAGCTCAATTAGTGGGGGCCGAAGTGATTGGGCCACCCGAAAATCAAGGGCTACACCCATGTCAAAGCCAGAAATGGTGGAGATGGTCTCCATTTTAGAAAAAATGGATTACGATGGAAAGTTGGCAAATTACGATCGGCCCAATGCCAGGAAAGATGGCATCATGGACAAGGTGGTGGCCTGTTTGGTCAAAAAATTCGGTGTCGAGCGATCGAAAGATCAGATTCGGAAACGGTGGTCTGACCTCAAACACCGTGAGCAGGATCAGCTTTCCCAAATCCATCGGATTTTGAAAAAAAGTAAGTTTTATTTTTTCTTTATTTTTTTAATCATGCAATATGTTTTTTATAATTTGGTGTATGTTGTATTAACATGTCTAGATTATAATGTCTATGTAAAAAGTTAGATTACTCATTTTAGTTGTCATGTCGTGATTTGATCGATCTATTGTTGATGTTTTAGTATATGACATTAAAAGTCAGGAAGCCATAGTTAAAAATATATGTATTGTGTTGCAACGAACGTTCTTTCCTGCACGAATCTTCTCAGCAAACATTCCTATTAATCACAGATTATTATTCAAACCTTTAAATAGGAGAAAAACGTAAACTCCGTGCCAAACAATGGGAAAGGAGGAGGAGAGGTTTGGCAGCTCCATCGGCAGTTGTGGAACAAGATGAGGACATGGGCACAGAAGGTGGCACAGATTCCACTAAAGGTAATTGGTTCCTATGCACTGTCAAACATTAATGTACCATATTTTTCGTAGATAACCATGTACATGTCTTCATATTTGTTACTAAAAGAGCTATCAAGCAGGGCACCATGTCCTAACAAATGTACCTCTTGTGACTTTTATGATATGGCCAATGTTTTGTATTATGTAGATGAAGACATTATTCCGGAAATAATCCTGGTGGAGCCAACAAGTGATGAGACACCAGAGCAACAAGAAGGTTGGTAGTCACAGATTTTTGTGTAGTGGTATCATAGAAATATGTGTATTTGCAATGATTGTTTAACCTTATATTCTTGTATTCCCTTACAAATTTACATTGCAGATGTTGCATCATGCCAGGATGTGGCATCCCCAGCCAGGTCAGAAGCCCGATCTCCTGGCAACTTGCCAAGCAGCATGGAAGCCACTTCCGAAACTGTGGAGGAACCAGGACCAAGTGTCCAAGAGCCAATTGTGTGCCCACGTAGGTTTTTTCAGAATGATTTTTATCAGTGTTATTTTTAGCCTCCAATTTACAACACTAGTTCCCTATGGGAGCCTCTTTATTTGAATGGAAGTCGCACCGTAAGTCGGATCAGGATGCTCTGACTTGCGGGGCCACTTGCGTTGTGAAGATTTTTGAGGGGGAACTACACCCAAAAATTGAACAACCCACCGTGGGTGTCCCCCCAAGTTCACAACCAGGCCTTTTGTGTGTGGTATTGAGTTTGAGGGTATGCCCACAACAAAAAGACAGCGTGGGTTACCCCCAAAACCCCTACCAGACCCTTATACAAGCATGCAGCTTGTCAGGCCAGGAAAGAGAACGAGCAAGCGGACCAAACACCCCCTGGACCACAGCAGGACACATGCCCTCAACATGGGGGGGTTTTGTTGCTTTGGGCCAGGGGGCCTCTGCACCGCACACCCAAAAGCACCTTACTCCCATGTAGAGGAGGACAAGAGCCTCATCCCCACAACCCTGTCTGGTGGTTTTGGGGGGTCATGCGGCCAGGGGGTTCCTAGGACTTTGGAAGCAACCTTTAACAAAGGGTGGCCCCCAGATCCCAGACCCCAATCACTATGTGAATGGGTATGGGGTACATAGTACCCCTACACATTAACCACATAAATGGAAGTGTATGTGAATAACGACAGGAGACGTTTATGAAATGTTCTTAAATATCTTCATCCGGTCTTCTCCACTCTGCTCTTTGGATCTTCTCCTCTCCACTCTTCTGCTGTCCAATCTTCTGCTCTTATGTTGTCTGCTCTTTTGCCCTAGGCTCTTCTTCTTCCTCCTGTCCTCCTCCAATGCTGTTGCCGTGCATTCTGCCCGTCTCTGGTCTCTGCATCTTAATATATATACATTACAACCATGCCCTCACAATGACGTCATCATGCGTTCACACCCCTAATGAATATATAGTAAGCTCAGGAGACCGGCAGAATCATCAGCAACAGCATCGGAGGAGGACAGGAGGAAGAAGAAGAGCCTAGGGCAAAAGAGCATAAGAACAGGGTAGGTATTAACTCGAGAGGAATTTAAGATTACCTGGACACCAAATGTTTCTCTATTATTATGACCTCATGTAGGTGATTCACATTGACTCATTTTTTTTTAATTTTTACAGACCATGTTTTACATAGTTGCACATTAGCCAAATTGACCCGTGAGGCTCTCCAATGCTGCGCAGACCTGGAACAAATAAAGGAGACTGCAACGGCATTACAAATCAAAATGCGCAATTTTGTGGACATGATTGGCAAATTTTAAGCCACAATTTTACTAGGTTTTTAATGTTTGTATTGGGATGTTCCTGATGTTACAATTTTTTTAGAATGTTTTAGGGCATTTTAATTACACTCAGATGTTAAAGAGTGTACCCAAGTTTGGGAAAAGCACTTTACAACACCCTAACCCTAACCCTAACCCTAACCCTAACCCTAACCCTGTGAATGTTTGATACTAAAACGTTTTTACATTCAACAATGTGTGTTCAATTCTTTATTAGACTTTAGTTGGGGGGTCGAGGTCTAAAGCTGTGTAAAGAAGCACTAAATGTATGATGGCTGTCCTATTCCCATATTTACATGTTAATGAAAGCATTTTGGTCACTGCCATATGCGAGTTGCTGGAGGTGTCAATGAAATGTTAAAGATACCCCCAGTTTTAACGCATATCACAGTGCGATCTGACATTTCACACAGGATCGGATCACACAAGTTTGAACGATTGTGCGATCCTATCCTGATGCGGCTGAATAAATGCATCATGTGCGACTTTTGTGCGAGTGCAGTGCGAATTGAGCCATACAAACTGTATAGCTGATTTTCGCATGAACATCTGATCGCATGTAATAAAGGAGCAGTGCGCTACGATATTACATGCCATCAGATGTGCAGTGTGAATTGAGACATACACTTTGTATGGCTACATTCGCACTGAACACGCATACAAGTCGCACATGACCCTTTATTTCTGATGTATCTGGATTGGATCGCACAGTGCTTAACACTTGTGGAATACAATCCTGTGGAAAAAGTAAGTGGCGGGTCACCCTTATGCAATGCTGGAAGGCTGCAAAGTCGCAGACTTCCCGCATCGCATAAGTGTGACTCAACACTCAAGGTACTAGCAGTCCTAGGATTCAATATGGCATTGATATTGCCAGTAGCAATCAGTGTAGGGAGATCAGTGTAATCTATAGTGTATTGCTTGTTCGTTGCTCTAGTTCACTTTCCATTACCTATATATATAACACTTTGAGATGAACAATGATCAAGTTTCACATAACACTGACATATCCTAACATTGGTGGGCAGTGAGAAGGATGTCATAAATGAACACAACATAACAGGTGTAGGTACTTTGTTAATACCCTAATGTATTATATGAAATATATAGTATGGGCAACTTCTGGACAATGAACACCAATGTAAGGTGACATTAGATGAACCTTGGGTGTGACCTAGTTCTCAATGTGACAGGGTTTGTGTACATTTTGTGGGGTGCAGAAGGCCCTTGTATTTACACCACTGGCTAAAAAATAACACATGGCCATCATCACTTTGGATCAGCTGGTGAGAGACTACAGTCAAGAAACACACTGATGAATGTATTAACCCTTCCAAAGTCACACATATATAACACATGATTAACCCAAATAATTGTGTTTGGCATATGTGCCCAAATGATTATAATCCACAATACAGAATCATTGCAATTTTTGTTTAATGTGTTGAAAAATAATATATCTCTGACATTTATCTTGTGTGTCCAATCTTTAACAAGATTAATGGGTGTGTGACAGTGATTGCTGCCAGGACACAGCTCCTCTCCCCACGAAATAGTCCAGATATTCCTGGCGGATCTGACGGGCCCTGTGTGATGCCAATGCTGACCGTCCAACTTCCATTGACGTCATGGACTCCACTTGGTTAGAAGGTTGGGCCTCTCCACTTGTACCTGGCATAGCAGGGTCAGTATCCAGTTGCTGCAAGACATAATTTTGTGCATTCCTGCGTAGGAAGTTGTGCAAAATGCAGCAACACAAGACCACATTATCCACTTTGTACAGTGCCAGGTTTATGGACATCAGGAATATCCGGAACCGGTTGGCCATTATCCCGAAGGCATTCTCCACAACTCTGCGAGCTCTGGACAACCGGTAGTTGTAAATCCTTTGGTCTGGGGTGAGGTTCCTCTGAGGGTAGGGCTTCATGAGATGCTCCCCAAGCGCAAAAGCCTCATCTGCGATAAACACAAAGCTCATACCCTCAACAGTTTGCTCCCTGGATGGCAGGTTCAGAGTGCCGTTCTTTAGACGACGAGCGAACTCCGTCTGATCAATAACTCCCCCATCCGAATTGCGGCCATTTTTGCCAATATCCAAAAAAATAAACTCATAGTTTGCATTAACTATGGCTAGCATGACTATACTAAAAAAACCTTTATAATTATAATAAAATGTGCCGGAATTCGGAGGGGGGACAATGCGGACGTGCTTCCCATCAATAGCACCCCCACAATTGGGAAAATTCCACTTCTCCAGAAATTGATCAGAAATCTCCAGCCATTGCTCTGCGTTTGAAGGAAACTGTGGGGAAAAAAAAAAAAAAAAAAAAAAAATAAAATTAGTGCTTGAGCACATCACATTATTAATTACACACACAGTTGTCTGTTAAATGCTTATGCAACTTGCTAAAAAAATATACAACAGGAAGGCAAAGGTTTGGATATGGGGATGTAACATCTACATACATTTCTTTTCAACCTCCTATTGTTCTTATATTGTAAAGGGCCATACACACTAGAAGATTCTCTGAAGACTTTTTCGTGCAGATTTAACTTTTCTATGTAGTGCAAGGGCCTACCAGATTGCATAGGATTTGAAAGTGTTTGTTGGACCTCATATTATTTGGTTTTGGTAAATCGGAAGGATAAATTGTTCTGACAATCTTCTACTGTGTATGGCCCATTATACTCACCAGCTAGAGCTGAGATTTACAAACTACGGCCCTCCAGCTGTTGCAGAACTACACATCCCATGAGGCCTTGTAATTCTCTCACATTCACAGACATGACTAGGCATGATGGAAATTGAAGTTCGTGAACAACTGGTGGGCCATAGTTTGAAGACCTCTGAACTTGAGCTTTGGTATATGCTGACTTTGAGATTTAGCATGTGGGTGGGGGGATGGGTAAGTAAAACTGGGCATTTATACATCAATTAGGGCTTGTGGTCAGTGAAGGTTTTAACATCATTACATAAACATACAGAATCATAGGTGGGAATGGATGGACTGATGTATTTTAGATAAATCATTAACTAGGTACTAAAACATTGGCCAAGGAATAATTGTTTGAGGGAAAGCAATAAAATGACCCAAATTCAAAATACTGTTAACAGGCAATGCGTTTAGGGACACATAGGAGAGAATGGTGGGGTGGTTAGTGGGTAATTTTACAAATGGTTAAAGATAATCTACATCTTTACTACTATGTGCATGCGGACAGAGGGTAGTTTACAAATAATGGCCTGTGTCAATTGCTGTACATCCAAAAACATCATAATTCAGGTGAAACTAGTAATACATGTAATGTAATGTAAAAAATCAAACATACCTTGATATAGTCCTTCTGCAAGACCTTGATGATGGCAGAGCAGGTCTCAGGGATGATGACTCCAAGAGCTTGGGGGGAGATGCCTGTGGTGAACTTCAGATCCTGCAGGCTTCTCCCTGTTGCAAGATACCTCAACGTCGCAATTAACCTTTGCTCAGGAGTAATTGCAAGCCGCATACAAGTATCCTGCTTCAGAATATAGGGGGACACCAGGGCAAGAAGACGGTAAAAGATGGGATCCGTCATCCTCAAATAATTCCTGAAGTCATCAGGATTATTTTCCTGGAGCTCCCTCAGCAAGGACATATGAGAAAATTCATCACGGTTAAGCAACCAATTTTTCGTCCAGGAGGTCCGCTTCTTCTTCCTATTGCTCGCACGTCGTCTCAGAGCCAAAACTCCAACACTAACGACAGCAACGGACGAATTCACGGTCGCCATAATAAATTCTCGAACGATGTCTCGGAAAATAGCGAAATGTCGTCAACCAAACAAATGCTACCGAAATCAGCGCGAGATGCCCAGAAGGGTCACGGCCAAACACTCACTTCCTCTTTTGTAGCGGCGAACGTGCGTGGAACGTAGTGACGTCATTTTCTGTCGGAAGACAAATGTCCTGGGCAAGTTTGGAGCACTTTTCAACAGACAAACAACAAACACACCAGCCGCGAACATTTGTAGGACGTTCCGTCGGCCGACGATCGGTACGTGTGTACGGGGCTTAAGACTAATGCCCCATACACACGTGCAGATTATCTGCAGACTTTTGTCTGCAGACTTACCTTTTCTATGTAGTGCAAGGGCCTGCCGGATTGCATACAAATTGAAAGTGTTTAGGTTTGACCTCATATTATATGGTTTTGGTAAGTCTGCAGACAAAAGTCTGCAGATAATCTGCACGTGTGTATGGGGCATAAGACTAAAACTAAATTATAATTTGCTGCCAAAATTAACACTGTCACAGAGGAATGATCACAGATACATTTATTTTGCATAAGTGGACTTTTTTGTACACGTTAGGAATCCACGCATGGAATAAGAATTATGTATTGATTTTAAATTAGTACAGCTATCACCCAATCGTTTTTGTTTATCTCATATTTCACATTGCAGTGAAAATCCCATAGCAAGAGTTGATAAATATATATTAGACATTAACCAGTTCTGGATTCGTCCCCTTAATGGCCAGGCCATTTTTTGCGATTCTGCACTGCGTCACTTGAAAATTGAGCGGTCGTGCGACACTGTACCGAAATAAAATTGATGTCCTTTTTTTCCTACAAACAGAGCTTTCTTTTGGTGGCATTTGATCACCTGAGTGATTTTTCTATTTTTTGCGCTATAAACACAAAAATAAAGAGCGACAATTCTGAAAAAAAAAAAACAATATTTTTTCACATTCTGCTATATAACATTCCCCCAAAAAAATGAAAAACTAAAAATTTTTCATCCTTTTAGGACAATTTGTATTCTGCTACATATTTTTGGTAAAAAAAAAAAAGTCGCAATAAGCGTATTTTGATTGGTCTGAAACAAAAAAAAAACAATATTTTTCACATTCTGCTATATAAAATTTCCCCCCAAAAATGTAAAAATGAAAATTTTTTAACATTTTAGGCCAATTTGTTGTGTGCTACATATTTTTGGTAAAAAAAAAACAAAACAAAAAGCGTATTTTGATTGGTTTGTTCAAAAGTTATTGCGTCTACAAACTAGGGGGAAGATTTATGTCATTTCTATGTTTTTTTTTTTTTTACTAGTAATGGCGGCGATCTGTGATTTTTAGCGGGACTGCGACATTGCGGCGGACAGATCGGACCCCTAACTGACATTTTTGACACTTTTGGGGGACCAGTGACATTACTACAATAATCAGTGCTAAAAATATGCACTGTTACTGTAATAATGACACTGGCAGGGAAGGGGTTAACCTAGGAGTGATCGAAGGGTTAAGTGTGAGCTTAGGGGAGTGTTTTCTAACTGTATAGGGGAGGGGCTTTTGAAATGACCACAAAGATTTGTGATCCTATATAGAAGGATCACAGGCACTCTGTGTTCATTTCAGAGAGAAAAACGGTCGGCTGTGTTTACAACATCTGACCGTTCTTCTCTCTCAGCGGGGAACGATCGCGGGTGTCCGGCTCGCCCCCCAGCACCACGCGCTCGACCGACGTATAGATACTTTGTTTCGCGCAGCCGAGCAGTAAAACTGCGGTGGGAGCGGTCGGCGAGTGGTTAATCAATCTTATACAGTATTTTGTGCCGGTGACACACATATTATGTATTCGTTCTTCAGTGCTAAAAATATGCACTGTCACTGTACTAATGACAGTGGCAGGGAAGGGGTTAACATCAGGGGCGATCAAGGGGTTAACTTGCAGTTAGAAACACGCCCCTAGGTACACATTTAACCCCTTGATCACCCACTAGATAAACAAATAAACTGCCAATCTGCTAAGGTCCATTTATATTTAAAGACAACTTCACTTTTTGTAACGTTTTCTTTAAAAGCGTATAAATAGCCAAAATTTTGTTCTTGTTTTTAGTTTTAAGAATGATTAAAACTAGAGATGTAAAATTTCTGGAAATTTTGAAGCCGTGGGAAAAAAATGTTTTCTTCCCTGTTTTTTTCCCCAAAAAAAAGGGAAATTTGCCCTTTTGCTTTGCCCCTACCTGCGGACGCCCATGCATTTAAACCTTTGATCAACCCTGATGTTAACCCCTTCCCTGCCAGTGTCATTATTACAGTAACAGTGCATATTTTTAGCACTGATTACTGTAGTAATGTCACTGGTACCCCCAAAAGTGTCAAAAATGTCAGTTAGGGGTCCGATCTGTCCCCCGCAATGTCGCAGTCCCGCTAAAAATCGCAGATCGCCGACATTACTAGTAAAAAAAACAAAAAACAATAAAAATGACATAAATCTTTCCCGTAGTTAATGGACGCGATAACTTTTGCGCAAACCAATCAGAATACGCTTATTGCAATTTTTTTTTTACCACAAATATGTAGCAGACAACAAATTGGCCTAAAATGTTAAAAAATTTAGATTTTTACATTTGTTTTGAGAATTTCATATAAAAAAATTTGAAAAATATTGTTATTTTTTCAGAATTGTTGCTCTTTTTTTGTTTATAGCGCAAAAAGTAAAAATTGCACAGGTGATCAAATACCACCAAAAGAAAGCTCTGTTTGGGGAAAAAAGGACGTCAATTTCATTTGGGTACAGCATCGCACGACCGCGCAATTGTCCGTTAATGTCACGCAGTGCCGAATCGCAAAATAGGCCCTGGTCTTTGAGCAGCCAAATCCTCCGAGGCTTAAGTGGTTAATAGACGCAATAACTTTTGCGCAAACCAATCAAAATACGCTTATTGCGATTATTTTTACCAAAAATATGTAGCAGAAAACAAATTGGCCTAAAATGTTAAATTTTGATTTTTAATTTTTTTTTTTTTGGGGAATGTTATATAGCAGAATGTGAAAAATGTTGTTTTTTTTTTCAGAATTGTTGCTTAAAAAAATTTAGATTTTTACATTTCTTTTTGGGGGAATTTCATATAAAAAATGTGAAACATATTGTTATTTTTGCAAAATTGTCACTCTTTTTCTGTTTATAGCGCATGATCAAGAAATCGCACAGGTGATCAAATACCACCAAAAGAAAGCTCTGTTTGTGGGGAAAAAAAGGACGTCAAATTCGTTCTGGTACAGCGTCGCACGAACGCGCAATTGTCCGTTAAAGTCACGCAGTGCCGAATCGCAAAATAGGGCCTGGTCAGGAAGGGGGTAAAATCTTCCGGGGCTTAAGTGGTTAAACAGTTCTGGACTGGAAGGATTTGCCCCCTTAATGACCAGACCATTTTTTGCGATTCGGCACTGCGTTACTTTAACAGACAATTGCGCGGTCGTGCGACGCTGTACCCAAATAAAATTGATTCCTTTTTTCCCACAAACAAAGCTTTCTTTTGGTGGTATTTGATCACCTGTGCGATTTTTGTTTATAGCGCAAAAAGTAAAAATCGCACAGGTGATCAAATACCACCAAAAGAAAGCTCTGTTTGTGGGAAAAAAGGAATCAATTTTATTTAAGTACAGCGTCGCACGACCGCGCAGTTGTCTGTTAAAGTAACGCAGTGCCGAATCGCAAAAAAATAGCCTGGTCATTAAGGGGGAAAATCTTCCGGTCCAGAAGTGGTTAAAGGAAAAAAAATATGCTAAAGAGCTACGCATTTCTCTGCGTAACAGGGAAGCGCACAATTTTGCACGTATTCCCGATCCCTGCAGTAATTTGAACCAGATTGGGTTTACATTTATTTTAATTATGGAAAAAAAAGTAATTTAAATGTATCAAATAACAGAGCATATAGGATCATATATGAATATTTCTATCTTTGACCGTAGGATCCTTTTACATGCTGCCATGAATACATTTATGTTCTGCCTCGTACAATTCATTTACAGATGGCGGTTCGGACATGAATCTAATATTGTGCTGTGAATTCATTTTCTCCACCTACCCTGTGAAAGGGAGGTCATATCGTTTCTATCCCCTCGCTAATAAAAAATGATTTGAGGCGTCTTTGTAATGCATTTACATTTATTAAGCCGGCACGCCAATCTGCTCCTGCATATTTTGCGCTGGTTATGACGGTGAATATGGCGAGTCATGTTAATAAAAGGTCTGTAATAAAATGATTTAGACAAGAAGATCGAGCATTTACCGGAGCGATTCTAGATATTCCTTGAAAACTGTATTATGCTGATTCTTAACAGGCTAAGGAAAGTCAAATTCATGTAAGTATTGTTAAATAAAATAAATTGCCAATCTAATGTTAGGACAAAAGTCCATTTATATTTAAAAACAACTTCACTTTTTGTAACGTTTTCTTTAAAAGCGTAAGTTTTTGTTCTTGTTTTTAGTTCTAAGAATGATTAAAACTAGAGATGTAAAATTTCCGGAAAATTTGAAGCCATGGGAAAAAATTCTGAAAAAAAGGGAAATTTGCCCTTTTTGCCTTGCCCCTACCTGCGGACGCCCATGCATTTAAACCTTTGATCAACCCTGATGTTAACCCCTTCCCAGCCAGTGTCATTAGTACAGTGACAGTGCATATTTTTTAGCAGTAATCACTGTATTGGCGTCACTGGTCCCCAAAAAGAGTCACTTATGGCACTTTTCCACTGCAAGTACCGGCTCGTCTCCACTTGGCACTGCTTGGCCCTGCTCGGCTCAGTTTGCTTTTCCACTGTGTGATACGAGTCGGCACCTTTCAGCACTGTATAGGCTCTACTTGGCTCAGTTTGCTTTTCCACTAATGGCACTTTTCCACTGCAAGTACCGGCTTGGCTCCACTCGGCCCTGCTTGGCTCGGTTTGGTTTTCCACTGCATGCTTTTGCACTAATAGTAAGTGGGTGGGATAACAACGATTCTCTGAACAATCAGTGGCTAGTAGTGACAAACAGTCAAGGCTGCATGCAAAGGATTGTGGGATATGGTATTGGTACGGCCCTCTTGGAACCACAACCGAGGTGGTACTGTTTAAGTGAGCCGTACTGTTCGGTTCCATGTAGTGGAAAAGCGCGCCGTACCATACCGAACCGTTCCTACACCATACCATGCGGTACCATGCAGTGGAAAAGCGCAAAAAGCGAGCCGAACCGTTCGGTTCCATGCAGTGGAAAAGCACCATAAGCAGGGGCGTAACTACAGGGGTTGCAGGGGTTGCAATTGCTACCGGGCCCCATGCTCCAGGGGGCCCGATAGCAAACCAGTGGGTGAACTTCCAGGATCTCAAAGGTCACACTTGCGACCGGGCCCTGGCATTGCACCACTGTGGGGAGGCCCCAAGATTGCAGGAAGGGGGCCCACTGCAGAACTTGTGAAAGGATCCTGCTGCGGGACCGGAATAAAAGGCCATGCAACGAGAGTAAAGAGCCCCAGGATTAGTGGGAAGAGCCCCGGGCTTAAAGGGAAGGGGCCCCGGCCAGGGGTCTGGGGGGCCCTTCATGGTTTCTTGCATCGGGTCCTGAAGGTTCTAGTTACGCCTCTGACCATAAGTAGTAAGTGGGTGGGATTACAACGATTCTCTGACCAATCAGTGGCTAGTAGTGACAAACAATCAATGCTGCATGAAAAGGATTGTGGGATATGGTATCGGTTATGGCCCGCTTGGAACCCCAACCGAGGTGGTACTGTTTAAGCGAGCCGTACCGAGCCGTACCAAGTAGTGGAAAAGTGCCGCTGTACCAATCCGTACCGAACCGTTCTAACACGTACCATGCGTTACCATGCAGTAGAAAAGTGCCAAACCGAGCCAAACCGATCCGTACCATGCAGTGGAAAAGCGCCAATAGTGTCAGATGTGTCCGCCGCAATGTCGAAGTCAAGCTAAAAATCACTAATCGCTGCCATTGCTGGTAAAAAAAAAAAAAAATTCCATAAATCTATCCCATAATTTGTAGACGCTATAACTTTTGCGCAAACCAATCAAGATACGCTTATTGAGATTTTGTTACCAAAATTATATAACAGAATATTGGGCTAAACTGATGAAGAAATTTGATTTTTTACATTTTTTTTTTATTGAATGTGTTTTATAGCAGAAAGTAAAAAATATATATTTTCTCAAAATTGTCGATCTTTTTTGTATATAGCACAAAAAATTTTTTCTTCCTTGTTTTTGTTCCAAAAAAAAAAGGAAAATTTTCGGAAAAATTGTAAAAAAAAATTAATTGTGGGGTAGTTTTACAAATTGAAAGTCATTTTGTTACACTGGGAAGGTGAAATGTATATAAAAGTATTATTTCTGAAATAAAAGTATAGCTTATTCAGTAAATGCAAAAAAAAAGGATGGAAAGGTGGGACTTTAACCATTTGCTGACCGCTCCTACAGGTGAAATACTGGCCTCTTCCTAGTCTGGGACATGCATGCGCACCGCCGGTGACTAGCTCCCACTCTGATTGAACAAAGCGGGAGCCAATCAGTGGGTCAGGCAGACCCAATATCCACTGGGAGCCGACGATCGTTCCCGACATAGGTAGAACGGCGGTCTGCCTATGTAAATGAGGCAGATTGCCGTTCTGTCAGAGGGGAAGACAGATATCTTGTGTTTCTGCTAATCAGGAACACGGATCTCTGTCTTCTAATAGTACAAGCACCTCCCTACAGTTAGAAAACACTCCTAGAGAATACATTTAACCCTTTGATCGCCCCTGATGTTAACCCTTTTACTGCCAGTGTCATTTGTACTGTGACAGTGCATATTTTGTAGCACTGATCACTGTACTGGTGTCACTGGTACCCAAAAGGTGTCACTTAGGGGGCTATTTACTAAAGCTGGAGCATGCAAAATCTGGTGCAGCTCTGCATAGAAGCCAATCAGCTTCCATGTTTTATTACTTTTTATTACTTAATTTTTTTTTATTACTTAATTGAACAAGCTGAAGTTAGAAGCTGTTTGGCAACCATGCATAGCTGCTCCAGTTTTCGTAAATCTCCCCCTTAGTGTCAGATTTGTCCATCACAATGTCACAGTCCCACTACAAATCTCTGATCACTGCCATTACTAGTAAAAATAAAATTCCATAAATCTATCCCATAGTTTGTAGACGCTATAAGTATTGCACAAACCAATCAATATACGCTTGTTGGGATTTTTTTTACCAAAATTATGAAGCAGAATACATATTGGACTAAACTGACAAAGAAATTTAATTTTTTACATTTTTTTTTATTGGATGTGTTTTTAGCAGAGAGTAAAAATATATATTTTTTTAAAATTTGTCAATCTTTTTTGTATATAGCGCAAAAAAAACCAAAAAAAAAACGCAGAGTTGATCAAATACCACCAAAAGAAAGCTCTATTTGTGGGAAAAAAAGGACATTTTATTTGGGTACAGCGTCGCACGATCGCTCAATTGTCAGTTAAAGTAATGCAATGCCGTATCGGAAAAAATGGCCTGGTCATGAAGGGAGATAAACCTTCCGGAGCTGAAGATGAATACCAATTCACAAACATTAAGGTGAAAAGATTCTTTACTACAAAATTGATTAGACTGGGAGTATGCACCCCTTGAAACCATATAAAGCTTCCACAGTCCATATTCCAACCAAATCACCCCTAAAGGTAGAGTTCCTTCCCTATATGTATATAGTGAGACCTTAAATTGACATTTCACGTATAATCATGGTAACACATCAAGATATCACAATAGGGAAGCATAGCTCATCCCAAGGTGAAATGCGTCGGGAAGGAGCTATCCTTCCCAATTGTGATATCTTGATGTGTGTACCATGATATCTTGTTTGTGTATTGGTAATCATTCTGTGAGGAGGTTTCAACTCCTTTAAAAGTCCCACCTTTCCATACACATTTTGCATCTACAAATATTTAGGATGTGGTTTTGATTTTCAACTGAGCTCATGTTCTCTTTTTCCTTATTCAGTAAATAAAATAAACTTGCTTTTGAAATTTTTTTATTTTTTTTTTATTTACAAATGGCACAGCAAGGACTGTATATGATAAGAACATTTTACCCTCATAAAAATATAAAATCTTCCAGCCAATATGCATTTTCAGTCATTGACAATGCTGATCCAGAAGCACATACAGGCGGTCCCCAGGTTACAAACAAGATAAGGACTGTAGGTTTGTTCTTAAGTCAAATTTGTTTGTAAGTCGGAACAGGTACATTTTTTAAGTGTAGCCCCAGCCAAAATAATAATTTTTACGTTTTTTTGGATAGCATAGGGATAGGTTAACACCCCTGTACCATTTGTTTTGCTGTCTGTGTCCCTGTTCAAAAGATTCCACCTTAACTTTCTGTCCCAATGACAACTGGATTTTGAAAAATTTGGGTTGTTGTGGAAACAAGGATTGGTGATAAAGCTTCAGTGGAGACACCTTTTTCCCATGAGAACTCTTATAGGAATGAATTTCCCTTCCTAGGGGTAGATTTCTCCTCACTTCCTGTTGTCTCCCTCCGTTTGTAAGTAGGAGTCGTTTGTAAGTCGGATGTTTGTAACCCGGGGACCCCCTGTATTGCTCTACAAGGAGCTTGATGAATGTTCTCTCATTTTCAAGTGTCATTGTATCTATAAGTGAAGGAATTGTGTATTTTTGGGAGGCCGTGCTTTGCAACACTTCCTGACTTGAAGATGCTGCTGGTGAAGAAACACTTGAAGATGCTGCTGGTGAAGAAACACTTTGTGATGATCCAGAAGCAGCAGAAACAAGGTTTCTGGAATTAGAACTCTTGGAGGAAAAGCTCCTCACACTTTTGGTCTGGTCCTCATCATTTTACTCCATAAAGTATTTTTATTGTCTTTAGGGCACCTCTAGCATGCCAGGATGTGTTTTGTCATCTTTGTAGCATTTGGAAAAGAATACTTCTTCTCACAATATCTGCAAATTTCAGCTTTTCTATCAGCAGAACTTGCGCTGTGGAACTGTTTCCAAACTCTAGATGTTGGTCTCACCATTTTACTGAGAGAAGGAGAAGAAAAAACAATTTACTGAGCAGACTATTGAACAGCCCTCCGTGAGATGTTCAAAGCTTGGGATATTTTTTTATAACCTAAACCTGCTTTAAACTTCTCCACAACTTTATCCCTGACCTGTCTGGTGTGTTCCTTGGCCTTTATGATGCTGTTTGTTCACTAAGGTTCTCTAACAAACCTCAGAGGGCTTCACAGAACAGCTGTATTTATACTGAGATTAAATTACACACAGGTGCACTCTATTTACTAATTAGGTGACTTTAGAAGGCAGTTGGTTCCACTAGATTTTAGTCAGGGCATATCACAGTAAAGGGGGCTGAATACAAATGCATGCCACACTTTTCAGATATTTATTTGTAAAATATTTTAAAACCATTTATTATTTTCCTTCTACTTCACAATTATGTGCCACTTTGTGTTGGTCTATCACATACAATCCCAATACAATACATTCACGTTTTTGGTTGTAACATGACAAATTTGTAAAATTTCAAGGGGTATGAATACTTTTTCAAGGCACTGTATTTAGTGCTTTGATGTCACATCACAATAGGGTTGGTTTACTAAAACTGGAGAGTCCAACATTTGGTTCAGCTGTGCATGGTAGCCAATCAGCTTCTAACTTCAGCTTGTTCATTGAAGCTTTGACAAAAAAAAAAAAAACCTGATTGGTTTCTATGCACAGCTGCACCAGATTCTGCAAGCTCTGTTTTTAGTAAATTGACTCCATTGTGTTTCATTGTCCATCAATCTAAGTGGCACATCCCTCAGCCATCAATATATTTGCCTGTGTACCTCTATGGGGTTCGGTTTGACAAAGGGGCAAACTGGGCTTGCTCCAAAGTGCGTTACCGCCTCTTCCAGTGTGACGTCACTTCCTGCCGCTTGGGCTCCACGCTTGTCCTGGTAGTCGCCCGGTGGCCATCTTGCCGACTCATATATATAAAGCTGCTGGTCAGCTATTAGGATCGGGGACATTGCTGCTGCTGCTACAAATAAATGGCAACCACCCCAACCTATAACTGGCCTTTGCAGCAAGGAGTACATTGAAGGGCAACGCATGTCAAAAAACAAAAAATCCCAGCTTACTTACCAACCAGTCTGCAACAAACCGAATTGACCCTGTCCAACAGTTCATGTTAAAACCAGGGGGTTTCATTTGTACACATTTGCAAATACACACGTAAGCTGCAGCAGCCACGTCACGGCACCCCAGTGTACTGCAGTCCTAACTCTATAATTTTGAGAATCTCTTGAATTGCAGCAATAAACTATGGGAAAATAAGGACGTTGCAGGAATTAAAACACAGGGGGAATTTGAGGAGGGTAAATGAATGGAGGTACACACAGCTGAAGCATTTTGTTTCTACACGACCACAGCCGATTAGATCGAAAGAAAATGTAAATGCAATAGAACGATTACGTAACCTAAAAACAACAGTGAAACATGGAGTGTCTAGGATTTATAGAATACTGAATATGAAGGCCCCTCTGCAAAAGTAAGAATAAATGGAACCCTTTCAGAGTCATTTGAAATGTTTAATGGAACAAGGCAGGGATGTCCACTTTCGCCATTGCTATTTGTACTCTCTCTAGAACCCCTTTGGCGACAATAAGGAAGAATCTGGATGTGACGGGAGTAGTGGTAGGAGGGACGGACCATAAGGTTGCCGCATTTGCAGATGACGTTTTGCTATTTGTTTCCAGACCTAGATTAACCCTTCCTAACTTGATGGCTGTACTTAAAAAGTACGGAGACCTGTCTAACTTAAAAACGAATCCATCAAAATCTGAAATATTAAAGATTAACTTCTTCATATCCGCGCTATAGCCGAAGTACGGCTACAGCGCGGACTCGAATTTCCGGGAGGCCGTCTCTATACGGCCTCCCAGAGACAGGCTCCCCGCGCGCTCCTGCGAGCGCGCATCGGGGAAAATCTGTGTCGGCCGTGTCCCTTGGACACAGCCAATCACAGATCGTGGTAAATGGCCAATCACAGCGGCCATTTACCACGTGATCGGCCCATGCAATGAGAGATGATCTCATATGTAAACATATGAGATCATCTCTCATCGCCAGCGCTCCTTCCTCACACAGAGACTGCAGTGTGAGGAAGGAGGAGAGCCGATCAGCCGTTCGGGGACAAAGAAAAATGTAATCAGGGCACTGATCACCAGTGCCCTGATTACAACAAAGGTAAATAAAATAAAATGTGCCCACCATCAGTGCCCACAGTGCCCTCCATCAGTGCCCCCCATCAGTGCCCATAGTGCTGCCTGTCAGTGCCCATCAGTGCCTGCTCATCTAGGCACTGATGAGCACTGACTGGTAGCACTGTGGGCACTGATGGTGCTGCCCATCAGTGGCGCCCATCAGTGCTCATCAGTGCCACCCGTCAGTGTCCATCAGTGCCACCCGTCAGTGTCCATCAGTGCCACCCATCAGTGTCCAGCAGCACCGCCTCTCAGTGCCCATCAGTGCCGCAGGTCAGTGCCGCCTCTCAGTGCCCAGCAGTGCCACCTCTCAGTGCTCATCAGTGCCGCCTATCAGTGCTCATCAGTGCGGCATATTAGTACCTCCTCATCAGTGCCACCTCATCAGTGCCCATAAGTGCCACCTCATCAGTGCCCATAAGTGCCACCTCATCAGTGCAGCCTATCTGTGCCCATCAGTGCCGCCTCATCAGCGCACATCAGTGAAGGAGAACATTTTATTTATTTTCAAAATTTACTCGCAGAAAATAAGAAAAACTTTTTTTTATTTCAAAATTTTCTGTCTTTTTTTTTTTTTTTTTTGTAAGAAATAAAAAATCCAGAGATGATTAAATACCACCAAAAGAAAGCTTTATTTGCGTGAAAAAAATGATAAAAATTTCATATGGGTACAGTGTAGCATGACCGCGCAATTGTCATTCAAAGCGTGAGAGCGCTGAAAGCTGAAAACTGGCCTGGATGGGAAGGGGGTGAAAGTGCACTGTAGGCAAGTGGTTAACCTCTCACTTCAAGAAGAAGAGTCCCTAAAACAAAAATTCCCCTTTGTATGGAGGAAATCGGCTTTAAATTACTTGGGAATTAAATTGACCCCTTCCACTGAAAATTTATATAATGAAAATTATATTCCACTATTAAATGAAATAAAAGCAGAAATTAATAAATTAACACCTAGGGTACTATCATGGATTGGAAGAATAAATATCGTTAAAATGACTATTCTTCCAAAAGTGACGTATAAATTTCAAATGGTACCAATACCTCAGGTTTACTTCAGGACTTTAAAAACTTTAATAACAAGGTTTATATGGAAAAAAAAAAAAAACCTAGGATACAATATGAAGTACTAACTAGAAGTAAGATACAGGGTGGCCTAGCAGTCCCGGACTTTAAAAAATATTATTTTGCGTCAATATTATCACGGATGATGAAATGGGGGAAGATAAAAACTGATAAAAGTTGGGGAAATATAGAAAATATTATGAGTTATACACAATTAGTCCCCGTTCACACTGGGGCGACCTGTGAGGCGACCTGGTCGCCTCACAGGTCGCCGTAGGTCGCCTTCCATAGGGAAGCTGTGGACCCGTTCTAATAGGAGCGACACAAGTCGCTCCGACTTAGAAAAAGGGTCCGGAGCTTTTTTGGGGTGACCCGGAGCGACCGTCATAGACTTCAATGTTATGAAGTCCGTGCCGGCCGCTCCGAGGTCGCGGCGCGCTGCTCCCTCCGTGACCTCGGAGGTCGCCCCTGAAAGTCGGATCGCCCCAGTGTGAACGGGGCCTTAGGGAAAATTATTTGGATCCCACCACAATATAGAAAATTTAATAATACAATACACATTATAACACGACAAGCACTTAGAATTTGGGACTTAATTTGCAGAAAAGAAAAAATTGAATTCATGATACCTTTAAAAGACACTTTATTTTTTCCACCAGGTATAGAGGATGTACAAAGGAAATGGTTGGGGAGGGAAGATATACGATTAAAGGATATATTGGAAAAAGGGAAAATATGCACTTATGAGAATTTAAAAAAGAGGTTTGGGAAAATAGTCGAATGGGGGTATCGCCAGTTGAAACATTTTGCAACGACACTACCACAACCACTAAGGTCAGAAAAAAAGCTCTCACCATTTGAGCAAATATGTGTAGGAGAGGGACACAGGAATAAAATCTCAAGCATATATAAAATATTAGCGAAGGCGATGGAACAGACAAGGCCACCCTTTATTGGGAGATGGGGAAAAGAATTAGGGCCAAGTGGAGTAGATTTCCATCTGGAAAAAGTATGAAATTAATTCATAGTTCCGCAATAGACACTAATACAGCTGAAATGAATTATAAATGTATCTCTAGGTGGTATAATACCCCAGATAAAACAGGTAAATATCAGACGGGGAACCTAAAAACGTGCTGGAGGGGGTGTGAAGTAGATGCCACTATAGCACATCTATGGTGGGACTGTCCGAAAATTAAATTATACTGGAAGAAGGTAGCCATATTGATAAAAAAGATCACAAATTATGATATCCCAGATGACCTTTGGTTTTGTCTGTTTCATGGAATAAAAGGTTCAGTTAAAAAATACAAAAGTTCCCCGGTTCCACATCTCATGAACGCGGCCAAAAGTCTGATACCCCAAAATTGGCAGAACGTCCCCCAAAAATAGGGATATGGCTAAAAAAAAAAAGAGACTATTAAAAATTTGGAATTTCTGTGCATTGAGGGGGAGGAGGACAGGAAGAAATGGGAATCTTTATGGAAATGTTGGAAGGAGTTCAAAAAAACTAGAGAATATACTAAAAGGAAGGAAGGAGAAGAGGAAAATCTAGGAGATAAGGAGAGAGGGTATGGGAGCAGGGAGGGAGGGGGGAGGGGGTGGGAATAAATTTCTGGTATTATAGTTGTATTTCCTTTTTTCTGTATTTTTTAGAATTTTGAATGTGTATTATTAGTTTGAAATATTTATGGGAATTTGTAATATATTAAAATATTGATAAAAAAAGAATTAAAAAAAAAAACACAGGGGGGATTTGAGGAGGGTTAATGAATGGAGGTACACACAGCTGAAGCATTTTGTTTGTACACTACCACAGCCGATTAGATCAAAAGAAAATGTAAATCCAAAAGAACGATTATGTAACCTAAAAACAACAGTGAAACATGGAGTGTCTAGGATTTATAGAATACTCACGGAGATTAAGGGGGGGGGCTTGGAGTGCTTCCATTGATTGGAAAATGGGAAGAAGAGTTGGGAAGACGACTGGAGGAACATTTGGGAAAAGGGCTGAGAGCAGTATATGGTTTTGCAAAAGATATACAGTAAGTACAATAGAAATAAACTATAAATGTCTGGCAAGATGGTATATGACACCTGTGAAGTCTCAAAAGTTCCAACAGAATATGTTGTGTTGGAGAGGTTGTAATCAGAAGGGCACCATGGCCCATATCTGGTGGGATTTCCCAAAAATAAAGGAGTTCTGGCAGGATATACAGTGTTCTATAAAGGAAATTACAGGAGAACTGGTACCAAATGACTCATGGGTATGTTGATTTCATAATACAAACAACACTAAAAAACAATATAATAGAACTATGGTGCCTTATTTAATCAATGCAGCGAATGGAATAATACCCAAAAAGTGGTTAGACTGGGTAAAACCCACAGTAAAAGAATGGTTCAAAATAATAGAATATATAAATACAATGGAACATCCTAGTAGTATAGAAGAAGGTCAAGTGCAAAGTTATAATAATATATGGGAAAAATGGTTGGATTTTAAAGAAACCAGGAAGTACACAGAGATATTATCAGAGTAAGTAGAGGAAGAGTCAGGGGACTATGGGGGGAGAGGAGGGGTGGGGGAAAAGGCACAGGGGAAGGTGGGTGTCAGGACCCAGACTTGAACCTGGGACCTCCACTGTTTCTGGCAATGACTCTGCTTACTGAGCCACCTGGAATGCTGGACAGCTCGCTGGACAGCTCCTTGGACAGCTCCTTGGACAAATCCTTGAATGATCCTGCCGTGAATCTTAATTGCCTTGAATCTTGCACCCTTTGCTCCCCCCACGAATTTCCTGATTTAAGCCATATCTCTGCACTTCCTGTTTGCCAGAATATTGTGCCTTCACCAGCCAATATCTCGCTTGTCTCTCCTACTGCCGTCTGTATCTTCGCTACCATTCGTTATCGACATTTGGCTTGCTCCTCGACTACGCTTCTACTTAATCCCAACCTGCAACTACTTATTACCGACCTTTGGCTACTCCTTGACTACGCTTCTGCTTGATTCCTACCTGCTATATCTGCTACCGGCCCCTGGCTTGCTCACCTCCTGGTGGGGCAATCCTGGGGACACCGACCTGGTACTAACATGCAGCAAAATCCATCTCCACCATCAGTAGCGCTGGTGAACACTGGTTAGTACTTAGATTCCACACCTCAGATGAGCCTGTGTCATCTGCCAGAGTGACCTGCCTGTGTTCCTATCCTGCTGGTTCCTGTGTGAGCTGCACCTGCTATAGCTACTGGTCTTCGAGCCTGACCCCTGATCGTGACAGAATATTCTGGCCCAAAACATGGAGGCCGCTATAGCAAGCGGCGTGACTCATCTGAGGCAGAAATTGCTGCTTTGCAAGAATTTGGTGCTACCTGCCAAGGAAGAGTTACTCAACTAGAAGGTGTAGTGGAAAGGCTACAGGAGGAGGTTAGTACTCTGCAGAGTCAACTACTGGACCAAGGTGATACCAACACACATTTGCCTTAGCCTCTACCACAGTGGCGTAGCGTGGGTTGTCAGCACCCGGGGCAAGTTAAGTAATTTGCGCCCCCTACACAAATATACTAGACCACTACACTGACCTAGCTGACCACTACACAGACCTACCTGATTCCTACACTGACCTACCTGACCACTATACAGACACCTACACTGAGCTATCTTATTCCTACACTAACCTACGTTATTCTTGCACTAACCAACCTGATCACTACACTGACCTACCTAATCTCTATACTGACACCTACATGGACCTTCCTGACCACTACACAGACCTACCTGACCACTACACAAACCTACCTGACAATTACACTGAACACTACACAGATCTACCTGTTACCTGCACTAACCTACCTGATTACTATACTGGACACCTACGGAGACCTATCGGACCACTACAGAGACCTACCTGACCACTACACTGGCCAACCTAATTACACAAAATTAAATCAATGGGCTGCCTACATGCAGAACACAGGTAACAATGTTATAAAGCTAGGCTCATATCCTTTACATCACAATCCTGTCATTACAATAGTGTTCTTAGTCCCCCCTGCACATAACCTGCCTGTCTTCAGCCCACCTTCATATCCCCCCTCCCCCCCTCATATCCTTGTCATCACCCCCCCCCTTTACATTCCTATCCTTATGCCCCTTTATATCATGCCCCTCCTCCTTCACATTTCTGTCCTCAGCCCCCCTCTGCATTCCTGTCCTTAGCCCCCTTTATATCACCTCCCTTCCGCCTTTACACTCCTGTCCTCATCCCCAGTACCCCTTTATATTCCTGTCCTTATCCCCAGTACCCCCTTACATTCCTGTCCTCCTCCATTACCCCTTTACATTCCTGTCCTCATCCCCAGTACCCCTTTACATCCCTGTCCTCAGCCCCAGTACCCCTTTATATTCCTGTCCTTATCCCCAGTACCCCTTTACATTCCTGTCCTCATCCATTACCCCTTTACATTCCTGTCCTCATCCCCAGTACCCCTTTACATCCCTGTCCTCAGCCCCAGTACCCCTTTACATTCCTGTCCTCAGCCCCAGTACCCCTTTACATTCCTGTCCTCAGCCCCAGTACCCCTTTACATTCCTGTCCTCATCCCCAGTACCCCTTTACATTCCTGTCCTCATCCCCAGTACCCATTTACATTCATGTCCTCATCCCCAGTACCCCTTTACATTCCTCTCCTCATCCCCAGTACCCCTTTACATTCCCGTCCTCATCCCCTACCCCTTTACATTCCTGTCCTCATCCACTACCCCTTTACATTCCTGTCCTCAGCCCCAGTACCCCTTTACATTCCTGTCTTCATCCACTGCCCCTTTACATAACTGTCCTCATCCACTACCCCTTTACATTCCTGTCCTCATCCCCAGTACCCCTTTACATTCCTGTCCTCATCCCCAGTACCCCTTTACATTCCTGTCCTCATCCCCAGTACCCCTTTACATTCCTGTCCTCATCCCCAGTACCCCTTTACAATCCTGTCCTCATCCCCAGTACCCCTTTACATTCCTCTCCTCATCCCCAGTACCCCTTTACATTCCCGTCATCATCCCCTACCCCTTTACATTCCTGTCCTCATCCACTACCCCTTTACATTCCTCTCCTCATCCCCAGTACCCCTCTACATTCCTGTCCTCATCCCAACTACCCCTTTACAATTCTGTCCCCCCACTACCCCTTTACATTCCTGTCCCCCACTGCCCCTTCACTCACCCTTTACATTCCTTTCCCCCACTACCCCTTTACATTCCTGTCCCCCACTACCCCTTTACATTTCTGTCTCCCCAGTACCACTTTAAATTCCTGTCCCCCCTACCCCTTCTCTACCCTGTTACATTCCTGTCCCCCACTACCCCTTTACATTCCTGTCCCCCACTACCCCTTTACTACCCCTTTACATTCATGTCCCCCACTACCCCTTTACATCCCTGTCCTCATCCCCAGTACCCCTTCACATTCCTGTCCTCACCCCCATTACCCTTTTACATTCCTGTCCTCACCCCCATTACCCTTTTACATTCCTGTCCTCACCCCCATTACCCTTTTACATTCCTGTCCCCCAGTACCCCTTAACATTCCTGTCCTCATCCCCAGTACCCCTTTACATTCCTCTCCTCATCCCCAGTACCCCTTTACATTCCTGTCCTCATCCCCTACCCCTTTACATTCCTGTCCTCATCCACTACCCCTTTACATTCCTCTCCTCATCCCCAGTACCCCTCTACATTCCTGTCCTCATCCCAACTACCCCTTTACAATTCTGTCCCCCCACTACCCCTTTACATTCCTGTCCCCCACTGCCCCTTCACTCACCCTTTACATTCCTTTCCCCCACTACCCCTTTACATTCCTGTCCCCCACTACCCCTTTACATTTCTGTCTCCCCAGTACCACTTTAAATTCCTGTCCCCCCTACCCCTTCTCTACCCTGTTACATTCATGTCCCCCACTACCCCTTCACATTCCTGTCCTCATCCCCATTACCCTTTTACATTCCTGTCCCCCAGTACCCCTTAACATTCCTGTCCTCATCCCCAGTACCCCCTTTACATTCCTGTCCTCATCCCCAGTACCCCTTTACATTCCTGTCCCCCAGTACCCTTTTACATTCCTGTCCCCCAGTACCCCTTTACATTCCTGTCCTCATCCCCAGTACCCCTTTACATTCCTGTCCCACAGTACCCCTTTACATTCCTGTCCCCAAGTACCCCTTTACATTCCTGTCCCCCAGTACCCCTTTACATTCCTGTCCCCCACTACCGCTACATTCCTGTCCCCCACTACCCCTACATTCCTGTCCTCAGCTTTACCCCATCTTCAGATTCCTGTTCTCAGCCCTCCGCCCCTCCCCCCATCTTCAGATTCCTGTCCTCAGCCCACCGCCCCCCCCATCTTCAGATTCCTGTCCTCAGCCCCCCCATCTTCAGATTCCTATCCTCAGCCCCCCCCCCCATCTTCAGATTATTCCTGTTCTCACACCACCACCCCCATCTCCAGATTCCTGTTCTCAGCCCCCCCCATCTCCAGATTCCTGTTCTCAGCCCCCCCCCATCTTTAGATTCCTATCCTCAGCCCCCCCCCCATCTTCAGATTCCTGTTCTCACCCCCCCATCTTCAGATTCCTGTTCTCAGCCCCCCCCCATCTTTAGATTCCTGTCCTCAGCCCTCCCCCCATCTTCAGCTCCCTGTCCTCTGCTCCCCCTTCACAGCTTCCTCCACGATACTCACAGAGCAGGCAGCAGCTGGATAGCTCCGCGTGGACGGCAGCAAGCATGAAGCTAACATCAGAAGCAGGGCAGCTCTGGAAGGAGGGCGGGATCTGCACAACTTTTCTAGGTAACCAGCTTGTGATTGGTTGCTAGCAACCAATCACCTGCGGTTAACTTGAAGTCCCGCCCACCATCCAGAGCTGTACTGGCTCTGATATTAGCCTCCCGCCGCCCGCCGTTCAGGACGGCTGAGCCTGAGCAGATGGCTGAGCGAGTGGGCTCCCAAATGGCAGCGGCGGCCGCAGGATGCGCCCGGGCTCCCCCCCCAGATTTTGCGCCCGGTGCGGCTGGCCCCCCCAGCACCCCCCACGCTACGCCACTGCTCTACCATCTAAGTTTAATGGAGACCGCCATCATTACAGAAGTTTACTAAATCAGTGTCGTTTATATTTCCAAACGGACCCTGCTGCATTTCCTTCTGAGAAAAGGTAGGTAACTTTTATTCTTGAACTACTGACTGGAGAAGCTCTAGCTTGGGCCTCCCCATATATTGAACAGGACAGTCCCACTTTAAATAATCTGCAGACTTTTTTGACTGCAATGAATCAGGTTTTTGATGATCCCAACCGCTGTGCTACAGCTAAAGCAAAGCTACATAGTCTGAGGCAGGGTAAGCGCTTTGTCGCTGAGTACACAGCAGAATTCAGATGTTGGGTCGCAGATAATACTTGGAACCCTGCTGCGCAAAAGAGCCTGTTCTGCTTAGGGCTTTCTGAACAGGTAAATGGTGAGATTGCTAGAGTTGAGAATCCTAATGATCTTGAAGTCTCTGATCAATTATGTATCAGAATTGATCAGAGACTTACAGAAAGGAGGAAGGAGAGGCTGGGAATTTTTGCAAGTAAGGGTGGCATGCGTTTCTCTGCTACTCCATTTGTTCAGCAGGATTTCAAAGTTTCTCCAGATTCTAACACTCCTGAGTCCTGAGCCAATGCAGGTAGATGCAATTAAGAGATCCATTTCCATTCAGGAGAAAGAAAGAAGACGTTCTGAGAACCTATGTCTTTACTGTGGAGATTCTGGTCATTACGCAATTAACTGTCCTAACAAAGTCAGAAGAACAATTGCGTCGGTTGATGTGATCATGCCTGAACAAATAAAACACCATTAGCCAGTCTATTTCCTCATTGGTCCAGGAAGAAAATAAAGTAAATTCTTCACTACCTCATTTTGTCCTTCCTATTAAACTTATCTCGGAGGGCATTGAGATTCCTTGCTCTGCTATGCTGGAATCTGGTGCAGGGGGGAACTTTATGGACACAGACTTTGCCAAAAGCAATAAGATTCAGACATGAATAAAATCTGCCCCTATTGATATGGAGACAGTGGATGGTTCACCCTTAACTTCAGGACCTGTTATCCATGAAACAGTCCCTCTAGTTCTCGAATTTGAGGCTGACCATCACGAGACCATCAGTTTTCATTTAATTACGTCACCTAAATTTCCTGTGATCTTGGGCATCCCTTGGTTCTCCACCCATAATCCCTCAATCAATTGGGAAGCATGGGTTATAAATTTTACATCCCCCATGGCGAGGAATATTGTAGAGAGCCTTGTCCAACTAATTCTCCACTGATTAAGGAGTCGCAGTTGGATGTGGTTACAGCACAGTCATATCCCAAACTGCCCCCACAATACCATGAGTTTCAGGATGTCTGTGATAAGAAGAACGCTGACCAGTTACCTCCTCATCGCCCATATGATTGCCCCATTGAGCTACTGCCGGGGGACAGAAATACCTTTCGGCCTCCTTTTCAGTCTGTCAGAGTCTGAATTAAAGGTGCCCAGGGAGTGGCTTGATGAAAATGTAGAGAAGGGGTTTATTAGACATTCAACATCCCCTGCTGGAGCAGCGTTGTTCTTTGTTGAAAAGAAAGACTCTACCTTGCGTCCATGCATTGATTACAGGCACATGAATAAAATTACTATTAAAAACCGTTATCCGCTCCTGTTGATCTCTGAAATGTTGGAACGAAGTCTGCCAAGATTTCTACAAAGCTTGTCTTACGCGGGGGATTATAACTTTGTTCGTATCCGTCAAGGAGATGAATGGAAAACCACCTTTAGAACCAGATATGGACATTTCGAGTCCTTGGTTATGCCTTTTGGTCTTTGTAATGCCCCTGCAACTTTTCAACACTTTATCAACAATGTTTTTCAAGATCTGTTGGACCAGTTTGTAGTTGCTTATTGGATGACATCCTCATTTTTTCCGATAACCTAGAGGAGCATCGCAAGCATGTTGGCACTGTCCTTGAAAGATTAAGGCAAAATCGACTTTATATCAAATTGGAAAAATGTGAGTTTGAACAAACCCAGATCCAGTTTCTGGGATATATTATTTCTCCAGATGGAGTAAGCATGAATCCTGAGAAGATAAAAGCAATAGTAGATTGTCCTGAAAGGAAATCCAACGATTTGTCGGGTTTGCCAATTTCTACAGGAAATTCATAAGAAAATTTTCTAAGGTGATAGCTCCGATTACATAGCTGACAAAAAAAGGGGTGCCCTTCGTGTGGTCACCTGATGCTCAGGCTGCTTTTGCCAAGCTAAAGACTCTTTTCACTTCTGCACCAGTATTGGTACATCCCAATCCTGAACTACCTTTTATAGTGGAAGTGAATGCTTCTGACTCTGCTGTGGGAGCTATCCTTTCTCAACGAAGTGGTGAAAAAATGCAGCTTCATCCTTGTGCTTACTTCTCTCGTTTAATGTCTTCAGCCGAGAGTAATTACGACATAGGGAATAAAGAGTTACTGGCAATTAAGGAAGCTTTTTCTGAATGGAGGCATTTTCTGGAAGGTACTAAGCATCCTGTGACCGTTCTCACTGATCACAGAAATCTAGAATTCATTTGTTCGGCCAAAAGATTGTCTTCTAGACAAGCACGTTGGTCACTGTTCTTTTCTAGATTTAATTTTATTATCTCGTATCGACCTGGGTCAAGAAATGGTAAGGCTGATGCCTTATCACGGATGTTGTCGGGGACTTCCCAGGAAAACCACTCTGAATGCACAATCCTGCCTCAAAAGAACTTCCTAGGTGCTACAAGTTCAAAGGCATTCTTGAGTCTCCTCAAAGAAGGGAACGAGAATGACTCCTCAATAATCCTCCTACGGACATCAACCTTGAGTACAAGAATGGCTTTTGGATTCAAACACATCGCCTCTATGTACGTGAGTCTGCTCGGGTTGAAGTCCTCCGGTTGATTCATGACTCAAAACTTGCTGGACATTTTGGAGTTTCTAAAACAGAGGATTTTTTATCACGTTCCTTTTGATGGCCTGGGTACAAGAAAGATGTTAAAAGGTATGTAGCCTCGTGCCTGACCTGTGCATGCAATAAGACACCCCGAGCTTCTCCTTTGGGGTTGCTCCAACCGCTCCCTATCCCATCATGACCATAGGGGTCAATTTCTTTGGACTTTGTGGTTGATTTACCCCCCTCAAAAAGAATGACCACTATCTTGGTAGTCGTTGACCATCTCACCAAGATGGCTCACTTTATACCGGCTAAGGGGGTACCCTCTTCTGAACAAACTACAGAGTTGATGGTTCGAGAAGTCTTCAGACTACATGGAATTCCTGAAGACGTTGTGTCAGATCGAGGAGTACAGTTTACTTCAAAGTTTTGGAAAAGCTTTTGCTCTGCTTTAGGAGTAGCAATCAACCTGTCTTCTGCTTTTCATCCTCAGTCTAATGGTCAGACCGAGAGGACCAATCAAACTTTAGAACAGTACCTTCGATGTTTTGTTAGTTATCTTCAGGATGACTGGGTGGACTATCTTCCCATGGCAGAGTATTCTTACAATAATTCTAGACATAGCTCAACCTCTCAAGCCCGTTTTTCTTAAACAATGGGTATCATCCAATTGACAAGGAGACTAAGGACCAGTATGAGAGAGCGAGAGTGATAACACCAAATTTAACACACCTGCTCCCCATTCACACCTGAGACCTTGTAACACTAACCAGTCATATAACACAGAGGAGGGAAAATGGCTTATTGGGCCCAAATTGGACATTTTCACTTAGAGGTGTACTCACTCTTGTTGCCAGCAGTTTAGACATTAATGGCTGTGTGTTGAGTTAATTTGAGGGGACAGCAAATTTACACTGTTATACAAGCTGTGCGCTCACTACTTTACATTGTAGCAAAGTGTCATTTCTTCAGTGTTGTCACATGAAAAGATAGAATAAAATATTTACAAAAATGTGAGGGGTGTACTCACTTTTGTGAGATACTTTAGCTGGAGGAGTACCTTTTCTATTCTACACCTTCTATTTGTGACTCGAGAAATAATTGATAAACATCTGTCAGGATTTTCTTTTGATTTTACATAAAATGATGTGAGCTTACCTGAGCCAATAAAGTTTCTTTCACACAATCTTTTTTCTGTGTTGTCTCTTTGCTCTTTTTATCTATATTTTTCCTCAGGTTTTTTATAATGGAGTTTGTTGGGAGAAATAGTAAACGTGGGACAAATCATTTTTAAAGAGTGTGTATTAAGTACAAATGCGGAATTTATCGATGAACTGTAACGGTTGTGTCCCATGTAATGTGTCTCCAGTCTAGGAGGGGTGTGCTCACTTTTGTGAGATACTGTATGTAAAATTTCTGCGTAAATTGATGATGCTATATAAGTACATAAAATAAATATACGCTTACTGGGATTTTTTTAACCAAAAATATGTAGCAGAATACACGATGGTCTACATTTATGAAGAAATTTGATTTTTTTACCTTTTGGATATGTTAATAGAAAAAAGTAAAAAATATTGTTTTTTTTTTTCAAAATTGTCTGTCTTTTTTGTGTTTTATAGCGCAAAAATTAAAAACCGCAATGGTGATCAAATACCACCAAAAGAAAGCTCTATTTAGGGGGGAAAAAGGGACATTTGTTTTATTTTGGTACAGCGTCGCACGACCGCGCAATTGTCAGGTAAAGGAGGGGGGGTGGGCACACAGGAGCTGACAGGCATGGAGGGAGGGGGATAGGGAGAGAGGAGCGCAGCAGGATGATGGAGGTAAGCTGACCATGGTAATTAGGGCTCAGCAGCCATGATTACGGTGGTCAGCACACATAGGGATTTTTTTGAGGCAGGATTGAGTAGACCCTATAATCCAGGGGTGTCCAAACTATGGCCCCCCAGCTGTTAAAGAACTACAATTCCCATCATGCCTACTTATGTCTGTGAATGTCAGAGATTTACAATGCCTCATGGGAAGTGTAGTTCCGCAACAGCTGGAGGGCCGTAGTTTGGACACCCCTGCTATAATCTGATAATAAGTAGGTGGAGATTAATTATGTGGAGTGGGCGGAGCTTCAGGGAAGCTGACAGGCATGGAGAGAGGGGGATAGGAAGAGAGGAGAGCAGCAGGATGATGGAGGTAAGATGACCATGGTAATTTGGGCTCAGCAGCCATGATTACCGTGGTCAGCACACATAGGGATTTATTGAGGCAGGATTGAGTAGACCCTATAATCTGATGATAAGTAGGCGGAGATTAATTATGTGGAGTGGGTGGAGCTTCAGGGAAGCTGACAGGCATGGAGGGAGGGGGATGGGGATAGAAAGAGGAGAGCAGCAGGATGATGGAGGTAAGCTGACCATGGTAATTTGGGCTCAGCAGCCATGATTACCGTGGTCAGCACACATAGGGATTTATTGAGGCAGGATTGACTAGACACTAGACCCTATAATCTCATAATAAGTAGGCAGAGATTAATTGTGTGGAGTGGGCGGAACTTTAGGGAAGTGGGTGTGGTAAGTAATTGATAGCTGTGCTTTTTTTTCAAATGTTGGCAACTATGGGCTTTGTGTAGCTAAAAGTCAGGCTTGATCCACCTGCTGGCTTGTATACATTTTTGGGCAATTTTTAGGAATTTTGCCAAGGCACCCCTGAAGAAACCTCAAGGCATCCCAAGGTACCTGAGAACCCTGGTTGAAAAAGGCGGGTTTTAGACATTGAGATAAAGAAGGTATAGGGATATATTGGGAAATTTATTGGGGTGTCTGTAATTGGACCCCTCTAACTGCCTGTTTTACAGTTCCTCTTATAGTCTATGGGCCTGTAAAATCATGGCACGCGTGCTGGAAATACACTTCGACTCAAAGGTGTGAAACAATGAAACGGCCATAAAATCTCAACAGGTTTCCCTTATGTTTTCTCCGGCTGAGTAACACTTGTGTGTATCCTAGACAAGGAATGATTCTCTGCGTCTCACCCGTTCTGGAAGAGCTCGCAATGTCAGGATGATTTGTCCGGCTCCCGGTGATGGCTGTTTGTGGGTTAGTGGGTACGCTGCTTTGTGCACGATGTGTAATCAGATTGTGATGCAGCAGATATTCTGACACAGGAAAAACATGGAGGTCATCCATTATTTAAACTGCTGTCATGTACAATTTGTATCAGATGTAGCCAGTTACATCACAACTGCAGATAATTCCACACAAACTTTTACTTCCATGTGTGGATTACAAGTTCAGCAATTTTAGCTGTTATTAAAGTCATTCCTATCCCTGTTTTTCAAAGTAAATGTCTGATTAAAAAAGGAAACTACGCTGCATCCGAGCATCATAAATGAAAAACACTATTTAACCACTTCTGAACCGGAAGGATTTTCCCCCTTAACCACTTAAGCCCCGGAAGATTTTACCCCCTTCCTGACCAGGGGGTAACTGCGTGACTTTAACGGACAATTGCGCGGTCGTGCGACGCTGTACCCAAAACGAATTTGACGTCCTTTTTTTCCCACAAACAGAGCTTTCTTTTGGTGGTATTTGATCACCTGTGCGATTTTTTGATCATGTGCTATAAACAAAAAAAGAGCGTCAATTTTGCAAAAATAACAATATTTTTCACATTTTTTTATATGAAATTCCCCAAAAAAAGAAATGTAAAAATCACAATTTTTTAACATTTTAGGCCAATTTGTTTTATGCTACATATTTTTGGTAAAAAAAATATCGCAAAAAGCGTATTTTGATTGGTTTGCGCAAAAGTTATTGCGTTTACTAACTAAGGGAAAGATTTTTGTAATTTTTGTTGTTTTTTTTAACGCGTAATGGCGGCGATCTGCGATTTTTTTTTTTGCGGGACTGCGACATTGCGGCGGACAGATCGGACCCTTGACTGACATTTTTGACACTTTTGGGGTTACCAGTGACATTACTGCAGTAATCAGTGCTAAACATATGTACTGTTACTGTAAAAATGACACTGGCAGCGAAGGGGTTAACTTTATTTGAGAGGGAGGGGTTAAGTGTGTCCTAGGGGCGTGATTCTTACTGTGATTGGCTGTGGCTTGAGCTGTAGGAACACTGATCAACGGTCCTACATAGTAGAACCGTATGATCACTATTCCTACACAGGGGAGAATGACAGGCAGCTTGTTTACATTAGCCGCCTGCCTTTCTCCCGCTCTAACGGACGATTGCCGAGTGCCCAGCGGACATCAGGTCCCCCGGGGGGGTCCGTGACCGAGCGGGAGCAGGAGCGCGCCTCCGGCGGCGCGCGCCTGCTCCCCAGAGCCTCACAGGCTAGTGACGTACCCATACGTCACTTTGCCTGTGAGGGGCTGACCGCCGCAGTATATGTACTTGCGGCGGTCGACAAGTGGTTAATGACCAGGCCATTTTTTGCAATTCGGCACTGCGTTACTTTAATGGACAATAGCGTGGTCGTGCGACGCTGTACCCAAATAAAATTGATGTCCTTTTTTCCCCACAAATAGAGCTTTCTTTTGGTGGTATTTGATCACCTGTGCGATTTTTATTTTTTGCGCTATAAACAAAGAAGTGTGACAATTTTGAAAAAAAAAACAAAAAAACAATATTTTTCACTTTCTGCTATATAACATTCTCAAAAAAAAAAAACAAATTCAAAAATCTAATTTTTTTTATCATTTTATGCCAATTTGTGTTCTGCTACATATTTTTGGTAAAAAAAAATCCCAATAAGCGTATTTTGATTGGTTTGCGCAAAAGTTATCACATCTACAAACTAAGAGAAAGATTTATGTCATTTTTATTTATTTCTTTTTTTACTAGTAATGGTGGCGATCAGCATTGTTTAGTGGGACTGTGATATTGCGGCGGACAGATCAAACCCCTAACTGACACTTTTGGGGGGACCAGTGACATTACTACAGTAATCAGTGCTAAAAATATGCACTGTCACTGTATTAATGGCACTGCAGGGAAGGGGTTAACCCAGGGGTGATCAAAGGGTTAAATTTATGCCTAGGGAGTGCTTTCTAACTGGGAGGGGGTGGGCTTATGAAATCAACACAGAGACCTGTTTTTCTAAATAGGCAGATCACAGGAGCTCTGCATTGATTCCTGAGAGAACAGTGGTCTGCCGTGTTTACAACAGCAGACCTCCGTTCTCTCTTCACGGGGAGCGATCGCGGGTGCCCGAGGCAATCGCAGCCACTGGCCCCTTGGATCGGCTTGCCCGCTTTTGAGTGGGTGCACCCACAGGATCGCTTCTGTGAAGCGCCGTACAGGTAGGGTGATTGGCGGGAACCTGCTGCCGTATATAGGTGGCGGCTGGTCAGCAAGTGGGTAATTCATTTATAATATTCAGAGCAGACTCCCCCATCCATTCATGTCTCCATTTTTTATTTTGTTGAGAAATCACTTTGAAAAACAACCCACCTAGCATTTCAGGGCGGAGCAGATCATTAACATTTCTGGAGAACAAGTGGCCAGGGCTTCAGTTGCATACATCTAAGATGGCCGCCCTCAGCACAGAGGGGTAAATAATAACAAATCGCTTTTTGGACTAAATACTGCAAGTTGCAAAAAAAAAATAAAAAATGTTACTAAGTAGGATGTTCACATGTGATATAGCAAGATGGTGTATTTTGGTGAATTATGTTGCTTCCCTGCAGTTTCTCTTTACATTGCTCCACTCCTATGTTCTGGAAGCTTCCAGGAGGCAGAAAAAAAAGCAAAGTATCCCCGCTGAAGAAGTCTACGCCCACCAGACGTAACGCGTACGGGGGATTGGTCCCTCGGTCCGTCGGCCATACAACACGGAAGCCAGACACCTCACAGCACGCTGCATGCTCTGCTATTTACATGCCCATTGAACCGGGACACAATGTAAGTGCAATACTATTTTTTGAGCAATAAAATGTTATTCCTGCAACAGAGAGCACTAGATTGTTTCCTCTTTTATCCATATGTTTTGGAGCTTATTGGGAAAGAGTATCCTCTGTGATTTTGAGATATCGTTATGCTGGAGGCAATTGTCTGGTCCTATTGATATCGTTTTGGCTGATCATCGTGGAGATTGATTCATGCTTTTAGACCCTGTGGGGTCAAGTTCTGGAGGTGAGAGGCAGAGAATGCCGGGTGATGGGATTTTATGCGCACTCAAGTCACACATATTATATATTTCACCGGATCACCAGTGGACTGTGTGTTTTTCTTACCATCTATATCTTCACCTATGAACTTTTTTACTACCATATGTTTTTAATGATGTTTGTGGCTTTTTAAGGATTTACTTTAATTTGTCATAATTTATTGTAATACTGGACTGCGCTACACTATTATTTATATAAAGTCTGCAGCCTATAAGACTCTGATTAGGCCAAACATGACTAGGATACCACAGACCATGACTAGGATACCACAGATGTCTCCAAACCTGTACATTCTTCCCACATACTGTACACCTCCCCAACCTAAAACTAAGAACAAACGACCAACGACACCGATCTAGAGTAAAATTGGCCAGGTTGGGCATTTATTAAATAAATAAATATAACATTCCTTAACCACTTGCTGACCAGCCGCCGTCAGCAGGTTCTCGCGAATCGCCGTACCTGTACGGCAGACTGCGGGAGCGATTCTGGGGGGCGTGCGCACGCCCACTCGCCAACGGGGAAGCCGATCCACGGCCGCGGCCGCTCCCCGTGAAGAGAGAATGGCGGTCTGCTGTTGTAAACACAGCAGACCGTTGTTCTCTCAGGAATTAATACAGAGCCCCTGTGTTCCTCCTATTTAGGATCACAGGTCTCTGTATTGATTTTACAAACCCACCCCCCTCCACAGTTAGAAAACACCCCCTAGGCTCACACTTAACCCTTTGATCACCCCTGGGTTAACCCCTTCCCTGCCAGTGTCATTATTACAGTAACAGTGCATATTTTTAGCACTGATTACTGCAGTAATGTCACTGGTCCCCCCCAAAAGCAAAAGTGGCAAAAATGTCAGTTAGGGGTCCGATCTGTCCGACACAATGTCACAGTCCTGCTAAAAATCATAGATCGCTGCCATTACTAATAAAAAAATAAAAAATTACATAAATCTTTTCCCATAGTTTATAGACGCGATAACGTTTGCGCAAACCAATCAAAATACGCTTATTGCAATTTTTTTTTTTTTTTTACCAATAATATGTACCAGAATACAAATTGGCCTAAAAGGATGAAAAATGTTGATTTTTTAATTCTTTTTTTTTTTGCGCTATAAACTTAAAAAGAGGGACAATTCTGAAAAATACAAAAACAAAAAAAAAAACAATATTTTTCACATTCTGCTATATAACATAGCAGAATGTGAAAAATATTGTTTTTTTTTTCCAGAATTTTTGCACTTTTTTGTTTATAGCGCAAAAAATAAAAATCGCACAGGTGATCAAATACCACCACAAGAAAGCTCTATTTGTGGGAAAAAACAACATCAATTTTATTTGGGTACAGCGTCGCATGACCGCGCAATTCTCTGTTAAAGTAACGCAGTGCTGAATCACAAAAAATGGCCTGGTCATTAAGGGGGCAAATTCTTCCGGTCCAGAAGTGGTTAAGATATTGGTGTCCTTGGTGCTCTTTGATGTCTAGAGCCTCGGGTGTACTGGAGACTGGCACGGCTGAGAAATGAGCCCACTGAAGACATTTGTAGAGAAATTACTTTAGCCGTTAGATAGCAGTCTGGGCGCACCGTCTGTAGCGTGCATAAAACATCCACGGCCATTAAAAGCCCTCCCTGCCATTGCCACCAAGTCACCGGGGTCATAGAAGATCTGTCCGTACATCATGTAAATGGCTTCCTCCTAACTTCCAGAACAAAGATTGGAGAATTCATCGGCGGATAATCCGTGTTGTGCTTGGTTACATTTAATCTTTTGTGTCTCCGAGGACTGCGACACGACGATAAGTGGTATTAAAGGTGCGACGTTGCTTATTCTTTTACTGTCAGCTGCCTGGCTTACAGGATTTAAGTTTCTGAAGCAGTAATCATAGGGGCAAAGTATTATTTTTCGGCTCTGCGTCTGTCTCGAGGCTTCCCGGGGGGCTTGTGATAAATCTTCTTTTAGGAGACTCACCTTTTAGCAATCTATGTCATTGTGAACTGTAGCTGAAGTCATTTTTATATCCTGTACTTTAAAGTTGAACTTCAGGTAAATAAAAAACAAAAGACGATTGTCTCATCCAGTTCTCATATTTACACAGCTCTGCCACACAGCACAGCCCTGCCCAGCAGGAAAGGAGACTGGATTTTTTTCTCTGTCGCAGATCAGTAACTCTTGCGGGTCTTGTCCCCTCCCACAGCCTGTGACTGATTGAAAAGAGATTTAGCACACGGATAAGCTCATCAATCTGGTCTCTCCTCCTATCAGCATGTAGGCAGGTGTTTGGCCTCCCTTCAAGGGTGGCGCTGCAGGTGGCCACCATACAGAGAGAGTGGAGGACAACAGGTAGCCCATGTTCCTCTGAGGCCAATATAGGCTGCTGCCCTGGTTGACCTCCATGGGCACCTTTAGTATGGCATGAATAGAGATAGACAACCGCACTCCAGTTTGAAGGTATGAAACGATAAAATCCATTTATTGAAGATCCAACCAATTAAAACGATCCATAGTGACAAAATCAGAGACAGGGGACAAAACACAGTTGACGCGTTTCACAAAATTATATTCGCTTAGTCATAACCTGTAACGCTCCTGCGTTTCTTATATGGTGTGGATTTTCAGCTGCAGAAATAGTTCCACGTCAGTAGTCATGTAAGAGATATGCTGAGATACCATTCCCAACCTTAATGACTCATCATGTGTGGAAGGTCTTATTTCAGCCAGTAAATACACACAATTAGCAAGCTGGTTCCTAGAATGACTTTATGTATGTGGTAACACAATGATGAAGGTTGAGGGATAGGTTGAGTGGAGGTGGTAGGTGATAGACACTTGAAGGTGAGACAGTAGCAGATGGATGCAGACAATTCAAATCTGTAAAGAAAAGCGCACGCAACCTCGGGCAATAACGCTTTAATAAAGGACAACAACACAGTACATTGGAATTGCACTCACACTTTTCTTTTAAGACAATCGCTTTACAGCATTCCAACAGGAGCTACTCGCTCCTCCCGTCCCTCCAGATGGTGACTCTGCGGTCTCCTCATTCGCGGCTGCCGCCGCTGTTTCCCCGCTCTCCTTCACTTCCTGTGTTGCCTGGTCACCGGATGCCGGTTCTAGTGCGCCTGCGCACTATACCAACGTAATCTACGGCGCCTCAGGAGAGCCTCAGCCAAAGCCGGAGCCACAAGTTGTACGGAGCTGCGAGGTGGAAGATTCAAGACACGGGTGCACTGCCTCTGCTGTTACTACGGACAACGCGTTTCGGAGGCGGAGCCTCCTTCCTCAGGTCCCACCTTGCTTCCTGCTAACGCCCCTCCCTATATACCCGGGATACCATCGGCCCTAATTATTTAATTGTGTATTCTTAAAGGGGCCAGTAACCAATAATCCTTATCCACCTTGGCTGGGACGGGAGAAGCAAGGGGCTATCCACTTTTAAAAAACATATATTAAAAAACATACATTAAAGATACAGTTTAAGATACAATTTAAAATACAATTTAAAATTTAAAATACAATTTAATACCAGCGCAGATATTAACCAGAGCTATTATAGATACATGTTTGGATATCACATTCCCTACATAGCAATGGTTGTCTCCTGCTAAAAATACATAAACGTATCCTAAAAGTATATATGTATATAAGACTCTAAGCTACATCAGCATTTCCTAATACCAATAGTCGACGGATCATATTAATTCCACATTATCTCTCATCCATCTACCAGGATAATTTCATAAGTCAGGATAATACACATAATAAATATATAAAAAATATATAAAAATACTAGTCTCATTAGAATTCAGTAAGATAAGATTCAATTCCATATGGCACATATGCAAATATCAATTAGTATATGAGGATACTACTCCATATGGGCCAACCAAATGTACTACACGACAGTTGTTTATATTTCTACACACACACACACACATATATATATATATATGTATACACACACACATGAGAAATACATATATATATACCTACACATACCCATCGGTGGTGACACCCTGAGTATCCCCAAATATATATCTATACATATACACCTATTCACATACCCAGCTGCTCAGATATTGTTGTGTGGACACGAATGTGCGTATGCCTCCGTGCACACTTCACAGACACATGGCCTGGCAGGGACTATGTTCCCTACCCTTGGTAACCATGTGTATGTGCATGTGCTGGAACCCACTCTACCATGCCCACACCCCCGTGCTGATATGTCAAATGATCGTGATGACTTCCAGCTCCTCATTGAGCCCACCCGGCGACATGGACCCAAGCGTAAAGATCCAGAATGTTTCTTGCCTGCACAGGATCAAAAAACTTTCAACTTCTGGGAGAGTCATAGATATGGCTTCAATCCCAAATAATTCCAGGCCTGCAGTATCCCCACCATGCGCTTTACAGAAGTGTCTTGGCACGCTGTGCTTGTCTTTTTTCTGCTCAATAAACCGGCGGTGTATGCGGATTTTAACAAAATCTGTAACCGCCCTAAGGGGAAGCTAAGTACTAATAACTTATCCTCAGAAGAAATAGTGGCACTCAATCGAATGAAAAAGAATAACGATATTATCATAAGGGTAGCGGACAAAGGAGGAGGGATAGTAGTACAAAATAGGGAGGATTATATTGGGGAAGCGGTAAGACTATTGTCGGACCATAACACCTATGAGGTTCTGAGCCAGGATCCCCTCCCTCAGTATAAGATAGAACTAAAGGAGCTTATTAATAAGGCCTTCAACAGTAAAATTATTAATAAATCTGAGAAACTGTTTTTTCTAAATAATTATTTTAAAACCCCGTACTTCTACCATACCCCAAAGATACACAAAAATCCAGTTTGTCCTCCTGGTAGGCCAATTGTAGCGGCCATGGAGAGTATTACCAGCAGACTCTCCCAATATGTGGATCTCCATCTACAGCCGATAGTTACATCACTCCCGGCATACATTAGGGATTCCACACAGGTGCTGGAGATACTACAGAATTATAGGTGGGAACCCAACTATCTGTGGCTATCCCTGGATGTGTGCTCCCTGTATACTTCAATACCCCATGAGGGTGGACTAAAGGCCGTAGAACACTTCCTGTCGGGTGCGGAGTACCTCAATCCAGACCAGTCTGGATTTATCAGTGCTTGCACGCAGTTTGCACTGGAAAGGAACTATTTCGAGTTCCAGGGAAAACACTATAGACAGATTTCAGGCACTGCGATGGGCGCACATTTTGCACCATGCTATGCAAACTTATTCATGGGGTTTTGGGAAAAATTCCATATCTGGATGCAGAACCCGTTTGCACAGCATTTGGTGTACTATGGGCGTTACATCGATGATGTAATAGTAATATGGGATGGTACAGCTGATAGGGCAGTAGAATTTGTGAACTACTGTAACACCAATCCGTATGGCATTAGGTTTAGGCATGTACTAGATGCGAAGTCCCTTGTATTTTTGGATCTAGAATTGACCTGGAATGAAGAAGGGGCTATCACCTCCAAAACGCATTTTAAGGAAACAGCAGGTAACTCTTATTTACACTGGAAGAGCTGCCATTTGCCAAAATGGAAAGAAAACATACCCTACAGTCAATTCTGTAGGCTGCGTAGAAATTGCACAGACACTGAGCAATATCTGTTGCAAGCTAAAATTTTAGAGAAAAAATTTATGGAGAAAGGGTATGCTGTGCAGCACATACAAAAAGCCAGAGATCGCTATATAGAAGGCTGTAGTAGCAAAGCAGCTGTGGAGAACGGTGCTCCCCGAGAGGTTATGTTTATTACAAAATTCAATAACCAACATTGGGCCATTAAGAGAGCTTTGCAGAAACATTGGCCTATTCTGCAGCAGGATGCAGCCTTAGGTAGAGTGCTCCCTAAAAAACCCAAAGTGGTGTTTAGGCGGGCTAGCAATGTAAAGAGTCTGGTTGCTCCAAGCAAAATAAAAAGTATGAAATGCCAAAATAGAGCATCCACTATCCCAGTTCTCTTTAATATGGTAGGCTCCTACAAATGCAAGCAGAGCAGAAGTAAGGCTTGTGCATTTATGCAACATGGCAAAAGTAGCTTCACATCAGTTGCAGGGCGCTCCTATAATATCAAACAATTCATTAGCTGTGGTACACAGTTTGTGGTCTATGGCTTGAGGTGCCCATGTGGCTTAATTTATGTTGGCAGGACAGTTAGAGCAATGCGCACCAGGTTTGGCGAACATCGCCGGTTTATTGAGCAGAAAAAAGACAAGCACAGCGTGCCAAGACACTTCTGTAAAGCGCATGGTGGGGATACTGCAGGCCTGGAATTATTTGGGATTGAAGCCATATCTATGACTCTCCCAGAAGGTGAAAGGTTTTCGATCCTGTGCAGGCAAGAAACATTTTGGATCTTTACGCTTGGGTCCATGTCGCCGGGTGGGCTCAATGAGGAGCTGGAAGTCAACACGATCATTTGACATATCAGCACGGGGGTGTGGGCATGGTAGAGTGGGTTCCAGCACATGCACATACACATGGTTACCAAGGGTAGGGAACATAGTCCCTGCCAGGCCATGTGTCTGTGAAGTGTGCACGGAGGCATACGCACATTCGTGTCCACACAACAATATCTGAGCAGCTGGGTATGTGAATAGGTGTATATGTATAGATATATATTTGGGGATACTCAGGGTGTCACCACCGATGGGTATGTGTAGGTATATATATATGTATTTCTCATGTGTGTGTGTATACATATATATATATATATATATATATGTGTGTGTGTGTGTAGAAATATAAACAACTGTCGTGTAGTACATTTGGTTGGCCCATATGGAGTAGTATCCTCATATACTAATTGATATTTGCATATGTGCCATATGGAATTGAATCTTATCTTACTGAATTCTAATGAGACTAGTATTTTTATATATTTTTTATATATTTATTATGTGTATTATCCTGACTTATGAAATTATCCTGGTAGATGGATGAGAGATAATGTGGAATTAATATGATCCGTCGACTATTGGTATTAGGAAATGCTGATGTAGCTTAGAGTCTTATATACATATATACTTTTAGGATAGGTTTATGTATTTTTAGCAGGAGACAACCATTGCTATGTAGGGAATGTGATATCCAAACATGTATCTATAATAGCTCTGGTTAATATCTGCGCTGGTATTAAATTGTATTTTAAATTTTAAATTGTATTTTAAATTGTATCTTAAACTGTATCTTTAATGTATGTTTTTTAATATATGTTTTTTAAAAGTGGATAGCCCCTTGCTTCTCCCGTCCCAGCCAAGGTGGATAAGGATTATTGGTTACTGGCCCCTTTAAGAATACACAATTAAATAATTAGGGCCGATGGTATCCCGGGTATATAGGGAGGGGCGTTAGCAGGAAGCAAGGTGGGACCTGAGGAAGGAGGCTCCGCCTCCGAAACGCGTTGTCCGTAGTAACAGCAGAGGCAGTGCACCCGTGTCTTGAATCTCCCACCTCGCAGCTCCGTACAACTTGTGGCTCCGGCTTTGGCTGAGGCTCTCCTGAGGCGCCGTAGATTACGTTGGTATAGTGCGCAGGCGCACTAGAACCGGCATCCGGTGACCAGGCAACACAAGAAGTGAAGGAGAGCGGGGAAACAGCGGCGGCAGCCGCGAATGAGGAGACCGCAGAGTCACCATCTGGAGGGACGGGAGGAGCGAGTAGCTCCTGTTGGAATGCTGTAAAGCGATTGTCTTAAAGGAAAAGTGTGAGTGCAATTCCAATGTACTGTGTTGTTGTCCTTTATTAAAGCGTTATTGCCCGAGGTTGCGTGCGCTTTTCTTTACAGATTTGAATTGTTTTGATCCGCCCCCCCCCCCAGTGGAGTGAGAGAGGAGCAGCAGCAACCAGGACATTTCAGCTATAAAACATACAAACAAAGGAGGTGAATACATGGACAGCGCCATGGGCTGGTGAAGTACTCCTCTTTGTACTTGTTGTATATCAGCATGTGCAGGATCTGTCCTTCTTGATTGCAGATGGATGCAGGAAGGTTTAGCAATGTTGTATGATAGCAGATGACAGAATAGCAGGTGGACATACAAAAGAGATCAACCCAGTGCAGAAAAGTAGCAGTAGTCTCAAGAGCTAGCAATCTAGTTATGCAGATGTGATAAACAGTCTTTACTATGCAGAGCTAGATAGTGTAAGCTTAGTATAAGTTTATAGAGAATTCCCCTGCGGGGTACTTAGCACTATTAGCGATACAGCCGAAGGGTGGTTCAGGAGAGGCGGATGATCCAGTAGCGGGATACAGGGATCAGCGCGGCGAGGTTCCGTCAGCGAGGTAAGCTTGCAAGCATGGAAGCTTCAAGCAAGGTTAGCATCTAGGTAAGGCTGTTTGAACGAACACATGTGAGTGAGAACCGGCGCTTTAAATAGCCATCTAGTCCGGCGCTGGGTGATGACAGCTCCAGTCTTAAAGGTGTATGCGCACCTTTCCAAAAGTAAATGGTGGGGCGCATACACTTGTGGAAAGTGTAATTTAGGGTACCAAAGGTACCGGAACATTACAATACCCCCCCCTTAAGGCCTGCTCCTGAAGGCCTCTGGAGCTGGTTTGTCTGGGTATCTCGCATGAAAATTGCGGATTAATCTAGGGGCATGTATGTCAGAGGTGTTTAGCCAGGTGTCGTCTTGGGGCCCATAGTTCTTCCATCTAACCAAGTACTGAAGTCTTCTTCTGTAGATACGAGAATCCAGAATCTCTTTTATCTCGTATTCTTCTCCACCTTCAACTTGTACAGGAGGGGGAGGTGGAATATTAGGCCTTATTCCTTGGTCCGGAACATGGGGTTTTAGTAGCGACACATGGAAAATGGGATGGATTTTTAGGTCCATTGGCAATGTAAGCTGCACTGCAGCTTTTCCAATAAGTTTCTTGATTGGGAAAGGTCCCAAGAACAGAGGTCCAAGCTTTTTGCTAGGGATCTTCAGTCTCAAATTTTTTGTTGAGAGCCAAACGAGGTCCCCGATAGTATACTGTGGAGAAGGTCTTCTACGAAGATCATAGTACTTCTTTTGTTGACTGTGAGCGTGTGCAATGGTAGTATTTAGTAAACCCAGAGAATCCTTTATTTGGGTAAGATAGTCTGAGGCTACTGGGTTATTTGAAGGAAGGATGCGTGGAGGGAGAATAGAGGGATGGAACCCATAGTTCAAGTAGAACGGACTCTGCTTGGTCGTACTGTGAGTTGCGTTGTTGTAGGCAAATTCTGCCAGGGGGAGAAGATCCAACCAATCATCCTGTTGGTAAGAAGTGTAACAACGTAAATACTGCTCGATGCATTGGTTGACTCTTTCAGTCTGTCCGTTGGTCTGCGGATGGTAAGGAGAAGTGAGCTTCCGCTCAATCCGTAGTATGTGACATAGTTCTTGCCAGAATTTAGAAATAAATTGGGATCCACGGTCAGACAGAAGAGTTTTTGGGATACCATGTAATCTGAAGACATGTTTCATCAGGAGTTCTGCCGTTTGTTTGGACGAAGGTAGTCTGCGAATAGCAATGAAATGTGCCATCTTTGTCAGATGGTCCACTGACACCAAGATGGTATTAAATCCTTTGGAAGGAGGCAATTCTACGATGAAGTCCAATGACAAAACCTCCCATGGAGTTTGGGGTATTGGTAGACTGCATAGTAGACCGGATGGTCTCGTAGTGTCAATTTTGGACCTGGCACAGACATTGCATGAAGAGACGAATTTTTGTATAGATGTTTTCATGTCAGGCCACCAGAATTGTCGAGAAATCAAATTGAAAGTCTTTGTCATACCCATATGTCCTGCCATAGGCACATCATGCGATAATTCCAAGATCTTGGTGCGTAGGGTAGGTGGTATGTAAAGTTTGTCGTTGTAGTAGAGGAAGCCTTCTGCATCAGTATTTAGTTGTGGTGGGGGTGAATCCAAACTTATACCATGCAGAACCTCTTCCTTTAAGGAACGGACAACTCCAATAATGCGTTTGTGAGGTATTATAGGAACGGAAGGGATTTCAAAGTAGTTTTCTTCAGTTAGTCGTGATAGTGCATCCGCCTTTTTGTTCTTATCTGCAGGTGTGTAGGTCACTAGGAAGTTAAACCTTAAAAAGAATAGTGACCATCGTACCTGTTGATGCGAGAGAGTTTTGCTAGTCTGAAGATATTGGAGGTTTTAATGGTCCGTGTATATAATTATTGGTAGTTGGGTGCCTTCGAGTAAATGTCGCCAATTCTCCAGAGCCAATTTTATAGCAAGCAGTTCCTTTTCACCCACGGGATAATTTATCTCGGGACTGCTCAGGGATTTAGAAAAAAAAGCGACTGGATGAAGTGATGAAGTGTGGGTAGGTCGTTGGGAGAGTATTGCTCCTACTGCCATGTTTGACGCATCTACCTCCAGAATGTATTGGAGGGATGGGTCTGGATGGCGTAATATGGGAGCGGAAGTAAACCTTGTCTTTAACAAGTGGAAAGCCTTATTTGCTTCTTCTGACCATTTAAATGGTATTTTTATGCTAGTGAGCTGTGTGAGGGGTCTCACAATAGCAGAAAAGTTTTTTATGAACTTCCTGTAGAAATTTGAAAATCCCAGGAATCGCTGTAGCGCCTTGCGTGTAGTTGGTGTAGGCCAATCCTGAATGCAGGATATTTTACTCATGTTCATCTCGATTCCTGTTTTGGATATGATGTAGCCTAGAAAGAGTACCTCATCTTTATGGAACAAGCATTTCTTTAGCTTCACATAAAGATTATGTGCAAGCAATCTCGATAATACAAGTCTTACATGTCTTATGTGTTCAGACAGGGTCCGTGAATATATAAGTATATCGTCCAGATATACCACAACACAGACATCTAGTAAGTCTTTAAAAATATTGTTTATAAATCGTTGGAAAACTGCAGGGGCATTGCATAGGCCGAATGGCATCACAAGATATTCGAACAATCCGTATCTAGTTCCGAATGCAGTCTTCCACTCGTGTCCATCACGGATTCGAATGAGATTGTATGCTCCTTTCAGGTCTAATTTTGAAAAATAGGTAGCTCCACGCACCTGCTCAATGAGCTCAGGGATAAGCGGTAGAGGATAGCGATCTTTTATTGTGATAGCATTCAATTTCCTGTAGTCGATGATAGGTCTGAGACTTGAATCTTTATTGCGAACAAAAAAGAGTCCTGCTGCTGTGGAAGAAGTGGAAGGTCTAATAAAACCTTTTTCCAAGTTCTCATCCAAATAGGTTTTGAGATGGGCAAGTTCATCCTGTGAAAGAGGATAAACATGACCGAATGGCAATTTGCTATTTGGGAGTAGATCAATGCTACAATCATAGTCTCGATGGGGAGGTAATGCTTGAGCATTTTTCTCAAGAAAAACCTCAGAAAGATCCTGATAACATAGTGGTGCAATCTCATCTGTCACCACAGACAGAATCTTCCCGGAAAACGGGAGGTTACACGTTTCCTCGCAATAACAAGAAGGGAAGGTCAAGGACCGTTTCTTCCAATCTATGGTTGGTTGGTGTGTGTGCAACCAGGGAAGTCCCAACACAATGGGAAAGTGGGGTGATGGTATTAAATCGAAGGTAGAAGTCTCCCTATGAGACTCGTTAATAGTGACTAGAAGTGCTTGTGTCTGATCGGTGATTGGACCAGAGGTTAACGGAACACCGGTAATAAGACTTACTGAGACAGGTTTGAGTTTAGAAATAATAGGAATTTTATTTAAAGCAGCAAAACATATATCCATATAATTTCCACAAGATCCTGTGTCAATCATGGCCTTAGTAGTAATCCTGTTCTGGTCCCACTGTAATGTCAAAAAAACAGAAATGTAGGGGTTAGTGAATGAAGTTGTCAATCCTCCTAGGGAGACATGTGAACACTCACCCTTCTTTTTGTTGACTAGGGGACAGACGTTTATCTTGTGATCCGGGGATGCACAGTACAAGCAGAGATTTTCATTTCGTCTTTTGGCTTTTTCCATAGTTGATAGCGGTGGGCGTATGGTTCCTACCTCCATAGGAACGGCCAGACTCCGAGAGGAAACGGATAATGGCATTCCCATCTTTTCAGCCTTTCTTTCTCGTAGTCTTCTATCTATGGTAATACTGAGTTGTATTAATGCATCCAGGGTTTTTGGCAGATCCGCTCGGGCGAGCTCGTCCTTAACGGCTTCTGATAGGCCAAGCCTAAATTGGGTTTTCAGAGATGCATCATTCCATTCTGAATCAAGGGTCCATCTCTTGAACTCTGCGACAAAGTCTTCTAACAGGCCTCCTTCCTTGTTTCAAGGATCTTAACTGAAGATCAGCAGTACTCTGCCTATTGGGGTCATCATATAGGCTAGTGAGCTCTGCCAGGAACAAGGCATAGGAGTTGAGAAGCTGGTCGTTTTTCTCAAAAAGAGAATCTGCCCAGGCTCGAGGATCGCTTGATAGGTAAGAAATAATAGTACAAACCTTAATGTGATCAGTAAGGTAGGTACGAGGTTTTAGCAAAAAAAGTAACTCACATGCGTTTTTAAATTCGCGAAATGTTTTGCGATCGCCTGTAAATACCAAAGGGGGATTTATTTTGGGTTCAGGGGACTGAGCAGAGGTAAGTTGTGTCAGTCTAATTACCTGCTGCGACAGAGCCTGATTGTCTTCTTTTAATTCAGCAAGTGCGTGTATTAACGCAGATACTTGCTGTTTTAATTGTGTCACCTGAGTGGTTATTTCTGCTGAATCCATTTTTTGGTTCGTTCAATCTGTAACGCTCCTGCGTTTCTTATATGGTGTGGATTTTCAGCTGCAGAAATAGTTCCACGTCAGTAGTCATGTAAGAGATATGCTGAGATACCATTCCCAACCTCAATGACTCATCATGTGTGGAAGGTCTTATTTCAGCCAGTAAATACACACAATTAGCAAGCTGGTTCCTAGAATGACTTTATGTATGTGGTAACACAATGATGAAGGTTGAGGGATAGGTTGAGTGGAGGTGGTAGGTGATAGACACTTGAAGGTGAGACAGTAGCAGATGGATGCAGGAAGGTTTAGCAATGTTGTATGGTAGTAGATGATAGAATAGCAGGTGGACATACAAAAGAGATCAACCCAGTGCAGAAAAGTAGCAGTAGTCTCAAGAGCTAGCAATCTAGTTATGCAGATGTGATAAACAGTCTTTACTATGCAGAGCTAGATAGTGTAAGCTTAGTATAAGTTTATAGAGAATTCCCCTGCGGGGTACTTAGCACTATTAGCGATACAGCCGAAGGGTGGTTCAGGAGAGGCGGATGATCCAGTAGCGGGATACAGGGATCAGCGCGGCGAGGTTCCGTCAGCGAGGTAAGCTTGCAAGCATGGAAGCTTCAAGCAAGGTTAGCATCTAGGTAAGGGTGTTTGAACGAACACATGTGAGTGAGAACCGGCGCTTTAAATAGCCATCTAGTCCGGCGCTGGGTGATGACAGCTCCAGTCTTAAAGGTGTATGCGCACCTTTCCAAAAGTAAATGGTGGGGCGCATACACTTGTGGAAAGTGTAATTTAGGGTACCAAAGGTACCGGAACATTACATAACCATGTTCTTCAATAAATGGATTTTATCGTTTCATACCTTCAAACTGGAGTGCGGTTGTCTATCTCTATTCATGTACAGCTGCCAGGATTGCGGACCTAACCAGCACCCTGCTTGATCGTCAGGACATCCATTCACCTGAGCGGTTTTCCTCTTTCCCTGTGTTCGATTTTGGTCACTTTTAGTATGGGCAGTGCTAATAAACAGGCACTGTCCCTCTTCAGTTGCCACGCATTATGCAAGTGGTCAGGCTAGAGATAGAACCCCAGCTGGCTAGGGACAGGTTTCTGTGTTGGAGGGACAGAATAGGGACCTTTGCTGTGTCTCAGGCAGCAGCCCCTATCTTATTCAGGTGCCCCATTGCCGTTCTGCCTTCCAGCCACCTCCTCTGTCACATGCTGTTGGGTGTCAGCTATGTGCACGGAAATCTTCAGTACAGATTATTACAAGGGCTTGCGGCCATATATTCAAACACGGTTATTCTTCCTCCATACCCTCACATTAATATACCTTGCTGCAACAAGGGGTATCAAGCCCCAAGCCCTATCCACAAGCATGCTCCTCACACTGCATCACAATTGGTTGGCTTCTTGTGCTGCTTCTCCTTTTTCAAGGCAAGTGAAGAAATTACAGGCAACGTCTGCATTTACTTTACCCCCAGTTTCTGCAGCGCAGAGGATGATGTAAAGATCCTTCCAGCAAGATCTTGGGAAAGTCTGAGTATCTCAACCCTGACCAGTGGATAAGAATCTACTCATGAGTATTGGGATACTCAACATTCCCTATGTCACAGTCAGGGCTGAGGCTTGGAGGCCAGTAGCTACAGCAGAATTCCACCGACCAGAAAAAAGAAAATAGGGTGAAAGACAAGGAGTCTATCAACCAAGGAGAGAACAACTAAGGTCACCAGGAGGCAATAAGTGTGGATTATATAACAAAATGAATTTATTGGGCACGTATGCCTGAAAAAATCACGGTGATACATATGACAATGTGTGGCACAGCAAAAACATAAAAACAGTGGAAAAACAACGACCACATTCACTGAATCGCCATGGACTTGATAAGCTGTGATAAACAGGTATGTAACAATGCATATGCGCCTTTGCTAACTCCACTAGCTGAAACACCTGGATAATCACTGTTTCATGATGCTACCTAAGATGGCTGGATGAATCTAAATTCCCAAAAAGAAAACAATAAAAAATTGATATAATTCAGTAGGGCAATAGTAGTTCCACTACTAGGAGACTTTGGAGATGGTTCCTAATGGAAGTCAAGATGTGATATCATGATGCCCACATGCCGTTGTGAATGAGTCCAGATGACCAGCAAGTGAAAAAGTAAAATAAATTCCAGAACACAGGGCAAGGGTGGTACTGGGACCACAGTCCAAAGGAGAGCCCCTGATGGAGCAACTCAAATAAATGCCGTAATTGGAAATTAGAGACTCACAACCAATGATGGAATAAAAATGACAGTCTTGGGTTCCATTATGTCATGGGTATATGATGTAGTCATTCACAAAGTGAAACAAGAATCATCCCGAGTGCTGAAGTGATTGTCAGACTAATGTGTTTAAGGCCGAATATCATGAATGTCCATACCTCCGTGTAGATCCGAGAATCTGCCGGCCGTAGAATTCCACTGACCAGCAGGCTAGGTAAACAAGCAGGTCACTTACATTATTATTATTACATAGGATTTATATAGCGCCGATAGTTTACACAGTGCTTTACAACTTGAGGGTAGACAGTACAAATACAATACACTTTAATACATTAGGAATCGGAGGGCCCTGCTTGTTGGAGCTTACAATCTAAGAGGGAGGGTCAAGAGATACAAGAGGTAATAACTGTGGGGGATGGGCTGATAGAGAAAATAAAAGTACAGTTGTTAGATGGATGCCAGATAGGTTTCTCTGAAGAGATGTGTTTTAAGGGATCGTCTGAAAGTAGACAAAGTAGGAGATAGTTGGATAGATTGGGGCAGAGCATTCCAGAGGATGGGAAAGGTTCAGGAGAAGTCCTGGGGGCGAGCATGGGAAGAGGTGACAAGGGAGCTAGAGAGCAGGAGGTCCTGAGAGGAATGAAGAGAACGAGTTGGTTGGTATTTTGAGACCAGATGAGTGATGTAGCTGGACGCCAAGTTATGGATGGCTTTGTAAGTTATGGTTAGTAACTTGAATTGAATTAGTTGGTTGAGTGGCAGCCAATGGAGGGATTGGCAAAGAGGGGTAGCAGACACAGAGCGGTTTGCAAGGTGGATGAGCCTGGCAGCAGCGTTCATGATGAACTGAAGGGGGGATAGTCTTTTTAAAGGTAAGCCAGTGAGAAGGGAGTTGCAGTAATCGAGACGAGAGATAACCAGGGAGAGGATTAGAAGCTTTGTGGTATCATTGGTTAGGAAGGGACGTATCTTGGAGATGTTGCGGAGGTTGAGGTGGCAAGCTTTGGACAGTGACATCCATCCATCAAGAAGTTGTGGGACATCAAAAGTATAGGTGAGCATGGCTGCCTGCAGTGCGGACCATGCAGAGTGACGAGCGCGGCTACTCCGCCCGATGCGTTTCCCCTTCTACAGGCGTCAACTGGGAATAAAGTGTAGCGCGCGCCGTCACTGACTCTTCTCTTAAAGTGGAAGGGAAGAAAACTTCCGGTGACATGCAGAGGAACCCAAGGGACAGGAAAAAAACAACTTCCGTCCAGTCTGTTTTTTTCCTCCCACACGATCTTACCAGAAAAAAAGCTCAAACAATGTTTGGACCTAGCATCTAGAGTTCGCAACATAAAGAAACATTCCTAATGTAATTTGTTTTTTTACATATTGATTAGAAAGGCACTTAGATTAAAAATATTTTATTTAAAAAAATATTAATAAAAAATCTAGAAAAAATAATTCATAAATTAGTAGAAAATATAACTAAAAATTTTTTTTCATTAATTAATTAAAAAATAAAAAATGAAATTAATATAAATAATTATTAATTCAAAAAACTATTATAACAAAAAAAGAATGTGATTAAATATATTTCTTAGTTGGGGAATAGTAAGACCTAATAGGAATGAGTTATAAACACTCTATTACCCATATATTATATGTATGGTTCCTTGCATTCCTCCAGGTAAGTTTTTTTAGATGAAAACCGCTCATTCCCACTCCCCCCAACTGATCACATATTATTACACATAAACATTACTGTACAAACTTAGCTGGTTAATGTCCTAAAAACATTTATGAAAACACCAAATGACCCTGTTTGTCACAAGTCCAACTAATTTTATTATTTTTATACTAAAAAAAAGGGGGTAAATTCCAAAATTCATCCTTTTCTCATAGCATAAATATGTATCTAGCTGTTATTGATATGGACATTTACATCCCACTCTAAATTAAGGCCCAAAGGCTTAAAGCCTTTCAGGTCATAAATCCATTGAGTTTCCCTTCTTGAAATACTCCTCTTGAGGTTACTCCCCCTCCAATGTGGAATGTATATTTCTATAGCTATTACTTCTAAAGAGGATGGATTCTTGTGATGACCTTTGGTAAAATGTTTGTAGAGACTATGTCCTGCAAAACCTTTTCTAATATTTGATAGATGTTCACCCACCCTTATGTTGACGGTACGAGTGGTTCTCCTAACATATTGTAATCCACACTTACAGCTAAGGAGATAAACCACTCCTTACATGTGACAAGAGATGAAACTCTTAATTTGATACACTTTCTCTGTGGCATTAGACCTAAAATGTAGAGGTTTTTATGGTTTTTGAATTATGACAGATGTTATATTTCTTGCATGGGTAAAAACCCTTCAAATTTAAAAAAAAAACTGGTTGTACTGTTTTTTCTATTGGATTGGGAGCAATTATATCCCGCAAAGTGGGAGCTCTTCTGCAAATAACGTTGGGTTTATCTGTTAGAGTGGGGCCCAAAACCTTATCTCCCTTCAAAATTTTTCAATGTTTTTGTACAATTTTATTTAACCATCTGTGTTGTTTAGAAAAGGTTGTAACAAGTGCTGTTTCATAATTAGAATGTGTCTCCCTCACCTTCTTTTTTGGGGACTTTACGTTCTCATTTGACAACAAACCTTTTATCTTGTTTTAGTGTGAAATCACTCTAAACCTTTTTGCAAGAACCTATCCTTGAGTACCCCCGCCTGTACCTCAAAATCGTTTTTTCAGTGGATCCTCCTATATTGACCTTTTGGAATACCTTTAAGCCATATGGGTTGGTGACAACTATCAACAGAAATGAAACCATTTCTGTCGGTAGGTTTGAAATACGTTTTCGTAGAAAAACCTTTGCCACTTCTAGAGATGACCAAATCCAAATAATGAATGGACTTATAACTCCAGTTATAGGTAAACCTAATTCCCAATCATTGGAGTTGAGCTCTCCCATAAATATATGCAGGAAAGAAATAGGGCATCATCTATGTAGCGTCTCCAGAAACAAAGGTTAAAATCATTACGTGAAAATACGACTTATCTTTCCATAGTGCCATAAACAAATTGGCGAGGCTGGGAGCTCCCATCGCTACGCATGTTTTACAGGGAGACAGGGTTTTTTCTTTGCTCATCTGCAAATCCAAAATTGACCAGCAGGGGATAGGAGCGTGGGTGGAGTTGTGTGGGATTCGCGATTCCCCTGCGTGCCCGGTGCGGACAGTGCGGGAGTGGTTGGTGACGAGGTCTGCAGGGCCTGGGCCTTTTCTGAAGAATGAGGTTCTGCATTGTCTAAGTTCCAATTTGGAACGGTTTTTAAAAAGTGCCTAGTGGCTGCTGGTTTTCCATTGCAAGACTACTCCTCTATTTCCTTCAGGATAGGGGTGGCAACTGAGGCAGCCCGCTGGGGTTTGGAGGACAGGTTGGTCCAGAAGATTGGACGGTGGAAATCTCAGCGTTTTAGGCTATATGTGCGACTCCATCTGTTACAGTGATATAAGGAATAGCGTTCGGCACTAGGGATGATCGAACTTTTCAAAAGTTCGGTTCGGCCAGAACATCCGAACTTCCCGAAAGTTCGGCCCGGATTTCAGAACCCCATTGAAATCAATGGGACCCGAACTTCGGTAATCAAAAAACACAATTTTTAAGCCCTAAAACCCAATAAATGCCCCTAAAAAGTGCCTAGGGTTCTGGGTCATGCCCCATTAACTATTAATCACACAAACAAAAGTTCTTAAAAATTGTCATTTTTGATAAAAAAGCCAATTATTAAAAAATTAAAAAAAAAAAAAAGAGATTTTTTGATTTTTACTTTGGATTTAGTATCTGGGAGTCTAAAAGGTGTGCATGTGAAGTTTCAGCTCTGTAGCATGTCCAGAACCATGAAAAAAAAAAGATAATTTTTCAGTAGAACAGGGATGTGGTTCGGGAGCCTCCTTTAATTTTAACACCTATATGATCTTTTTTTCTGGTTCTGGACATGCTACAGAGCTGAAACTTCACAGGTACACTTTTTAGACCCCTCAGACACAAAATCACACAAAAAAAGTTCTTAAAAATTGTCATTTTTGATAAAAAAAGCCAATTATTGAAAAAATTAAAAAAAAAAAAAAAAAAAAAAAGAGATTTTTTGATTTTTACTTTGGATTTCAGATCTGGGGGGTCTAAAAAGTGTACATGTGAAGTTTCAGCTCTGTAGCATGTCCAGAACCAGAAAAAAAAAGATCATTTGTATTAGAAAACTTTAAGCACAGGAATATGGCTTCGCTGCTGTAACACCTTGCCGGTTTAATAGTAGGCATTTTTTTGGGTTCTTTGCAGTCAGGAAAAACATCTGAACTTGTGTATAGTGGTACTGTGCACAAGTTCTGATGTTTTGCCTGCCTCCAAAACCCTCCAAAAAATGCCAAAAAAATGCTAGCGTCCAAAAAAAAAATGCCCAGGTGTGTTTTTGCTGGCATTTTTTGGGGGGTTTTGGAGGCAGGCAAAACATCAGAACTTGTGCACAGTACCACTATACACAAGTTCAGATGTTTTTCCTGACTGCAAAGAACCCAAAAAAATGCCTTCTATTAAACCGGCAAGGTGTTACAGCAGCGAAGCCATACCCCTGTGCTCAAAGTTTTCTAATACAAACAATCTTTTTTTTTTCTGGTTCTGGACATGCTACAGAGCTGAAACTTCACATGTACACTTTTTAGACCCCCCAGATCTGAAATCCAAAGTAAAAATCAAAAAATCTCTCTTTTAAGAACTTTGTTTGTGTGATTTTGTGTCTGGGGGGTCTAAAAAGTGTACCTGTGAAGTTTCAGCTTTGTAGCATGTCCAGAACCCCCAAAAAAAAGATCATATAGGTGTAAAAGAGGGGTCCCACCATCCCTGCTCTACTGAAAAATGATCTTTTTTCTGGTTCTGGACATGCTACAGAGCTGAAACTTCACAAGTACACTTTTTCGACTCCCCAGACACAAAATCCAAAAAAGTCATGCCTGCCTCCAAAAATGCCCGATAAATGCAAGAAAAAACGCCATAGAGAAGCCGTATTCCTGTTCTAATAAAAATTATAAGAAATGCTCATTTTTGGGGGGTTCTGGACATGCTACAGAGCTGAAACTTCACATGTACACTTTTTAGACCCCCCAGATACTAAATGCAAAGTAAAAATCAAAAAATCTCTTTTTTTTTTAATTTTGTCAATAATTGGCTTTTTTATCAAAAATGACAATTTTTAAGAACTTTTTTTTGTGTGATTTTGTGTCTGGGGGGTCTAAAAGGTGTACCTGTGAAGTTTCAGCTCTGTAGCATGTCCAGAACCAGAAAAAAAAAAGGATTGTTTGTATTAGAAAACTTTGAGCACAGGAATATGGCTTCGCTGCTGTAACACCTTGCCGGTTTCAAAACAGGCATTTTTTTGGGTTCTTTGCAGTCAGGAAAAACATCTGAACTTGTGTATAGTGGTACTGTGCACAAGTTCAGATGTTTTGCCTGCCTCCAAACACACCTGGGCATTTTTTTTTTGGCATTTTTTGGGGTTCTTTTGAGGCAGGCAAAACATCTGAACATGTGTATAGGGGGTATATATAGACATATATGTCTGAATATATACCCCTAGACATATATAGGTGTGATAGTAGAAGAAATATATTACTGTAAATGATTTCATTAGCGCAAGCATTTATTTCTGCTACTATCACACCTATATATGTCTAGGGGTATATATTCAGACATATATGTCTATATATACCCCCTATACACATGTTCAGATGTCATGTCTGACATCAAACATGTCCTCAAAAAAGCACTGGCAGTGGCAGCCCCTGCAGCATAAAAAATGCTGGCTGGTGAGAAGCCATATGCCTGTGCTGAAGCAATTCAGAGAAATGATCATTTCTCTATAGCGGTCACCCTGCCATAGCAGTCACTGTCAGTTCACCCTATACTACATTACGGTCACCCTGACACTTCACACTTTCCCTACAGAAACTAAATTTTTGAAGCTAACTTAAGTGTAAAAGAGCACTCTAACTACACTAGATATCCCTTTCCTGACACTAATAAATAGCTAAATGACACTTTTAAAGTAAAATTAACAGAACTGCTTCCACTCTCTTCCATGTCCAGTATAACAATGCTGGGAATATGGCGGGGGCGATCTTATATACTGGGGGGCGTATTCACTAATGATTGGTCTAGGGCCCCCCTAGTCACTCCAATCACATTCCTAGCATTCTCCTGCCCCCTCAATTGGCTTTTGCTAATGGTTCTGGTCCAATCACGGGCTTTTAAAGCCCATTTCCTGAAGCATTGCATTTTGGGCGGTTCTGGTTGCCGAATTCCGAACTTTTTGGGCAAAAAGTTCTAAATTCGGCCGAACCTTGAAAACCCAATGTTCGGGCCGAACCGATGGTCGACCCGAACCGTTCGATCATCCCTATTCGGCACATGGTCAGACACCCCTAGGGGTCTGGGAATAATTACGTTTGCTGTCATTTGTATTTATGTTTGTTCCTTGTTCATGTTTTTCACTGATTATTCTTATCACTTTTCTTTTTATTGTGGTTCCCTCTGTTGCGTGTGGTTTGCTTGGGGTTCCTGTTGTTTGTTATGTTTATGTTTCTTGTTTTTCGTATTCAGAATGTTTGGTGTGGATCCTAGGCCACTTTTATGTTTTTGGGGGCAAAACGTGCAGCTGTCAGGCCTGAGGGTCGGCAGTTGGGTTTTTCCCAGGGGGGGGAGGCTAGTGTAAAATGGATTGGGGTCCCAGGAATGTTGTGGCCTAGGGTGTTGCCTGAGGTACATCACTATTCCAGGCTGGATAGACCCACTGATTTTCTCCTGCTCCACATGGGGGGTAATGACCTTGGGCTTCGCTCAATGCGCGAGCTGATTAGGGATATAAAGTTCGACTTTCTTTGTTTACGATCCCTTTTCCCTATCACTATAGCAATTTTGTCGGACATAGTTGCCAGGACTTCCTGACATCTGGCTAGATCAGTGGGCAGGGTCAACAAGGCTAGAATTAAGGTGAATAAAGAGGTTGCAAAGTTTTTTGTCAGGAACGGTGGGTTCCCCATTTGGAGTTGGAATCTTGGCTGTTTTTAACCACTTTACGACCGCCCGCCGCAGATGTACTGCGGCAGGCAGTCGCTCCTGGGCGAATCGCCGTACATGTACGGCACTCGCTCACAGGAGTTTAGGGGGCGAGCGCGCACCACCGCCGTCTGCGCGCTCCCGCCCCCGCTCGTCAGCGGGGAAGCCGATGCCTGTGTCAGGTGGCTTCCGATTGCCGTCTGACACCTGCGATCGTTCCCCGCTGAGAGAGGACGGTCGGCTGTTGTAAACACAGCCGACCGTTCTTCTCCCTGGGATGATCATAGAGATCATGTGATCCTGCTATATAGGATCACATTTTTCTATGGTCATTTCAGAAGTTACGCCCCCCCCCCCCCACAGTTAGAATCACTCCCCTAGGCTCACATTTAACCCCTTGATCACCCACAGGGTTAACCACTTCCCTGCCAGTGTCATTATTATAGTAACAGTGCATAGTTTTCAGCACTGATTACTGTAGTAATGTCACTGGTACCCCCAAAAGTGTCAAAAATGCCAGTTAGGGGTCCGATCTGTCCGCTGCAATGTCGCAGTCCCACAAAAAAATCACAGATCGCCACCATTACTAGTAAAAAAAAAAAAAAAAACCAATAAAAATTACATAAATCTTTCCTTTGGTTAGTAGACGCGATAACTTTTGCGCAAACCAATCAAAATACGCTTATTGCGATTTTTTTTGACCAAAAATATGTAGCAGAAAACAAATTGGCCTAAAATGTAAAAAAAAATTTTGATTTTTAAATTTTTTATTTTTGGGAATGTCATATAGCAGAATGTGAAAAATATTATTTTTCTTTTCAAAATTGTCGCTAATTTTTTGTTTATAGTGCAAAAAATAAAAATTGCACAGGTGATCAAATACCACCAAAAGAAAGCTCTATTTGTGAGAAAAAAAAAGGATGTAAATTTTGTTTTGGTACAGCGTTGCACAACCGCGCAATTGTCTGTTAAATTAACGCAGTGCCGAATCGTAAAATAGGGCCTGGTCAGGAAGGGGGCAAATCCTTCCGGTCTTAAAGTGGTTAAGAGAGGATGGGGTCCACCTGAATGCTGTAGGAATTGACCTTTGGTGTGTGAGACTGCAGGAAGGTATACAATGAGCTCTTCGGGTGTGGAGGGCTGTCCAGGTGTAAGGTCTCACGCTGGGCGTCTGTGGCAGAGGTTGCTGGGTTTTTGAAGGCAGGGGATGGTTACGTTCTTTGGAGAACGAGGGTCTGGGCCCATCTTCAGTATGGGTGTACCTGCCCTATTAAGTGTCTGAAGTAATATGTTATTGGTTAAGATGGCTGTATCGGCTGTAGAATTGATAAACAATTGTCCCTGAGCCGGTGTAGTTGCGGCTGGGGGCCGTGGTGATGCATGTTGGTGCCAGATACAGCCGGTTGGTCATTCAAGGGTGCCTTCAAAAATCCTAAGACCTATTAGGAGAGCAGGTAGCTATATCAGGCTGTTATGGTATGTTTTTGATTGATAAAGAATGTAATAATAAGTAATAATTATTATTATTATACAGAATTTATATAGCGCCAACAGTTTGCGCAGCGCTTTACAATGTGAGGGAAGACAATACAGTTACAATGCAATTCAATACAGGAGGAATTAGAGGGCCCTGCTCGTTAGAGCTTACAATCTAGAAGGGAGGGTCAAAGTGAAACAAAAGGCAATAACCGTGGAATATGGGCTGATGGAGAAAATGGAAGTATAGTTGTTAGGTGTGGGTAGGATAGATTTCTCTGAAGAGGAAGGTTTTCAGAGATCGCCTAAAAGCTAATAGAGTAGATGATAATCGGACAGATAAGGGTAAGGAGTTCCATAGGATTGGAGAGGCTCTGGTAAAGTCCTGGAGGCGAGCATGGGAGGAGGTGACGAGGGAGCTAGAGAGCAGGAGTAATGAAGAGATTTGTTAATTATGGTCGTTTAATAAAAAGGGCTGCTATAGCCATTAAAACCCAAATAAAGATGTTTTGGTCTGAGTTTATTTAAAGTTGGGTAAAATGGTTGAAGGAAAATGGGGTGGTACTTGGGTAGTGTCATGGCAGCCGCAACATGGCCAATACCCCAGCCATTAATTTTGTATTTAATTCTGCTTGCTGTATTTCTTAAATAACAGGCTGCTATGGTCATTCAACTCTAGAAAGTGGTCATCTGGTAATTTTGAAAAAGGCGATGGGGATAAGCTTTTTGGTGTTTTAGGGCTTTGAAATAATTGAAAACATCAATATTTGCAGTCCCTCAGAAGAGAAGAGTATGGAAGTCCTTAAAGCAATTGGTGACCAGGGAGGAGGAAGAAGATAATTGTCAGCGGAACTTAAGATGGATGATTATAGATGAGAAAACTGATAACATGGTAAGAAAGAGAATGGGGATGAAGCAGAATATTAGATGACTGTCATGGAAGTGGTATATTGGATCTGCAGCCAGATATCTGCAAAAACAGCTGAATTGGGAGTAAACCGAGAAGATTATACACTGTGCTAGAAAGCACATTTACACAACTAGAAGCTGCATCATAGAAATAGAGAGTTTACACATCCAAATCCCTGGATATTGTCTGGAAAGGGCAGGAAATAAAAACTCCGGAAATATCTGAATGCATATTAAGCTTTGATAAGTCCTAGAAGATCAGAAAACAGCCATTCCTTCACATAATATACGTAGCTGGTGAAGTTTACAAGTTCTGTAATGCTGGTAAATAGCTTATGACAAACCCCAATCACCTGCAATAAATTAGAATTCAGAAACCAATGCAATCTCCGGACAAGTATCTTCATAAGACATTAGGCATACCCAATGTCAGATGCTTGATCAGCCTTTTCACTCTAGAGCAGCCATTCTCAATGATGATTCTGTGGAACCTCAGGATTCCTCCAGAGTTTGCTAGGGGTTCCTTGAGCTTTGGCTGATTGACCTCCCATTTGATGATGCCTACATAGTTAGGGAGTCAACTTGGCAGCGCTAAAGACATGGCACAATGATCTTTTTAACTGTCTGTAAAAGTGGCATTCTGGCCATCACTGTAAAGGGTTGTACACATGGGCCGAATATTGGCCGGTTCAACAGAAACCGGCTGACATTTGGCCAGTGTGTACAGCAGCCTATCCAACAGAAGCCGGCCTCATCCCAGCTGCAGGCATCATCCCTGTGTCTTTTTTAGAGCTGGCAGAGAACTTTATTATACAGGCAATCTTAGTGGCTAAATAGCCTCTGGATTGCTTTTATAAGTAGCAGGAAAGGGTTCCCCCCCACCCTCCTGCTGCCTTCTGGCCCCTTCCCAGTCTCTCCTGTCCCACTGGGGAACCTGGGATTGCAGCTGGCTGACCATAGAGCTGATTGGGAACCGGAACGGCTCTGATCATCTCTATTGTCTAAGAAACCGGAAGAGACAAGTATCTCATCACTTCTGGTTTCATTGGATATAAAAAACCCATAAGTAGTTTGTAAAAAGCATCGGATCATACTAATCTCGGTATGATACGAAGGTTTAAAGGCAGAGGAAACATCTGGGTTCTAATAGACCCAGGGGCGCATCCGGGGGGGGGGGGGATGGGGAAATTGCTCCTCCCGAGAAAATATTAGTGACTCTCCCTCCTGCTCTGGGATGGGGAGTCGATAAGCCCAGATTGCGGGTTCTTGACCCGCCAACCCTGAGCATCACTGTAAATAACTGAGCTGGCACTAGAGGAAGCAGAGCCCATGCTTCCTGTATAGCGCCGGCTCCTGTCAAAGGCGGAGTGATACCAAATGCACTACGCCTCCACCTGTGACAGGAGCCGGCTCTATACAGGAAGCATCAGCTCTGCTTCCTCCAGCGGGCTCCTGTCACACTGAAGCTCAGGAATGGTGGGTCGGGAACCCACCAACAGTACCCACCAGCAGTACCAGCCAGCAGAACCCACCAGCAGTACCCACCAGCAGTACCAGCCAGCAGTGCCCACCAGCAGTACCAGCCCTGTAGGACATCCAGCAGCAGCCATCAGCCATACCTGCCTTTGGGACATCAGCAGCCAGCGATATCTGCAGTATTCCTGAGGAAGAAGTGTTGATGAGAAGAAGCCTCACCAGCGTCATTTAAATTGCAACAATACTAAAAGCTGAAAATTGGCCTGAGCAGGAAGGGGGTGAAAGTGCCCTGTATTGAAGTGGTTAAACAGGTCCTGTGGGTGGATATAGGGGCGGAGCTATATCATGTGTATGCTGCCATGTATTGGCATCAGGAAAGGAAAATTACAGTAAGTATTGATACAATTTTACTATTTTATTTCCAAAGAAAATGCGTTTGAAAAACCACTGTGTGAAATAAAAAATTTGGACATCCTCAATTTTATTCTCTAGGGCCTCTGCTTTTAAAAATAATATGTAACGTTTAGTGATTTTCTAGAAAAAAATAAATATATTTTAACATGTATTTTGAAAAGTGCCAAAAAAAGGCCTGGTCTTTAATTTCTAAAGGAAGTTCTGAAGTTCTGAAGCCCATAGTGCTGTAATATAAAACTGATAATTAAGTTGAAATACGGCACACAGGAGTGAAGGAACATTTCATACGTGTCATTTTCTAGCACCTCTTCAAACCATACATCTGTCATACATGTCACTCCATGTAAGAATTACACCTACATTACCCCACATCCTTCTTATCTATTAGCTGCACATGTGTTATCTACAAGACAAACAACCTAATTAACACACTGACTAATTGTCCATGGAATGTTAAATAACCAACTGGGAGAAAATTGTTTCTTTTTCTGGAGTTGGAAAAGACGGGAAAACTGTTTAATGAGCCACAAATGGTATAAGAATTCAAATGAGCGCACAGCATGATCTTTGCGATAAAATCCTTGGAAAATAGAACTGGATGTTCAGCCATGGAAGGCGGAAGATACCTTTACCTGTTATATGACCTTTAGATGGCAGGTGGAACCTAGGAGAAGAAGATGAGAATGTTTCATTGACGGAAGTATGCAAACAAATCTGTTCATTATGAATATGTAAACTCCATCACTAAAATCTCATAAAAGCTTTAAACTGGTTCCAAATAGTGATGACTCCTCTGTTCGGTTTGCGTAGAACATCTTGAACAGGGGAAATGTTCTAGCGAACATGCGAACTCCATTAAAGTCTATGGGACACGAACACGAATAGTCAAAAGTCCTAATTTTAAAGGCTTAAATGCAAGTTATTGGCCCAAAAAAGTGTATGGGGACCTGGGTACTGCCCTGGGGGACATGAATCAATGCAAAAAAAGTTTTTTTTTAAATGATCGTTTTTACAGGAGCAGTGATTTTAATAATGCTTAAAGTGAAACAATAAAAATAAAAAATTCCTTTAAATATCGTGCCTGGGGCCCCCCCCTTTTTAATTTTGGCGTGGGGTTCCCCTTAAAATCCATACCAGATCCGAGGGGCCTGGTATGGACTGGGGGGGGACCCCACACGGTTATTTTCAGCAATACTGACATAAACTGATATAAACTGAAGTGCCTATATATATATATGTATATTTTATATATATAACTTTGTGGTATACACTGCACTATCTGATCTCAACAAACTGTAAAAAGCAAAAATCTCTCTCCATGCCAGCAATGTACAGTATTTATTAACTATAGAATTCCACTTAAATATCACCCAAAGACCAAGGGATTCGAACCCACAACCCCACAATTAGCAAGGCTGGTGTTCTACCAGCTACACCACCGTCAAGCACACTTAGGTTGAGCACACTTAGGTTGAGCACACTTAGGTTGAGCACACTTAGGTTGAACACACTTTGGTTGAACACACTTTCCCTGCCTGCCTAACTAACTAACTCCTATCTCACCCTACACACAGTGGATGAGATAAAAGTTAGGGAGAGTGTATTCAGCTTAAGCAGGCTTAATGGTGGCGTAGCTGGTAGAATACCAGGCTTGCAATGACATGGCTGTGGGGCTTGAATCCCACAGCCAACAGGTGATTTATTGAGGTCAGAGTCCATAATAATGCAGGAACTCAATGTTCCCACGAAGAAGCCTATTTATTCCTCATTCGACGAACGAGCGAGCATTGGCTGTTTGAGTCGAACTTACGTTCGACTCGAACTCGAAGCTCATCCCTAGTTCCAAAGTTACAAGATTCTTTTCTACCTTAACCACTTCAAAACTGGACACTTTCACCCCATTGCTGCCCAGGCCAATTTTCATATTTCAGCGCTATCACACTTAGAATGACAATTGCGCGGTCATGCTACACTGTACCTAAACTAAATACAAAACACAAATAGAGCTTTCTTTTGGTGATATTTAACCACTTGCCAACCAGCCGCCGTAGTCGGCTCTGTCCCGCGAAACGACGTACCTGTACGTTGCTTCGTGGGACCGTGTGCACACCCATTTGCCACAGGGTAAGCTGATCAGCGGGCTTGGCAGCCACGATTGCCGCCAGGCACTTGCGATCGCTCCCCATGGAGACAGAACGGCCGTCTGCCATTGTAAACACGGCAGAGAGCTGTTCTGTCAGTTGTGAACACAGGGATCCTGTGTTCCTTCTATTTAAGAACACAGGTCTCTGTGTTCATGCAGCAAGCCCATCCCCCACACAGTTAGAAAGCACCCCCTAGGGACACATTTAACCCTTTGATAGCTCCTGGTGTTAACCCCTTCCCTGCCAGTGTCATTATTACAGTAAGAGTGCATATTTTTTGCACTGATTACTGTAGTAATGTCAGTGGTCCCCCCCAAAAGTGTCAAAAATGTCAGTTAGGTGTCCGATCTGTCCCCCGCAATGTCGCAGTCCCACTAAAAAACGCAGATCGCCACCACTACTAGTAAAAAAATAATAAATAAAAATGACATAAATCTTTCCCCTAGGTTGTAGACGAGATAACTTTTGCGCAAACCAATCTATATACACTTATTGGGATTTCTTTTACCAGAAATATGTAGCAGAATACAAATTGGTTTAAAATTATGAAAAAAATTGATTTTAAATTTTTTTTTGGGAATGTTATACAGCAGGAAGTAAAAAATTTCGCTTTTTTTTTCAGAATTGTCGCTCTTTTTTTGTTTATAGCGCAAAAAATAAAAAAATTGCAGAGGTGATCAAATACCACCAAAAGAAAGCTCTATTTGTGGGGGAAAAAAGGACATAAATTTTATTTGGGTTCAGCGTCGCACAATCGCGCAATTGTCAGTTAAAGTAACGCAGTGCCGAATCACAAAAAAATGGCGGAGCGATCGCAGGTGTCAGACGGGAATCAGAGTTGCCTGCCCCGTGCATCGGAGTCTCCGCTGCCGAGTGGGGGCGGGAGCGCGCGCTTGTCCCCTAGCTGCAGGCGCGCGACCGACGTAGACCTACTTTGTTTCGCGCAGGAGCGCCGCCCTGCCGCAGTAAATCGACGGCGGGCGGTCCGGAAGCGGTTAAGAGAGTTATAGAGTCCACAAATTATGGGATATATCTAAAAATCCGCCTCTTGAGACTGGAAAATGCCAAGATGAGTTTTTTGAACTCCACCCCAAACTCGCTCATCCATGTCTTTATGGACCTTGCTTTGTGCACTGGTGTGCAGTCATGTTGGAACAGGAAAGGATCACCCCCAAACTGTTCCCACAAAGTTGGGAGCATGAAATTGTCCAAAATGTCTTAATATGCTGACGCCTTAAGAGTTCCCTTCACTGGAACTAAGGGGCCAAGCCCAACCCCTGAAAAACAACCCCACACCATAATCCCCCCTCCACCAAATGATTTGGACCAGTGCACAAAGCAAGGTCCATAAAGACATGGATGAGTCAGTTTGGGGTGGAGGAACTTGACTGGCCTTCACAGAGTCCTGACCTCAACCTGATAGAACACCTTTGGAATGAATTAGAGCGGAGACTGCGAGCCAGGCCTTCTTGTTCAACATCAGTGCCTGACCTCACAAATGGGCTTCTGAAAGAATGGTCAAACAATCCCATAGACACACTCCTAAACCTTGTGGACAGCCTTCCCAGAAGAGTTGAAGCTGTTATAAAGGGTGGGCCAACTCAATATTGAACCCTACGGATTGAGACTGGGATGCCATTAAAGTTCATGTGTGTGTAAAGGCAGGCGTCCCAATACTTTTTGTAATATAGTGTACAAGTCAGATTTTAGGCATCCCCTGCAACAACAGTGTCATTTTTGGGTATTCCCAAAGGCAAATCATGTCTAAAGGGATGCAGACCCTGCCACTTTACTCATTAGAACCCTGCAAGTGCAGCAGCTAATTATAAAATCACACCCATTAGAGTCCCTCTGAACATGGATGCAGACAAACAGCTATTTATTCAGAATGACAAAAGGTCATTGTTATTGTTATTATTCACAGCGGGGGCTGATCGGTGGGTACCACTGACTTGTTGTCTGCCGCCACCTGCTGATCCTTCAGTACAGAGGGAGAACGGAAACAAAGCAGATCACCGTTCTGTCAGTATAGAAGGCATGGATCCTGTGTTCCTGCAAAGCAGAAACACCGATCTATGCCTTCCCCTAGTACAAGCACCTCCCCCACAGTAAGAAAACACTGGCTAGGCACACATTTAACCCTTTGATCACCCCTGCTGTTAACCCCTTCCCAGCCAGTGTCATTAGTACAGTGACAGTGCATATTTTTAGCACTAATTACTGTATTAGTGTCACTGGTCAACAAAAAGTGTTAAAAGTGTCAGTTAGTGACCGATTTGTCCGCCTTAATGTTGCAGTCCTACTATAAGTCACTGATCACCACCATTACTAGTAAAAACATAAAATAAAATAAAATAAATAAATCAATAAATATATCCCATTATTTGTAGACAATATAAATTTTGCGCAAACCAATCAATATACACTTATTGTGATTTTTTTTTAACCAAAAATATGTAGCAAACTACATATTGGCCTAGACTGACGTAGAAATTCCATTTTTAAATTTTTTTTATTGGATGTGTTTTCAATCAGAAAGTAAAAAAATATTGTTTTGTTTTTTAAATTGTCTGTATTTTTTGGTTTAAAGCGCAAAAAATAAAATCTGCAGAGGTAAACAAAAACCACCAAAAGAAAGCTCTATCTGTGGGGAAAAAAAGAACATAAATCTTTTTTGGGTACAGCGTGGCACGACCACGCAATTATCAGTTAAAGTAACGCAGTGCCGAATTGCAAAATAGGGCATGGTCAGGAAGGGAGCAAACTCTTCCGGTCTTAAAGTGGTTAAGGGGGTAAAACCTTCTGGGGCTTAACCACTTAAGCCCCGGAGGATTTGGCTGCTAAACGACCAGAGGGTATTTTGCGATTCGGCACTGCGTGACTTTAACGGACAATTGCGCGGTCGTGCGACGCTGTACCTAAACGAATTTGGCGTCCTTTTTTTCCCACAAACAGAGCTTTCTTTTGGCGGTATTTGATCACCTGTGCGATTTTTTGATCACGCGCTATAAACAAAAAAAGAGCGTAAATTTTGCAAAAATAGCAATTTCCTGACAGACTCCATGGCAGCATACGTATCGGGTTTGGCCCCGCCTCCAAACCTACCCATAGGACCTCACTCCCATAAATCTTTGCTCCTGTTCAGCACACGTGTTCTTTTTTTGTCCTCCAAAGGATTACCTGATATCCTACCTGAAGATGGATTCCGGGTGATGGATGGCTCTACCAGTCGGGTATGGAGCTCTCCAATAAGCCCCAGCTGCTGCGGGGTATGGAGTAGGGGCGAAGATGTATGCAGCCTTGGCCAAAAAGCCCAGCTGCTGCGGGTGGCCGGTACCCTAAGAATGAGATAAGTCCGGTGTGTGCATCCATCCCTGGTGATCTGCGGTCCGTGAGTACAAAGTCCTCCATGGCAGCTATTTTGTTTATATATTGCTTGCTTGTGCCTTTATGTCTTACCTGGTTTTTCTCCTGCCTTCCCTGGTGGCTAGTGGTCCGGGGCCGGTCAGCGATTCACTTCCTGACCGGCCTCCGGTGCGCGCTACTGCGCATGTGCGGCGCCTCGGGAACGAGGCTTGGTTCTCGCGCATGCGCAGTGTAAGCACGGCGCATGCGCAGTAAGCTGGCGTCGGTGGCGATCGCTGATGACGTCACCAGGCGCCATATTTAAACCCCAGAGCTGTCAGCAGTGTTGTGTTTGTACACACTGCTGATACTGGGTGTTACACATACGAAAATCGTTCGTTTTTGTGGTCATTTTGCTGTGCGCTGCCGCTCTGCCTGCTAACCTTGGTTCCTGGTGAGTACTGGCCCCAGTTTGGGAGCAACCCCCCCCCCCCCCCCCGCTTTGCTGGTTTTTCTGACATGCTGTCCGGCTCATTCTTGTAGGTCAGCATCAGAATGGAAGCTACTTTGCCCTCCGGTGGTCAGCCCGCCCCTAACAGGTATTTGGGGCTTCTTGGTGGGGTTGTGGGTTATAGGGGGTGGGGGTAGGAACTCAAGTGTTCCTAGCTTCCTGTCTGTGTTTTCTGTTTTTTCTCTTGTTCACAGCCCTCCTCGTTCAGAGACTAGGCACTCTTCTCAAAGAAGTGAAAGGCGCTCAAGCTCTCGCCACCGGCACTCTACTGGAAAGTCCCGTTCGGGCTCACATCATCGTAAAGCGTCCACTTCAGCCAGCCACGCACAGAGACCTGACAAAGCAGGTTGCAGAGGCTGTGGCGCTAGTGTCCCGGAGAGGAAGCTTTTCTGTGACAGATGTTTCTCCCAGGCTGCGGGAGAAAGGGATACTTCCGATCAACGCATTGAGGCTTTGGTCAAGAGAGTGGTAAAGGACTCTTTGGCAGAGTTGGGTGTCAGTCGTTCTCAAGACACTGCAACGGCTTCCCCAAGCCCTTCCCCTGTAGCACTACAGGTACAGGAAGATTTCGAGTCGACCCACACAAGCCATCAGTCGATGCTCTTGTCGGGTAGCGACTCTGAAGATGAAGATCCCTGCTTGGGTTTTGAATATACCTTGGTGCCTTCCCTGGTTAAAGCGGTCAGAGAGACCTTAAATTGGGAAGAGTCAGCTGTTCCCCCTCCCAAGCAGAAGAAGTACTTTAAACAGCTCAATAAGGAGCGTGTTAATTTTCCCTTCCTGGGAGAGTTGGGTGAAATCATCTTAGAGGAGTGGAAAAAGGTGGAACGAAAGAATTCCTTAGTATCCAAGATGGCTAAACTTTACCCCTTCAAAGAGGATGACGTGAAACATCTTGAGTCTCCTCCCCTAGTTGACGCAGCAGTCATGAGACTGGTCAAGCACGTGACCCTTCCATTAGAGGATACGGTCTCATTTAAAGACCCGTTGGACCGAAGGATGGACTCTGATTTGAAGAGAATCTACCTTACAGCAGGTATGGCCTGTAAACCAGTCCTGGCTTTGGCTGCTCTATCCAAAGCCATGGAGTCTTGGGCTGATGTGGTAGACGAATCGGTCAGATCGGTTTCGGAGGAGGTGGCCAGAAGCGCTCCAATCCAGGAGCTTAGGCTGGGCGCGTCGTTCCTTGGGGAGGCTTCCATAGACTTGATCCGTCTATTGGCAAGAGTTATGCTGTCCTCGGTCACAGCTAAGAGAGCTCTTTGGCTCCGCCCTTGGGTTGCGGACCCGGCATCAAAGCAAGTTTGGTGCCGTATTCCCTTTGAGGGGTCCTCCCTTTTCGGGAATAAACTTGACGAGGCCATAACCCGGGCTACAGGCGGTAAGTCTGGGTTTCTTCCTCAGGATCGGCGCCAGTTCAACGTCAAGAAAGGACAGCCTACCAGAAAATTTGTGCCTGACCGGGCCAGGGAAGCTCGTTCTTATAGACCTGGTCGGGAGTTCAACCGGAACTGGAGATCAAGACAGTCTTCCAGGAAGACGACAAAGAACGTCTCCTCGGGGGACCGTGAGCCCACTAAGTCCTTTTGAAGGTGGGCCCGCTCAGACATGTCGGGTGGGTGCGCGTCTACGCTCCTTCCGACATGTCTGGGCGGCTTCGATTCAGGACCCCTGGGCCGTCAGGACGGTGTCTTCAGGCCACAAGTGGGTCTTCAAGGAGAGGCCAGGCTCAAGGTTCCTGCCTACTGCCATACCATGCCTAGAAGAAAGGCGTCAGATTTTGTTTTCTTACGTCGAAGCTCTCATTGCTCAAGGGGCTGTCATCTCCGTTCCAGAGTCCGAGCGAGGCCAAGGAATATATTCTCCGCTCTTTCTGGTCCAAAAGAAGAACGGATCATGGAGACCAGTAATAGATTTGACCTTCTTGAACAAATTCATAAAAAAAGAAAGGTTCAAAATGGAGACCCTGTTGTCCATACAGCAGTCAGTCCAGCCGGCAGATTGGATGGTGTCCATCGACTTGAAAGACGCCTACTTTCATGTCCCTGTGGACGAAGATTTTCAAAGGTTTCTCCGGTTCGAAGTGGGAGGATTACATCTTCAGTTTTTCTGTCTCCCATTCGGGCTCTCAACATCTCCACGGACCTTTTCAAAAATCTTATTGGCCGTGGTAGCCCTACTGAGATTGAAAGGTATCCGTCTTCACCACTATTTGGACGATCTACTCCTGTTGTCCCAAGACAGAGATCAACTATTAGTTCATCTGGAGCAGGTCGTGTCCACTCTCCAGAAGTTTGGTTGGTTACTCAACAAGGAGAAGAGTCACCTGATTCCAACCCAGTCCCTGATCTACTTGGGCGCTCTGTTCGATACAGAGAAGGCGACTATCTCTCTTCCAGAGGAAAAGATAGGGACTCTTCGAGACAGGATTCGCTTTGCCCTCTCATCCTCTCATCTTCAGGCACGTCAATGCCTGAAGGTGATCGGGACTATGGTCGCAGTAGTCCCCATGGTGAAGTGGGCCCTGTGGAGGATGAGACCCTTTCAGAAGGGATTCCTTCAGCAATGGGATACGTGGCATCTGGATCAACGCATCTTCTTAACCCCTTCAATGAGAGCGAGTCTCCCCTGGTGGTTATGCAGAGACCACCTGCTGAACTGCCACTCTCTGAGGCCAGCTCCGTGGGTAGTGGTTACCTCGGACGCCAGCAACATAGGCTGGGGTGCCCACTGTCTGTCGGAGGTGGCACAGGGCAGGTGGGAGTTTTCCACTCGAGGAATAGTATCCAACATACTAGAACTCCGAGCAGCATTCCAAGCTCTTCGAGCATTTGCTCACCTGACAAAAGACCAACCTGTCATGCTGCGCCTGGACAACACCTCAGCAGTGGCATACATCAGGAAACAAGGAGGAACACGCAGCTGGTCCCTATTGAGGGAAGTGGAGCCGATTATGTCCTGGGCACAGAAAAATCTCTCGAATCTTTCAGCAGTTTATGTTCCAGGAGTCCAGAATGTCAAAGCAGACTTCTTGTCCAGAGTGGATCTGGACAACAACGAGTGGTCCCTTCACACGGAAACGTTCAACTGGATCCTAACATTGGGGTTTTCTCCAGAGGTAGACCTCTTCGCCTCCCCCTGCAATCACAAACTGCCGAAGTACTACTCAAGATTCAGAGATCCACAAGCATCAGGGATAGATGCACTCTCGGATCAGTGGAGATTCCACAGGGCATACGCCTTCCCACCAATTCCGATTGTGTTGCAGTTCCTTCGGAGACTCAGGTCGGAGCCAGTGGAGGTAGTGGCGGTGATTCCCTTCTGGCCGAACAGGCCATGGTTTCCCCTTCTGACACTACTCAGTGTCCGAGACCCAATCCCGCTACCCTTCAGACCGGATCTGTTGTCCCAGGGGTCTGTACTCCATCCGTGCCCAGACCGTTTACATCTCAGGGTCTGGATGTTGAGAGGAGGAGGTTACAGGCCTTAGGCTGTCCAGAAATGGCAATCTCGACATTACTTAGTGCTAGAAGAAGCTCAACGAACAGGGTGTATCAGAGAATCTGGGAAAAATTTTCTGCACAACTGAATACAAGGCCTGATCCTCAATCTTCAATTAAGATCCAGGATGTATTGAGCTTTCTCCAATCAGGACTGGATTTGCCTCTATCAGTGAGTTCGCTCAGAGTCCAGGTCTCGGCTATTTCCGCTTTTACAGGGATCTCCTGGGCCACTCATGCCCTAATTCGTCAGTTCTTCCAAGGGGCAGTGAGAATCAGACCTCAGAGAAAACCCAGGTTTCCCAAGTGGGATCTGCCACTAGTTCTGGATTTCCTGGCGTGTCAGATTCAGGACATGTCTGATTCCTTGACCATAAGAGAGCTTACACTGATAACAGTGTTTCTGGTAGCTATAACCTCAGCAAAAAGAGTGTCGGAAATTGGGTCCTTTGGGACACAAGAGCCTTTCTTAACCTTTTTTCCTGACAGAGTGGTGCTCATCCCCATGCTGGATGCGAGACCAAAAAGGACCTCTGTCTTCCATGAAAACATAGAAACAGTATTACCAACCTTTAGACAGGAAGAGGAAGAATCTTCGGTTCATCCGCTGGATGTTGGAGAGTGTATTAAGAAATATTTAGATGCCACTTCCTCTTTCAGAAAATCAGAACATCTCTTTGTTACCTTCTATGGAAAAAACAAAGGTTCAAGAGCCTCGACGAGATCCATTTCCTCTTGGATCATCCAGACCATCCAGTGGGCTTATAGGGCTAAGGGCTTGACCCCTCCAGCAGTAGTTACAGCTCATTCGACGCGGAGCATCTCTACCTCCTGGGCAGTATCCAGACATGTGGCTCCTGAAGTCATTTGCAGAGCAGCGTCGTGGTCCTCTATTAACACTTTCTTATCCCATTACTGTGTTGAGCCAGCGGCTCTTTCTTCTGTGAATTTCGGTTTGCAAGTCCTGTCTGTTTGACAAAATGCATTAAACTTTTCTGTTCAGCACCTGCCCACCCTGTGTGTACGGCGAGTTATTTCCCGATACGTATGCTGCCATGGAGTCTGTCAGGAAAACGGAAAATTTATATCAAATACTTACCGTAATTTTCCTTTCCTGATGGACTCCATGGCAGCAGGAGTTCCCTCCCGGATTTCTGTGGAGGATAGTTACAGAACACGTGTGCTGAACAGGAGCAAAGATTTATGGGAGTGAGGTCCTATGGGTAGGTTTGGAGGCGGGGCCAAACCCGATACGTATGCTGCCATGGAGTCCATCAGGAAAGGAAAATTACGGTAAGTATTTGATATAAATTTTCCGTTATTTTTCCCTTTTTTTTATATGAAATTCCCCCCAAAAAAAATGTAAAAATCAAAATTTTTTAATATTTTCGGCCAATTTGTTTTATGCTACCTATGTTTGGTAAAAAAAATCGCAAAAAGCGTATTTTGATTGGTTTGCGCAAAAGTTATTGCGTTTACTAACAAAGGGAAAGATTTTTGTCATTTTTGTTGTTTTTTTTTTAACGCGTAATGGCGGCGATCTGCGATTTTTTTTGCGGTACTGCGACATTGCGGCGGAAAGATCGGACCCTTGACTGACATTTTTGACACTTTTGGGGTTACCAGTGACATTTCTACAGTAATCAGTGCTATATATATGCACTGTTACTGTAAAAATACACTGGTAGTGAAGGGGTTAACTTTATTTGAGAGGGAGGGGCTGTGTGTGTCCCTAGGGGCGTGATTCTAACTGTGATTGGCTGTGGCTTCAACTGTATGCAGAGTGATCAATGGATCTACATAGTAGATCCATGTGATCAGCTCTCATACAGAGAGGAGAATGACAGGCAGCTTGTTTACACAAGCTGCCTGACTTTCTCCCTCTCCCCCGCCGATCGCAGAGTGGCCGGCGGCGATCGGGTCCGCCGGTCACACGCGCGGGGGGGTCCGTGACCACGCGGGAGCGGGAGCGCGCCTCCGGCGGCGCGCGCTCGCTCCCTAAACCCTCACAGGCGAGCGACGTAGACCTACGTCACTTTGCCTGTGAGGGGCTGACCGCCGCCGTAGATAGTCGTGCGGCGGTCGGCAAGTGGTTAAAGAGGTTGTAAACCCTCTTGTATAACTTTTACCTGTAGGTAAGCCTATATTAAGGCTTACCTATAGGTGCTATAAATATCTACCAAACTTGCACAGTTTAGGAGATATTTACAGCGCAAACTGCCGATGACGTCATCGGCGCAGGCGCTCTGAGGGAACGGCCACCCGTGCCGTTCCTTCAGAGCTCAGTGCCGTGAACGGCGGCTCCCGCGCGCATGCGCGGGAGTGATGTAATCGCGACTCCGGCCAATCAGATGGCCGGAGGACGCGAACCCGGAAGCGGGACGGCAGGACATGTCGCCGTCCTGTCGCTGAGGTGGCGGCACGGCGGGGGCTTCGTTTTAAGGTAAGTACTACATAATGAGCTAGTATGCGATGCATACTAGCTCATTATGCCTTTCTCTTTACAGGGCTTTTTTTTTCTCTGATTTTTTTTTGACTTTACTTCCTCTTTAAGTGGTTAACCAAAAATATGTAGCAAAATACGTATTGGCCTAAATTGACAAAGAATTTTTTTTTTTAGATATGTTTTAAAGCAGAAAGTAAAAAAAAGAGTGTTTTTTTTTTCAGAATTGTCGCTTTTTTTTTGTTTATAGTGCAAAAAAAAAAAAAAAAATCGCACAGGTGATCAAATACCACCAAAAGAAAGCTCTGTTTGTGGGAAAAAAAGAACATCAATCTTATTTGGGAACAGCAATGCACGGGTTGTGCAATTGTCAGTTAAAGTAACACAGTGCCATATCGTCAAGATATTAGTCAAGGGGTTATGGCAGATAGCTGCCCTAACCCCAGTATTTTTTTAAAACGGCGGTCCGCTTTAACATAAAGGTGGTCCCAGTGGTGGATTCACTGCGGAATCACCTTTATAGGCAGCAGGAGAGGTGGTCCCCCCCCCCCTCGCGCCGCTGCCCGGTCGTTTTCCCCGCTTACCGGAGCCGTCGGTGGCAGGGAAAACGATCTGGTCCGCTGCCCTCTCAGACAGGAAGTTGAGTAAGGGCAAGATGGCCCTCACTCCACTCTATGGCAATGGAGGACTGGAGCGACATCATATGTCACTTCCTCTCAACAGCCTTGAAGGGCCCATTTTTTTTTCCATCATGAAAAAAAATGACTTTTTTTTTCTTTTGCTTTTTAGTGTAAATGTGAGATCTGAGGTCTTTTTACATTTTAATGTTTACATTCCTTGTAATAAGAAAAAAAGTGATCAAACATTTTTTTTTTTTTTAAATGACAGTGTAAAAAAAAAAAAAAAAAAAAAGGTTATATTATTTATTTTTTATATTATTATTTTTTTTTGGAGTGGGAAGGGACCAGGGGGTAGGGAAGGAAAAAGAAAGGGGGGAAATGAAAAGAAAAATAGTCGAAGGGTAACTCTTATGTTGGTGACACCAAAATGTAATGGTTTTGTGTAAATTAATTATTTTTGTTTTGTAATGTTACATCTTCATTTGTTATGTATGTAAAGAAAATTAATAAAAATATTTATAAACAAAAAAAATTAAAGATAAAATAAATAGGAAAAAAAAAAAAATGAAAGCTCCCCGTCCCCGTTAGCTTGTGCGCAGAAGCAAACGCATACGCAAGTCGTACCCACATATGTAAACGGCGTTCAAACTGCACACGTGAGGTATCGCTCGTTAGAGCGAAAGCAATAATTTGAGCCCAGACCTTCTCTGTAACTCTAAACTAGTAACCTGTAGAAATTTTTAAAATGTCGCCTATGGGGATTTTTAAGTACTAATTTTTGTCGCCATTCCACAAGCGTGCGCAATTTTGAAGCATGACATGTTGGGTATTTTTTTACTCTGCAAAACATTATCTTTCACATTATAGAAAATAATTGGGCTAAGCGCCGGTTCACACTACCGCGACGCTACTTCCCGGGGCGACCTCCGAGATTGCGGTGCGAGCAGCGCGCCGCGACCTCGGAGCGGCCGCCACGGACTTCATAACATTGAAGTCTATGGCGGTCGCCTCCTGGTCGCCCCAAAGAAGCTCCGGACCCTTTTTCTAGGTCGGAGCGACTTGTGTCGCTCCTATTAGAACGGGTCCGCAGCTTCCCTATGGGAGGCGACCTGCGGCAACCTGTGAGGCGACCAGGTCGCCTCACAGGTCGCCCTAGTGTGAACCGAGGCTTACTTTACTGTGCTATTATTTTTTAGTTATCTATTTATTTGGCGTAACATTATCTTTCACATTATAGAAAAATTATAATTAATATATTATACATGATAGAAAAAAAAATTGGGCTAACTTTACTGTTTTCTTATTTTTTTGTTCAAAAAAAGTGTATTTTTTCCCAAAAAATTGCGTTTGTAAGACCGCTGCGCAAATATGGTGTGATAAAAAATATTGCAACAATCTCCATTTTTTTTCCCTAGGGTCTCTGATAAAAAAAAATATATAAAATGTTTGGGGGTTCTAAGTAGTTTTCTAGCAAAAAAAAAAATTATTTTAACTTGTAAACAACAAGTGTCAGAAATAGGCCCGGTCCTTAAATGGTTAATGGCGGAGTGGTCTGTAAATCGATCGAATTACACTGTAATTATGGCTGTAAATCTTGTATAATAAAGGTGTCCCCGGAAACTTCTATGTCCCGTCTGCCTTCATCTACGAGTTCTATAAAGTCTTTTTAATTTTTCTGATAATGACACCAATGGGGGATGTAAATTGTCTATAAAATAACTGTCTCCATTGAGCGCCGTTCTTTATGGACGCTGTTATGCAGGTGCGGCGTGTTAGTGACTCTCTTTGATGTGTGGCATCCTGTAAAAAAAAAAAATCACGACTGATGTTTGGCGTTGGCGTCTCGCACTGCCGGGAATTGCGACGGCGTTTTTATTGGAAAATGAATGATTACAGGAATCTCATTGATTGCTGAGCATGTCATTCTGTCTGGTTTTATAACATAATCCTGTTCCAGTGTTGCTTTGCATGTGTTCCTCCGTCACTCAAGCGTACGCCGTTAAGAACGAATGCTCTTTGGAGACAGTAAAAGTATTTTTATTGGATCTGACCCCATCAAAGAAAAGGCATGCACCAAACCCAAGGTTGGATATCTGTCAGTGAGATGAAAATCACATTTAATAAAAATTATTCCATATAGATTGCAATTTACCTAAAAAATTACTTTAGGATAATTTATTTTTATTTAAAGCTAGGGATTTTTTTTTTTTCATCGGGAATATGGCGGAATGCAGTTCTGGCACCTGCAGCACTGAATGTGGCAAGGGATGCTGGTGGATCTATGGGTGTTGGCTGCTGAAGGATCTATAGTTGCTGGAAGGGGATCATTGGTGGGGTGGGTCTTGTGTTGCTGGAGGGTCAATCATTGCTGGAAGGGATCTACTGTTGAGGGAGGGATACAGTGGCGGCTGGTGCTCCATGGGCCGGGGGGGGGGGGAAGTTGGCAGACGGACCACGCCATACCCCCCTGGACCACACCAGCCCACATACCATACTTTTTAAGAAGCAATGGGTTTGAGTCTCGAGGACATTGTAAGGAAATTTAGAATAGATGCTTTCCTTTCCTACAGAGGAACATCTGGACTCCCCCCCCCCGGTCGCCGGCTCACTCACCCTGCCTGGACATGTGGCGGGAGGGCAGGCAGCAGCGGCAGCTTCTTCATCTACCCTCAGTCTCCTGTGTCTACTCCCTCCTCCTCCATGGCCAATGGCATGGCTTCTCCTTTCGGCCAATCGGGAAACAGGTCTCAGGACCCGCTTCCTGATTGGCCAGGAGGAGAATCCGTGTGACAATAGCGAATATTCATTCGCTACTGTCACGCCCCTTTTTTTTAGCCTATTAGAGCCTCTAGTTTAATCACGTGTTTCAAAAAAAAAAAAAACCCATTGGAATCCATGCGTCCGGAGCCCTGCATGCAGATTAGGGGGCCAGATGCATGGATGGGGGGACGGCGGCCCTGCGCCCCCAATGGCGCAGGGCTGCCCCTGGAGGGATATATTGTTGCTGGCTGCTGGAGGGTCTATTGATGCTGGCACCCTTTTTTTTAGCCTATTAGAGCCTCTAGTTTAATCACGTGTTTAAAAAAAAAAAAAAACCCATTGGAATCCATGCGTCCGGAGCCCTGCATGCAGATTAGGGGGCCAGATGCATGGATGGGGGGACGGCGGCCCTGCGCCCCCAATGGCGCAGGGCCGCCCCTGGAGGGATATATTGTTGCTGGCTGCTGGAGGGTCTATTGATGCTGGCAGTCGGAAGTCCATTGTTGCTGGGGGTTCCATTGTTGCTGGGTTGGATCCATTGTTGCTGGCTACAGGGTATCTATTTTACTGCTTTTCTTGTTAACATTAACAATCTCCATACACATTACATAGTACCACAAAATGATACTTGGTTATGTATCCTCTAAAAGGGGTGGTACTGGTAGGTGGATTGGGGGTGAAACCAAGGGATGGTGATCGGGGGTGGGTTTCAGGGTGGAGACAAGGGTTAGAGGACGAGTCACTGCTCCAGGTGAGTGTACTAATCCAAAAGGCTGGATGGGTTGGGTGCTAACCCCGGCTTGCGTCCGTGAGTATGAGATCAACGGAAAAGAAATTGGCTGCACACCATCGCCCGACCAACAGGTTTATTGAGCATATAATGGACTGCCACCAGGACTATGACACAAAGAAGACGCACAATGTCTGTGTGAAATGCATCACCTCTACCTCTGTCTGTGTCCTTGTCCTGGTGGCAGTCGATTATATGCTCAATAAACCTGTTAGCCTGGCAATGATGTACAGTCAATTTCTTTTCCTTGGAGACAAGGGGTGACCTAGAAGGGAGGAGTTCCTGCACCTATTCTCTGAGAAAAAGCCCAGTTTAAAGCCGAACTCCTACCACCACCTCCTTACCTTATTTGCTGGGTTGAGCTCAAACAACATTCTCACCAGCCCAGCGAATCAGTATTGTCCAGTGGTGCCATCTTCTTTTCTGGCATCATCGGGGGCAGGCTGACTCTTCCAGGTCCTAACAGCCTGCCCCCGATGGTGCTCCTCGGTGTCTCCTATATACTGTAGTTCCAAATCCACCTGAGATGGGTATCCCAGAATACTTCAAAAAGGGGGGAAGAAGGGACATCATTCTTGAAGTTTGTTTTACCCCAAAATAAATTTTATTGTGATTTCCTGAAAGTGCGGGGTGGGGTTGGAGCTTTGTTTGTTGGGTTGGGATCCTAGCAGCCAGCCCCCAATGGTTTTTATACTTTTTCAATGTCTTCAGGCTATTCATTGGATGTAATTAAAACGGAATAACCAGTGCTCAGGAACAACTCTTCCCTATGTGAACAAATCTCAAATAACCCCAAGCAGCTGGAACAACCTTATCCCCCTGGGCAGACAAAGTTAGGAACACTTTTTAATCAGAGTAGAGCATCAAGTCAATTAAACTCCTGGGATATTAATCTGGTCAATTAAGTAGCAGGAGGGGTTGTTAATCAGTTTCAGCTACTTTGGTGTTAATGAAATTAAAAACAGGTACACTAGATGGGCAAAAATGAGACGACCTGCAAAACATGAAAGGTTTTACATGTGAAGGCCACTAACATTTTTTTTCCCCTACTCATCTTTTCTGACTATTTTTCACTAGTTTTGCATTTGGCTAGGGTCAGTGTCACTACTGGTAGGATGAGGGGATACCTGGACCCTATAGAGGTTGCACAGGCAGTCCAACTCCTCCAGGATGGCACATTAATACATGTCATTGCCAGAAAGTTTGCTGTGTCTCCCAGCACAGTCTCAAGAGCATGGAGGAGATTCCAGGAGACAGGCAGTTACTCTAGGAGGTGGAAAAAACTGTATTTAAAACCCGCGCTAAATAATAATAAGTGCAATTACTACCTGCACCAGCTGTACACTTAGATAAAACTAAGAAAAAAGCAATTGCAATATTAAAACAGCACTGCCAGGTAGGTATATATAAATGACATAAAGTGCATCTGTGTTAAAAAATTAGATATTCATAAATCCATATAAATATATAAAGTGCACTACAACATGTTGATATAAAAGTGCTCACGTGCAAAAATGATATATGCATAAATTCATATAAGTATATACTAAATGTGCCACATGTGTCTTTAAAATCCAAATATATATAAAATAAGTAAAAAGTGACAAACTAGGTGAAAAAGTTTGTTAAAAAATATTAAGGTGCAGTCCAAAAGAAGTGAATAGTCCACTTAAAGTGCTGATAATCGTGCTCCACACAAAAAAGTGCCCAGTGCTTGCAACAGGCCCTCTTGGGGATCCACTCACCAGATTTTGCCAAATCAAAAGCCTTAAGAATAACAAGCAGACACCTCCAAATCAGCCTCCAACCTCAGATTATGGTGCTATCAAGCCTCGGTGTCCCCAGATGGACAATGGGAATAAGCCTCCAAAGAATTTCTCCGAGATACCTTTGCACACAAAGCCTCAGGCAAAAAGAGAGGAAGGAGCCAAAATAGTGACGCCCATGATAGGCGGGCGAAACGCGTTGACATAATTTCCTGCTAGCTATTCGTCACACCACGTCACTTCCGCAAACCACCGTGGAACGCACGCCGGCAGCATACCCGGAAGTGTAGCGGATGATCGTGGATACTGACTTTCCTAATGCCTAGACAAATCGTGAGTGTGAGTAACATTTTTATGCTTTTACAATAAAAATTACCCTACGGCACAGGTGTCAAACACAAGGCCCGCGGGCCGAATCTGGCCCTCCAGGCCATTTTATGTGGCCCTCGTACCTCTCCTGTAGCTGCAGGAGAGCTCCAGTCCTCCTCCAGACCTTATAATTTTTGATTTCCAGTAATGCCTCCTGCTTCTTCCCAGCAGCACCACAAGGTAAGGGAGGTGAACTGTGATGTAAAGGAGGGTGGGGGAAACAACTTTTGATGGTGGAGAGGCTCTTGACGTCTTATGTAAGGGTAGGGGATGCTCTTGACATCTAGTCTTACAGATACAACCGGCCCTTTTGAGGGTAATCATAATGCTGATGCGGCCCGCAATTAAATTAAGTTTGACACCCCTGCCCTACGGGCTTCACTATTTTGGCTCCTTCCTCTCTTTTTGCCTGAGGCTTTGTGTGCAAAGGTATCTCTGAGAAATTCTTTGGAGGCTTATTCCCATTGTCCATCTGGGGACACCGAGGCTTGATAGCACCATAATCTGAGGTTGGAGGCTGATTTGGAGGTGTCTGCCTGTTATTCTTAAGGCTTTTGATTTGACAAAAACTGGTGAGTGGATCCCCAAGAGGGCCTGTTGCAAGCACTGGGCACTTTTTTGTGTGGAGCACGATTATCAGCACTTTTTCACATAGTTTGTCACTTTTTACTTATTTTATATATATTTGGATTTTAAAGACACATGTGGCACATTTAATATATACCTATATGAATTTTTGCATATATAATTTTTGCACGTGAGCACTTTTATATCAACATGTTGTAGTGCACTTTATATATTTATATGGATTTATGAATATCAAATTTTTTAGCACAGATGCACTTTATGTCATTTATATATACCTACCTGGTAGCGCTGTTTTAATATTGCAATTTCTAGTTACTCTAGGAGAGCTGGACAGGGCCGTAGAAAGTCCTTAACCCATCAGCAGGACCGGCATCTGCTCATTTGTGCAAGGAGGAACAGGATGAGCTCTGCCAGGCACAGTGGAGCTTGATTGGCATTTGCCAATGAACACCAGAATTGGCAGGTCCACCACTGGCACCCTGTTCTTTTCCCAGATGAGAACAGGTTCACCCTGAGCACATGTGACAGACGTGAAAGGCAGCAGCATCTTAAGAGCATTAAAGGGCCCCGGGCAATGCAGTGCACTGGGGCTCCATCTACACAATCACCTACGAGAAAAAAAATGCTAATTATCGATAAGACGATATTTATTGGTACAGCAGTGCCAGGCTAATGACAGCTTCCAAGTTGGCGGCTGGGTCCAGTGAACCCACACAAGGACGGGAGTCAGACTCGACTGTCCTGTGTGTGCCTGTTCCTGTGGAGGCGGACAGGCATTCCTGCAGTTGTGGGCTCCCCCTCCATGGCCCAAGTGGCCTGACAGTAGTGCAGGTCCGACAGGCGCTTGCCACCTGCTAATTTTGGCAGCGAGATGCACACAGGAATCGAGACTAATGCTTGGCTGGGGATGGGTCACTGGGCAGGTGGCGGCATGGCCATTCGGTAAGAAGGTGAAAGGGTCTGGAGAAGCCATGGAATGTTATGCTGTCTGTAACATCGTTCAGCATGATCGGTTTGGTGGTGGGTCAGTGATGGTCTGGAGAGACATATCCATGGAGGGACGTACAGACCTCTACAGGCTAGACAATGGCACCCTGACTGCCATTAGGTATCGGGATGAAATCCTTGGACCCATTGTTGGACTCTACGCTGGTGCAGTGGGTACTGGGTTGCTCCTGGTGCACGACAACGACCGGCCTCATGTGGCGAGAGTATGCAGCCAGCTCCTGGAGGAGGAAGGAATTGATACCATTGAATAGCCCCCATGGTCGCCTGACCTAAATCCAATAGAACACCTCTGGGACATTATGTTTTCGGTCCATTTGAAGCCACCAGGTTGCACCTCAGTCTGTCCAGGAGCTGTTCAGGAGCTCAGTGATGTCCTGGTCCAGATCTGGAAGGAAAAACCCCAGGACACCATCTGCCGTCTCCTTAGGGGCATGCCCTGATGTTGTCAGGCATACATACAAGCACATGGGGGCCATACAAACTACTGAGTTGCTGCAATGAAATTTCAGGCTAAATAGACTAGGCTGCTGCATAATTTTTTAACTTTTTGATTTTCAGGGTGTCTTTGAATTCTGCCCTCTGTAGGGTGATAATTTTCATTTGCATCAAACAATGTGGCATTCTTTCCTTCCTAACACATTACCCAGTCCATACCAGTATAGATCCTAACACATTACCCAGTCCATACCAGTACAGATCCTAACACATTACCCAGTCCATACCAGTATAGATCCTAACACATTACCCAGTCCATTCCAGTATAGATCCTAACACAATACCCATTCCATACCAGTATAGATCCTAACACATTACGCAGTCCATATCAGTATAGATCCTAACACATTACCCAGTCCATACCAGTATAGATCCTAACACATTACCCAGTCCATTCCAGTATAGATCCTAACACATTACCCAGTCCATACCAGTATAGATCCTAACACATTACCCAGTCCATATCAGTATAGATCCTATACACATTACCCAGTCTATTCCAGTATAGATCCTAGCACATTACCAGTCCATGCCAGTATAGATCCTAACACATTACCCAGTCCATACCAGTATAGATATCCAGCATGATATTTTTGCCTATTTAGGTCTGATGTGTTTTCAAAGTGTTCTTTTATTTTTTTGAGCAGTGTATATTACAAAAACAGCACTAAAATCAAATTACTATTATTAAGCCATATGTGATAAATAATATTATAAAAGTGAAAAATTACTGTGCTTACTGTTTACAAAGGACAACTGCTGGCACTACAATAAAACAATATTGTTAAAGAAACTAGAAAACACAACAGAGCCACACTGAAATATGAGGAGAGGTTAAAGTACTCTGACATATAAAAGCGCTACATGTGAACATTTCCTTTGAAATATATTAGTGCAAAATCAAACAAAAGTGCAAAGTGCAAATAAAATATATGATAATATTCCTATATATTTCAATACAACATCTAATTGAAACTGGGTATATAAAGAAGTGCAAAGTCCATACAGTGTGAATAAATGGTGTTCCAATCAGAAGTAAAGTCAATATCCAAAAGATAAAGATGCTCCGTGTTCCGAAACAAAAAGATAAAACCGCAAAGCGCATCCGTCACCATAAAGAAGAATCAGAAATCATGGACTCTCCTGCCAATAGCAAAGAGTCATACAAGCAGTAGGCGATAAGCCTTATGGTACAACAGTTGGTTGTCTGCGTCTCCTCCGATCCCTCGAGTGCTCAAAAGACAAAAAGTCTCCACATAGTGTAATACCATCAGAGTATAAAAGTTTATTTAAGAGGTAAAAAACTTACATTTCCCATGTAAATAGTGGGCAATACAAAGTGTGATCGCAGATAGTCTCCAATGTGCGCAATGTCATGGAATAAGCTCAATCCAACCCGACCGTACGTTTCGTCCACCTGGACGTCATCTGGGGTATGGGACTATGCACTTTTGTTTGATTTTGCACTACATTTTAAAGGAAATGTTCACATGTAGTTAGTAATAATAATATTACAAAATATAAATACAGTATACAAACATATATTAACTGGTTACCGACCTCCTGCCTCAGATTTAGTGCGGCAGGCTGGCTCTCCTGCGCGAACTGACGTAGCTCTACATTGGTCGCGTGCCGGGTGTTGGGGGCGAGCGTGTGCCGCTGAGGGTGCGCTCCCACCCCCAATAGACAGCGGGGATGCTGATCCACGGGGCCAGCGGCCGCGATTGCCAACGGTCACCTGCAATCGCTCCCCGCTGAGAGATAACAGTCAGCTATTGTAAACACAGCTGACCGTTCTTCTTTCTGAAATTATCTCAGAGGGCCTGTGATCCTTCTATATAGGATCACAGATCTCTATGATCAATTCACAAGCCACGCCCCCATACATTTAGAAAACACCCCCTAGGCTCACACTTAACCCTTTTGATCACCCCTGGGTTAACCCCTTCCCCTGCCAGTGCCATTATTACAGTAACAGTGCATATTGTTAGCACTGATTACTGTAGTTATGTCACTGGTAACCCCAAAATTGTCAAAAATTGTCAGTTAGGGGTCCGATCTGTCCATTGCAATGTCGCAGTCCTGCTAAAAATCGCAGATTGCCGCCATTACTAGTAAAAAATTAAAAATGACATAAATCTTTCCCTAGTTTGTAGACACAATAGCTTTTGCACAAACCAATCAAAATACGCTTATTTGTACAAATTGGCCTAAAAGAATGAATTTTTTTTATTTTTTGGGGAAAGTTATATAGCAGAATGTGAAAAATATTGTTTTCTTTTTCAGAATTGTCGCTCTTTTTTTGTTTATAGTGCAAAAAATAAAAATCACACAGGTGATCAAATGCCACCAAAAGAAAGCTCTATTTGTGGGGAAAAAAAAAGGACATCAATTTTATTTAGGTACAGCATCGCACGACCGCGCAATTGTCCGTTAAAGTAACGCAGTGCTGAATCGCAAAAAATGCCTGGTCATTAAGGGGGAAAACCTTACGGTCCAGAAGTGGTTAAACATATACTCTGACTCAGAACTTAGTTTCCTAACTTTGCAACATATAACTATCACAAGGGGGAAATCCTTCCGGTCCAGAACTGGTGAATGAATATGTGAAAAACACTACAATTCCAGACAAATAGTGTCCCTGGTGCCACTATCTTGGATATGGGAGCTGGTGGTGACTTTCTGATGAATTACAGCTGGCTCCCTACTGCACATGTGTTCATTTTTTACATTTTATTTATATTTTATTTTATTTGTTGTGTTTTTTATTGTTTACATGGTTTTTCATATTTCTTTTTTTTTTTCCAGTTTTCGTTTTTCCCTTTTTCTTGTTTATTTTTTCTTTTGTTTTTATAAATTTTTTAAATTCTGATGTTTTTCTCTTGAGGTCTCATATGAGGTCTATTGGGCTACTGTCTCCGTGAGCAGATTACTATACACACCCAGAGGCGTAAGTAGAACCTTCAGGGCCCCGGTGCAAGAAACCATGAAGGGCCCCCCGGACCCCTGGCCGGGGCCCTTCCCTTCACGCCTGGGGCTCTTCCCACTGATCCTGGGGCACTTTACTCTCGTTGTGGGACCCTTGATCACAGGTTCTGCAGTGGGCCCCCTTCCTGCCATCTTGGGGCCTCCCCATGGTGGTGGAATGCCAGGGCCCGGTCGCAAGTGTGACCTTTGCGATCCTGGAAGTTCCCCCACTGGTGTCAGTAGTTTTTATTTTTTGGTATTTTAATTGTATTATTTTTTATCATTTTATCATTTTATTTTAGTCACTGACTATGACTCTGTCCATTCAGAAAAGGAAGGAGCTGGTAAATTACATATTTATCGACCCCTTCCTGGTTCTCTTGTGACACATCCCCTGCAGCAGCCGGCAGGAGAGGGGAGGGAGCACAGTTGGGGGGGGGGGACCAGGGGAGCACCCAGGGGCCCAGAGACAGCAGTACACAAGTGAACTGGATAGGAGGAGTGGCGGGGGCAGCATACAGAGGAACCAATCTCCTCCATTTTTCTCCTGCAGCTACAGGAGGAAAAAGGAGGACAGTGATTTCTCTACATGCTGCCCCCGCCACCCCTCCTATCCAGGTGTACAGGGGGAGCCGCACAGACCCCTGGAGCATGGGGCCCGGTTGCAATTGCAACCCCTGTAGTTACGCCCCTGTACACAACTAGCACTCATTCCTTTCAGTTATGCAGAAGCTGATGATGCATATAAGATTCCCCTTGCCTGGAATCCCCATCCCCATTAATAAGCACTGGGGGGAGGAGCAAGGAGTCCAGGCAGAGACTGCCATATACTTTTCTATTGGTGGATTTGCAGATTTCCTCCACTGCACATCATTCTCGCCTAGGCAAGAATTGAGGAAATGGGAGTTGTAAGAAAGAAAACAAAATCTTAAATGTCAGGGGTGGGGGTGGGGAGGTGAAATAGCAGCGCTTTTACTTTTGTGTGAAGGTTCGCTTTAAAGCGGTAGTAAAGGCTCCTTGAGAAAGTATAAAACACATGCCCCCTGCAGGCTTAAATTATAATGTACTAGTATGCATAGCATACTAGTACATAATGAGAGACTAATGGGCCATACACACTATAAGATTTTCTGAAGACTTTTTCCTTTAGACTTACCAAAACCATATAATATGAGGTCAAACCTAAACACTTTCATTTTGTATGCAATCAGGCAGGCCCTTATACTACATAGAAAAGGTAAATCTGAAGGAAATCTAAGCACAAAAGTTGGATAGTGTGTATACAACTTTACTTACAAATGGAGCATACGCACAGGAGCCACTTTGCCACGTCATGCGGAGCCTGTCATAAATAAGGGTCTGCGCTGTGCATGCGCGGCTCAGATCGCATTACCGCTGACAGGCAAGGGGGATATGTATGACAGAAGAGACCTTTAGGGTTTCTTCTGTTTTTAAAATCCCTGCCTGTCAGCGGATTTTGGCATGCGGGAGTTTACTACCACTTTAACCACTTAAGCCCCGGAAGATTTTACCCCCATTCCGACCAGGGTTTTTTTTGCGATTCGGCACTGCGTGACTTTAACGGACAATTGCGCGGTCGTGTGACGGTGTACCTAAACGAATTTGACATCCTTTTTTTCCCACAAACAGAGCTTTCTTTTGGTGGTATTTGATCACCTGTGCGATTTTTTGATCATGCGCTATAAACAAAAAAAGAGCGTCAATTTTGCAAAAATAACAATATTTTTCACATTTTTTATATGAAATTCCCCCCCAAAAAAAATGTAAAAATCAAAATTTTTTAACATTTTCGGCCAATTTGTTTTATGCTACATATGTTTGGTCAAAAAAATCGCAATAAGCGTATTTTAATTGGTTTGCACAAAAGTTATTGCGTTTACTAACAAAGGGAAAGATTTTTGTCATTTTTGTTGTTTTTTTTTTTTTAACGCGTAATGGTGGCGATCTGCGATTTTTTTTGCGGGACTGCGACATTGCAGCGGACAGATCGGACCCTTGACTGACATTTTTGACACTTTTGGGGTTACCAGTGACATTACTACAGTAATCAGTGCTATACATGTGCACTGTTACTGTAAAATTACACTGGCAGTGAGGGGTTAACTTTTTTTGAAAGGGAGGGGTTATGTGTGTCCCTAGGGGCGTGATTCTAACTGTGATTGGCTGTGGCTTGAGGTGTAGGAACAGTGATCAACGGTCCTACATAGTAGAACCGTATGATCTCTATTCTTACACAGGGGAGAATGACAGGCGGCTTGTTTACATCAGCCGCCTGCCTTTCTCCCTCTGCACCGACGATCGCCGAGTGACCGGCGGACATCGGGTCCGCCGGTCACATGCTCGGGGGGGTCCGTGACCTCGCGGGAGCGGGAGTGTGCCTCCGGGGCGCGCTCGCTCCCTAGACCCTCACAGGCTAGCGACGTAGTACTATGTCGCTCTGCCTGTGAGGGGCTGACCGCCGCAGTAAATAGTCGTGCGGCGGTCGGCAAGCGGTTAAAGCAACTCTGCCAGTATTTATTTTTATATAATATACCGTATTTACAGAGATGTATAGTAACTAAGTAGAACTACTTCACTACTGTACTTAAGTACTGAAAGGTGGTATCTGTACTTTCCTAGAGTAGAATTTTTTTCTCCTACTTCCACTTTTACTTCACTACATTTTTTCAATGATTTCAATACTTCTACTCCGATATTTTTTTTTTGTGCTGCATAGTTACTCGTTACAATTATAAAAATTACCACTGCCAGAACAGTAGATGGCAGGTTTCATGAAGCTCAAAAAAATGTGTATAATGTCATGTGTAAATCAGCGCATACTAAAATAAATGCTACTGTATGTATAAATAAAATGGTCTACATATCTGCTGCTAAGGGGAAAGAGAACCTCCCCCAACCAAGGAGAGTCACAAGCGCACATAGACCTTTTTTCTGGTAAGAGGCTGATTTTTGATTTTTTCACTGGAAGTTGAGAGCACAGGTTTTGCAGTTTTGTTTCACTGGAAGAGTCTATTTGGATATTATTTTGCACTTACCTTCATCCGCCGGGTAAGGGGGAAATCCACAAGGTGGTGGGAGGAGTCAGCACCTATTATTTGGAATAGCACCTGTTTGATTCCTGCACCTTTGAAAATATATTCATCTTGTTTTGTCACATATATATGGTATTATGGCATTATATATATGGACTTTTTATTGACTTTGATTTCATACACTCTTCCTGTATTTCATTATTGGAATATATTGTTGTATATCACATTGCTTTATATATGATTTTGCGCACCAATAAGCTGTGGAGAAAAAAAAACATGCAGGGAAGAGAAGGAGGGATGCTTTAAAGGGGGAAGGGAGGGACATACTTCATCTGTTTTTGTTTACAAAAAGTTACAGCCAAAGGAATTGTGATTGTCCTTTAGGTTAATCATTTGAAATAATAAAAAACAATATGATGTTCAAACTTTTGACTTCTTTCTTTAAAGTGGAGTTCCACCCATTTTTGGAACTTTAGATCTATGTAATCCCCTTTAAAATGGCTTTTACCAATGGAAACTTTTTTTTTTTTTTTTTTGCTAGTAAATACCTTAATTTCGGCATTATTGCTCCTCTCCTCACTTCCTGGTCCGATCGGCGATGACGTCATTCGGCGATCCGCAGTGTCTGCTGGGATGTATTCTATTCCAGAAATCTCGCAGTAGCTGTATCTATACTGAGCCGTGCCTGCCCCGCCTCCGCCCCGCCTCCGCCTCGCCTCCTCTAATTGAGTTGCATTGTATGAATGTATTAAGGCTGTTCTCTGCCCCGCCTCCGCCCCGCCTCCTCTCATTGAGTTGCATTGTATGAACGTATTAAGGCTGTTCTCTGCCCCGCCTCTGCCCCGCCTCCTCTCATTGATTTGTAAGAGGAGGCGGGGCAGAGGGGGGGCAGAGAACGGCCTTAATACATTCATACAATGCAACTCAATGAGAGGAGGCGGGGCGGAGGCGGGGCGGAGGCGGGGCAGGCACGGCTCAGTACAGAGACAGCTACTCCGAGATTTCTGGAATAGAATACATCCCAGCAGACACTGCGGATCGCCGAATGACGTCATCGCCGATCGGACCAGGAAGTGAGGAGAGGAGCAATAATGCCGAAATTAAGGTACTTACTAGCAAAAAAAAAAAGTTTCCATTGGTAAAAGCCATTTTAAAGGGGATTACATACAGCTATGTATTCCAACCTATTAAAAATGGGTGGAACTCCGCTTTAATAACTACATAACACAGTACTTGTAATTTTACTTTCAGTACTTGAGTAGCAAAATTAAAAAAAAAAACTACTTGCAATACTTGCAAGTACAAAAAATGTTGAATACTTTAGTACTTCTACTCAAGTCACTTTTTGATAGAGCACTTCCACTTCTACTCAAGTCACTTTTTGATCGAGCACTTGTACTTTTACTCAAGTATGGGTTTCGAGTACTTTATACAAGTGTGCGTATTTATCGGCGTATAACACGCACCTCACATTTAGGAGGGAAATTTTAGGAAAAAAGCTTAAAATTTTAAATAAACAGCATTGAACTCAGAACTATTTTTTTTAATCAAATGCAGTCTTACTTGTGCCCATGAATGCCACCTTTATAAGTGTCCATAAATACAGCCTCGCCAGTGCAGTGTCGATCAATGCAGCCTAGCCAGTGCAGTGTCCTCTGCAGCCTAGCCAGCGCAAGTGTCCCCAATGCAGCCTCGCCAGCACAAGTGTCCCCAATGCAGCCTTGCCAGCACAAGAGTCCCCAATGCAGCCTTGCCAGCGCAAGTGTCCCCAATGCAGCCTTGCCAGCGCCATTACATTGCATTACTTTTTTAAAAAAGCCGGGCAGCTCTGAGGCAGAGGGGGGCGGGCCGTGCGAGGAGAAGCGAGTACGAGCCGCCGCTGTCACCTGACGTCCCGGCACCTATGATAGACGTCACACGTCCCGTGTCCCGGCATTGGGCCACTGTGCTGTCTACCATAGGAGGCGGGACTTCCTATGACAGCAGCCACTCGTCCTTCCTTCTGCTCCGCCCGGCCCGTCCCCCCCCTCCTCTTCCTCTCAGCGCTGCCCGGCTTTTTCTTTTTTTTTTTTTTTTTACTATATCCGCATATAACATGCACTGGTGCTTTGCCCTCCATTTTTAGGAGGAAAAAGTGCGTGTTATATGCCGATAAATATGGTATATAACATACACTCACCGGCCACTTTTTTTAGGTACATCTGTGCAATTGCTTGGTAACACAAATTGCTAATGAACCAATGTTATTGCAGAAACTCAATGCATTTAGGCATCTAGACGTGGTGACGATGACTTGCTGAAGTTCAAACTGAGCATCAGAATGGGGAAGAAAGGGGATTTAAGTGACTTTGAACGTGGCATGGTTGTTGGTGCCAGACAGGCTGGTCTGAGTATTTCTGGGATTTTCACACACAACCATCCCTCGGGTTTACAGAGAATGGTGGGAAAAAGAGAAAATATCCAGTGAGCGGCAGTTGTGTGGAGGAAAATGCTTTGGTGTCAGAGGAGAATGGGCAGACTGGTTCCAGATGATAGAAAGGCAACAGTAACTCAAATAACCCCCTCGTTACACCCAAGGTATGCAGAATACCATGTCTGAACGCACAACACATCTAACCTTAAAAGCGATGGACTAGAGCAGCAGCAGACCACGCCGGGTGCCACTCCTGTCAGCTAAGAACAGGAAACTGAGGCTACAATTCGCACAGGATCACCAAAATTGGACAATAGAATATTGGAAAAACGTTGCCTGGTCTGATGAGTCTCAATTTCAGATGGTGGGGTCAGAATTTGGAGTAAACAACATGAAAGCATGGATCCATCCTGCCTTGTATCAACGGTTCAGGCTGGTGGTGGGGGTGTAATGGTGTGGGGGATATTTTCTTGGCACACTTTGGGCCCGTTAGTACCCATTGAGCATGGTTTAAACGCCACGACCTACCTGAGTATTGTTGCTGACCATGTCCATCCACTGACTACAGTGTCCCCATCTTCTGATGGCTCCTTCCAGCATGGTAATACACCATGTCACCAAGCTCCAATCATCTCACCACTGGTTTCTTCACCATGACAATGAGGTCACTGTCCTCCAATGGCCTCCACACTCATCACATGTGGTGGAATGGGAGATTCCCATCATGGATGTGCAGCCGACAAATCTGCAGCAACTGCGTGATGTTATCATGTCACTATGGAGCAAAATCTCTGAGGAATGTTTCCAACACCTTGTTGAATCTATGCCGCGAAAAATGAAGGCAAAAGGGGTCCAACCCGGTACTAGCAAGGTGTACCGAATAAAATAGCCGATGAGTGTATATTCTACATATTTTTCTGTATTTTTTTTTTTATTCCATGGCTATTCTCATTATCCAACTGTCTCTTTATTAATGTTTTAGAATGTACCCCAGATCTCACACAATCCTGCCTCTCAACTCAAGTACAAATATCAAACAAATACAGGAGGCTTTGTCGTCCCGACCTCAAAATACAAATGAAAACCCGCAAACAACGACAGCGGAACATAACTGAGAAAACTCTTCCAAACTCCGGAGGGATTATTTTGCCCCCGCTTCCTTGTGGATTGAATGATCTTCACGCTGTATTATCCAAAATCGTTTTATAGCTTTGGAAGGGATCCCGCTACATAAACAGAACATATATGGTGCTGCGATTGGACGGCTGCACCGCTGCCAGTGCCAAATATGGATTATATGTGACTCTAGTCCGCTGGAAGTCAGCGCATCGTAGTCAGAGGTTATTAGCATGCAAATGGATTTTATTTTCATTTGTTATTTCTCTTTTTTTATAGCTCAAGGAATAAGAGCAAGGAAACATTTTATGAAGAAAGAATTAACAGAGAACAGAAATCAAACAGATAGTTATCGGAATGGTTATCAAAAATAACAAAAGCTGCTACTTATCTTGATGTTGCGGAAGTGAAAGTTATTCATTTAGTTACAAGTAATAAATGTGGAGAGACCCTATAAGGAACCAGTGCACATTGAGATTTAATTTTTTGTTTTGTAGGTATTTTTTCTATCTACTTGCAGAAAAAGTACTTACCCTGGAAAAAAATCCCCACTGGTTTAGAGACACTCACAGGTCTTGCAGAGGAGAGAGACACTTCTTGAGAAAGATTGACTGAGCTTCATCAAAACATTGACAATAAAAATACTGTTGTTTTTGATCTTCCTCCTGTGCAAAACCCGTGAGAGCTTCTAAACCAGTTCTGGATATATATATATATATATATATATATATATATACACACACAAACACAGTATTATATATATATATATATATATATATATATATATACAGTAACCCCCCCCTCCATTGCGGGGGTTACGTTCCGGACCCAGCCGCGAAAAGAGAAATTCCGCGAAATAGAAAAACCCTATTAACCACTTTACCGCTGAGTACCGTAGTACTACTGCGGCAAAGTGGCTCTTGTAGGTCTGACGACGTAGACCTACGTCGCCAGACTCCTCCCCCTGTAGGCGGCGCTCGCGCGCCGCTGGAGGCGCGCTCCCGCTGTTTTCATTCACAGCGGGAGTCGGGCCAGGGGAGGAGCAGCGGCGATCGCCGCTGCTCTGCCCCGATCGTCGGGGAATCCAGTTTGGAGATCCGCCCGCCTGTGTAAACAGAGCGGGCGGATCTCCTCAGTGACAGGGAGTGACAGATCGGAGTGTTCAGCATAGCTGGACATCTGATCTGTCCTTGTCTCACTCAGTCACCTCCCCCCCCACACGTCAGTAAGCACCAGGCATACATTAACCCCTCCCTCTCCAATAAAATTAACCCCTTCCCTGCCAGTGTCATTTTTACAGTAACAGTGCATATTTATAGCACTGATTACTGCAGTAATGTCACTGGTACCCCCAAAAGTGTCAAAAATGTCAGTCAAGGGTCCGATCTGTCCGCCGCAATGTCGCAGTCCCGCAAAAAAAAATCACAGATCGCCGCCATTACTCGTTAAAAAAAAAAACACCAAAAATGACATAAATCTTTCCCTTTGTTAGTAAACGCAATAACTTTTGCGCAAACCAATCAAAATACGCTTATTGCGATTTTTTTTACCAAACATAGGTAGCAGAAAACAAATTGGCCAAAAATTAAAAAAAAAATTGGTTTTTACATCTTTTTTGGGGGGAATTTCATATAAAAAAATGTTAAAAATATTGTTATTTTTTCAAAATAAACGCTCTTTTTTTGTTTATAGCGCAAAAAGTAAAAATCTCACAGGTGATCAAATACCACCAAAAGAAAGCTCTGTTTGTGGGAAAAAAAGGACGTAAATTTCGTTTGGGTACGGCGTCGCAGAACCGCGCATTTGTCAGTTAAAGTCGCACAGCGCCGAATCGCAAAAAGTGGCCCAGACGTAAGACAGCAAAATGCTCTAGTGGTAAAGTGGTTAAAATGCATTGTAGGCATGTTTTTTTTTACTGTCACTGTACGTGTAGAAGCATTTTAAGGTCTTTAAACACACTTTTAAAACAATAGAAACTCATTTAAACACATAAAAGATACTAAGAGACAGAGCAAGAGCTATGGAAAACACAAAAATATTTCATTTTCAATGATTTATATAGTAAAATAACATTACAAAAAAAACTGCGAATTACCGGGACCGCAAAAATTGAACCGCGATGGAGCGGGGGATTACTATATATATATATACAGTGCCTTGCGAAAGTATTCGGCCCCTTTAACTTTTCAACCTTTTGCCACATTTCAGGCTTCAAACATAAAGATATAAAACTGTAATTTTTTTGTGAAGAATCAACAACAAGTGGGACACAATCATGAAGTGGAACGAAATTTATTGGATATTTCAAACTTTTTTAACAAATAAAAAACTGAAAAATTGGGCGTGCAAAATTATTCAGCCCCCTTAAGTTAATACTTTGTAGCGCCACCTTTTGCTGCGATTACAGCTGTAAGTCGCTTGGGGTATGTCTCTATCAGTTTTGCACATCGAGAGACTGAAATCTTTGCCCATTCCTCCTTGCAAAACAGCTCGAGCTCAGTGAGGTTGGATGGAGAGCGTTTGTGAACAGCAGTTTTCAGTTCTTTCCACAGATTCTCGATTGGATTCAGGTCTGGACTTTGACTTGTCCATTCTAACACCTGGATAGGTTTATTTGTGAACCATTCCATTGTAGATTTTGCTTTATGTTTTGGATCATTGTCTTGCTGGAAGACAAATCTCCGTCCCAGTCTCAGGTCTTTTGCAGACTCCATCAGGTTTTCTTCCAGAATGGTCCTGTATTTGGCTCCATCCATCTTCCCATCAATTTTAACCATCTTCCCTGTCCCTGCTGAAGAAAAGCAGGCCCAAACCATGATGCTGCCACCACCATGTTTGACAGTGGGGATGGTGTGTTCAGGGTGATGAGCTGTGTTGCTTTTACACCAAACATAACGTTTTGCATTGTTGCCAAAATGTTTGATTTTGGTTTCATCTGACCAGAGCACCTTCTTCCACATGTTTGGTGTCTCCCAGGTAGCTTGTGGCAAACTTTAAACAACACTTTTTATGGATATCTTTAAGAAATGGCTTTCTTCTTGCCACCCTTCCATAAAGGCCAGATTTGTGCAGTATATGATTGTTGTCCTATGGACAGAGTCCCCCACCTCAGCTGTAGATCTCTGCAGTTCATCCAGAGTGATCATGGGCCTCTTGGCTGCATCTCTGATCAGTCTTCTCCTTGTATGAGCTGAAAGTTTAGAGGGACGGCCAGGTCTTCGTAGATTTGCAGTGGTCTGATACTCCTTCCATTTCAATATTATCGCTTGCACAGTGCTCCTTGGGATGTTTAAAGCTTGGGAAATCTTTTTGTATCTCGGACCTGCCTGGTGTGTTCCTTGTTCTTCATGATGCTCTCTGCGCTTTAAACAGACCTCTGAGACTATCACAGTGCAGGTGCATTTATACGGAGACTTGATTACACACAGGTGGATTCTATTTATCATCATTAGTCATTTAGATCAACATTGGATCATTCAGAGATCCTCACTGCACTTCTGGAGAGAGTTTGCTGCACTGAAAGTAAAGGGGCTGAATAATTTTGCACGCCCAATTTTTCAGTTTTTTATTTGTTAACAAAGTTTGAAATATCCAATAAATTTCGTTCCACTTCATGATTGTGTCCCACTTGTTGTTAATTCGTCACAAAAAATTACAGTTTTATATCTTTATGTTTGAAGCCTGAAATGTGGCAAAAGGTCGCAAAGATCAAGGGGGCCGAATACTTTCGCAAAGCACTGTATATACTGTTATACACAGTATCTCACAAAAGTGAGTACACCCCTCACATTGTAAATATTTTATTATATCTTTTCATGTGACAACACTGAAGAAATGACACTTTGCTACAATGTAAAGTAGTGAGTGTACAGCTTTTATAACACAAACCAACACACAGCTAATAATGTCTAAACTGCTGGCAACAAAAGTGAGTACACCCATAAGTGAACATGTCCAAATTGGGCCCAATTAGCTATTTTCCCTCCCCGGGGTCATGTGACTCGTTAGTGTTACAAGGTTTCAGGTGTGAATGGGGAGCAGGTGTGTTAAATTTGGTGTTATCGCTCTCACTTTTTCATACTGGTCACTGGAAGTTTAACATGGCACCTCATGGCAAAGAACTCTCTGAGGATCATAAAAAAAAAAATTGTTGCTCTACATAAAGATGGCCTAGGCTATAAGAAGATTGCCAAGACCCTAAATCTGAGCTGCAGCACGGTAGCCAAGACCATACAGCGGTTTAACAGGACAGGCTCCACTCAGAACAGGCCTAGCCATGTTTGACAAAAGAAGTTGAGTGCACATGCTCAGCATCATATCCAGAGGTTGTCTTTAGGAAATAGACGTATGAGCAGTGTTGGAAGTAACTGCGTTTAAGTAAACGGCGTTACTTAACGCAGTTACTTTTTAGGGTAACGAGTAATCTATCAGATTACTCGTGCTTTCCCTTTAACGCCGCTGCCGTTACTTTCGGCTGCGTTACTGCAATTACATCTACCGCCGCTAGATGGCAGTAGATGTAATTGTATTCCCCTCTCCTCTATGACCGCTGTCCGCGGTACTGGAGTGGAGAGAGAAGAGGAGGAGACTCAGGAGTGAGTCACGATCGTCTCGTCGGGGGACAGTCACAGGAGAACAGCAACAGGCAGCGCGCCATAGAAGAGGGCAGGCCATAGAGTCCGGCGGGCGGGCGGCGGATCGGCGACCCGACCAGGCAGGTAAGCGGCTTGTTGCAGCCAGCCAGTCAGTCATCATCACTCATCTGTACTGTATATAACACCACCGGTCCGGTCCACCACAACAGGGCAGCAGGAAGTCCACCACCGACTCCACCAACGCACATACCAGAAGAGGAGAGAGCCTGAGGCGTGGAGGAGGACGGAGCCAGAGGCCCAGAGGGACCCGGACAACAACAGTGTGCCACACACCACCAGCACAGCGGGTACCAAAAAAAAAAAACTCACAGACTCAGTCACTCACAGTCAGGACCCCCACCAGACACCCACCCACCCACCACCAGTGTGCCACCGACACCAGCAGCCAGCCAGTCCAGATTGAGACAGCAGCAGCCAGCAGATACCAGAAAAAAAAATTAAGTCAGGTCAGGAGGACCCCCACAACCAGTGTGCCACGTCACCACCAGTGTGCCACCCACGTCACCACCATTGTGCCATGCCCACGCCACCACAAGTTTGCCACGTCACCACCAGTGTGCCACGCCACCACCATTGTGCCACGCCACCACCAGTTTGCCACGCCACCACCAGTGTGCCACGCCACCACCAGTTTGCCACGCCACCACCAGTGTGCCACACCACCACCAGTGTGCCACATCACCACCATTGTGTAAAGCCACCACCAGTGTGCCACGCCACCACCAGTGTGCCACATCACCACCAGTGTGCCAAGCGCCCACTAAATATTAAAAAAAAAGTCAGTTACTTTGCTTTGTAACTAATTACTTTTTCTATGTGGTAACTGAGTCAGTAACTCAATTACTTTTTGGGAGAAGTAATTTGTAACTGTAACTAATTACTTTTTTAAACTAAGATGAGCAACACTGCGTATGAGTGCTTCCAGCATTGCTGAAGAGGTTGAAGGGGTGGGGGGTCAGCCTGTCAGTGCTCAGACCATACGCCGCACACTGCATCAAATTGGTCTGCATGGCTGTCGTCCCAGAAGGAAGCCTCTTCTAAAGATGATGCGCAAAAAAGCCCACAAACAGTTTGCTGAAGACAAGCAGACTAAGGACATGGATTACTGGAACCATGTCCTGTGGTCTGATGAGACTAAGAAACCTATTCGGTTATGATGGTGTCAAGCGTGTGTGGTGGCAACCAGATGAGGAGTACAAAAGTTACGCATGGTGGTGGGAGTTTCATGGTCTGGGGCTGAATGAGTGCTGCTGGCCCTGGGGAGCTACAGTTCATTGAGGGAACCATGAATGCCAACATGTACTGTGACAAAATGAAGCAGAGCATGATCTCCTCCCTTCAGAGACCGGGCCGCAGGGCCGTATTCCAACATGATAACGACCCCAAATATACCTCCAAGATGACCACTGCCTTGCTAAAGAAGCTGAGGGTAAAGGTGATGGACTGGCCAAGCATGTCTCCAGACCTAAACCCTATTGAGCATCTGTGGGGCATCCTCAAATGGAAGGTGGTGGAGCGCAAGGTCTCTAACATCCACCAGCTCTGTGATGTCGTCATGGAGCAATGGAAGAAGACTTCAGTGGAACCTGTGAAGCTCTGGTGAACTCCATGCCCAAGAGAGTTAAGGCAGTGCTGGAAAATAATGGTGGCCACACAAAATATTGACACTTTGGGCCCAATTTGGACATTTTCACGGAGGGGTGTACTCACTTTTGTTGCAAGCGGTTTAGACATTAATGGCTGTGTGTTGAGTTATTTTGAGGGGACAGCAAATTTACAAGCTGTACACTCACTACTTTACATTGTAGCAAAGTGTCATTATTTCTTCAGTGTTGTCACATGAAAAGATGCGAGATACTGTATATATATATATATATATATATATATATATATATATATACAGTGGGGGAAATTACTTATTTGATACCCTGCAGATTTTGTAAGTTTACCCACTTACAAAGAAATTAAGGGTCTATCATTTTTTATCATAGTTGTATTTTAACCACTTAAGCCCCGGAGGTTTTAGCTGCTCAAAGACCAGGGCCTATTTTGTGATTCGGCACTGCGTGACTTTATCGGACAATTGCGTGGTCATGCGATGCTGTACCCAAATGAAATTGACGTCCTCTTCTTCCCACAAACAGAGATTTCTTTTGATGGTATTTGATCACCTGTGCGATTTTTACTTTTTGCGCTATAAACAAAAAAAGAGCGACAATTTTGAAAAAATAACAATATTTTTCACATTTTTTTATATGAAATTCTCAAAAAAAAAAAGTAAAAATCACAATTTTTTAACATTTTAGGTCAATTTGTTTTCTGCTACATATTTTTGGTAAAAAAAATCGCAATGAGCAGATTTTGATTTTTTTGCGCAAAAGTTATTGCATTTACTAACTACGGGAAAGATTTATGTCATTTTTATTGTTTTTTTTTAACTAGTAATGGCGGAGATCTTTGATTTTTTTTTTCTGGGACTGTGACATTGCGCGGACAGATCGGACCCCTGACTGACATTTTTGACACTTTTGGGAGTACCAGTGACATTACTACAGTAATCAGTGCTATAAATATGCACTGTTACTGTAAAAATGACACTGGCAGGGAAGGGGTTAACTTTATTAGTGATCAAGGTGTAATGATTTGGCCCCAACACCAAACGATATGTCTAGCGAAAATCCAGTACAGCTCACCGTCCAAACAACACCATTTCTAGGAAAGCATGGAGGTGATATTATCAATGGAGCATGGAGGTAACACTATTCCTAAGAAAGCATGGAGGTGGTATTATCCTGTTATGGGGGGGTGGTAATATCCTGTTATGGGGCTGTTTCTCTGCAGCAGAGAGTAGAGCACTTGTCAGGATAGAAGGAAATATGGATGGGGCAAAATTCTATCAAATTCTTGAGGAAACTCTGCTGCCCTCAAGAAAGTTGTCAATGGGAAGAAGATTTAACTTCCAACATGACAATGAACCAAAGCACACAGCAAAAATGAGCACACAGTCGTTGAAAGAAAAAGAAAAAGGTCAAAAGACTCTTAGACTTACATCTCAAGGATCAGAACATTCAGGGGTATGTGAGATGATTACGGCCACACACACTTACACAGGTTGAACTGGATGGACTATTGTCTTTATTCAACTTCACCTACTATGTAACTATGTAAACGTCCTTGCATGGCCTAGTAAGAGCCCAGACTTAAACCCCATTGAAAATCTGTGGAATGACTTGAAGACTGCAGTCCATTTCACCGTAACTCCACTGTTGACTTTGAATATTAGGACACTTACCTGTCCTGGAGTCCATCGGCTGTCAGATGCTGCCGCCGCTATTGCCGGTAAGGGAACCCGGCCGTGAAGCCACGCGCTGTGATCTTTTACTGGCCTAGAAGCAGAGGAAGGAGGAGGGGGCCGAACGTCTGACGTACCTTGCCGTGGCAAGGTCCGACAGAAGTGGGGACAGGGTACCTGTCAAAGACAAGTACCTGCTCTCTCCCTCATCCCCAAAAGGTGCCAAATGTGGCACTGGAGGGGGGGGGGGGAGAGACAGATAAGCGGAAGTTCCACTTTTGAGTGGAACTCCGCTTTAACAAAAATTCTCAAAGCACTATGGGTTAGCTAAGGAGACAGCAGATCAGAAGCTGAGTTTATGTTTGTCTAACCAAGTCAATTAAATATATCTGATTTCTTATTTACTTATTTTTCTAATATCAAAGAAAGAAAAATGTACAAAAAAGAAAAAAAGACACATAATAAAAGCTAAACTAAAAAAAATAAATACATTTTCCAAAAACAAAAAACCCTTAAATAAAAAGTTTAAAAAAAAACTATTTTTTTTTCCCCAGGAGGATTTCTCTTAAAATAGTATTAAGTTCAGCTGAGGTTTATTTTTTTTATCATTGAATATTTTCCGACAGCAAAATTAGTAATTTGGCAGCAGAATCACATTCGTCAAAATCACTGCACTTGTCCCTGGTGCTTAGTTTCAAGCTGCCTTTCCATAAGGACATGTCAGGAGTCATATCTTTTGCTTTCAATTTTGTAGCATGTATGGCTCTTATTAGACATCTGGTAAGACATTTTTGGCTTTTGAAATCACTATGTAATGAATTTGTAGAATTGATGCCAAAAGGTTCATCAGTCTCATCCATTCAAGAGCAGGTACAGAGGTTCCTCTAGAGAGGAGAGGAGCTCTATTGTCTGGTAAGAGTGCCCTGACCTCTGGGACCTCCCAGCATTGTCTGCCATTTTTCAGTCATGACTCACTACCTCCGACAATTATTTTCAATTGTAGGTTTTCATGCTGGTCCTGTATAGACATGCCCGGAGCTTGAAGGAAATGATAAGCATAGGGCATGCATGACAGGGTGGAAGGAAAACCAGGCAGTAGGGGGTAAAATTAGTTGTTGGGATATGAGAGGTCAGGACTATTACCTTATTGGCAGAGCAGACGAGGTGATGGGGAGGAGCAGGAGAGAGTAGTTGGAGGGGAGGAGCGGGAGAGAGAGTAGTTGGGGAAAGGGGTGAAGCTCCTTTACTCCTACCACCAACGTCCAGCCTCCTTAGCAGAACAACAGAAAACGGCATCACCACCAGAGCGGGCGGGCGGGTGGGAGGGTCGTTTCTGATATGATCTCCAGTCTGCAAGTGAAGCTCCTTTACTCCTCCCTTAGCAGAACAACAGAAAACGGCATCACCACCAGAGCGGGCGGGCAGGCGGGTGGGAGGGACGTTTCTGATATGATCTCCAGTCTGCAAGTGAAGCTCCTTTACTCCTAGGGTAGGAGTAAAGGAGCTTCACTTGCAGACTGGAGATCATATCAGAAACGTCCCTCTCACCCGCCCGCCCGCCCGCTCTGTTGGTGATGCCGTTTTCTGTAGGAGTAAAGGAGCTTCACTTGCAGACTGGAGATCATATCAGAAACGTCCCTCCCACCCACCCGCCCGCTCTGGTGGTGATGCCGTTTTCTGTAGGAGTAAAGGAGCTTCACTTGCAGACTGGAGATCATATCAGAAACGTCCCTCCCACCCACCCGCCCGCTCTGGTGGTGATGCCGTTTTCTGTAGGAGTAAAGGAGCTTCACTTGCAGACTGGAGATCATATCAGAAACGTCCCTCCCACCCACCCGCCCGCTCTGGTGGTGATGCCGTTTTCTGTAGGAGTAAAGGAGCTTCACTTGCAGACTGGAGATCATATCAGAAACGTCCCTCCCACCCACCCGCCCGCTCTGGTGGTGATGCCGTTTTCTGTAGGAGTAAAGGAGCTTCACTTGCAGACTGGAGATCATATCAGAAACGACCCTCCTGCCCGCCGCCCTCTCTGGTGGTGATGCTGTTTTCTGTAGGAGTAAAGGAGCTTCACTTGCAGACTGGAGATCATATCAGAAACGAAACTCCCACCCGCCCGCCCGCTCTGGTGGTAATGCCGTTTTCTGTAGGAGTAAAGGAGCTTCACTTGCAGACTGGAGATCATATCAGAAACGTCCATCCCGCCCGCCCGCCCGCCCGCTCTGGTGGTGATGCCGTTTTCTGTAGGAGTAAAGGAGCTTCACTTGCAGACTGGAGATCATATCAGAAACGACCCTCCTGCCAGCCCGCCCGCCCGCTCTGGTGGTGATGCCGTTTTCTTTAGGAGTAAAGGAGCTTCACTTGCAGACTGGAGATCATATCAGAAACGTCCCTCGCACCCGCCCGCCCGCTCTGGTGGTGATGCCGTTTTCTGTAGGAGTAAAGGAGCTTCACTTGCAGACTGGAGATCATATCAGAAACGTCCCTCCCACCCGCCCGCCCGCTCTGGTGGTGATGCCGTTTTCTGTAGGAGTAAAGGAGCTTCACTTGCAGACTGGAGATCATATCAGAAACGTCCATCCCGCCCGCCCGCCCGCCCGCCCGCCCGCTCTGGTGGTGATGCCGTTTTCTGTTGTTCTGCTAAGGAGGCTGGACGTTGGTGGTAGGGGTCCTTGACGAGGGTTCAAAACATGGTGTCGAATGATAAAATGGTGGGACCCATCTCAGGTATGGAGTCTTATGGTTGGTCAGGTTCAGTCTTGACCGACCGGGTGTGGAAAGTGGGGTAGATCTGTCCAGGGACCAATCCTGTTTAATTTATTCATAAACGACCCACAGGATGGGATATCCAGCACAATCTTGGTATTTGCGGACGATACTAAGCTAAGCAGGCCAATATCTTCTCTGCAGGATGTGGAAACCTTACAAGCAGACCTGAACAAAATAATGGGGTGTCTAGTCTAGACTGACTGGGTGTGGAAAGTGGGGTCCCCATAGATCTGTCCTGGGACCAATCCTGTTTAATTTATTCATAAATTACCTAAAGGGTGGGATAGCCAGCACAATCTCAGTATTTGCGGACGATACTAAGCAAAGCATGCCAATATCTTTTATGCAGGATGTGGAAACCTTACAAGCGGACCTGAACAAAATATTGGGGTGGGCAACTACATGGCAGATGAGGTTTAATGTTGAAAAATGTAAAGTAATGCACTTGGGTGCCAGAAACACAAATGCAAGTTACTCACTAGGCGGTGATCCTCTGGGTGAGTCTATGATGGAAAAGGACCTGGGGGTTCTGGTGGACAACAGGCTTGGCAGTGGCATGCAATGCCAAGCCGCTGCAAGCAAAGCCAACAGAATACTGGGATGTATAAAAAAGGGGATTCACTCCAGAAATAAAGAGATTATTCTCCCTCTGGTCTCCCTCTGGTCCGGCCACATCTGGAGTATTCCGTTCAGTTCTGGGCACCGGTCCTCAGGAAGGATGTGCTGGAACTGGAGAGAGTCCAGAGAAGGGCAACAAAAATAATTAGGGGAATGGAGGACATCAGCTATGAGGAAAGACTACAAGCACTGAACATATTCTCTCTGGAGAAGAGACGATTGAGGGGGGATATGATATCAATGTACAAATACTGTAAAGGTGACCCTAGCATAGGGAACAAACTTTTTAGAGAAAGGGCATAAAATAAGACACGTGGCCACTCACTAAAACTAGAGGAAAAGCGTTTTAACCTTAAACTGCGTAAGGGATTTTTTACTGTCAGAGCGGTAAGGATGTGGAATTCTCTTCCACAAGCAGTGGTGTCAGCAGGGAGCATCAATAGTTTCTAAAAACTATTAGATGGGCACATTAAAGACCACAACATACAGGGGTATACAATGTACGGTTAACATCAAACACACACACACATCATAGGTTGAACTGGATGGACTGATGTCTTTTTTTCAACCTCACTAACTACTGTATGTAACTAAGTGTAAGGTGGTAGGGGTCTGTGGTCAGTTAGGATAGTCCTCGAGGCGGTGTTTTGGCGGCTGGGGTCAGAACCTAACCTAATGGTACCACAGACTTCAAAGTTGTGGGAGATGGTATCGTCAAGGATCTGCAATTATTCTTTGATCTGGATTGGTTTGACTGTTTTATGTTTTTCTGGTATTTATTTTTTTTGTTAATTTAGCTAAAAAAAAAAAAAAAACTGTGGTGATCAACCACTTCAGCTCCGGAATGACCAGGCCATTTTTTGCGGTTCAGGACTGCGTTACTTTAATGAAATATTGCGCGGTCCTGCGACGCTGTACCCAAATCCAATTGATGTCCTTTTTTTCCCACAAATATAGCTTTCTTTTGGTGGTACTTGACCACCTCTGCGTTTTTAGATTTTGCGCTATAAACAAAAAAATAGCGACAATTTTGAAAAAAAAAAAAAAACGCCATACTTTTTACTTTCTGCTATAAAACACTCCCAATGAAAAAAATTTTAAAAATCTAATTTTTTTATCAGTTTAGGCCACATTGTATTCTGCTACATATTTTTGGTAAAAAAAAAATCCCAAAAAGCGTATTTTAATTGGTTTGCGCAAAAGTTATTTGCATTTACAAACTACGGGATAGATTTGTGGACTTTTTATTTATTTTATTTTGTTTTTATTAGTAATGGCGGCGATCAACGATTTTTTAGCGGGACTGCGACATTGCAGCGGACAGATCGGACCCCTAACTGACATTTTTGACACTTTTTGGGGACCAGTGACATTACTACAGTAATTAGAGCTAAATAATATGCTCTGTTACTGTATAAATGACACTGGCAGGGAAGGGGTTAACACTGGGGGTGATCAAGGGGGTTAATGTATGCCTAACTGTGCTTAGTCGCTATGTGGGGGAAGGGTTCTGTGACAGGCACAGATAGATCGGGGTTATAGCTTAGCTGAAACTCCTGATCTCTCTGCCTGTGTGACAGAAGAGCCGCCTGCTTTGTTTACACAAGCAGACGGGTCTTCTGTCAGTTTCTCTGGCGATCGTGGGAGGCCGACAGCAATCGCCGCCGCTTCTTCTGTGGCCCGCTTCCTGCTGTGTCTAAAGACAGTGGGAGCTCAGCCCAGGCACGTGCGCGCTGCCGAGGCCACGTGTGCAAAATCACATGATTTTGCGCAGCCGAGCCGCCCTGCTGCAGTATATTTGCGTGGGGCGGTCGGCACACGGTTTATAAAAGGCCAAACCGGCCATTTTATCCCAATGCTGGGTTAATATTGTCATTTAAAAGGTAAAGGGGGGGGTGGTGTTGGGTACTGATCCAGGTAATATGGTTAAACAGGTGGGATCTGATCTACCCTAGTCATGCTTTTTCTCCCAATTTATACTGGTAATCGTATTGGTTTATAAGGAGCAGTCAAGGATTGATACATAATGTCACATAATTTCTACACCACTGAATTAGCCTGTGCAGTAGTCCTGGAAATCTTCTAAGTGGTTGTAAACCTCTGAGATGAAAAAGGAACAAAGCATATCCTTCTAAAGTGTGTACTTGCCTCAATCCAAACCAGCTAGTGTCCCATGGGAGAATGGTCAAACATTCCCATAGACACACTCCTAAACCTTGTGGACAGCCTTCCCAGAAGAGTTGAAGCTGTTATAGCTGCAAAGGGTGGGCCTCAGAAAGCCGGTCTAATACCAATGGCTGAGGAGGAGGCGGGAGGAGGACTCGAGAAGACGCGCCGCCAGAGTGAGAAGAAGCCGCCCGCTGGGACAGAAGACAGAAGCTGTCGTCGAGTGAGGAGAAGCCGCCCGCCGGGACAGAAGACAGAAGCCGTCGCCGCCGGGCTGCTCCAGGGCTCCAGGTAAGTGCACTGGTCTGGGGGGGCCCACACTGCATTGAAGGGGGCACGCACGCTGGTCACTGCATTGATGGTGGCATGCTGTAGTAAATCTGCATTGATGGGGGCATGCTGTAGTAACTCGGCATTGATGGTGGCATGCTGTAGTAACTCTGCATTGATGGGGGCACGCTGTAGTAACTCTGCATTGATGGGGGCACGCTGTAGTAACTCTGCATTGATGGTGGCATGCTGTGGTAACTGTGCATTGATGGGGGCACGCTGTAGTAACTCTGCATTGATGGGGGCGCGCTGTAGTAACTCTGCATTGATGGTGGCATGCTGTGGTAACTCTGCATTGATGGGGGCACGCTGTAGTAACTCTGCATTGATGGGGGCACGCTGTAGTAACTCTGCATTGATGGTGGCATGCTGTGGTAACTCTGCATTGATGGGGGCACGCTGTAGTAACTCTGCATTGATGGGGGCACGCTGTAGTAACTCTGCATTGATGGGGGCACGCTGTAGTAACTCTGCATTGATGGTGGCATGCTGTGGTAACTCTGCATTGATGGGGGCACGCTGTAGTAACTCTGCATTGATGGTGGTATGCTGTGGTAACTCTGCATTGATGGAGGCATGCTGTGGTAACTATGCATTGATGGGGGCACGCTGTAGTAACTCTGCATTGAATGGGGGCACGCTGTAGTAACTCTGCATTGATGGTGGCATGCTGTGGTAACTCTGCATTGAAAGGGGGCACACTATACTTTGATTACTAAAGGCCCCTTTCACACTTTTGTGACCTAAAAGTCATGCAATTTTTAGCCGCGTTTTTTGCCGCAAAGCAATGCCTATTCGATTTTTTCTGTTTGCGCCCCCCCCCCCCCCCAAAAAAAAATTTTGAGCACCAGCCGCCACTGTGTCCCAATACTTTTGGTCATATAGTGTATGTGCTCCAACTTGCAGACTCTGAAAACTATACAGAGGAGCCTTGGCAAGGCAATGAGGCTTTCACATATATTTGCAAATGTGTGCAACCAAACCCTCTGTTTTTAACATGAACTGTTAGGGCTGATGTGTTTTTTTTTTTATGTGTGCTGGGATATTTTCTGTTGTTTGTACAGTAAATATTACTGCCAGTGGGAAAGAGCAATAATTGTTAGTCAAACTATCACAGCACTGAAAATTAAAAATGGCCTGGTAATGAAGGATGAGAAATGCTGGCACACGAGTGGCTAATGTCATAGCTCCCAGCTGTTCCTGATTTCGAGGTACTGTTACACAGAGTATACCAGAATATGTGAAAAGGGAATCAGGGACGCAAACATTCAAAATGAACGACAGATTGCAAAAGATAGTGGGACAAACTGCCAAAAATTCTTGAAATATTAAGCACTTGAGGACTGCCCCACACAGATATACTGCGGCAAGGCGGCCCTCCTGTGCGAAATCATAACCCTGTACATGTTTTTGTGCACAGGGTCCAGGGGCAGGGTGGAAATTGCCCCCCCAGGCCGCCCTAACTTATATTTAAAACAGCCAGCTGCCTGACAATTTTTTTTTTCTTCTTGTGGACTCTGAAGTATATGTGGAAGGCGGGCCAGGGGCACGGCTGCGGCGGCTGGCCAGTCGCCATTTAGCTGACGACGCTGTTGCATTCTGGGAGTTGTAGTCTGCGGCCGCGCTGAAGCTCCCGGTGGATGGAGACCTTAGAGAAGTGCAGCCAGCCAGGAAACGACAACTCCCGTATCTTGGCATAGGCAGAGAGCGCAAGGGAGTAGGGACACACATGATGTGACTGGCTTGGGCTGCGGGGCTGGGTGTTGATTGCAACTTTTTTGACCCCAGGACAGGAGCATTACCCCCCAGGACTGGAGGAGGCCATGCATGGACCTGCTGAGCTAAGCTAGCAGCTGCCATCACTGAGGTGAGAGACCCTGACACCCCCAGCTGACCCCCACATCCCATTTATCTCCCCCATAAACCCTATTTACCCTGCCCCAGTTCCCACCCAGTAACCTCAAAATAGTCCTCAACCCTGTGGGTCCTGCTGGGAGCTGGCCATGGCCTGGGGTTCCTGCTGGCCATGGCTTGTGGATCCTGCTGGGAGCTGTATTGGCCTTTGGGTCCTGCTGGCTGCTGGCCTTTAGGTCCTGCTGGGAGCTGGCCTTGTCCTGTGGCCCACAGGCTATGATTAGCTCCCAGCAGAACCTACAGGCGAGCGGCCAGCAGGACCCACAGTGATGGGCACTGGTGAGGCTGAGCTCATAGACACTGATGAGGCTGCATTGATTGGCACTGGTTAGACTGCATTGATGGGCACTGATGAGGCTAAGCTGATGGGCAGTGGTGAGACTGAATTGATGGGCACTGATCAGGCTGCATTGATGGACACTGGTAAGGCTGCATTGATAGGCACTGATCAGGCTGCACTGATGGGCAACAACAAACACAGGGGCGCATATGCCTAGTGCATTATCACTGATGAGCACTAATGAGGCTGTGCTGATGGTCACTGATCAGGCTGCAGTGATGGGCACTGATCAGGCTGTATTGATGGGCACTGATGAGGCTGCACTGATGGGCACTGGTGACACTGCATTAATGGGCACTGGTGATGCTGCACTGATAGACACTGATCAGGCTGCACTGATGAGGCTGAGCTGATGGGCACTGGTGAGGCTATATTGGATGGGCACTAGTGAGGCTGCATTGATGGGCACTGATAAGGCTGCACTGATGGACACTCATGAGGCTGAGCTGATGGGCACTGGTAAGGCTGCATTGATGGGCACAGATGAAGCTGCACTGATGAGCACTGATGAGGCTGAGCTGATGGGCACTGATGAAGCTGCATTGATGGACAGTGGTGAGGCTGCATTGATGGGCACTGATCAGGCTACACTGATGGGCACTGATGAGGCTGAGCTGGTGGGCACTGATGAGGCTGCATTGATGGACACTGATCAGGCTGCACTGATGGCACTGATCAGACTGCACTGATGAGGCTGAGCTGATGGGCACTGATGAGGCAGCTCTGATGGGCACTGGTGAGGCTGCATTAATGGGCACTGATCAGGCTGCATTGATGGGCACTGATGAGGCTGCATTTACGCAGTATTTTTGTTAAACCTCCTTTGTTGCTATTAACATTAAATTATGTTATCACATTGTATCCTGTTTGTCTTGCTTCATAACATCGATATCTGTTATAAAACCAGGTGGGTATGGATGGTGAGCTGATTTGGTGGTTCAATGGGCCACTTGACTGGACTTGCCCCCCAGGCCTAAGGCTGCCAGCCCTCCCCTGACAGGGTCAGGGGCGCACGCACCGCCGGCGACCCATTCTTGCTGTGATTAGACACAGTGGGAGCCAATCGGCAAATCCACTGGGACCTGCCGATCGTGCACAGAAGAGGCAGAATGGCTGTAAACAAGGAAGACTGCCGTTCTGTCAGAAAGGAAGATGGAGATCTTGTGCTTCTGCTAAGCAGGAACACAGATCTCTGTCTTCATCCAGGTAAGCCACCCCCCACACAGTTAGAAAGCACTCCCTAGGAGCACACTTAACCCTTTGATTGCCCCTAATGTTACCCCTTCCCTGCCAGTGTCATTAGTACAGTGACAGTGCATTTTTTTAGCACCGATCACTGGATTAGTGTCACTGGTGCCCAGAAAACTGTCAAAAGTGTCAGTTAGGCGTCCAAATTGTCCGTCGCAATGTCGCAGTCTCACTAAAAAATCGCTGATCGCCACTATTAACAAAAATAAATAAATAAAAATTCCATAAAAATATCCCGATGTTTGTAGACACGATCATTTTTGTGCAAACCAATCAATATATACTTATTGGGATTTGTTTTACCAAAAATATGTAGTAGAATACAAACAGTATTGGCCTAAATTGATAAATAATTTAGATTTTTTTAAATATTTTTATTTCAGATGTTTTATAGCAGAAAGTAAAAATTATTGTTTTTTTTTCAGAATTGTCGCTCTTTTTTTGTTTATATCGCAAAAAAAAAAAAAAAAAAAAAAACCCGCAGAGGTGATCAAAAACAAGCAAAATAAAGCTCTATTTGTGGGAAAAAAAGGCATAAATTGTATTTGGGTACAGCGTCGCACGTCCGCCAAATTGTCATTTAAAGTAACGCAGTGCCGTCAGGGTAGGGGGAAGGTGGTAAACCTTCCAGGGTTTAGGTGGTTTAACCACTTAAGCCCCGGAAGATTTTACCCCCATTCCGACCAGGGGGTATTTTGCGATTCGGCACTGCGTGACTTTAACGGACAATTGCGCAGTCGTGCGACGCTGTACCTAAACGAATTTGGCGTCCTTTTTTTCCCACAAACAGAGCTTTCTTTTGGTGGTATTTGATCACCTGTGTGATTTTTTGATCACGCGCTATAAACAAAAAAAAAGCGTCAATTTTGCAAAAATAACAATATTTTTCACATTTTTTTATATGAAATTCCCCCAAAAAAAAATGTAAAAATCAAAATTTTTTAACATTTTCGGCCAATTTGTTTTATGCTATCTATGTTTGGTAAAAAAAAATCGCAAAAAGCGTATTTTGATTGGTTTGCGCAAAAGTTATCGCGTTTACTAACAAAGGGAAAGATTTTTGTCATTTTTGTTGTTTTTTTTTTAACGCGTAATGGCGGCGATCTGCGATTTTTTATGCGGTACTGCGACATTGCGGCGGACAGATCGGACCCTTGACTGACATTTTTGACACTTTTGGGGTTACCAGTGACATTTCTACAGTAATCAGTGCTATATATATGCACTGTTACTGTAAAAATACACTGGTAGTGAAGGGGTTAACTTTATTTGGGAGGGAGGGGCTGTGTGTGTCCCTAGGGGCGTGCTTTCTACTGTGATTGGCTGTGGCTTCAGCTGTAAGGACACTGATCAACGGATCTACATAGTAGATCCATGTGATCAGTGTCTTTGCAGCGAGGAGAATGACAGGCAGCTTGTTTACACAAGCTGCCTGACATTCTCCCTCTCCCCCGCCGATCGCCGAGTGGCTGGCGGACATCGGGTCCGCTGGTCACAAGCGCGGGGGGGTCCATGACCACGCGGGAGCGGGAGCGCGCCTCCGGGGGCGCGCGCTCGCTCTCTAGACCCTCACAAGCAAGCAACGTAGCCCTACGTTAGTTTGCCTGTGAGGGGCTGACTGCCGACGTAGATAGTCGTGCGGCGGTCGGCAAGTGGTTAAGTGATACTAAAGTCTCATTTTTTTTAAATCAAAGATAATAAACGTCATATTTACCTCCACTGCGCAGTTGGTTTTGCACAGAGCAGCCCTGATCCTCCTTTTCTCTGGTCTCTTCTGTGCTCCTGGCTCCTCCCTCCTGTTGAGTGCCCCCACAGCAAGCAGCTTGCTATGGGGGCACCCGAGTCGAGTCACAGCTACCTGTGTCCATTCAAACATAGAGCCATGACCAGCACCACCCCCTTTATCTCCTCATTGGCTGGCTGACTTTGATTGACAGCAGCGGTAGCCAATGGTGCCACACTGCTGTCTCAGCCAATGAGGAGGGAAGTCCCAGGCAGCTGAGACACTCCTGCAACATCGCTGGATCTAGATGGACCTAGGTGAGTATTAGGGGGGCTGCTGCACACAGAAGGCTTTTTATCTGTCCTAAAGGAGCCCCGGGAATAAAGTACTACCTACCAATCTCCAAGTAATCCAATTGGACTAGAGTTCAGTGATGGCTTTTTACTGATATAAAGTGAAGCTATTTTGAGAAATGATACTGATGCTCTATATTGTGACACACCATGAATTTATTCATAACATCTGTGGGGGGTCTATTTATAAAAACGTTTCCAGCATTTGCACAGCCATCACACTTAACCCCCATAATTTCTCCAATATGTTTATTTCCTATGATCATCAGCTCCATCTAGTGGCCCTAATGTAGTATTTTCCTGAAATGCCCCTATCGGGAAAATACTACATTATGGCCACTAGATGGAGCCGACGATCATAGGAAACAAACCTAATGGACGCAATATGGTGAATATTCATGACAGCATTGTGGATATGCACATCAAGTTTTTATAAAAATTGCAGAGACCTCCACTGCAAAGTTTTCAAGTTTTGTAAAGACTAGCTCCTCTTTAAATAACAAATACCACAAATTGGCAAATCTCTAGAGGCTGGCTTCATTAACGATGGATACATTAAAAAACGCACGAGGATGGTTGCGATGAGAACCGTATATTTATGCAAATCACACAAATTATAAATTACATTACTTACTATGTGGAAGCATTATGATTAATCTGTCCCATCCCATTTAATTAAAATAACAAAGCCAGACCATAGACAAATTCCATTAGTCTAAAAAAAGAAATATTTGAATTTAATTATATCTGACAAGATGCATCAAAGTGTTACCGCAGAAACCCAAAATGGAATTAGTGAAATGTGCGAAATAATAAAAACAAATATAAATGTATTTGTACGGTCTGAAACGAAGAGATTAAGATGAGTAATGTTAATAAATAATTCATTATTTTCACATACCATTTCCAACATCTGTCTCCTAGATTTATTACTCTCTATGTAACAACACTGTCTACAATGATAACAAGCTGCATTTACCATCAGCTCAGCGAGAGCCGTATGTGTGGAAATTTCTTTTCACATTTTTCCACCACTATCAAATACATGGTTTGAGATCCTACAAGGATTTGTGAGTACTAAAGATAAGCAAAACAGAATAATCTTTATCCTAAAATTTTGGTGAAAAATAATTTAATAAAATGTAATTTAATTACAATTAATGAATTAATTTAATTTATTTAATTTCAATTGTTTAAATATTTTAATAATGAATTATTTACATTTAATTTAATTTAACCTAAATTTAATTAACCAACATGGTGAAAATTTTAAAATTTTGGCAAAATGTATCAGGTCAATATGGAAGGCATAATTAACCACTTTACCACCGGAGGATTTTGCTGTCTTACGTCCAGGCCACTTTTTGCGATTCGGCACTGTGTGACTTTAACTGACAATTGCGTGGTCATGCAATGCCGTACCCAAACAAAATTTATGTCCTTTTTTCCCACAAACAGAGCTTTCTTTTGGTGGTATTTGATCACCTGTGTGATTTTTACTTTTTGAGCTATAACCAAAAAAAGAGCGACAATTTTGAAAAAATAACAATATTTTTCACATTTTTTTATATGTAATTCCCGCAAAAAAATGTAAAAATCTAAATTTTTTATAATTTTAGGGCAATTTGTTTTCTGCTACATATTTTTGGTAAAAAAAAATCACAATAAGCGTATTTTTATTGGTTTGCGCAAAAGTTATTGCGTTTACTAAATAAGGGAAAGATTTCTGTAATTTTTGGTGTTTTTTTTTTAACGAGTAATGGCGGCGATCTGCAATTTTTTTTGCGGGACTGCGACATTGCGGCGGACAGATCGGACCCTTGACTGACATTTTTGACACTTTTGGGGGTACCAGTGACATTACTACAGTAATCAGTGTTATACATATGCACTGTTACTGTAAAAATGACACTGGCAGGGAAGGGGTTAACTTTATTGGAGAGGGAGGGGTTAATGTATGCCTGATGCTTACTAACGTGTGTGGGGGGAGGTGACTGAGTGACACAGGGACAGATCGCAGGTTCAGCTATGCTGAACCCTGCAATCTGACCCTGTCTGTCACTTAGGAGATCTCCACACTCGATTCCCCGACGATCGGGGAAGAGCGGCGGTGATCACCGCCGCTCCTCCCCTGGCCCGACTCCCGCTGTGACTGAATACAGCGGGAGCGAGCCTCCGGCGGTGCGGGCGCGCCTCCCACAAGGGGAGGAGTCCAGCGACGTAGGTCTACGTCGCTGGACGATAACTAATCACTTTGCCGCAGTACAGTCAACGTGACTGGTCGGCAAGAGGTTAATGGGGTCTAGGTATTAAAAACAAATTGTTGTGCAACTGTCTATTGATTCCAGGAGCAGGCACAATCTTATTTTTCAATTATTTTATTATCAATTTTTATTATTTTATAAATGGAATAATATAAATATTGTGACAGCAAGGCAAGTAAAATAACCTGGTTGCATCCAGGATGGCAGGTATGTGTGCCCTAGATTCAGGCTTTATGCCGATTTGTTCCACTAAGGAGAAGTGCTTCAGTCCTTCAGTGTTAGAGGTAATGAGTCCAGCTGAAGTAAGTTGGCTCATTAGGGCAGCAACAAAAACTCTCAGAGAGTTGCTCCATCCTAGAACCAGTTTTGTGCCTGTGTAGACTGGGGAGCATGAGACATAGCCTTTGCGGTGAGACATAGCCTTTGCGGTGAGACATAGCCTTTGTGGTGAGACATAGCCTTTGGGGTGAGACATAGCCTTTGCGGTGAGACATAGCCTTTGTGGTGAGACAAAGCCTTTGCAGTGAGACATAGCCTTTGTGGTGAGACAAAGCCTTTGCGGTGAGACATAGCCTGTGCGGTGACACATAGCCTGTGTGGCAATCCTCTTAGACAGGGAGATAGGTGGTCGGGGAAGCACAAGGCTGCACCTAGTTGATAGCCAAGGAACCTATGTGTTTAGTAAGTTGCCAAAATGGCAAAGGTTTATTTTCTGCAACAGGGACCAGTCTTACAGGGGTTTTAGGTATCCCCAATTCTACTAATAAAGCATTTTTATTGCAGTCTGTGTTGCAGTTGGAGATCTATCTGCACCTCCTGTATGGTAAAACTTTGTCATAAGGACAGGAAGTGACTGGAATCTTTTCTAATGGAGCCCTAGATAGCAGTAAAATATTGAACCTTTAAAAGTTAAACATTTTGAGATTCCATTATTATGTGCATAGGTATCAAGTACATGAAAAAGTGGAGAAATTAAAGGAAAAAAAAAACCCACCCATCCCCCACTCCATTAAAAAATATAAAAAAAAAAGTGTTTTGGCTGGGCATACAATTTAAGGTGGGATTTGGTACCTCCCGACCAGCCATTGTAGTAAAAACAGCCTTTTTGGGGTGCCTGGCATTCACGCAGTGCCTCTGATCGCACTTTCATTAGACAGCTGAGAACGTGGGCAAAAGGCACAGAGCCAATCAGAGCAGCTCTAAGTGATCACAAATGTAGACAGTATATATCAGGCCACCAATGGCAGGAGAAGGACTCTAGGACCCAGCATCTTTGAAGACACCAACTGCAGGAGAAGGGCTCTAGGATCCAGCATCTCTACCAGAACTTCACATGGGTCTTTATGAGGAAGTCTGTCAGTGGTTAAAGTTGCTGATTGATCTTCAGCTTGTACCATGTTCCTGTGATCCTTGGTCCTGAAAGTTCTTTGCTACTGACCCGGGTTTTCCTTGACTATTCTCCTGCCTGTCACCTGACCTGACCTCGGCCTGTAAACCAATGTTATCTTCTGTTCTCCTGTGTCTAACCTCGGCCTCCCCTCTGACCTTGCCTGCTCTGTTATTCTCCTGGCTCTGAACTCTGGCTTAAATTGACTTCCTATTGTCTCAGTGCAACTACGGACCTGCCACGTCTCCCAGCTGCCACTTCTCCCCAGCCATTACTTCGCACATCAGAAACCCTTCTGAGTTCCTCTGCAAACAACATTACAGGCGACCTGTGTTACTTTGGGCCTGACTCCTCCTGTTCTCACTTTCAGGGGAGTCTGGAACTTAGCCGCAAGGGAAGCCCTCTCTCCATTGGCCTCCAGCACAAGGTACGTGATAGTATCAATCAATCAATATGTCTAGAGAGGTGCTGCGGTAATGGAGGCTCTCTGTCAGCAGATAATCGCACTTACACAAGCCATCAAGGATTTGCAAGAGGGATACTTCCAGCTCAAAGGACAAGTACATGCCTTTAGTACATGTGGTTAGTCCCACATAACAGAAGTGAGCAATGTACATATGCATGGCTCCGATTAGACATACTATATCAAAATTAGGGTCAGGCTGCAGACAGAAACCCCAGATTACAAGAGCGGTTTATAGGAATTAATCTCGTTAATGCCTGGGGGAACGGTAGCTGACAATTTTTTAAATCCACATGGTTTCAGACCTCAACATCCATCCAAATCACCACCTCTAGAGTTAGGGGGGACCACTTCCAGGACAAAGGAGGAAACCAATGAATTGTCAAATCTGTGGTGAAACCCTATGTGTCTAGTGACAGGAGTAACCACTTTACTATTGCAAGAATACACATGATCCCTAATCCTTTTGGCCGAATTCACTAATCGTTTTGTCTATATAGAAGGCATGGTATCTGCAGGTCATCAGGTACAGTATATGACACCCTGAGTTTTGCAATCTGCAAATAGCCTAGATTGATGCCATTGGCCATTGGGTAGCCAAATACCCTTGCCTTCAGTAACCCAGGGACAATTTTGTCAATGGCCACATCAATACCTACCCTTGGGCATGGGGGTAAGATCAGGCACATCCCGGTGGTGGCTAGACGTAAGGGTGTCCCGTAACGAGGTAGCCCATTTAAACACTAATTCCGGGGTTGGTCATACATATTTAGATAATGTATGGTCTTCTGATAGTAAATGCCAATGTTTAGATATAGAATGTAAAGATTGTTCATGTGTCGAATAATGGGTAACAAATTTGACTGTCTTGGTATGGGTTCTAGGAGTACTCCTAAATATTCAATCAGATCTGGAAGAAATCTTAGCTCTATTGAATGCTTTCCTCAGAAGAGATTTAGAATACCCACAGGCAAGCAGTCTTTGCTGTAACAGATTAGATTGATTGATGGAATCTTCATCAGATGAGCAGTTTTTGCGAATACGCAGATACTGCGCGTATAGTAAGCTCTTAATTAAAGGAATGGGATGGGAGCTAGACGCGTGCAGAATTGTATTGCCGGCACTTGGTTTCCTGAATAGATTGATGGGGATATAGCCCTCTTCACCAATATTAATAGTGAGGTCAAGGAAGGATACCTGATCTTCACTAAAAGTGTAGGTAAATTTGAGGTTAAACTCATTCACATTGAGGGCCTCTAAAAACATCACAAGCTCTTCCTCAGAGCCTGTCCATATTATCAATAGATCATCAATATATCTAAACCAATAAAGTACATTGCCAGCCATGCACTGAACACATCATCCGCAAAAATTTGTTTCTCCCAACCTCCAAGATTTAAATTAGCATATGACGGGGCACAGCACGTTCCCATGGCGACCCCCTGAATTTGAAGATAGACCTGATTAATAAAAACAAAATGATTTCTAGTCAGAATAAATTTTAAGAGATCCAAAATGAAGCCAATAAGAGGCCAAGTAGTTTGATCCTGTTCCCTCAGAAAGGACTCGATCACCAGGATGCCCCGCCCGTGTGGGATACTAGAATAAAGAGCCTCTATATCCATAGCTAGGAGCAGGTCACCTGGGGGAACATCGGTCCCCTCCACATGTCTGAGAAGGTCAGAAGTGTCACGAATAAAAGAAGGGAGTCCCACCACATGGGGCATGAGGTGGGAGTCCACAAATCTGCTTGCCCGTTCCGGGATTCATTACCAGAGATAAATGGTCTACCCGCAGGATTTACCAAATCCTTGTGAACCTCCAGCAGTGCATATAAAGTTACTAAATGTGTAAATCTAACAAATAAATATTTAAGAGTGTTCTTGTCAATTAGTCCATCTAAATAGGCTTTAGTACACAATGAGTGAAGTTCATTCGCAAAGGTAGGGATTTGTTTGTCACTGATGGGACGATACCACTGTCGGTTTGAAAGGATATTGAGACACATAGTCTGATATTGAGGGTGGAACATAACCACTATGTTCCCACCCTTATCAGATTGTTTTATGACTAAATCCTCACAAGCTTGGATTTATCTAAGAGCTGTGTGTTGTTCTGGAGTCTAATTCGTATGGAAAGGTTGCCATTGTTGTGTTTTTAAATCTCTAACTGTTTGTTGGAGAAAAGCCCAGATATTAGGGCATGTTAGTAAATCAGGGAAGTGCCGAAACTTTGGTTTGAAACAAGTGCTAGTTTTAAAAGTGCTAGGGATAGAAGTGATGTCCGGAGCTGTCTCAGCCGTGGGAGCATTTATCTCCACAGAACCTTCTTCATATAAGAGCATTAAGTCTCTTAATGCTCTAAATTCGTCCATGGTGTAGTGTTTATTGGGTTCAGTAAGATCTTTCTCTAGCTCTTTTTGATTACGTTCTTGATCAAAGATGAATTTATATGTTAAATTATGTGAAAAGAGATACAAATCTTTAATTGTTTCAGAAATATCAATGGATTGGTTCGGACAAAAACCCAGTCCTAATCGTAGCACCGATTTGTGCTTGACTGAGTTTGATAGTCGTTAAGTTAATAATGTACAATTCGGATCCTTCTGTGGATTCTTGGGAGTAGGTGTGCGGCGAACGTAAGCACTTGTAGTGCAATTGTTGGATCTAGAAAATCGCCATTATTAGGGATAGACCTAGGGATTGACCCCCCAGCATTAGGAGGAGTACCTTTAGAAAGAATATTTTGTAAAACTGGAGTTAGATTATTAGTATTTAACCTGTTCCCCTGAGTGAGATGGCATTTCAGGATGTTTTTTGTTTATAGGATCAGAAGGTGAGTACCCACCATCATACCGAGTGCGCTTATAAGGACGTGTAACTTGGTTTTCGTACAGGCGGTTGTATACCTGTGGAAGAGAAAAAGTGGAAGTTAGTGAATCGGACTCGATAGTTTCATCTACCTGAGATGAATTAAGTGAAGCATTTTTCCTAGTGAAGGTTCTCCCCCAATTTTTTTAGCCCATTTTTCGGTAAAACCTTGCATGAATGCAAGTATATTCAAATTGAACTTTTTTTCTTTTTTGACAATAATGTCTTTATTAACAGATTCTAAATGGTTCTTTATTTCTTTCCATTTAGTTCCAAATTGGGTAAGTCAAACAGATGTTGGTATTGAGCATTGAGGGAATCAATCTCCCTTTCAAGAAGTTGCATATCACTGGTATATTGTGTAATCAGTAGGACATGAGTTCCTTACTGCTGTTGGTCAAAATCTGTTCCCAGGATTTTTTAAAATCTTCGGTGGGGTTCTTTATAGTAGGGAAGGTATGAAAATGAAGATCCTGTGGATTTAAATCCCCCATGTATTTCTGGAAAAAAATTTATATGCCAATATCAGTGTCAATTACATTTGAGAAGACCCTGCATCTTACCCAAATATAGGGTCAGATCACCATCATCTTTTTTACATGACAGATTGCACATTAGACATAAACCCTGTCCAAGCCGCTCCATGAAGGTCCACTGTGTCTATACCACCAGCCAATAGAGTAAACTGGAAAAAATCAAAGAAATGAGAATAAATTATTTAGAGCGCATAAGAGATTTAGATGAATAGTATGTGATGTGTGCTATATACATAGAATGGGTGATTGTACCTATGTCCTATAATATCAGATGCAAGACAGAGACAGAACACGGAATTGAGGCACTTAGGACTTTCATGGTATGGTTTGAACACAGCACAAGTGTTTGAGAAAATATTTATAAAATTTTGTATTATAACAGTTACAAGTAAAAATTCACTCATGCACATGGGGAACACACTATAGGAAAGTGAGTCAAGAACATGGATAGCCTAAAAGGGGTATAACAGTTCAGGTGGATTCACACCTCCTCAGATAGAGATTTGATAATGAGTGGGGTATCCTCCAACCTGGGGGGCTTCAATCAATAAAATGTAAACCACAAATCTTACACTCTACATGTTTCACCGGGATAACCGCTTCTTTGGGAGTAGTATTCGTGAGGGGTGTGATCTATAAAGAAGATGTAAAATTTATTTGCTCTGCAACCAAGGACTTTCGCATTTGAGACGGTCAGAGTAGGGTTCATTATTTCTCTAATGTCTAATGAACCCCAATCCTGGGATCATAGCCTATTGGAGCAAAAGAATACAGCACTGAACTCTGTTTCCACATTCTTTGAAGCCATGACTGTCCTTTACGATGACCCAAAGAGGACTGCTACTGCTGAGTCTGCCCTTCACACCCTCGTACAGGGCAGAAGACCTGTGGAAGACTACATTGTGGAGTTTTGTAAGTGATCAGTTGATACTGGATGCAATGCCGCTGCTTTAAAGTACCAGTTCCATTTAGGCTTAGCTAAGACCCTTAGGACGAATTGGCCCAGATCGAGGCTCCTACTTCCCTTGAGAATCTCATCCAAGTCTCCATTCAGTTGTATAGATGCCTATGGGAGCGATGCTCCGAACGTACTCCCAGCTCGGGACCTGTTACCCAGGAGATCAGTCCTATCTTAGCAACCACAGCTACAGGTCACCAATAACTCATTTGTTCTGATGTCATCAGGTCTCCCATGTTCCCAGCCATCCTATGAATACCCTGGTTATGGGACAACAACCCACAAATTACATGGGCCTAGGGAGAAATCACCTTGTCATCTAGCTGTCAACAACACTGTGGTATCCCAATGCATGAGTATTCTCCCATGTGTTTGTCCATCCAGCCCTCAACAGATACCAGTCTTGCCATCCCACTAGTTTTTCACGATTTCCTTGGCGTATTCAACAAAAGGAAAGCCGAAACTCTGTCCCCGTACCGATCCTATGATTGTCCAATCGAGTTCACAATTGCCGGAGCAGAAATACCTTTTGGGTGCATCTTTTCACTGTCCGAGACTGAGCTTGAAGCCCTCTGACAGTACATTGATGAAAACTTAGCCAAGAGATTCATCCCTCCCTCTTCCTGAATCCTCCCGGAGCAGGTATCTTCTTCGTTGATAAAAAGTTGAATCCATGCTTTCTGTGATCTTTGTACTCCTCACCTGGTTGCCATCAAACACTCTTGACACCATTTAAACCAAATAAGTTTATATTGGTCTCATCAGACCACAGGACATGGTTCAAGTAATCCATGTGCTTAGTCTGCTTGTCTTCAGCAAACTCCTTGCGGACTTTTTTTTTGCATCATCTTTAGAAGAGGCCTACGTCTGGGATGACAGCCATGCAGATCAATTTGATGCAGTGTGAGGCGTATGGTCTGAGCACTGACAGGCTGACCCCTCCACCTCTTCAACCTCTGCAGCAATGCTGGCAGCACTCACATCTATTTCCCAACAACAAACTCTGGATATGGCGCTGAGCACGTGCACTCAACTCCTTTGGTTGACCATGGCGAGGCCTGTTCTGAGTGGAACCTGTCCTGTTAAACCACTGTATGGTCTTAGCCACCGTGCTACAGCTCAGTTTCAGGGTCTTGGCAATCTTCTTAAAGCCTAGGCCATCTTTAAGTAGAGCAACAATTTTTTTTTTTCAGATCCTCAGAGAGTTCTTTCCCATGAGGTGCCATGTTGAACTTCCAGTGACCAGTATGAGAGCGATAACACCTGCTCCCCATTCACACCTGAGCCCTTGTAACACTAACGAGTCACATGACACTGGAGAGGGAAAATGCCTAATTGGGCCCAATTTGGACATTATGACTTAGGGGTGTACCCACTTTTGTTGCCAGCGGTTTAGACATTAATGGCTGTGTGTTATTTTAAGGGGACAGCAAATTTACACTGTTATACAAGCTGTACACTCACTACTTTACATTGTAGCAAAGTGTCATTTCTTCAGTGTTGTCACATGAAAAGATAGAATAAAATATTTACAAAAATGTGAGGAGTGTATATATATATATATATATATATAGAGAGAGAGAGAAATATATACTGTATGTATGTGTGTGTGTGTGTGTGTGTGTGTGTGTGTGTGTGTGTGTATATATATATATATATATATAAACACACAAACATATACATAGCCTATATAACTTCAAGAACAATGAAACAACTTTGCTATGTGAGTCACTTTGAGAGAATGCTCTCCTGAATTATGTGATTTAAGGGATAAACTGTGTTTGAGATAAGTAACGGATTTATCGTGTACTTGTGTCGCTTCTATATAATTTACTGTGTGGAAATAACAAGTTAGCTAAAGTAGGGGCATTAACTTGATGATAGGGAAGAGGCTCATGCAGAGAGATGCATAAAAGCATGTCTGATAGAAATTTCTGGCATTTAGAAATATATTGAGAAAACAAAATTCTTTGTATTATACTGGCATATCTGCATCAGTAAACTCTTCTTAAAACTGTTTTGGGGAAAGAGGAGCATTTTGAAGTGTTACACCACTTTAAAAAAAATAAATAAACTATCTCCTCTGGGTGATCTATGTACATTGCAGGGATTTTTGTTAACAAATTGTGTAGCAGATTTCTACTTTTATTCTGTTCTGAAGAAATAGCTGTTTGTTTCCAGGCTGATTCTATATTGAGGGGGGGGGGGATCTGCACTTATTATAATAACCTGAGTAAATTGCGGTGTTATAGCAAGAATAGTTGCAAGATCTGCATCCTTTTAGCAGGCCCTTTAGCAAGCCTTAGAGTAGAGCTGAAAGATTAATCGTTAAAAAAATTGCGATCTCGATTCAACCCTCCTCACGATCCTAATCCGGCATTTCCACGATTCAGTGCAGAGCCAAAAAAGCGGTCAAAAAAAAAGCTACTTTCAAAACATTGGTTAGCGCTGAGATAAAATTAACTCCTTTCCGACCGCCCGCCGCAGATGTACTGCGGCAGGCAGCCACTCCCAGGCAGATCGCCGTACATGTACAGCGCTCGCTCTTGGGAGTCTAGGGGGCAAGCGCACGCTGCTGGCGGTGCGCTCACACCCCCGCTTGTTAGCGGGGAAGCCGATGCGTGTGTCACACGGCTCCGATTGCTGCCTGACACCCGCGATCTTTCCCCGCTGAGAGAGAAGGACGGTCAGCGATTGTAAACACAGCCGACCGTCCTTCTCCCTGAGATGATCACAGAGCCCCTGTGATCCTTCTATATAGGATCACATATCTCTATGGTCATCTCAGAAGCCACACCCCCCCACAGTTAGAATCACACCCCTAGGCTCACATTTAACCCTTTGATCACCCACAGGGTTAACCTCTTCCCTGCCAATGGCATTATTACAGTAACAGTGCATATTTTTAGCACTGATTACTGTAGTAATGTCACTGGTACCCCCAAAAGTGTAAAAAATGTCAGTTAGGGATCTGATCTGTCTGCCGCAATGTCGCAGTCCCGCAAAAAATCGCAGATCACCGCCATTACTAGTAAAAAAAAAAAACAATAAAAATGACATAAATCTTTCCCGAAGTTAGTGGATGCGATAACTTTTGCACAAACCAATCAAAATACGCTTATTGCGATTTTTTGTTTTACCAAAAATATGTAGCAGAAAACAAATTGGCCTAAAATGTTAAAAAAATTTGATTTTTAAACATTTTTTTGGTAATGTCATATAGCAGAATGTGAAAATTTTTTTTTTTTTCAAAATTGTCGCTCTTTTTTTGTTTATAGCGCAAAAAATAAAAATCGCACAGGTGAGCAAATACCACCAAAGAAAGCTCTATTTGTGGGAAAAAAAGGACGTAAATTTAGTTTGGGTACATCATCACACGACCGTGCAATTGTCCATTAACCACTTTACCACTAGAGCATTTTGCTGTCTTACGTCTGGGCCACTTTTTGCGATTCGGCGCTGTGCGACTTTAACGGACAATTGCGCGGTCGTGCGACGCCGTACCCAAACAAAATTGACGTCCTTTTTTTCCCACAAACAGAGCTTTCTTTTGGTGGTATTTGATCACCTGTGCGATTTTTACTTTTTGCGCTATAAACAAAAAAAGAGCGTACATTTTGAAAAAATAACAATATTTTTAACATTTTTTTATATGAAATTCCCCCCAAAAAAGATGTAAAAAACAATTTTTTTTTAAATTTTTGGCCAATTTGTTTTCTGCTACCTATGTTTGGTAACAAAATCGCAATAAGCGTATTTTGATTGGTTTGCGCAAAAGTTATTGCGTTTACTAACAAAGGGAAAGATTTATGTCATTTATGGTGTTTTTTTTTTTTAACGAGTAATGGCGGCGATCTGCGATTTTTTTTTTTTGCGGGACTGCGACATTGCGGTGGACAGATCGGACCCTTGACTGACATTTTTGACACTTTTGGGGGTACCAGCGACATTACTGCAGTAATCAGTGCTATAAATATGCACTGTTACTGTAAAAATGACACTGGCAGGGAAGGGGTTAACTTTATTGGAGAGGGTTAATGTATGCCTGGTGCTTACTGACGTGGGGGGGGGAGGTGACTGAGTGAGTCATGGACAGATCGGATGTCCAGCTATGCTGAACACTCCGATCTGTCACTCCCTGTCACTGAGGAGATCCGCCTGCTTGTGTTTACACAGGCGGGCGGATCTCCACACTAGATCCCCGACTATCGGGGCAGAGCCGCTGCTCCTCCCCTGGCCCGACTCCCGCTGTGAATGAAAACAACGTAGGTCTACGTCGTCAGACGGGATCGTGCCACTTTGCCGCAGTACTATTCCAGTACTCAGCGGTAAAGTGGTTAAAGTAACGCAGTGCCGAATCGCAAAATAGGGCCTGGTCAGGAAGGGAGTAAAATCTACCGGGGCTGAAGTGGTTAAACATTGTATCATTTGGTTCTTTTAGATCAAAGGGATAAACTTCGTTCTGTAAATGAGATCAGTTTAACCACTTAAAGACTAAGCCTTTTTTTGACACTTGTTGCTTACAAGTTTTTTTTGCTAAAAAATTACTTAGAACCCCCCAAACATTTTATATATATCTATATCTCTATCTATCTATCTATCTATCTATCTATCTATCTATCTATCTATCTATCTATCTATCTATCTATCTATCTATCTATCTATCTATCTATCTATCTATCTATCTATCTATCTATCTATCTATCTATCTATCTATCTATCTATCTATCTATCTATCTATCTATCTATATATATATATATGTTTTAGCAGAGACCCTAGAGAATAAAATAGCGGTTGTTGCAATATTTTATGTCACACTGTATTTGCGCAGCCGTCTTTCAAATGCAATTTTTTAGAATAAAATACACTTCAATTAATTAAAAATGAAAAAAAAAAAACGAAAAAGTAAAGTTAGCCCAATTTTTTTGTATAATATGAAAGTTGATGTTACACTGAGAATCGTGATCTTTATTCTAAGCAATAAAATCATGATTTTCATTTTATCCAGAATCGTGCAGCTCTACCTTAGAGAGTATCTCACTAAAAATGAAATTCCTATTGCATAGGATGCATAACGTTTTACTCGTATCACAGAGCCAACTTCTTAAAAAGTCAGAGTCTGGTCTTGCACTTGAAAATTCTTACCAGTTGTCCTATATGAAGCACTGCCACCCCAATGGAATAGCATGGGCAGGACCACAGGGGCCGTTTCCTTGGACACAAAATTATTAAAGACTTGGATGAGAAGAGTTAGGAGATAGGTCTCAGGCTCTGATCCGGTCAGCGTTGCGCTCCTTTATCTCTCTCTCCCTCTTGGGCTGTGTGGGCGAGTCTGGCTAGGTCAGAGAGTGCGGAGTTGAGGATAGCGAGCGGTGCGCTCTGGCTGGGTGTGTGGTACAGTTGAGGATGGCTTTGATCTCTCTTCTCCTTCCTCTCCTCCCTGGGTCCACCACCAACCAGCATGCTGAGCAGTGGAACTCTTCCAACTACCAGTGAGCCTGGGGGAAAAGGGTTATATGGAGTTTGGGTGCACAATAAAGGGGGTGGGGGGGCTGGGTTGCAATATGGGGGGGAGTATATGGATTTAGGGGGATCAATGAGGAGATAAAGAGAGTGGGGGTACACAATGAGGTGATGGAGGAATAAACTGAGGGTGCTCACTTGAGAGAGTGCATGGAGAGGATGAGAATGCCGGGCACACGGGGGAACACAGGTAAGGCAGAGATTTTTCTACTATGTATCATATATGTGAAAAAATGCTGTAAATGAAGAATGCTTTCAGAAATAGAAGTGTTAATAGTTTATTTTCTAACAATTATTAAAATGGAAAGTAAATGAACAGAAGAGAAATCTAAATCCAATCCATATTTGGTGTGACCACCCTTTGCCCTCAAGCCAGCTATAATTCTTCTAGGTAGACTTGCACACAGTTTTTGAAGGAACTCGGCAGGTAGGTTGTTCCAAACATCTTGGAGAACTAAGCACAGATCTTCTGTGTGATGTCGGCTGCCTCAAATGCCTCTGTCTCTTCATGTCATCCTAGACAGACTTAATGAGATCAGGGCTCTGTGTGGGCCAAACCATCACTTCCAGGACTCCTTGTTCTTCTTTACACTGAAGATAGCTTTTAATGACATTGGCTGTCTGTTTTGGGTGGTTGTCCTGCTGCAGAATAAATTTGGGGACAATCACACACCTCCCTGATGGTATGGCGTGATGGATAAGTATCTGCCTGTATTTATTGCAACTTGAGAGGTGACATGGAAAAAGCAACTGCTTACATGTTTACCAGTTAACAAAAATGTTCTCCCATGCAGTGGGGCTGCGCCCGCACTGCCTATGTTAACTGCTTGTTTGGTCTAGGGGCACACTGAAAGGCTATGCTTTTCAGTGGTAGACTTCTTCTGCCTTCCTTGCATCCAGAGCCAGTATATGGGCATGAGGACATCAGGAACAATCTATTTACAAGACCGCTGGCATTCGGGGGGGCAGGAGCATCAGGGACCAGTTTTGCTCTTGGAGGATCGGCAGATTAGGTACAGTAAGTATATCACTGCTTTGAAATCCCATAGCCAAAAATGAGCAGTTACCCATGTAGTACAGGCACTGCACGAGAGAATTCTTATTTAAAGGCCATTCCAGGCACTAGAAAAAAAAAAATACCCTTGCAGTGGGACTTCTTGACACTGAAAGAGTTAAAGGCTTGCAGGGAGATGCAGCATGGTGCAGCGGCAGTAAAGACACAGAGTCCGGTTGCAATAAAACTTGGAACTTGTTTCGGAGACAGTGCCAGGTACAAACACCCCCGAGGGAGAATACAGCTTGGGGAAAACACTCACAGTTGAGTTCAAGGCAGAGAGATGCTCAGACAGAATCTTTTTCAGAGGGTGAATGGCGGTCAGGCCGGTCTGGGCCCAAAGGGGCAACTTCGTAGAGGTTATTGGAATGCTAGCCTGTCCATCCTGCCTCCTCCTGCCACTTGTCACTTTCCCTATCAGACAGAGTCTCTCTCCCTGCTCTACCCACTTTGCAAAAGTACGCCAAAACCCGGGAGTAGGGACTAATAAAGATCCTGCTGACCCAAGATGGCCGCCAGGGGTCACATGCATGCAGCGCAGCCAACCAACATGCTGCTCCATGACCCACAGAGAAACCATGTTTCCCCTGACTTCCTCTCCAGGTTGTGCTACTACTTGTCTGAGCACCACCTACAACAGAGTGCACCTGCCTACAGGCTCATTACCGTGATATTAACCACTTTACCACCGGAGGATTTTCCTGCTTAACGTCCAGGCCACTTTTTGCAACTTGGCACTGTGCGACTGACAAACTGACAATTGCGCGCTCATGCAACCCTGTACCCAAACAAAATTTACGTCCTTTTTTTCCTACAAACAGAGCTTCCTTTTGGTGGTATTTGATCACCTCTGCGCTTTTCATTTTTTGCGATATTAATAAAAAAAGAGCTAAAATTTTGTGAAAAAATTGACATTTTCTACTTTGACAGTTAAAAAATATCCAATATATTCAATTTTTGTCATATATTTAGGCCAAAATGTATTTCTTTTGGTGGTATTTGATCACCTGTGTGATTTTTAATTTTTGAAAAAAAGAGCGACAATTTTGAAAAAAAAAACAATATTTTTTTACATTCTGATATATAACATTCCCAAAAAAATGTAAAAATCTAATTTTTTTAACATTTTAGGCCAATTTTTTTTCTGCTACATATTTTTGGTAAAAAAAAAAATCACAATAAGCTTATTTTGATTGGTTTGCGCAAAAGTTATTACTAACTACGGGAAAGATTTATGTCATTTTTATTGTTTATTTTTTTTATTAGTAATGGCGGCGATCTGCGATTTTTTTTGCGGGACTGCGACATTGCAGCAGACAGATCGGACCCCTAACTGACATTTTTGACACTTTTGGGGGTACCAGTGACATTACTACAGTAATCAGTGCTATAAATAGGCACTGTTACTGTAATAATGACACTGGCAGGGAAGGGGTTAACTTTATTGGTGATCAAGTGGTTAAATGTATGCCTCATGCTTACTGACGTGTGTGGGGGGAGGGGACTGTGTGACACAGACACAGATCGCAGGTTAAGCTATGCTGAATCCTGTAATCTGTCCCTGCCTGTCAGAGAGGAGATCCGCCCGCTTTGTTTACACAAGCGGGCGGATTTCCTCACTCGATCCCGGACGATCGGGGAAGAGCGGCGGTGATCACTGCCTCTCCTCCCCATGCCCGACTCCCGCTGTGTCTGAATACAGTGGGAGCGAGCGCCGCCGAGAGGGGGCGGGATCCAGCAACGTAGGTCTACATCGCTGGACGATAACATGCCACTTTGCCGCAGTACCAGCTCAGTGAGCGGTCAGCAAGTGGTTAAAGTCTTTTTTTTTTTTTTTCGTTTAAAAATAAAAAACATGTTAAACTTACCTGCACTGTGTAATGGTTTTGCACAGAGCAGCCCTGATCCTCCTTTTCTCTGGTCCTTCACCAGAACTCCTGGCCCCTCCCACCTGCCAAGTGCCCCTACAGAAAGCAGCTTGCTATGGGGACACCTGAGCCAAGCCACTGCACTATGTGTCCATTAAGATATGAAACCATGGCTTGGCCCCATCCCCTCTCTCCTCATTGGCTTTGGTTGACAGCCAATGGCACCCGCTGCTGTCTCAGCCAATGCAGAGGGAGAGTCCTGTACAGCCAAGACTCTCGTGCAACACAGTTGGATCAAGATGGGGCTCAGGTATGTATTAGGGGGCTGAGGGGGGCTGTTCCACACTGAAAGTTTTTTTTATCTTAATGCATAGAATGCATTAAGATACAAGAAACCTTATGCGTTTAGAACTATTTTAAGTTTAGGGATAGAGGAATGAGCTGTCGTACTTACCTTACTCCTCCACATTATGAAGCCAGTCCTACGGGGCCTCAACTCTAAGGCATTCTGACCAGTGGTCACACTTTGAAATCATCACATAAAATGCAAGACCAATAGTCCTGCATTGTATCTGAGGACAGAGGGGGCCCACCTACAACAAAGAGCATCAGAGTACATATTAGGAACATGTGTTAAAAATCACCAAAATATAAAATATCAGATTTTTTAAATACAGCTTCCTAATGTGTGTGTCCCTTTTTACACTGCCTGTCGAGACTTACTTTTCTTTTAAAGAGGAAGTAAACTCTTCCTTTTTTTTTTTTTTTTCCTGCAAATTAAATGAATAATGTGTTAGTATGCATCGCATACTAGCACATTATGTGACACTTACCTGTAACGAAACCTGCATTGTCCCTGCTGCCGGCCGCATCCATCTTCACCTGTCTTCCTTCTGGGTCTGCGGACTCTGGCTGTATTACTGGCCGGAGCCGCGTGACGTCACTCCCGCACGTTACTGGCGGGAGCCGCCAATCACGGCACAGGGCTCTGAAGAAATGGCACGGGCGTCCACCTCTTCAGAGCGCATGCGCTGATGATGTCATCAGCTGCATGCAGTGCAAATATCTCCTAAACGGTGCAAGTTTAGGAGATATTTACAGCACCTATAGGTAAGCCTTAATATAAAAAAGATTAAATAAGGCGGCGCTAACAGGTATATGAAGGTGTAAATAAAGTGCAAAAAGATATCTATATAATTATAACTACATGATTTGTGATCAAATATTGAAATACTTGAATAAATAAAAAGTGCATTGGTGATCAACAATACAAAAATATAATATATCAAAATGTCCTTTGTGCAACCATATGCAAAGTGCAAAATATACAGTCCAAAGAAAGGTTTCTTCCAAAAGAAACTAAAGTGCTGGAAAAGTGATCATATCCATATAAGTGCCCAGGTGCTCTTCAAGAAAGGTCCCCCTATGGGGATGCACTCACCACAATTAGGATATCAGAGAGCCTTAAGCAAGTATAGCTTTCCTTAACCGGATGATTGGATTGGGACCTCTTAATATTGGCTTCCTTAGTAATGCCTTGCCTTTCTCTCTCCTGTAATGTGTCTCAAATGAAAAGGAAGGAGGCGAACATAGTGAAGCCCGTAAGGTGTTTATTAAATGTTAAGCAAAGAAATGGTACTCACAAACGTAGGTTTAATAATCGGCATGAATAAAGCAAATACACTCCGTGTTTTATTCACTCTACGTTAAGGCTCTCTGATATCCTAATTGTGACACATTACAGGGGAGAGAAAGGCAAGGCATTACTAAGGAAGACAATATTAAGTGGTCCCAATCCAATCATCCGGTTAAAGAGGAAGTAAAGTCAAAAAAAAAAAACCGAGAAAAAAAAAGCCCTGTAAAGAGAAAGGCATAATGAGCTAGTATGCATCGCATACTAGCTCATTATGTAGTACTTACCTTAAAACGAAGCCCCCGCCGTGCCGCCACCTCAGCGACAGGACGGCGACATGTCCTGCCGTCCCGCTTCCGGGTTCGCGTCCTCCGGCCATCTGATTGGCCGGAGGCGCGATTACATCACTCCCGCGCATGCGCGCGGGAGCCACCGTTCACGGCACTGAGCTCTGAAGGAACGGCACGGGTGGCCGTTCCCTCAGAGCGCCTGCGCCGATGACGTCATCGGCAGTTTGCGCTGTAAATATCTCCTAAACGGTGCAAGTTTGGGAGTTATTTATAGCACCTATAGGTAAGCCTTAATATAGGCTTACCTATAGGTAAAAGTTATACAAGAGGGTTTACAACCTCTTTAAGGAAAGCTATACTTGCTTAAGGCTCTCTGATATCCTAATTGTGGTGAGTGCATCCCCATAGGGGGACCTTTCTTGAAGAGCACCTGGGCACTTATATGGATATGAGCACTTTTACAGCACTTTAGTTTCTTTTGGAAGAAACCTTTCTTTGGACTGTATATTTTGCACTTTGCATATGGTTGCACAAAGGACATTTGATATATTATATTTTTGTATTGTTGATCACCAATGCACTTTTTATTTATTCAAGTATTTCAATATTTGATCACAAATCATGTAGTTATAATTATATAGATATCTTTTTGCACTTTATTTACACCTTCATATACGTGTTAGCGCCGCCTTATTTAATCTTTTTTATCTTTCTGGTATTTTACCTAGTGAGCAGCAGCTTCAGGTTTTATTCCTATTTTTTATCATTATTTTTACCCCTCACTTATTTATTCATCACAGCGCGGGTATTAATTTATTGGTTTTACAAGCCTTAATATAGGCTTACCTATAGGTAAAAGTCATCAAAGTGGGTTTATTCAACCTTGTCCAGTTGTTGACAGCAAACAATCACCCATCTCTAGGTCTCTTGCGGGAGGAAGGTCACCAGTTAGCCAGTTCTGCAGCTTCTTCCCCACATTTTTATAAATTTGCTGCTTCTTCTCTTCCACCTCTCTAAAGGCTCCATTCACATATAGGCGTCTCAGATTGCAGGCAGAATTGCCACGATCCTGAACCATTGCAAGTCACGGGACGCCTGTGCGATTCCCGTGACTTGCAATGGCACCCCAAACGCAGCGCAATTTTGCAGTGATTGCCACCTGAAGAATCGCGGTAAAAGTGTGCAAACAGAATCAGGGGACGCCTGACGCTCAAAAAAAGTACAAGAACTTCTTTTGGGCGACAGGCATCCCTCAATTCTGTTTGCGCGATCTTTAGGCGACAATTACTGCAAAATCTCGCCGCGTTTTGGGGTGCCATTGCAAGTCACGGGAATCACACGGGCGTCCTGCGACTTGCAGTGGTTCCGGTTTTCGGGCAGAATCGTGGCAATTCTGCCCGTGATCCGAAACCCCTATATGTGAATGGAGACTTAAGCCCCGTACACACGATCAGATTATCGAACGATCTGTCGTCCGCTTTTTGTGGCATGCTAGTCTGATGTGGAAAGTGAAGAGGTTATTTTCATACAAAGTTTCCGGTTGTCACGGAACCATGAACCAGACGTACAACAACAGATAAGTGAAAATAAGAAGGCTTTATTGAAAATCAAGCTGTAAAGCAAAAGTCCAAACGGATGGCAAATTCGAAGCAGAGTCTTTGCGAAGCCAGAGGTCAGGAGCCAGGAGGGTAGTCAGACGAAGCCAGGATCAGGAACCAGCGGGGTAATCAGACGAAGCCAGGATCAGGAACCAGAAGCAGCAGCAGTCTTAGAAGCATGTGAACACAGGAGGACCAAGCAAGGAACTGAAGCCACAGACCTCCTATATATATGAGCAAGCATCCAGCTCCTCCCAGTGGGAAGGAGGAGCCGCAGAGTGGGAGGCTACAAGAAACCCAGAAACCAAGATGGCCGCCAGCACATGTCAAACGAAGGAGAACAGCAAGAAGGTAAGACCATGACACCGGTACGACAGAATTCTACTTCAGAAGTGATGTGTAGAATGTTGGATTTTTTTGTATGTGTTCTTCTCTCTGAGCATGCCTAGTCTTGCTCTTAAGATTTTTTTCTGTGGAAAACTGTACTAATGAGACGAAAATCAGACGTTGTGTTGATGGACAATAAAAATTTTATAGCCTGCACACCAGGATTTTTTCGGCCGAAAGTCGGAGTCGGCTGTCGAAAGCACCATACTAACGGGAGTGTCGGTGCTGTTGTCTGGCCAGTTTAATTTGTTACAAGCGCTTTTTATTCCACAACACTGTAAGTGTATTTTTACTTATCAATAAATCTGCATTAGGTTTTTACACTATTGAAGCACCTTTCTTTCTTCTATGGTCGTACTGATTATTTTATGGGGTGATACCCAACTGAGAATTAGCCCTCGCCATCCATCTAGTGGGAGAATTGGAAGAGTGGCCATTCCAGGCTGTGTACCCTAGTTGAATCCTCTGGTAAACGTGTACTCCCTATATGTGGTGGTAGTGTCACAACGCAAATTATTCCTTGCTGGTGGTGGAAAAATGTTGAGATTTCTACACAATTCATTTTGACACCGAGGAGGAGGAATTGTTTAACACCCTTTTTTGCTGGACTTTGATAACCGTTACACATTTGGACTTTTTTCTTTTTTGCACTTTTAACTTTAGTGTGGGCAATTGTTCACATGGTATTCAATTTATATACACTATATGGATAAATAATTTGTAGACAACCGTCTAAATGATTGAGTTCAGGTGTGTCCAGTGAAGGGTACATTATGCAAAGACATTGTAGACAATGCTGGTCTTCCAACCTTGTGGTAACAGTTTGGTGAAAACCCTTTTTTATACACTATTTTACCAAAAGTATTGGGACGCATGCCTTTACACACACATGAACTTTAAAGGCATCCCATTCTTAATATGTAGGGTTCAATATTGAGTTGGCCCACCCTTTGCAGCTATAACAGCTTCAACTCTTCTGGGAAGCCTGTCCACAAGGTTTAGAAGTGTGTCTATGGGAATGTTTGACTATTCTTCCAGATTCACATTTGTGAGGTCAGGCACTGATGTCTCCTCTTCAACTCATCCCAAAGGTGTTCTATCGGGTTGAGGTCAGGACTCTGTGCAGGTCAGTCAAGTTCCTCCCCCCCAAACTCGCTCATCCATGTCTTTATGGACCTTGCTTTTTGCACTGGTGCGCAGTCATGTTGGAACAAGAAGGGGACATCCCCAAACTGTTGCCACAAAGTTGGGAGCATGAAACTGTCCAAAATGTCTTGGTATGCTGACACCTGAAGAGTTCCCTTCACTGGAACTAAGGGGCCAAGCCCAAACCCCTGAAAAACAACCCCATATCATAATCCCCCCTCCACCAAATGATTTGGACCAGTGCACAAAGCAAGGTCCATAAAGACATGGAGGAGCGAGTTGAAGCTGTTATAGCTGCAAAGGGTGGGCCAACTCAATGTCAAACCCTACAGACCAGAACTGGGATGCCATTCGAGTTCATGATCGTGTAAAGGCAGGCATCCCAATACTTTTGGCAATATAGTCTATGCTAGCACAACTCTGTTTGGATAAGAATTCATATTTACTGTGTATGGTATCTCACGGTGGAGTTGCAGCTATAATTTTTTCACTTGCTAATTTTTCATATAGATTTGTCACTGAATTCAAAAGCACAGTTTCTTTTTGTTTTTGATCATATAGTGCAGCCTTCCTCAACTTTTGCAACACAGAGGAACCCTTGAATTAAATTTCTGGTCTCAGGGAACCCCTGCTAAAAATTGAAAATCTACAACTCATGACACATTAGTGTGACAGTCAGGGAGAATGCTCCTTACTCTTGTCATCATTGACAAGCTAAAATGATAGCTGAAAGGAACAATGGTTTCATTGGGAACTTATCTGAGAGGCAGAAATTGCTCATTTCTCAAGGAACCCCTAGCAACCTCAGGAGGAACCCTGGTTGAGAAACTCTGATATAGTGTATACCAGAGGCGTAAATAGAACCTTCAGGGCTCCGGAGCAAGAAACCATGAAGGCCCCCCATGACCCCTGGCCTGGGGCCCTTCCCTTTAAGCCTGGGGCTCTTCCCACTGATCCTGGGACCCTTTCACAAGTTCTGCAGTGGGCCCCCTTCCTGCCATCTTGAGGCCTCCCCACAGTGGTGGAATGCCAGTGCCCAGTCGCAAGTGTCACCTTTGCGATCCTGGAAGTTCACCCACTGGTGTCAGTAGTTTTTATATTTTGGTATTTTAATTGTATTATTTTTTAGCATTTTATTTTATTTTTTTACAATGTCACTGACTATGACTCTGTCCATTCAGAAAAGGAAGGAGCTGGTAAATTACATATTTACTGACCCCCTTCCTGGTTCTCTATTGTGACACATCCCCTGCAGCAGCCGTCAGGAGAGGGGAGGGAACACAGTGGGGGGGGGGGAGTGGGACAGTACAGTAGGGGGGGACGGACCAGGGGAGCACACAAGTGCCCCTGAGACAGCAGAACACAAGTGAACTGGATAGGAGGAGTGGCAGGGGCAGCATACAAAGGAACCAATGGGGGGGGGCTGGCAGCACAGTGGGGGAGGGGGACCAGGGGAGCACACAGGGGCCCAGAGACAGCAGGACACAAGTGAACTGGATAGGAGGAGTGGCAGGGGCAGCATACAAAGGAACCAACGGGGGGGCAGCACAGTTCGGGAGGGGGACCAGGGGAGCACACAGGGGCCCAGAGACAGCAGAACACAAGTGAACTGGATAGGAGGGGTGGCGGGGGCAGCATACAGAGGAACCAATCTCCTCCATTTTCCTCCTGCAGCTACAGGAGGAAAAAGGAGGACAGTGATTTCTCTACATGCTGCCCCCGCCGCCCCTCCTATCCAGGTGTACAGGGGAGCCACACAGGCCCCCTGGAACATGGGGCCCAGTTGCAATTGCAACCCCTGCAACCCCTGTAGTTACCCCCCTGGTGTATACAATATACTGTATATTTAATTAATGAAAAAGTTTTGGATGAAAATGTATGATTTCTATGGTAATGATACATCCTTGTTTTGCCATCTCTTTCTTTCTCAGAATTGCGTATCATGTTGACCCATTAGGCAACCAAAAACTAGGAACTCTTTATTTACATGAAACAAGTGAAAACAAAGTAACTAAATGGTCCTCATGATGGAGAAGTTATAAGTGGTACGAGCATTTGCCGGCGCTATGAAAGATCAGAGGGACGTTTTTTTAGTGCCCTTCTCTTCGGCAAACACAAGCCACTTCCATGAAGGTCAATTATGAGGACCAGGGGACGGTATATAAGTAAGCCTTGCTTGTGATGCATCTACCAATTCTGCCATTGACAAAAATTGCTGTCTGTGTCTGCTACAAAGAGGTCATCTACAATAATCATCATTGGCCACTTAGATTGGATACAGTCATTAACTTTTTGTGATAGAAGCCTAATGTTACTCAAGGGGCAATTAACTGAGCCGATACTCATTGAAGAGCAAAACATGTTTTAACTTTCATCTTTGGGTTTCGCAATTAACTGTTCTTGAAGGGTTCTAATGCACAGAGCAACGTCATAGTTCTGACATCAATGCAGAAGTTAGAAGTTAGCCATGCAAATGTGTTTTTTTTTTTTTTTAAAGCGAACCATACGTGACTGGGCTCATTGAAGGATGTGAAAGATTTATAGGAGTGTCAAATAATACAGGCAAATGATTAAAGCTGAACTGCAGACAGATATATAAAAAAAAAAAAAATAAAAAAAAAAAAATGCAGCTTTGAATTAAGCACTTGGCCTCCGGAAGGCTTTACTCCCTCCACGACCAAAACATTTTTTTCTATTCAGCACTGCGCTACTTTAACCAGTTCTGGACTGGGAGGATTTGCCCCCTTAATGACCAGGCTATTTTTTGCAATTCGACACTGCTTTATTTTACCGGTAAATTGCACGGTCGTGCGACGCTGTACCAAAATAAAGTTGATGTCCTTTTTTTTCCCCACAAATAGAGCTTTCTTTTGGTGGTATTTGATCACCTGTGCGAAAAAACAATATTTTTCACTTTCTGCTATATAACATTCCCATAAAAAAAATAAAAAAATGTTAAATCTATTTTTTTTTTTACATTTTAGGTCAATTTGTTTTCTGGTACATATTTTTGGTGAAAAAAAAATCTCTATAAGTGTATTTGGTTTGCACAAAAGTTATCACTTCTACTAACTATGGGAAAGATTTATGTCATTTTTATTGTTTTTTAATTTTTTCTTATTTACTAGTAATGGCGGTGATCAGCGATTTTTAGCGGGACTGCGACATTGCGTCGGACAGATCCCCTAACTGACCTTTTTGACACTTTTGGGGGGACCAGTGACATCACTACAGTAATCAGTGCTAAAAATATGCACTGTTACTGTACTAATGACACTGAAAGGGAAGGGGTTAACCTAGTGGGTGATCAAGGGGTTAAAGGTAAGCCTAGGGGAGTGTTTCTAACTGTATGGGGAGGGGCTTTTGAAATGAACACAGAGACCTGTGATCCTATATACAGTTGAAGGATCACAGGCGCTCTGTGATCATTCCAGAAAGAAGAACGGTCAGCTGTGTGTACAAAAGCTGACTGTCCTTCTCTCTTAGCGGGGAGCGACCACAGGTGCCCGACTGCAATCGGAGCCGCCTACCCTGTGCATCGGAGTCCCCGCTGCCGAGTGGGGGCGGGAGCATGCCGCTGGCGGCGCGCTCTCGCCCCCTATCTTCAGACGCACGACCGACGTAGGGCTACGTCGGTTCGTGCAGGAGGGGCTGCCTGCCGCAGCGGGCAGTGTGGAAGAGGTTAAACCGAACCATACGTGACTGAGCTCATTGAAGAATGTGAAAGATTTATAAGAGTGTCAAATAATACAGGCAAATGATTAAAGATGAACTGCAGACAGATATAAAAAAAAAATTGCAGCTTTGCACTAATTAACCACTTGACCTCCGGAAGGCTTTACTCCCTCCATGACCAGAGCATTTTTTGCTTTTCAGAACTTCGCTATTTTAAATGGTAACTCCACTTTAGTGGGGAGAAAAAATAGCAAATAAAGAAAAAACAATACAGGGTATACAATTGTGACACAAATCATATTGTAATTGAATGTTATTAAAAATGACCTTTCCTTTTCAATCTGCAGCTGTTGTCTTTTTCTGAAAATGCAATGCAATATGGCCGCCTGGAGCTGTTCTGTACACAGAATGTATACTGACCACACCCCCAGAAACATTTCCTGCTTGTGTGATTGGCTCACCAATTTTCCCGGAAGTCTGCACTAAGATACAAGTCAGATTTCTGGCATCCCCTGCAATAAAATGTAATTTTCGGTGAGATACTCCCAATAGGAACATGTCTAAAGGGATGCTGACCCAGAAGCTTTCCTCATTAGTGCTCTGCAGCTGCACAGCTGATTGATAATTATGAAACCACTCCCATTTGACCCACTCAGCACAGAGGAACAAACAATGATTTCTTCAGAATAACAAAAGGTAGGAATCTGCAACAAAGTTTGTTAAAAACCCTGCAATGTACAGAGATCACCCAGAGGGGAATGTTTTTTTCTCAACAAAAGTGAAGTTATGTTTTAATTGGCAATTATTCATGCAACACTGTACCCAAATAAAATTTATATCATTGTTTTTTTTTCCACACAAATAGAGCTTTCTTTTGGTGATATTTGATCACCTCTGGGTCTTTTATTTTTTTCTATATGAGGGAAAAATACTGATTTTGAAAAAAAAACAAAAACATGTTTTTCATATATATATATATATATATATATATATATATATATATATATTGTGACAGGAAGTCAGGTAAATCTGGGAATGTAGTCACTGAGAGGAGACACATTCCCACCTGCTTTGAAAAGTTCACTGATACTATAGGGTGTTGGCTGCAAAAAGAGCCAGCAGGAAGTTGAAAACCATTCAGCTGTTCAGAATGAGGAGATCAAGGCCTCTATAATTTGTCCAGAGAAAATCTATTGAGTGCTGCCTCCTGTCGCCGTGTGGGCTGGGAGAGGAAGGCAGACATACGTGTACCTCCCGACGCCGTGTGGGCATGGGAGAAGGACTGCTGCCTCCTGTCGCCGTGTGGGCTGGGAGAGGGGGACAGTCGGATGTGTGCCTCCCGACAAGCTGGTGAGCATGGGAGAAGACCCCCTACAGCGATGTGAAGCTAAGGAGGGTAACCACGAGTGAAGACGTCTCAAAGGTGAGAAGACAAAGTGTTCCATGTGAAGAGTGTGAAGAGTAAAGGATCCTGTTATAAATGAACATGTGCTGTGTGAAAGAAAACAAAGGGACATGTTCAATGGACAATGTTTGTGCTGTGTGAAAAGCAAACAAATGGACATTTGAGTGTCTGCTGTAGGATCAGCAGTGTCGGCCCAACAGTAGGTTGGAAAGACTTCTTAGGTAGGTTCCAGCGTGAGAAGGTAGCCGCCCACAGAGGCAAGGATTTATTTTGTCTTTTATTTTATTTTGGCTGTTTTGACGCTTGCAATTGTGTGAAGTAAATTGCATGAATAAATCAGTCTTGTTTTCAACCTCTGCTCGGCTATCTCTCTGTGAAAACGCACCCCCAAAGGGGTCATCCACGCCTACCAATGAGTAATCCCTTACATATGGTGGAGGTATGCAGTGGGCATAAGCAGAGATCCCTGCAAGGAAGTGCAAATGTTTGATGAACTTTATCTGGTGCATGAGATTGCACAATCTATGTGTGCAGGAGAGAAGATCCTGACAGAAAAAAAAAAAGTGTTTTAAAGAGACAGCGGTCTCAAAATTATTTGATGAACTTTGTTGTGTCTGGTGCAAGTGACTGCACAAACTGTGTGTGCAGGAAAAGAGATCTTGCAAGAGAGAGAAAAACTACATGTGTTAAAGAGACAGTGGTCTGAAAATTTTTTTGCTGGACTGTGAAAAATTTGTGGAGTTATTGAAGATGGGGCGATCCAAACGCCTGAAAAATGCAAAGATAGATGAAATGAGAGACCGGATTCTATGGATGGAGGGGATGCTACCGTCTGAACCAGCCCCATCCATGCCTAAAGAGAGTCTACTAAAGAGGAAGGTTGTTGTCCCTAGCAACACTGATGAAACTGCTATGGAGACGCAGTGTGCTCAGATGAAAAGTAAACCCAAAATGGGGGAGATGCTGAAACAACGGAGCTTTGCAGCTCAACAAAAGGATCACCAAGAGAGCATGGCAGGCTGGAAACAGAGACGCCAGCAGCCAATGGAGGCCATCGGTTTGGAGGAAACCGAGTATGTGTGCAGGGCTGAGTTGGATGCCTTGCAACGGAAAATGGAAGAAAAGGAACAAGCCTTGGAATTGCTTAAAATGGAGCATAGAAACTTGCAGGAAATGAATGAACTACTCAAGTCTCATGTGTTACAGTGGGAAGAATCCACTGCTCTTCTTTTGGTCGAGTTGCAAAAATGTCAAGACACTATAAAGGAGAAAGATACCATCCTCACGGAAAAGGAAATTGAAATTCAGACTTTGCAGAAGCAAAGTATGTGTGAAATGTTGGAGTTGCGTAATCAGCTGGAAAAAAGTCTTCAGTGTTTGGAAGTTACAAAAATAGACCTGCAGGAGTCGCAGGAACAGAATGTCGCTCTGAAAACGACATTGTCTCTCAGCGACAACGAGAAAAGTGAAAGAGAGGCTAAATTACTGAGTACTGTGTATGAGCTCACCACTTTGAGCAATGTGGTAGATGAATTACGTGCAGACTGTGAAAGTTGGAAAGGTGAAGCCCAACGTTTCCAGCAGCAGTTAAAGGAGAAAGAAGCCTGTGTGGCAGAATTACAGTCTCATTCCCAGAAACTAGCCAATGAGGTGAAGGCTCTTATGCAGGGAAAAGGAGATTGTGAACATAAGAGGGAAAAAGTAGAGGCACGGCTTCTGGAATCGCAAGTCAAGGTGTCAGAAGGTGACCGATTGTGTGCTAAGCTGTTAGAGAAGGCAAACCGACTGCAGGTTGAGTTGGACAATGTTACAAATCAGCTTTCTCAAGCAGACAGCAAATCTAGAGAAATTGCGGAAGATTTTTCTATCTTGGAATCGCAGCTGCAAGACACGCAGGAACTCTTACAGGAAGAGAGGTGTCAAAGGCTGAGTTTTAGCACAAAGCTCAAACAAATGGAAGATGAGAAAAATGGCTTCCTGGAACAATTAAAAGAGGAGGCGGAAGAAAAGAAAAACCTATCAGAGCAAGTCGCAACATTGCAAGCTCAGATAGCGGATATGAAAAAACGCATGGAAGAAAGCGTTGGTTCATTACAGTGTGTTGAAGATGTGAAAAAGAAGTTTGATCAGATGCTTGGTGAAGAGAAGACTGTGTCTGCAAAATATGCAGAAGAACGCGCCCGTGCAGAAACGGAGGTGCGTGATAACGAGAGCAAAGCCCTGTTCTTGGCTCGCTCTTTGGAGGAAGCTCTAGAGTGTAAGGCTGAACTAGAAAGTGTTGACAAACAGCTGCGTACAAAAATGGAAGAATTGGTCAGCTCCAAGGATGATGTTGTGAAAAGCGTTCAGGAGCTAGAAAAGTCTAAGCGAGCCTTAGAACAGCAAGTAGAAGAGATGAAGATTCCGTTGCAGGAACTGGAAGAGGAATTCCAGGCAACAGAGGATCTGTCCCAAAGAGGGGATAGTGTGCCTGATGCAGTTTTTAAAAGGATCAGTGTTTTGGGGTCTGTCCTGAGTGAGCCTCAGAAATGTGATGACACGTGGCTTGAATCACCCCTTTGGAATAAACCGTTCCTTCAAAAACTTCAAGCATTGGAAAATGTATCATTAGAGCTTCAGCAAACAAAAGAGTTGTGTAAGAAATGTGATGATTTCTCAGTTCAGGCTGAAAACCTAGTGGAGAAAACTAAAGCGGAGAAAACTAAAGCAAGTGATATAAATCTGGGAGAAAAAAGCAAACGCCACCTAGTGGAGAAAACTAAGGCTGTTGGTGAAAACGTGAAGCAAATGAATAAGTGCCTTTCAGGGAGTGTTTCCAAAATGGAACTGGTGAAAGACGGGTGGCAGAAGTTTGATCGTGATCTTGAGATACATTCCATGTGGAATTCAGATAGAGAAAAGGAACTAGGTGACCTTGAGCGGTCAAATAGTTCAGCAGAAAGTGCATTGAAGAAACCTGTAAAAGAATGTGTTGCAGTTCCATGCTTCTTCACTGATGCAGAGAGGAGGTCTATAATGGATACCACCCAGATCGCTGGGTTCAACTGTGTTGTTGCCTTTAACCCCTATGTTGGTGGAAGGAAAGTTGATGATGTTCTGGTTGGCTACTTCTGTGAAGAGTTTGGCAAGAAATATAAACTGAATATCAAATCAAATAGTAGGCCTTTACTGCGACTCGCTCAGGAGGGCGAAAAGTTTAAGAAGTTGATGAGTGCAAATGCTTCAGATCTGCCTATGAATATGAAATGTTTGAATGATATTGATATCTCTGGGAAAAGGAACAGGGGTCACTTTGAAGAAATGTGTGACAGCCTGTTGTCTCAATTGGAAAATCCTCTGCACAGCATCTTAGAGCAAGCAAAGCTCAAGAAGGAAGATCATTCCCTTTTACAACAAAAAGTCAATGATTGTGTACAGCTGTATGGAGAGGCAACTCAAGTCACAGAGGGATGTCAAGAGTCCCTACTTGGAACAAAGCTTAGTGAAGCAAAGGTTCTCAAAGTTTTGTGGAAAACATTTATGGATTGCAGAGAGAGGCGTCTTAAGAATGTTGAAGACATTAAGACTAGCCCAATTGAGTTGCCTATGGATCACGGTCCTCCATGGTGGATTGGACAGACGGTTATGAGGGACAAGCTGTCTGACATTTATGAGAAAGCTGTCAATGAAGATGACAGAAACGAGAAGGAGCAAAATTATGCCAAAAATGCAGTTGAAGAATGTGTATATGAGATGAGAGACAAACTGTGTGGCATTTATGAGAAATCTGTCAGTGAAGATGACAGAAACAGTTTCATCCGGAAGCTTGAGGATAATAGGAGGCTTATCAGTGAGTCAGCAGTGCCTGACACATGCGTGCCTGGAAATATGTGTCCCAACCCTAGGGTTGAAACAAGAGGGGGGGGGTATGTGACAGGAAGTCAGGTAAATCTGGGAATGTAGTCACTGAGAGGAGACACATTCCCACCTGCTTTGAAAAGTTCACTGATACTATAGGGTGTTGGCTGCAAAAAGAGCCAGCAGGAAGTTGAAAACCATTCAGCTGTTCAGAATGAGGAGATCAAGGCCTCTATAATTTGTCCAGAGAAAATCTATTGAGTGCTGCCTCCTGTCGCCGTGTGGGCTGGGAGAGGAAGGCAGACATACGTGTACCTCCCGACGCCGTGTGGGCATGGGAGAAGGACTGCTGCCTCCTGTCGCCGTGTGGGCTGGGAGAGGGGGACAGTCGGATGTGTGCCTCCCGACAAGCTGGTGAGCATGGGAGAAGACCCCCTACAGCGATGTGAAGCTAAGGAGGGTAACCACGAGTGAAGACGTCTCAAAGGTGAGAAGACAAAGTGTTCCATGTGAAGAGTGTGAAGAGTAAAGGATCCTGTTATAAATGAACATGTGCTGTGTGAAAGAAAACAAAGGGACATGTTCAATGGACAATGTTTGTGCTGTGTGAAAAGCAAACAAATGGACATTTGAGTGTCTGCTGTAGGATCAGCAGTGTCGGCCCAACAGTAGGTTGGAAAGACTTCTTAGGTAGGTTCCAGCGTGAGAAGGTAGCCGCCCACAGAGGCAAGGATTTATTTTGTCTTTTATTTTATTTTGGCTGTTTTGACGCTTGCAATTGTGTGAAGTAAATTGCATGAATAAATCAGTCTTGTTTTCAACCTCTGCTCGGCTATCTCTCTGTGAAAACGCACCCCCAAAGGGGTCATCCACGCCTACCACCGAGCTAATCCCTTACAATATATATATATAACATAAACTATATACTGTATAGTTTCTGTTATAAAATTTTGCAAACAAATAATCTTTCTTCATACATTTAGGCCAAAATGTATTCCGCTACATTTCTTTGGTAAAAATAACCCAAATCAGTGTATGTTATTTAGTCTGAGTGAAAGTTAGAAAGTCTATAAATTACAAGATATATATTTGAAACTTGATCAATCCTGATATACTCATTTCTTGAGGCTCTAAATTGCTAGGACAGTACAAAAATACCCCCCAAATGACCCCTTTTTTGGAAAGTAGACAATTTATTTAGTAAGACGCATGACAATTATATGAAGTTGTAATTTTTCGTCACATTTTTTGGAAAATGAAAAATGTTCACAAATGTTTTTTCTTTTTTAACATACTGTCATCAGTGCAGTACAGCATCAGCATATAAATGGTGTGGCGGAGATTTCGGATACTGACTGGTGACGGTATGTAAAAATAATTAAATAAAACATTTTTTATCCACTTTTTTTAACATTTGTTTTCTTTACAATTTTTTTTTTTTTATAGTTTCATTACCATAGTGGGTGGGTTGGGGGGATTGATATATGCTGCCTGGTGGAGCTGCAGGGTAGCATATATCTAAGAGGACCCCTGGAGGACCCATGTAACCTTGAGGAATAGGGCCTGAGGAGGGAACATCTCTATTTACCCCCTTCTACAATGTATACTGTATATCTCTATAAGGATGGTCTCCTCTAATATGCGGTGATCACAGTTTTATCTGCCCCTTTTTCTGGTCTAAGCTGGATGCACTTTGAATATTACAACAGAGTTTAATGCCAGTTCTCCCTGAGGAAGCTGGCTTTGTCCTGGCGAAATGTGTTGGAGACTTTAATAGGAAGCCCCTTAAATGATCATCTAGGGTTATGTTTCATTATTGATTACTGGCATTATATGCAATTGCAGTTCTTTCATCTTTGATAAAAGGGTTTGCAGTGGCGCTTGGGAAGTGTGGTGGGCAGATAAAAAGCTGGGGCTATGGATTATTTAAAAACAAAAAAACTCTGATAGATCAAAATATGGGGGCCAATGGCAATGGGTAAAAAATAAACCCCAGATATAAAAATGTTTAAAACAATGACCAAAAAAAGGACATAAAAAAAAGTAAACCATAAAACAATAAGGATTAGAAAGTATATGGAGAAAAGTCAGTATAGAGTTCAACAGTAAAGGGTTAAAATGTCTTTGCTGATTCTACCCCAGCCAGAAAGCAGGGAGACACAGCAGCGCTCATCTGAGTGTAGTATGATTAGTAAAGTTCATCATTTAATGCAATTAAAAAATGGCAACTCACAAGAAGTAAAATGTATAAAGGCATGTCACATGGGCTCTCTGTATGATCCCAATCCTGGTAACTGGTGGGTTTGGGAGTTGGTGGAGGCTCGTCCGCTCTGGTGGTTTCCAGGGCTCAGAGAGAATCCAAGAGTCATGTCCTCGTCAGCTGTGACGTCAGTGGGCGGGGGTATGAATGGCCATCAGGCGCGTGTTCAGTGGCGGAGCTAGACTTTTAAAACAGGGGTGGCAAAGGGGTGGCTAGGTATTATTTTGGGGGGTCACTATACAAAGTGTAATTTAGTGTCAGATTCGTCCACCGCAATGTCGCAGTCCCTCTAATGATCGCTGCCATTACTAGTAAAGACAGGATACAGGTGGTGGTGATCAGAGGATACAGACAGGATACAGGTGGCGATCAGAGGATACAGACAGGATACAGGTTTGCCCCCAATGATTATTGCAGAGTGCCACAGCAATGCCCCCAATGATTATTGCAGAGTGCCACAGCCTTGCCCCCAATGATTATTGTAGAGTGCCACAGCCTTGCCCCCAATGTTTATTGCAGAGTGAGACAGCAATGCCCCCAATGATTATTGCAGAGTGAGACAGCAATGCCCCCAATGATTATTGCAGAGTGAGACAGCAATGCCCCCAATGATTATTGCAGAGTGAGACAGCAATGCCCCCAATGATTATTGCAGAGTGAGACAGCAATGCCCCCAATGATTATTGCAGAGTGAGACAGCAATGCCCCCAATGATTATTGCAGAGTGAGACAGTAATGCCCCCAATGATTATTGCAGAGTGAGACAGCAATGCCCCCAATGATTATTGCAGAGTGAGACAGCCTTGCCCCCAATGATTATTGCAGTGAGACAGCAATGCCCCCAATGATTATTGCAGAGTGAGACAGCAATGCCCCCAATGATTATTGCAGAGTGAGACAGCCTTGCCCCCAATGATTATTGCAGAGTGAGACAGCAATGCCCCCAATGATTATTGCAGAGTGCCACAGCAATGCCCCCAATGATTATTGCAGAGTGAGACAGCCTTGCCCCCAATGATTATTGCAGAGTGAGACAGCAATGCCCCCAATGATTATTGCAGAGTGCGACAGCAATGCCCCCAATGATTATTGCAGAGTGAGACAGCCTTGCCCCCAATGATTATTGCAGAGTGAGACAGCAATGCCCCCAATGATTATTGCAGTGAGACAGCAATGCCCCCAATGATTATTGCAGAGTGAGACAGCCTTGCCCCCAATGATTATTGCAGAGTGCGACAGCAATGCCCCCAATGATTATTGCAGAGTGCGACAGCAATGCCCCCAATGATTATTGCAGAGTGAGACAGCAATGCCCCCAATGATTATTGCAGAGTGCCACAGCCTTGCCCCCAATGATTATTGCAGAGTGAGACAGCCTTGCCCCCAATGATTATTGCAGAGTGAGACAGCCTTGCCCCCAATGATTATTGCAGTGAGACAGCAATGCCCCCAATGATTATTGCAGTGAGACAGCAATGCCCCCAATGATTATTGCAGAGTGAGACAGCCTTGCCCCCAATGATTATTGCAGTGAGACAGCAATGCCCCCAATGATTATTGCAGTGAGACAGCAATGCCCCCAATGATTATTGCAGAGTGAGACAGCAATGCCCCCAATGATTATTGCAGTGAGACAGCAATGCCCCCAATGATTATTGCAGTGAGACAGCAATGCCCCCAATGATTATTGCAGTGAGACAGCAATGCCCCCAATGATTATTGCAGAGTGAGACAGCCTTGCCCCCAATGATTATTGCAGTGAGACAGCCTTGCCCCCAATGATTATTGCAGTGAGACAGCAATGCCCCCCAATGATTATTGCAGAGTGAGACAGCAATGCCCCCAATGATTATTGCAGTGAGACAGCAATGCCCCCAATGATTATTGCAGAGTGCCACAGCCACAGCATTTGCCCGCAATCATTGCAGAGTGCCAGCGTCCCCGCCCCCCCCCCCCGTGAGACCAGCTTACTTACCTCACGGACGGACGGTCATCACAGCAGCTTCTCATCGGTCTGCGGCTCCCTGCATCTTCTCAGATCTCCCGCCGGCGCCTCCTCAACCAATGGCACGGCGTTTGCCATTCGGCCAATCAGGAAGCGGGAGGACCCGCTCCCTGATTGGCCGGAGGAGGATCCATGTGACAATAGCGAATTTTCATTCGCTATTGTCACAGAATGGGCGGGCTCGGCCTCGGGACGCACTGCTCTGCTGCTCCCTGACCCTGGCCGCCAGCTTAGAGGGATCAGCCGGTTCTGCGAACCGGCTGATCCCACCACTGCCTGTGATTCCTCCGCTGCCAGCCACGCACCTGTCCAGGATCGGGGTGGCAACAGGGGTGTCAGGGACTTTTTCTGGGGTGTCAATTGCCACCCCAGCTAACCCTCTGGCTCCGCCACTGCGCGTGTTCCGAGCATGCCCCATGTGGGGTTGTATTTATGCTGCTCACATGGGAGCTAGAGACTACATTACCCATGATCTTGGGTCAATTTTTTTGAAAAGTGAGTTAAATTTCACTTGCCACACCCAGGCCTGATTACTGCCAGACCTGTTGAATCAAGAAATCACTTAACGGGTTACTAAAGTCTTTTTCTTTTTTTCAATTAAAATAACAAACATGTTATACTTACCTGCTCTGTTCAGTGGTATTGTACACAGTGGCCCCGATCCCCCTCTTCTGGGGTCCCCGGCGGCGATCTCGGCTCCTCTTCTTCTTCTTACGTCCACCATAGCCATCCACTTGCTATGGAGAAAAGCGGGGTCTGTCCGCTCCCGACCTGTGTGTCTATGGGGCCGCGTCCAATAAACTTACACAGCGGGACTTAGGCCTGCCCCCCACTTCCTCCTCACTGCATTTGATTGACAGCAGCAAGAGCCAATGGCTTCTGTTGCTTCTCGCATGCTGTGTGAAGAGGAAGGAAGGGGAGAATAGATGCAGCTGTGCACAGCGCTGATCTCTTCTCCCCTCTCTTACTCTTCACACAGGGGAAGGGGGGCACAGGGAGATTGAAAACGTTTTTAAACAATGCATTAAGGTAAAAAACATTTTTAGGTTTAGTAACACTTTTAATAGAAGCTGTCTGACAGAGTGAAGCACACTAAAAGATCTCAAAAAGCAACACATGCAGTGATCTAAAGTAAATTGACATGTATCAATATGCATGTATAGAGTGCATATGTTTAAGAAACTATTAGTCCATGGAAAAGTTAATATAACATCCACCAAAAAGTGCAGAGTGCAGATAAATCCTCCTTAGATGATCCTAGATATGTGACCACCACCAATATTATAAATTAATCAGAGGCTTAACAGATAATAGGGACCCAACAAAGCGTATACTTTTTTGGGTCAATCAGGCTGACACAAAGGTAGATGATCCTAATGGTGGATGTCACAGATCTTCCTTAAGAGCAATTTAATATCAAAGGAAAAACACACTTACAGAAATCCAGATGATGTCCATTTAGACGAAACTCGTCGGGTCTACTGCATATGGTGAGGATATTTATCTGTTCAAGTGCTTTTTACACTGGATTTCTGTAAGTGAGTTTTTCCTTTGATATTAAATTGCTCTTTAAGGTAAACACTATGTGAGTTTTTTGTTTCCTTGAGCTTTCCGTGGATAGTATTTTCCTGCTGTGGGCACCAAAGATTTTCTTATCGTGATTTGTGAAAGATGAGTCTATACCTTTCTATGGAAGATCTGTGACATCTGCCATTAGGATCATCTACCTTTGTGTCAGCCTGATTGACCCAAAAAAGTATACGCTTTGTTGGGTCCCTATTATCTGGTAATCCTCCGATTCATTTATAATATTGGTGGTGGTCACATATTTAGGATCATCTAAGGAGGATTCATCTCCATTCTGCACTTTTTGGTGGATGTTATATGAACTTTTCCATGGACTAATCATTTATTAACCTCCCTGGTGGTATGATTGTTTCCAATTTTAGGTGCTGAAAGCGGTACAATTATTTTTCTAGTAATTCTTAAGGACGAGTAGCCCAAACCAACTATTTACATATGATTTTTTTTAGTGTGCGTTCTTCTTTATAATATCTCGGGTCTGATAACGTTTGAAACACAAAATCATAAATTATAATATAATAAATAACTATAAATAAGTTAAAGTGTATATATATATATATATATATATATACATATATACAAACCCGATTCCAAAAAAGTTGGGAAAGATGACATATCAAATGTTTAAACTGAGAAAATGTATCATTTTAAGGGAAAAATACGTTGATTTTAAATTTCATAGCATCAACACATCTCCAAAAAGTTGGGACAAGGCCATGTTTACCACTGTGTGGCCTCCCCTCTTCTTTTTATAACAGTCTGCAAACGTCTGGGGACTGAGGAGACAAGTTGTTCAAGTTTAGGAATAGGAATGTTGTCCCATTTTTGTCTAATACAGGCTTCTAGTTGCTCAACTGTCTTAGGTCTTCTTTGTTGAATCTTCCTCTTTATGATGCGCCAAATGTTTTCTATGGGTGAAAGATCTGGACTGCAGGCTGGCCATTTCAGTACCCGGTTCCTTCTTCTACGCAGCCATGATGGTGTAATTGATGCAGTATGTGGTCTGGCATTGTCATGTTGGAAAATGCAAGGTCTTCCCTGAAAGAGATGACATCTGGATGGGAGCATATGTTGCTCTAGAACTTGGATATTCCTTTCAGCACTGATGGTGCCTTTCCAGATGTGTAAGCTGCCCATGCCACACGCACTCATGCAACCCCATACCATCAGAGATGCAGGCTTCTGAACTGAGCGCTGATAACAACTTGGGTTGTCCTTGTCCTCTTTAGTCCGGATGACATGGCGTCCCAGTTTTCAATAAAGAACTTAAAATTTTGATTTGTCTGACCACAGAACAGTTTTCCACTTTGCCACAGTCCATTTTAAATGAGCCTTGGCCCAGAGAAAATGCCTGCGCTTCTGGATAATGTTTAGATATGGGTTCTTTTTTGGCCTATAGCGTTTTAGCCGGCAACGGTGAATGGCACGGTGGATTGTGTTCACCGAAAATGTTTTCTGGAAGTATTCCTGAGCCCATGTTGTGATTTTCATTACAGTAGCATTCCTGTATGTGATGCAGTGCCGTCTAAGGGTCCCGAAGATCACCGCCATCCAGTATGGTTTTTTGGCCTTGACCCTTACACACAGAGATTGTTCCAGATTCTCTGAATCTTTGGATGATATTATGCACTGTAGATGATGATAACTTCAAACTCTTTGCAATTTTTCTCTGAGAAACTCCTTTCAGATATTGCTCCACTATTTTTCACCGCAGCATTGGGGGAATTGGTGATCCTCTGCCCATCTTGACTTCTGAGAGACACTGCCACTCTGAGAGGCTCTTTTTATACCCAATCATATTGCCAATTGACCAAATAATTTGCAAATTGGTCCTCCAGCTGTTCCTTATATGTGCATTTAACTTTTCCGGCCTCTTATTGCTACCTGTCCTAACTTTTTTGGAATGTGTAGCTCTCATGAAATCCAAAATGAGCCAATATTTGGCATGACATTTCAAAATGTCTCACTTTCAACATTTTAATATGTTATCTATTTTATATTGTGACTAAAATATAAGTTTATGAGATTTGTAAATTAGTCCATTCCTTTTTTTACTCACAATTTGTTCAGTGTCCCAACTTTTTTGGAATTGGGTTTGTGTGTATATATATGTAAAGTACAGTAAAACTGCAGGAAAGGGCACTGGGGGGCAAACTAATGTAAATTTATTTTATTTTGTAATGTAATCCAATAGGATTACAATATATCAGTGTGTTTGTGTGTTTTACTTTTCAAATTTGCAGCCGGTTCCACCCCCCTGCGAGTGTCACGTCACAGGAGACGGAAGCCGGGGCTCACAGCATCGGGCGGAAGATCGGGCCGCCGTATGCTGCAGGGTCACATCGCGGGATCCCGGGGACAAGGTAAGTAACCTCTATCAGGATCCAGTGATGCTCCCTGGCGCTACTCCGAGTGTGGCTCGGAGTTACCGCTAATGGCACTGAAATTTCACCCCGAGCCACACTCGGGAATACCGCCAGGGAGGTTAAACATATGCACTTTATACATGCATGTTTTTGCACGTGTTTGCGCAAAAATTTTGTATATGTTTTCATATATATGCACATGATGCACTTTATTTACATAGTTTTGCATATGCACTCGCTTATCGTTGCAAAGTGTATATTGGTTTAATTTTCACCCATGCGTATTTGCACAATTTTTGCGTTTGTTTGCACAATTTACTGGGTTTGCTTTTATGTAAGCATTGATTCGCACTTTATATTGTTTTATCAGTGCTGCATTGATTTATTGATTTCTTTTCACAAATTGTTCTTTGTTTTTGCTGGCTGCTGTTTTTGTGTTTGGCGCAGTATACATTTCTAAAGAAAATTGACATGCATCAGTCTAGAAAAGGTTACAAACCCATTTCTAAGGCTTTGGGACTCCAGTGAACCATTAGCCACCAATGGAGAAAACTTGGATCAGTGGAGAACCTTCCCAGGAGTGGCTGGCCTACCAAAATTACTCCAAGAGCACAACGACTTATCCAGGAGATCATAAAAGAACCGGGAACAACATATAAAGAACTGCAGGTGCCATTTGGCATGCAATGCCAAGCTGCTGCAAGCAAAGCCAACAGAATATTGGTATGTATTAAAAAGGGGATTCACTCCAGAGATACAAGGATAGTTCTCCCACTCTACAAGACTCTGGTCTGGCCCCATCGATATTGGCCGATATTTTCATACATTAAAAATTTTTCTTTTTTTCTTTGACAGGTACTATTGTGGAGGGATCTGGGGATCTAAAAGACCCCAAACCCCTCCTCTGCACTTAAAAGCATTCAAAAAAACACCAAGTTTGGCTGTTTTGAATGCTGTCATTTTTTTGAATTTGGCGCCAGTACCCGGAAGTGACGTCATGACATGACTTCCGGGTTTTTACATGGAGACCCTATTAGAGCCGAACTCGGCTTTGATCGGGTCTTCTCTTCGGTGGCCGTGCAGGCTGGTTGCCTGGGTCTCCCGGTGGGACGGGAGACCCGGGCGAGCCTCGGAAGGCGGTGGGAGGGGGGGTGTCCCCTCCCACTCCTTGTAATGACAGCCGAGCAGCTTCTCAGCCGCATTGGTTGTCATTACAAGACAGCCGACCGTCGGCTATGGACACCGGTACCGAGGTCAAGGCCATCTTTAATGCAGGGCAAAAGGGGCAGCTGCCCCAGGTCCAGTCATTGTTGTGGGGCCCAAAGCAGTTGCCCCTTGAGCCCTCACTGCCCAAAAATAGTTGATTCAAGAGGGCCCAAGAAAATGTTTGCCCAGGGTCCAATCAATATTAAAGACGGCCCTGACCGCCTCTAGCTACAGACATCACTCTGGTACAGCACTTTCCTGAAATATCGGCAATATCGGTAACCTCAGGAGGCCGATTCTGACATATCGGTTGTTTCCTAGTGTAAAGGCAGGCGTCCCAATACTTTTGGTAATATAGTGTATCTTCCGACCAAACTGGTAACATTGTTACTACAACAGGAGCTGAACTGAAAGGATGCAGACAGCCAAAACGAATAAGACTTTAGCACAGCTGCAGTGTTTGCTGGATATCAATAATTGCTTTTACTTGTCATCTGGAAGAACTCCTTCTCATTGCTATGTGGGTCTATTTCCCGAGCGCAGTTCATTCACCGCCTTAAGAAGAAAGGATGTCACCGTAGTCCTCCTCGCCTACCTCTTCAGTGTAATAGGTTTGTCTTGTCAGGAACATTCCTGAGTAATAATAATAATAGGGATTGCCCAATGAATGGAAATGGCTCCGGGTTATTTTTATTGAGTGGCGGCTGGCGTGTACGGAGGCAATTGGAGGCAATTTGCTGATATTAATAATTAGAATGGGAGACATTCAAAGGCGTTCGCATGAATCCGGCGCGGGAGGAAGGAGTGGCGTCTTCATAAAAAAAACTGACTTTTTCTCTCTTCGGCATATCCAGGAATTGCGCTCCTGATTTATTCCAGCTGCGATTCTTCCTGCTGTCAGGTGTGCGCATTTCATATCATTATCAGTTACTCCGCCCATCCTTGTCTGTCTGTGATAATTGCTGGAACACCTTACAAGACAAACTGGTGAGAAGGCAATCCCGTCACCATACTGGGGCTCAGACGTGCAAAGAAATCTGAGCACCCATCAACCACTACAAGACCGCAATACATACACTATATTACCAAAAGTATTGGGACGCCTGCCTTTACGTGCACATGAGCTTTAACCACTTGCCTACCAGGCACTTAAAACCCCCCCCCCCCCCTCCCGCCCAGGCCGATTTTCAGCTTTCAGCGCTGTCGCACTTTGCGCGGTTAATGCAACACTGTACCCAAATTACATTTTTATAATTTTTTTCAAACAAATAGAGCTTTCTTTTGATGGTATTTAATCGAAATTTTTGAAAAAAAAACAAAAAAAAAACAGTTTTTAAAGTTTTATAAGTTTGTTATAAAATTTTGCAAACAGGTAATTTTTCTCCTTCATTGATGTGCGCTGATGAGGCAGCACTGATAGGCCCTTATAGGCTCTGATAGGCTGCACTGTTGGGCACTGATAGGCGACACTGCAGGGGCATAACTACAGGGGTTGCAGGGGTTGCAATTGCAACTTGGCCCCATGCTCCAGGGGGCCCGTATGGCTCCCCTGTACACCTGGATAGGAGGGGCGGCGGGGGCAGCATGTAGAGAAATCATTGTACTCCTTTTTCCTCGGAGATTGGTTCCTCTGTAGGCTCCCCCGCCACTCCTCCTTTCCAGTTCACTTGTGTTCTGCTGTCTCTGGGCCCCTGTGTGCTCCCCTGGTCCCCCCCCCCCCACTGTGATCCCTCCCCTCTCCTGCCAGCTGCTGCAGGGGATGTGTCACAGTAGAGAACCAGGAAGGGGTCAGTAAATATGTAATTTACCAGCTCCTTCCTTTTTTGAATGGACAGAGTCGTAGTCAGTTACATTGTAAAAAAATAAAATAAAATTATAAAAAATAATACAATTAAAATATCAAAAAATAAAAACTACTGACACCAGTGGGGGAACTTCCAGGATCGCAAAGGTCACATTTACAACCGGGCCCTTGCATTCCACCACTGTGGGGAGGCCCTAAGATGGAAGGAAGGGGGCCCACTGTAGAACTTGTGAAAGGGTCCCATTGCGGGACTGTAATGAAGGGCCCCTCAACAAGAGTAAAGGGCCCCAGGATAAGTGGGAGGAGCCCCAGGCTTGAAGGGAAGGGATCCAGCCAGGGGTTCGGGGGGCCCTTCATGGTTTCTTGCACCAGGGCCATGAAGGTTCTAGTTATGCCTCTGCGGCACTGATAAGGCAGCACTGATGGGTGGCACTGATGGGCGGCACTGAAGGGAACTGGTAGGTGGCGCTGAAGGGCACTATCAGGCAGCACTCATGGGCACTAATAGGTGGCACTGATGGATGGCATTGATGGGCAATGATAGGCACTGGTAGGTGACATTTATGAAGAGGCACTGATTGGCACTGATAGGTGGCACTGGTGAGCACTGATAGGTGGCTGTTGTAGGTGGCTCTGGTGGACACTGGTAGGTGGCACTAGTGGGCACTGGCAGATGGCACTGGAGGACACTGGTAGGTGGTACTTGTGGGCACTGGTAGAGGGCACTGGTGGGCACAATTTGCCCTCTCCTCTTCGGGACTGATGTCCCTCTGACAGCAGCTGGCGATCGTTTTCTTTTTCTCCTGAGGAGAAAAAAACAGCTGATCGCCGGCTGCCGTTTACTTCACATGATCAGCTGTCATTGGCTGACAGCTGATCATGTGGTAAGGGGTCGGGACTGTGTCTCATGGACTCACTGATCACAGAGGGAGCTGGGCACGCTCTGCAGGAAGCGCACAGGCCGCTCATGCACGGGAGGACGTCGATGTACGCCCTCCCGGCAATTTAGGACCGTGCTGTAGCCGTCTTTTGGCTATAGCGCGGGCGGGAGGTAGTTAATGGCATCCCAGTCCTATGCTGGCCATACAATATACAAAAAAATCGTTTTAACTAATTTTGGAACAACGAACACTCGGCCGTGAGAGCAGACGATCGTGCCATCATGTAATGACCAACAAATCGTTCAATGGACATAAATAAATCCGTTTTTTGTTTGTTTTTTCACATATACCGAGTGCAAAGAGTTTAGATGAGAAACACAATTTAAAGTTCGTTTGGCAGAAAATTTCCAAACGTCCTTAGTTTTTTCGGCTGAAAAACGTCACAACTGATTACTGATTCGCGTCCATTAACTGGCCAAAAAAGTAAAGAACTGTCCAAATGACCAAATTTGTATAGTGTATGGCCACCATTAGTCCGTAGGGTTCAGTATTGAGTTGGCCCACCCTTTGCAGCTATAACAGCTTCAACTCTTCTGGGAAGGCTGTCCACAAGGTTTAGGAGTGTGTCTATGGGAATGTTTGACCATTTTTCCAGAAGCGCATTTGTGAGGTCAGGCACTGATGTTGGACGAGTAGGACTGGCTCACAGATTCCACTCTAATTCATCCCAAAGGTGTTCTATCAGTTTGAGGTCAGGACTCTGTGCAGGCCAGTCAACTTCCTCCACCCCAAACTCACTCATCCATGTTTTTTGGAATTCACTAGCTGTTCGATTGTTATTACAAGCAGTAGGAGGAGAAGTTACCCCCCCCCCCCTCCTGCCTCCTTCAGCAGCTCTCTCAGACTCTCCCATCCCTCCGGGAGACCCGAGCGACCAGCTGGCTCATCTCCAGTCTGGCTGGACAGCCAGGCAAAGCCATGAGATCACTTCCGGTTTACTCGGAAACCATCGGCGTCATTTTTTGAAAATCAAAGTATTCAAAAACCCTGATCTTGGAGTTTTGAATACTATTAACCACTTTACCTCCGCTCACATGGAGGCTACTGCGGCAAAGTGCCGCGATCCCGACCAGCGACGTAGACCTACGTCGCTGGACTCCGCCCCTTGTGGGCGGCGCTCGCGCGCCGCCGGAGGCTCGCTCCCGCTGTGTTCATTCACAGCGGGAGTCGGGCCAGCGGAGGAGCAGCGGCGATTGCCGCTGCTCTGCCCCGATCGTCGGGGATCGAGTCTGGAGATCCGCCCGCTGTGTGTAAACACAAGCGGGCGGATCTCCATAGTGACAGGGACTGACAGATCGGAGTGTTCAGCATAGCTGGACATCCGATCTGTCCTTCTGTCACACAGTCACCTCCCCCACCACACGTCAGTAAGCACCAGGCATACATTAACCCCTCCCTCTCCAATAAAATTAACCCCTTCCCTGCCAGTGTCATTTTTACAGTAACAGTGCATATATATAGCACTGATTACTGTAGAAATGTCACTGGTACCCCCAAAAGTGTCAAAAATGTCAGTCAAGGGTCCGATCTGTCCGCCGCAATGTCGCAGTCCTGCAAAAAAAATCGCAGATCACCGCCATTACGCGTTAAAAAAAAAACACCAAAAATGACAAAAATCTTTCCCTTAGTTAGTAAACGCAATAACTTTTGCGCAAACCAATCAAAATACGCTTATTGCGATTTTTTTTACTAAACATAGGTAGCAGAAAACAAATTGGCCAAAAATTTTAAAAAAATTAGATTTTTACATTTTTTTGGGGGGGAATTTCATATAAAAAAATGTGAAAAATATTGTTATTTTTTCAAAATAAACGCTCTTTTTTTGTTTATAGCGCAAAAAGTAAAAATCGCACAGGTGATTAAATACCACCAAAAGAAAGCTCTGTTTGTGGGAAAAAAAGGACGTAAATTTCGTTTGGGTACGGCGTCGCACGACCGCGCAATTGTCAGTTAAATTCGCACAGCGCCGAATCGCAAAAAGTGGCCTGGACGGAAGACAGCAAAATCCTCCGGTGGTAAAGTGGTTAAGGGCAGAGGAGGGATTTGGGGTATTCATATCTCTCCATAAAGAGGACCTGTCACAATTCTATTGCTTTCACAGGGATGTTTACATTCCTTGTGACAGCAATAAAAGTGATTAAAAAAAAATAATAATTAAAGTAACAGTGTAAAAAATTAATTAATTAATTAATAATAAAAACACTTTTTTTTTTAAAGTGCGCTTTGGTCCCGCACACGCGCATACAGCGATGCTCCACACATATGAGGTATCAGCGCGAATGTCAGATCATTGGCAGTAATTCTAGCACCAGACCTTCTCTGTAAATATAAAGTGGTAACCTGTAAAGGCTTTTAAAACATCTAGTATGGATAGTAAAATTGACATCGTGTGTCACCGTTGCACGGGCATGCGCAATCTTAAAACGTGACATTTTTGGTATCTATTTACTCTGCATAACTTCATCTTTTATAATTTACAGAAAAGGTGAGTTATGTATTGTGTTTTTTGCATCAAAATTCAAAAAAGTGTATTTTTTCCCCAAAATATTGCATTTAAAAAACCACTGCGCAAATACCGTGTGACATAAAAATTGCAAAACAACCAAATAATTCTCTAGGGCCTCTGCCTTAAAAAAATATTTAATGTTTGGGGGTTCTAAGTAATTTTCTAGCAAAATACTGATTGTTGCATGTGAACAAAAAGAGCCAGAAAAGGTCAAGACTGGAAGTTTTTAAATGTAAAGGCGAGATTTGGGGTCTTATTGACCTCAGATCTCTCCATAAATAGGACCTCTCATCCTTATTTTCTATGACAAGGAATGTCCTTTGATCCCTGATGTTAACTCCTTCCCTGCCAGTGTCATTGGTACAGTGACAGTGCATATTTTTAGCACTGATCACTGTATTGGTGTCACTTGTTCCTAAAGCCCCGTACACACGAACCGATTGTAGGCCGTAAATATTCGGCCGATTGTAGGCTTGTTAGTATGATGCTTCCGACAGCTGACAGCGCATTTTCGGCCGAACAGAATCTGTCGTGCAGGCATTAAAATTTTTGTTGGCCAACACCAGAACGGCCGATTGTTCGCCAGTCAGTACAGATTTCGGCCAACAGACAGCCGACTAGCAAGACTGGGCATGCTCAGAAAAGAAAAAAGACAAGGAAAGTTAACCATCACATGACATCACTTCTGCAGTCGGCTGTTGTTGGCCGACAAAATTTGTGTGCAGTCTTTTGCAGTTTTCAACAGACACAACAGCCCTGGACAAAAGACGGCCGATCGTTCGGCCGACGATCGGTATGTGTGTACGGGGCTTTAGTGCCTTCTGTTCACAAGGGTATTTTTTTTTCTTTTGGTGTGGCGATTAAAGTTGGGAAGATTTTCATCCTATTGCTAAAAGATCATAAATCTTTCTATCTTGGAATATACAGAATATATTATTTTACACTTATTTGGACTTTTTTTTCAATGGACACTTATTCACATTTTATTATGAATTATATTTATTATTATTTGGCACATGTCACTTTATTTCTTGGGGTTACTGAAGGTTATGGAATTACCTATATTATATTTTAATTGTATTTATGTGATATTTGAAGAAGGTACTGTTCATTAAGAAGAATGGTTCACTTTTTATTTTATTTTCACCATTCAAGCAAGCGTTGGTGTCATGGATTAATATATCCTAGCTATCCTTTTTACACTTATTTCTTGGTGTTAGATTTGCAGCAATGTTGCAGCCCTGCTAAAAATCACTGATTGCCGCCATTACCAGTAAAAAAAGTTAAAATTCCATAAAAATATGCCATAGTTTGTAGCACTATAACTTTTGCGCAAGCCAATCAGTTTTCACTTTTTGGGATTTTGTTTACCAAAAATTTGTGGCAGAATACAAATTGGCCTAAATTGATAAAGAGATTAGTTTTTTTACATTTTTTATTGGATATGTTTTATAGCAAAAAGTAAAAAATATATATACTGTATATGTTTTTCTTTTTCAGAATTGTTTGTCTTTTTTTGTTTATATCGAAAAAATAAAAACCGCAGAGGTGATACCACCAAAATAAAGCTCTATTTGTGGGAAAAATCATCAATTTTATTTGGGTACAGCTTTGCACGACCGCCCAATTGTCAGTTAAAGTAACGTATCGCAAAGAAATGGCTTGTCATGAAGGGGGGTAAAACCTTCCGGAGCTAAAGTGATTAAATCACCCAAAAACATTTCAGGTGCATCAAAGCAAAAGGTGTGCAAAGCCTTACATTTTGCATTCTTTCGAAAATAGCCACAGCATTAGTAGAAAATCCTGTCCCCTGGCAGCATGCTACAAAGAAGGCTGAAGCCAATCGTCTTCAGCCGCTGAACAGCATATTTTGATAAATGCAGGTGCCACTGTCAGAATAAAATGTCCCTGTGGGGGGAAGGAGATGCTTCCATTCACCTCATTTGTGTGGATAGAGCAATGTATTAGATTTTTCCAGAAAAAAAAAAAAATGACAATGTATGGCAAGCTTAACTCTACCTGACCCTGACCACACTTTCCATTAGAGGACCCCCTTATAATGCAGATCAAGTCTCATATGTCACTTCAGAATCCAAAGATGGGTGATGATAAAATTCTAAGTCCAATCAAGATGGCGCAGGGTATCCTTAATCAAGGACCTAATCCAATGCTAGATTCTCCTTAGTGGCAATATCAAAGTGGCAATCACCTGACTGCTTTACTCACATTTCCAAACAGAACGCAAGAAACATATGACAGGTGAAATACTCCTTTCCCCACGCACAAAATGAAAGAGTAAGATGTTTCCCACTGCCCATCTCTGAATTCTCAGCCCACATTCCTCACTTCTTTGCATTACCAGGATTCCTGGGTCCTCCAGGTACACCAGTACTTCAGATTTCCTGCCAGTGCTTCCAGTACCTGTGCCAGTACCTCCAATGGCACTCAGAGAATCTCTGCCAGTATTTTCAATGGTTCTTGCTGCCTGCCAGGACTTCCTGAGCTCCCTGAAATTACATTGGTTATGTTCCCCCCTGGCCCAGAGGGGTATTTAGGCATCAGCTCTGGAAGTGCCAGCTACCCTGCTTTGTAAAAAAAGAGCTATACTATACTCCCGATTGCCTGCTTCATTGCTGACCTGGACTGACCTGACTGCTATCTTGCCTTCTGCCCTACCTCATTACCTCCACTTGAACCGGACCTTTCTTCTGCTCTCTTGTCCATTGCCAAACTGGATTGTCTTGATCCCTCTTCTGCTACCTTATTCATTGCCAACCCAGATTGTTTAGAACTCTCCTCTGCTGCCTTGCCCATAGCTGACCTCTGGCTGGATCTGACTATTCTCCAGTCACCCCCAGATGTATGTTCTCCACATTGTAACCTCCCTGTTCCCGCTCACCCCTTGGTGGGGCAATCCTTAGGGCCGTGACCTGGTACAAGCACACAGCAAAATCTATCTTCACCAACAGGAATTCTGGTAAAGACTGGCTGGTTCTTGACTTCGCACCTCTGGCGAGCCCACTTCACCCGCCAGGAGGGTGTTACCATAACAGCAACAATAGGGGAGCCTATCCTAACCCCATGTTGTTCTATTGTTGCAGTCCTATTAGGACTCTATGGAATTCAACACTTGCAGGAGTGTCAGATGTCCGAGTCCCCTGCCATGAACTATGACTTCATCCTCCAACTCTTACATCTCTGCTGTGTTCTGTAGTGATCAACAGGGGGTGTACAGTAGATAAAGGAAAGATAAGCCAGTCCATCCAACCCCCCACCCATTTCAGAGCATACATGGCACCTCAGCTCTCGCTGACAGTCACTGCACAGCATCTTTTCTTTGGGGGAAATCTGTATTTGGTGGGAAGATCTGTACTGGGGGGGCGGGCGTTTACTTGACAGGGAGATCTTTACTAGGGGTAACTTTACCGAGGGAGGGGATCTTTTATGAGGGGAGATCTGTACTGGGGGGGGGCTTGCAGATCTGTACTGGGGGGGGGATCTGTATGGAAGAGCTGTACTGGGAGGGAGAGCTGGATGAAATCTATACTAGAGGGAATATAATGGGGGGGGGGGGAGGTTCAGTACTGGGAGGCAATTAGTACTGGGATGGGAACTACACTGAATGGGAGCATCGGTACTTGGGGGGGGGGGATCTGTACTGAGTGGGGGAGAGCTGTACTGCAGGATGAAGTATATACTTGGGGTAATGTAATGGGGGGGTCGTTACTGGAAGGAAATTTCTACTGGGATGGGAACTGTACTTTAATGGAAGGATCTGTACTGAAGGGGGAATCGGCACTTGGGGGAGCTGTACTGGGGGTGGGAGCTGTACTGGGAGATTAAATCTATACTGGAGGGAATATAATAAGGGTGGGTGGGGTGGGGAGGTTCGGTATTGGGAGGCAATTTGTACTGGTATGGGAACTACTCTGGATGGTAGCTACAGTACTTGGGGGGAGATCTGTACTGGATGTGGGAGAGATGTACTGAAGGATGCAATCTATACTTGGGGTAATGTAATGGGGGGGGGGGGTTCTTACTTGAAGGCAATTTGTACTGGGATGGGAACTGTACTTTAATGTAAGGATCTGTACTTGGGGGGAGATCTGTACTGGGGGAGGGGATATGTACTAATGGGAGGAGGGAGATCTGAGACTGTCCCCTCCACCCCCCCTGTCATGGACATGCAATAGTGTCTGGCAGCTTACCTTCTCCTTCATGTCTGCATTAGAGGCCAGACTCTCCTTCTGGCTGCTTTTTATCATCTCTCCCCCCTGTTTGGCTCCACCCCAGGCCATTCCCGGAAGTCTATATTAACCAGCGCACTGCAGGTCTGCTTTGCTGTTCACCAGTGTTTGTTAGTTTGTGTTCCTGTCTGCCGTGTGCCACATCTACCTTTCTGTGTACCGACTTTGGCTCGTCTCTGACCACTCCTGTTTGCCTGTGACCCTGACCTTTGGCCTGTCCCTTGGTTACCCTCATCTGCCTGTTGTCCCAAACTCGGCTTACCCATCACTATCCCTTGTGTCCTGAGTGGCTGCTTCCCCTCTCTCCCTACGGAGCGTGACCCGGGGGACCCCAGGGGCCGCGGCCTGGGCCCAGCTGCAGCCAAGTCCATCCTCACCACTAGAGGCTCTGGTGAACACCTGCTGGGTCTTAGACTCCGCGCCCTGGGGAATCTTGGGCTCACGTTTCAGTCCATCTGCAGCAGCCAGCTACTGGGTTCAGTGCGGTGCACCCCTGCCTCCAACAGTGTGCAGTTGTCACCTGGCCACAGGTGATCTGACACCCTCCCCCCCAAGAAAACTATCTACAGTTCTGGTGGTCAAGGGGTAAGGACACAACAACAGTTTGTGTCGGGGGACACAGGGGGACATGGGCCACTGGGAAGGTCAGTATACGTTCTATTCTATTGCAGGGAAGTTTCATTTGCATTTATTTAGGGAAGGAAAAACTGTTTCTTTGCATACAAGTTTTCTGCCCAGAGTACAGCTTTAACTTAACTGTTGTTATTGGATAAAATTAGCAGTTAACAAATCGCTTTAACTTGAAATTGCTCTTTAAATGTGCTTTGCATTGCTTCTGTCAAGGCTAAGTCTTTTTGTAAGTTTCTGCCTTGAGGGACGTGGTCCTCCTTTAAAGTTTCTTTCTTTGTATGTGATTAAATTGGAGCGGTAACATCAAACATTTATACCCGAGCAACCAATAGACTCCTAATATCACAGCTATTACTTAGAATGCTTTGGCTAAATTCTTCTTGGAGGCAATGTCTCAGGAGATTAGGGTTAAAGTTTGATGTAAAATTTATGTTGGGCTCTTAGTGGCTGTAGAATTTTGGATGTGTTCGGAATTTTCCCTCTTAATAAAAGACAGCCGCAAACGTTCCTGGGATGAAGAAGTACGTCTGACCGCATGTACACGTCTCTTGAAAAATGTCGAGTCCTGATCATTAAATGTACTCTTTAGCTTTTGTACTTTAAATTTGACTTGATGTCTTATTAAAGACTCTTCGGAAGTTTGAAGTTTGATTTTCTTCTATGGCCAGGGGGATTAGGGGAAAGTTTTGGTATGAACTTTTAATGCTAGGAGACAAGTTACTCCAGATGCTGTATTATATTATTATAGAGCAGCGAAGGTCTTCTTAATTGATATAGAGTGACCTAAGAGTGGCCCCTGACATCCCTATAGGGCCCCACATTATATTCAGTTAATGATACACTAAATTAAGCTGTCAGAGACTTGTAACAAGAATTGGTCTGAGTCTACAGACAAGCAAAAGAAGATGATGCAGCATTGGGCTCGTCAGTTTGAATCCCAACCATAGCACTACCTGCATGGAGTTTGCATGTTCTCCCTGTACCTGTGTGGGTTCTCACCCACACTCCAAAGACATGCTGGAAAGTTAATTGGCTCCTGTCTAAATGTTCCTTAGTATGTAAGTTAGCTAGGGACCTTAGATTGTAAGCTTCTTGAGGGCAAGGACTAATGCGAATGTACAATATATATGTAAAGCTCTGTGTAAATTGACAGCGCTATATACTGTAAGTGTAGCACCCTTCTAGGTAAGTGCTAGGATTAGTGCATTATAGTTTTTGGTTGCTCTGCTTAACAGAGAGACAGCTAAGTACATTTATTTGCTGTCTGCTTAAAGTGGTAGTAAACCGCCGTGCTTTTTTTTAACCCTGCAAGGTAAAGTTATAATGTGCTAGTATACACGGCATACTAGCACATTATGTGAAACCTACTTTAAAACAAACCCCTTTAGCAACGTGCTGTCACCACTGACACAGCTTCCATCTTTACCCGTCTTCCTTCCGGGTACGCGTCCTCCGGTCGTCTGATTGGCCATGTCGCGATTACATCACTCTCACGCATGAGTGCGGAAGCCACTTTTCATGCCACAGGACTCTGAAGCAACTGCCCAGGTGGCCATTCCTTCAGAGCGCATACGCCGGTGATGCCACTGGCTCATTCACAAGTAAATATATCCTAAACAGTGCACGTTTAGGAGATATTTACTGTACCTATAGGTAAGTCTTATTTTAGGCTTACCTATAGGTTAATGTCAACCATGGGAATAACTTCTATTTTAACAAAGAGCAGTGATCGGCTAGTTTAGTCTGCTCAGTGTGCTCTGGTGCTGCTCATGCTGTCTTGAAGTTTCACACTGTTCTAGCAGCTATGGAAAGTGCTTGACAGTAGGCAGAAACAATGCAGATGTAAGCATGTATTTTATACAGCCGTGGCCAATTACAAGGGGAGGTGCCCCTAGGCATACTGGGTGCCTGTATTTATGTTCGAGGAACACATGGGTTCTTGGTCATTCCCAGGAGAGGATTTCACCAGGCTGGGGGAGAGGCATTGCCTCCATCGGCACTTGCTGCCATGTGTCCTCAGGTGGGCAACCTGAGGACCTGCAGTCTCTGTGGCTGACCCTGGTCCTACCATAGCTGACAGAGGGAAAGTCTACAGCACATCTGGTCTGGTTTTACGGAGAGAGAAGGCTGCCGGTGGTGCTTCAGGAGCCTTGTGAGTACAGACACCCTAAGGAGCCTTAGACAGTTAACTTCCTCTTGTGCTCCAAGTCAGCTGAGGGTCCACACAAAGAAAAACTCTGGCTAGTGTTTTTAGAACTTTGTCCAGGACTGTCCACTACTTTACTAATGAACATTGATCAGTACTACAATCAGTTTGTTGCTACTGTGAAGAAGTCTGTATCTGCCTTCTGCAAGGACTTCAGCAAAGTTTCACTAGAAAAGGAAGTTATAGTCAACGGTCTGAATAGTTCAATTTGGAGTATCCTACTATATCCCTTCCCTATCCAAGTTCTCCAATAAAACAGCAAAAACCCCTAGACTGATCATTAAAGACTATGTGCGGAAGTGTGTATGCACCTGGCTGTGTGACTCTGCCTGGCTGAAGGGGAAACAGTGGGAAGGCCCGGGCAAAAATACCTAACTGCTCCTGTGGGGGTAGCGCTACATAAGTAATAAACAAGTGCTGCGCTGGAATATAGTGTGAATTATAATTGAATATACAGTAGATGGTGGATTAAAGTGCCAAAGTGCAAATATTTATAAACAACAAAAGTCCAAAAAATCTTGAAAGTCTCCACTTTAAGGGGCCACCATGGAGTACCCCCAAATCTATGAGTCCATATAAGTAACCACCGATAGGTGTCTGTAAATTATCACACCGTGAGTTCAAATCACATAAGGTAGCATGTATCTGTGTATTTCTTATGGACACATCCACGTCATCCGAAGAACCCAATAGGGGTGAACCCCTCTTTCACAGATTAGTCTCCCATTTCAAGGATACATGTGGAAACACAACAAGCATCCACACAAAAGGTTTATTAAAATGTATAGAACACTTACACAAAATTTGAAGAAACAGCGCTGTTAAAATCATCAGTCATAGATATAATCCCAGGAATTGGATGTAGAAGCATGCAATGACCTCGATTGGAGCTCAACCCGACGCGTTTAGTCAAATTTGACATCATTTGGAGGTCATAAGTACCTGTAATAAATAAATAAATCAATAGGAGATGAAGACCACACATGACAAAACACTGGAACAGGATAATGAACCTTGAACCTAAAAAGAGGAAAGGACTTTTTAGTGAGATAGTGTGAAAAAAAATAAACGAAACCATTTAGCTATTGGAAACAAAGCTATTTTCTTTACTTTACTGGCTTGACTAAAGGTATCTAGATCTAGGAAAACAGGCTACTGTCTGCAGGGTCCCGGGGTCAAGACCAGAAGGGGGTTGTCTACCGATGCAGTGTCGTCTGCAGATTCGGGGTCGAGAGCCAGGAGAGTCGTCAGCCAAGCCAGGTCATACACGAAGGAACATGGAGAACAGAAGACTGCTAGCAGAGATGCACCTTGGAGCACAAACGCAAGGGCAAGGACTGCAACCCATCAGGGGATAGATATAGTCAGGTGTGCAGCATCATCACTGTGAGACACCCAGGCAGCAGGCAAGTAATGATGCAATCAGAGTTTATAAGAGGCAGCAATCTGCACATGTCCAAGATGGCTGCCAACAGGAGGACAAGGTAAGACCTTGACAGGTAGACAATGAGAAAAAGGTTGAGGTACGCTCGAAAGATGTTGTTCACTAAGTGCTGGAACGTTGCAGGAGCATTACAAAGCCTGAAGGGCTACACGAGTTATTCAAAATGGCGAAGTGCATTCAGAAGGCGGTCTTCCATTCGTCCCCTTCGCTTATGCAGACTAGGTTGTAGGCCCCCTTAAGTCCAACTTTGTGAATACCCGGGCTGCTCGGAACCTCTGAAATAATTACTGAACAAGGGGAAGTGATTCTTGATAGAGATCTTGTTAAGCTCAACAGGAGGGCAAGGTATGACCTTGACGGTTAGTCACCAGGATTATAGAGCTGTTGAAGGGCACCCCAACGCTTTTGGTGACTTCTCCTATTTACCTCCAGTACTATGGAGTCAGTCACTTACCCAGAGCCTAGCAACTGCTAAATGTCCCAGAGAACCTGAGCCTTCTCCAGCCAATCTGGGCGGCCCACGTCCTTGCTGCTGAGATGCCAATCTCTTTTTTCCAACTTTTGCTTTCAGGGGGCGCTTGTCCGCACCCACAGCTACCTATATATCCTCAATTCAAAAAATATGTGTGGTTTTAGGGCACAGCAAAATAAATTGTTGGCAAAAATTTTTTTAAGATTTTTAAATTTTATTAACATACAAAATATATAAAATATATGATAGACATTAAAAATGTAGGCAAGCATAACATATACACATAGTGTCATGGATTGAATCTTTATTGCCAGAAAAAAGCACGCTTCTAGTTCTTTTCCTCCCTTTTTCTCTTACTCCAGCATTGCATGGTCCTATCTCGGCGAGCTGTTCAGCCAATTGGACTTCAGCTGTTCCGAACCTAGGGAACGCATTACCTATTAACCATCTTGGCAACACTTACCTGCATTGGGTTTTTTTTGAGGCCTCACAGCACCGGTCAGGCTCCAATCTATCCTGTTTTTACTTAAGCAAGCATCCATTATCCATGTGCAGTCAACCATGTGAGTCAAACGTTTTTTGATCCATGATACATTGTACAATTATCTTCTGTTATAAATTTATGAAAACTGAATGTAAGTTCTACTATCACATGCATATTTACATCTAATATCAACAGAAAACCATCCAAAGTCACCCCTGATGAAGAAGCAGTGACTTTGAAACGCGTTGGGTATCGACTTTGGATTGGGTGGTTGGTTCTGACACTATGTGTATATTTTATGCTTGCCTATGTTTTTAATGTCTATCATATATTTTGTATATTTTGTATGTTAATAAAATGTAAAAATCTTACAAATTTTTTTGCCAACAATTTCTTTTGCTGTGCCCTAAAAATCCCACCCTAGGGGAAACCACACATATTTTTTGGCTTATCATTTAGGGATGTGGCACATTTTTTAGAAAGCCTTGCCAAGAGCACACATTGGTATATATCCTCAATTCAGCCAACCCAAGTGACAAGTTACTCCCATAGTAATGGCCAGTGTAGAACCATTTCTAAAAGGGCCCTACATTTACCTATTTACATATTCTCACGCCTACCAACTGTATGAAAATGAGTTTCCATTTAAATACAACATTGCCAAGCATTTGATTACCTTCAGGCATCACAAATATAAGTAGGAAACACCATAAACATAACACTATTTCTTTAAATAATAATAAAAAAAAATGTACATATAATATTGGGGAAGGCGTAAACACTGGACTGTCCTAATCTTAGGAACCGGTCTACAGAACGATAGTAAAACATTCTCTGCATTAGGCCATACCGACAGAGTCTTTTAAACTTGGGGACTTGGGGGCACCAAGATATTCCCACTTGGCTCTCTCATATAGAGCCTGTCTTTCAAGTTTGAAATAATCAGATAGTTCCTCACCCACATAAGGGAATATCTAGCCATACTCAAGGTAAACCTACAGCCATGGCCAAAGTTTTGAGAATGACACAAATAATAATTTTCACAAAATCTGCTGCCTCAGTTTTTTTTATGGCAATTTGCATATACCCCAGAATGAAGAGTGATCAGATGAATTGCAGTTAATTGAAAAGTCCCTCTTTGCCATGAAAATGAACGTAAAGGGGTTGTAAAGGCAGAAGTTTTTTTTTTTTTATCTTAATGCATTCTATGCATTAGGATGAAAAGCCTTCTGTGAGCAGCAGCCCCCCTCACCCCCCCCCAATACCTACCTGAGGTCCATCTAGCTTCAGCGATGTTGTAGGAATGTCTCGGCCGTCTGGGACTCCCCTAACTATTGGCTGAGACAGCAGTGCGGTGCCATTGACTCCCACTGCTGTCAATCAAAGTCAGTCAGCCAATGAGAATAAAAAGGAGGCGGGGCCGCAGCTCCGTGTCTAAATGGATAGGGGGGAGAGGATTCGTATTGGGAAGGGGGAATTTTGGGGGGGGGGGCGACATTTTTTCTTCTCTGGACAATTTTTCTGGATGCCCCAATCGGAAAGGGGATTCATCAGAGAAAATGACTTTACCCCAGTCCTCAGCAGTCCAATTCCTGTACCTTTGGCAGAATCTCTGTCTGTCCCTGATGTTTTTCCTGGAGAGAAGTGGCTTCTTTGATGCCCTTCATGACAGCAGGCCATCCTCCAAAAGTCTTCTCCTCACTGTGGGTGCAGATGGACTCACACCTGCCTGCTGCCATTCCTGATCAAGCTCTGCACTGGTGGTGCCCCGATCCCGCAGCTCAATCAACTGTGGGAGACGGTCCTGGCACTTCCTGGACTTTCTTGGATGCCCTCAAGCCTTCTTCACAAATGCAGTGGAAAAAATGTTTATGGGTTTAAAGTGATTGCAAAGTTTTGTTTTTTTTAATTTTATTAAAAATAACAAACATGTTTGCACAGAGCAGCCTGGATCCCCCTCTTCTCGGGTCTCTGTTCACCTCTCCTGGCCCCTCCCTCCTGGTGAGTGCTCCCACAGCAAGCAGCTTGCTATGGAGGCACCAAGTCACAGCTACCTGTGTCCATTCAGACACGGACCCCTGACCTGGTCCCGCCCCTCTCTCTCTCCTAAATGGCTAGCTGACTTTAATTGACAGCAATGGCAGCCAATGGTGCCGCTGCTTTGTCTTAGCCAATCAGGAGGGAGAATCTCGGACAGCCAAGACACTCGTGGACATCGCTGGACAGAGAGGGACAGAGAGGGGGGGGGGGTTTGCTGCACACAGAAGATTGTTTATCTCAAAGCAGGGGCGTAACTACAGGGGTTGCAGGGGTTGCAATTGCAACCGACCCAATGCTCCAGGGGGGCCTGGACGGCTCCCCCGTACACCTGGATAATAGGGGTGGCGGGGCAGCATGTCGAGAAATCACTGTCCTCTTTTTTTTTTCCTCCTGTAGCTGCAGGAGGAAAATGGAGGAGATTGGTTCCTCTTTATGCTGCCCCCTGCCACTCCTAGTCATAGGCAACTGTAATAGTCAGTGACATTGTAAAAAAATAAAATAAAATGATAAAAAATAATACAATTCAAATACCAAAAAATAAAAACTACTGACCCCAGTGGGTGAACTTCCAGGATCGCAAAGGTCACACTCGCGACCGGGCCCTGGCATTCCACCACTGTGGGGAGGCCCCAAGATGGCAGGAAGGGGGCCCACTGCAGAACTTGGGAGAGTAAAGGGCCCCATGATCAGTGGGAAGAGCCCCAGACTTAAGGGGAAGGGCCCCAGCCAGGGGTTCGGGGGGCCCTTCATGGTTTCTTGCACCGGGGCCCTGAAGGTTCTAGTTACACCTCTGTCTCAAAGCATAGAATGCATTAAAGCGGAGTTCCACCCAAAACTAGAAGATCCGCTTTAAGGACTCCTGACCCCCTCACATGCCACATTTGGAATCTCATTTTTTTTTGGCGGGGGGGGGGAGCGGGTACCTAGTTTTGGCAGGTACCCGCTCCCACTTCTGCTCGAGCAGAAGTTCTCCTCTCCCCCTCACACCCTGCAATCTTCTGGGATACGTCACAGGTCCCAGAAGATTGCCCAGCCATTCAGGACGCGCAGCGCGACTTGGGCATGCGCAGTGTGCACCCGGCAAGCTGTCACAGCCGGGTGCCCATACTTGCAATGCCAGGGCCGCGGAGAGCAGAGGGAGAGAGTCGAGGGTTTGGGCGGCCTCATCGCTGGATCGAGGGACAGGGGAGTGTGTGCTTATTAAGGTCAGCAGATACACTTTTTGTAGCTCCTGACTTTTAATAAACCCAAAAACTCCGCTTTAGTATAAAAAAAAACTTCTGACTTTACAACTCCTTTAACCACTTGCCGAACAGCCACCGCAGATATACCTGTACTGCTCTTTGTGGGAGCGATCGAGGGGGCACACCCTCATTCACCAGCGGGGAAGCTGGTCTGCAGGGCCGGCGGCCGCAAATTGCCTCCGGGCAACTGCGATCGCTCCCCGTGGAGACAGAACGGAGGTCTGCCGTTATAAACACAGCAGAACATTGTTCTGTCAGCAATCAACACAGGCCTCCTATTTAGGAACACAGATCCCTGTTTTGATTCCATAAGCCCATCCCCCCAAAGTTAGAAAGCACCCCCTAGGCATACATTTAACCCTTTGATCGCCCCTGGTGTTAACCCCTTCCCTGCCAGTGTCATTAGTACAGTAACAGTGCATATTTTTAGCACTGATTACTGCAGTAATGTCACTGGTTCCCCCAAAAGTGTCACAAATGTCAGTTAGGGGTCCGATCTGTCCGCCACAATGTTGCAGTCCCGCTAAAAATCACAGATTGCCGCCATTACTAGTAAAAAAAAAATTAAAAAAAATAAAAAATGAAATAAATCTTTCCCCTAGTTTTTTTTACTAAAAATATGTAGCAAAATACAAATTAGACTAAACTGATGAAAAAATTTGATTTTTACATTTTGCTTATTGGGAATGTTATATAGCAGAATGTAAAAAATATTGTTTTTTTTTTTCAGAGTTGTCGCTTTTTATTTTTTGTTTATAGCGCAAAAAATAAAAATCGCAGAGGTGATCAAATACCACCAAAAGAAAGCTCTATTTGTGGGGAAAAAAGGACATCTATTTTTTTTGGGTACAGCGTCGCACGACCGCGCAATTGTCACTTAAATTAACGCAGTGCTGAATTGCAAAAGATGGTCTGGTCATTAAGGGGGGGAATCTTCTGGTCCAGAACCATTTGTTGAGAAAAAAACATTCCCCTCTGGGTGATCTCTGTACATTACAAGGATTATAACAAACTGTGTTGCAGATTCCTACCTTTTGTTATTCTGAAGAAATCATTGTTTGTTCCTCTGTGCTGAGTGGGTCAAATGGGAGTGGTTTCATAATTATCAATCAGCTGTGGCAGCTGCAGGGCTCTAATGAGGTAAGCTGCTGGGCCTGCATCCCTTTAGACGTGTTCAGGGGCGTTTCTAGGTAGGAAAAAGACCAGGGGCTTCAGACCAAAGGTAAATTTGATAATCCCTCCCACATTTTAAAAGTAAGTCCCGCCCAAGCTCCTCCCACATTTAAAAGTAAGTACCGCCCAAGCTCCACCCAATGCCCCCCCCTCACCCCTGCACAATGCCTCACCATAAAATGTTCTATGAACCCATTATGACACCAAATCTTGGAATTGTTAATAATTAGCAATTAGAGATATTATATAAACCTATATTTAACCAGTTCCCGACCGCCCACCGCAGATTTACTGTGGCAGGGCAGCTCGACTGCGCAAAGTCACGTAGATCTACGTGAATTTGTGAAAGCGGTCTCAGGGGGGACACAGTGGGAGGCGGGCCGCGGGAGGAGCGGCGGTGATCGCCGGCCTCCCGCAATCATCAGAGAAACTGACAGAAGACCCACCTGCTTATGTAAACAAAGCAGATGAGTCTTCTGTCACACAGGCAGGGAGAGATCAGAAGTTTCAGTTAAGCTACAACCCCGATCTCTCTGTGCCTGTCACAGAGCCCTTCCCCCACACAGTTAGTAAGCATATTTAGGCATACATTAACCCCTTTGATCACCCCCAGTATTAACCCCTTCCCTGCCAGTGTCATTTGTACAGTAACAGAGCTTATTTTTAGCACTGATTACTGTAGTAATGTCACTGGTACCCCCAAAAGTGTCAAAAAAGTCAGTTAGGGGTCCGATCTGTCCGCCGAAATGTAGCAGTCCCGCTAAAAATCGCTGATCTATTTATTACTATTTATTTATTACTAATAAAAACAAAAATAAAAAGTCCAAAAATCAATCCCGTAGTTTGTAAATGCTATAACTTTTGCGCAAACCAATTTAAAATACGCTTTTTTGGGATTATTTTTAGCAAAAATATGTAGCAGAATACAAATTGGCCTAAACTGATAAAAACAATTTGATTTTAATTTTTTTTTATTGGGAATGTTTTAATGCAGAAAGTAAAAAATATTGTTTTTTTTTTTTTTAAATTGTCGCTCTATTTTTGTTTTATAGAGCAAAATCTAAAAAACAGTAGAGGTGATCAAATACCACCAAAAAAAAAGCTCTATTTGTGGGGGAAAAAAAGGACGTCAAATTGTATTTAGGCACAGCGTTGCATGACCGCGCAATTTTTCGTCAAAGTGATGCAGTGCCGAATCGCAAAAAAAATGGCCTGGTCATTAAGGTGGGGGGGGGGGGGGGAACCTGAAGTGGTTAAAGGCAGGACATTTTTTACTCTAATTCATTCTCTGTATTAACCACTTAAGCCCTGGAAGGTTTTACCCCCTTCCTGACCAGGCCCTATTTTGCGATTCAGCACTGCGTGACTTTAAACGGACAATTGCGCGGTCCTGCAACTCTGTACCCAAACGAATTTGACGTCCTTTTTTTCCCACAAGCAGTGCTTTCTTTTGGTGGTATTTGATCACCTGTGCGATTTTTTGATCATGCGCTATAAACAAAAAAAGAGCGACAATTTTGCAAAAATAACAATATTTTCACATTTTTTTATATGAAATTCCCCAAAAAAATGTAAAAATCAAACTTTTTTAACATTTTAGGCCAATTTGTTTTCTGCTACCTATGTTTGGTAAAAAAAAATCACAAAAAGCGTATTTTGATTGGTTTGCGCAAAAGTTATTGCGTTTACTAACTAAGGGAAAGATTTTTGTCATTTTTTGTTGTTTTTTTTTTAACATGTAATGGCGGCGATCTGCAATTTTTTTTTTTTGCGGGGCTGCGACATTGCGGCGGACAGATCGGACCCTTGACTGACATTTTTGACACTTTTGTGGTTACCAGTAAAATTACTACAGTAATCAGTGCTATACATATGCACTGTTACTGTAAAAGTGACACTGGCAGGGAAGGGGTTAACTTTATTGGAGAAGGAGGGGTTAAGTGTGTCCCTAGGGGCATGGTTCTAACTGTGAAGGGATGTGGTTGGTTGCGTAACAACAGAGATATACGATCCTGCATAGCAGGACCGTATGATCTCTGTTCTTACACAGGGGAGAATGACAGGCGGCTTTGTTTACATTAGCCGTCTGCCTTTCTCCCTCTGCAGCAGACGATCGCGAGTGGCCGGCGGACATCGGGTCCGCCGGTCACACGCGCAGGGGGGGGGGTCCATGAATGAGCGGGGGCGGGAGCGTGCCTCCGGCGGCGCATGCTCGCCCCCTAGAGCCTCACAGGCTAGCGATGTAGTACTACGTTGCTTTGCCTGTGAGGGGCTTACTGCCGCAGTAAATATACTGTGGGGGTTCGGCAAGTGGTTAAGGTAAAACAACATCCATGTATTTGAATAGCCCCCTCACATGTGTAAATAAGGAATTTAATAAAAGAAAATGCTTTAACCTTCCTAGCGGTATTCCCGAGTGTGGCTCTGGGTTAAATTTCAGTGCCAAAAGTGGTAACCCCGAGCCACACTTGGGGTACCGCTAGGAAGATCGCTGGATCCTGTAAGAGAGGGTACTTACCTTGTCCCCGGGATCCAGCGATGTATCCCAGCAGTGTGCGGCAGCGGATCTTCCTCCCGATGCTCTGTGCGCCCCGGCTTCCGTCTCCTGCGACGTGACGGTCGCAGGGGGGTGGAACCGGCGGCAAATTCAAAAGTAAAACACACAAACACACTGATACAATGCAAAATAAAATAAATTCACATTAGTTTGCCCCCCTGTGCCCTTTCCTGCAGTTTTACTGTACTTTATATATATATGTGTGTATACATACATACATGCTTTAACTTAGTTACATAGTTACATAGTTAGTGAGGTTGAAAAAAGACATGAGTCCATCCAGTTCAACCTATGATGTGTGTGTGTGTTTGCTTTTAGCCGTACATTGTATACCCCTGTATGTTGTGGTCTTTAAGGTGTCCATCTAATAGTTTTTTGAAACTATCAATGCTCCCTGCTGATACGACTGCTTGTGGAAGAGAATTCCACATCCTTACCGCTCTTACAGTGAAGAACCCCTTACGCACTTTAAGGTTAAACCGCCTTTCCTCTAGTTTTAGTGAGTGGCCACGTGTCTTATTGTATCTCCTTTCTCTGAATAGTTTGTTCCTTATGCTCGGGTCGCCAGTACAATATTTGTACATTGATATCATATCCCCCCTCAATCGTCTCTTCTCCAGAGAGAATAAGTTCAGTGCTTGTAGTCTTTCCTCATAGCTGATGTCCTCCATCCCCCTAATTATTTTTGTTGCCCTTCTCTGGACTTTCTCCAGTTCCAGCACATCCTTTCTGAGGACCAGTGCCCAGAACTGGACAGCATACTCCAGATGTGGCCGGACCAGAGTCTTGTAGAGCGGGAGAATAATCTCTTTATTTCTGGAGTGAATCCCCTTTTTTATACATCCCAGTATTCTGTTGGCTTTGCTTGCTGCGGCCTGGCATTGCATGCCACTGCCAAGCCTGTTGTCTACCAGTACCCCTAAGTCCTTTTCCATCCTAGACTCACCCAGAGGTTCCCCCCCTAGTGAGTAGCTTGCTTTCTGGTTTCTGGCCCCCAAGTGCATTACTTTACATTTTTCAACATTAAATCTCATCTGCCATGTAGTTGCCCACTCCGTTATTTTGTTCAGGTCCGCTTGCAAGGTTTCCACATCCTGCATAGAAGATATTGGCATGCCTAATTTAGTATCATCTGCAAATACTGAGATTGTACTAGATATCCCCTCCTCTAGATCATTTATGAATAAATTAAACAGGATTGGTCCCAGGACAGAACCCTGGGGGACCCCACTTTCCACACCCGCCCAATCCGAGTACTCCCCATTAATCACCACCCTCTGTACTCTCCCCTGGAGCCAGTTCTCTATCCAGGTACTCACCTTATGGTCCATACCTACCTTCCTTAGTTTGTACAGTAATCGTTTGTGGGGAACGGTGTCAAAGGCCTTTGCAAAGTCCAGATACACCACATCCACAGGCTTACCTTTATCTAGGTGGCAGCTCACTTCATCATAGAAGGTTAATAGATTGGTTTGGCACGAACGATTTTTCATGAATCCGTGCTGATTAATACTTATAATACCGTTTTCATTACTAAAGTCTTGTATGTGGTCCCTTAACATCCCCTCCAATATTTTGCAGACTACAGATGTTAGGCTGATCGGCCTATAGTTACCCGGGATATATCTCGGCCCCTTTTTAAATATTGGTACCACGTTGGCTTTTTTCCAATCAGCTGGCACCATACCCGTCTGTAAACTATCCTTAAAGATCAAGAATAATGGTCTGGCAATCACCTGGCTGAGCTCTTTAAGAACCCTCGGGTGCAAGCCATCCGGTCCCGGGGATTTATTTATGTTAAGCTTCTCTAGTTTAGCTCTAAGTCTATCCTCTGTTAGCCATGGTGGTATTTCCTGACTTATTTATAGTTATTTATTATATTATAATTTATGATTTTGTGTTTCAAACTTTATCATACCTGAGATGTTATAAAGAAGAACGCACAGTAAAAAAAAAAAATCATATGTAAATAGTTGGTTTGGGCTGCTCATCCTTAAGAATTACATGCAAAATACTTGTACCGCTTTCTGCAACTAAAATCAGAAAGAATCATACCGCCAGGGAGGTTAAGAACAATATATATAAATACATAAAAAGTATAAAAAGAGGGATGAAGTGATTGGCGCTGCCTGCGAAAAGATATGTCAAAAGAGTGTGTGGAGTCAAAGTATCAGAAATAGCTAATCAATATCCTCTGGCCATATATAGTGTTCAAACTGATCTCACACCAATATTTACGCCTATGTGGAGTAAAAGATGGGGGTAGGTGACCTGTGCAATATATATATAAATGAAGTGCCAAAAAGGATAATAGATATCGATTAGCCTCAAACAAATGATTTCACATAGAACACATATCCATAAAACATATCATACACATTAGGACATAAATTAAATAATGTGCAATATGTGCAATAGAGTGCCAGGTGGTGGATAGATAAATAAATAAATGAAGACTAAAGAAATCTGGTAATAAACATCAATAAGTTATGAAAGTGCTGGAAAAAATTGATCTGCACGAATTAATTAAGGCAATAGAATATAAACGGATCAGACCACCTGAAGTGCAAAAACTAACCCAAGTGTTAAGGTGGCAATTGCAGTGTACAACCACAACTGGTTGTAAAAATAATTATAATATATAAACACACAAGTAAGTGACTATAAAAAAAGTGCAGGATCAATAGGTGCAATATAGCTAAAAAGGATATACAGGTATATCTAGAAAATGAAAAATCTGAAAATTGGAATAATATAGGAATCTTGTAAAAAGTCCAAAACGGTATAAATATGTGCAAAGTCCACAAAATTGAGTGGATGTGCAGGTGAGGAATCGGGTGCTCCCCTCTCAGCAGAGATGTATAGTAACTAAGTAGAACTACTTCACTACTGTACTTAAGTACCAAAAGGCGGTATCTGTACTTTCCTAGAGTAGAATTTTTTTCTCCTACTTCCACTTTTACTTCACTACATTTTTTCAATGATTTCAATACTTCTACTCCGATATTTTTTTTTTGTGCTGCATAGTTACTCGTTACAGTTATAAAAATTACCACTGCCAGAACAGTAGATGGCAGGTTTCATGAAGCTCAAAACATGTGTATTATCAGCGCATACGAAAATAAAAGCTACTGTATGTATAAATAAAAGCTGCATTTGAAATAATAAAAAACTATATGATGTTCAAACTTTTGACTTCTTTCTTTAATAACTACATAACACAGTACTTGTACTTTTACTTTCAGTACTTGAGTAGCAAAATTTTTAAAAAAACTACTTGCAATACTTAAGTACAAACAATGTTGAATACTTTAGTACTTCTACTCAAGTCACTTTTTGATCGAGCACTTGTACTTTTACTCAAGTATGGGTTTCGAGTTCTGTACTTTATACAACTCTGCCTCTCAGTATAGCCCGCGCTTACCGGAGCCAAGTACCCCTACAGGGGTAAGTCGCTGGTCGATATTAGGGATCGCTCCCATGTAGCAGGGGTCCGGACCCTGTTCCCCTTTGCTGGATTCCTCCTCTCCGGTCACTTTTCAGAGAGGTTAGAATGGACTCAAACTGGCATCAGTGCTCCAGGGGAAAATAAGGACAATCCCAGGACATATACAGAGGAAGAATGCCTCATATAGTGAAGTATCGTTTTAAAAGCTCTTTTATTAATGTAAAATTCAGGTACTCACATTGGCAGTAATTTAAAAGCAGGCACGTCTGTCTTAGGAGCCGCAACTTCCTCTTTTGCGGTATGTATCCGGAACGCGTGCGTTCCACCCGCCGGATGTGCGTCCCAAGCCAACAGACCAAAGGCGGAAATGACGGGGTTACGCTCTTTTCACTTTTATTCCTGAACGCGGATTCCCCCTCTTTCTTTCTTTCATATATAAATATATAACCTATAATTATTTTGCTTTTGGTGCTTCCCTGTCTCAACTTAGTAATTGCAAATACTCCTTCTGAAAGAGTATTTGCAATTACTTGAGACAGGGGAAGCACAGAAAGCAAAATATTATTTAGTAAATAATATTGAGGCTCCATTCACACCTGGGCATTTTTGAGCGTTTTTCAGCTCCAAAAAACGCTCAAAAAAAAAACGTTCCAAAACGCCCAACAAGTAAAACCCCATTCATTTAAATGGCCCCTGTTCACATCTGAGCGTTTTGCAAAACGCCTGTAGCTGAAAAAAGTACATGAGCTTCTTTTTGGGCTGATTACCAGCGTTTTTGATAGATGTCAATGCCTGCCTCCAAAAACGCCTGAAAAAAAACGCCTGAAAATCGCGGTAAAAATATTGGTAAAAAAACGCGCGAAAACGCTATGCTCAAGTGTGAATGCAGCCTAAATTAAAATATATTAAAATAGTAAATAATATTTACACAGACGAGGAGTCTGACTGACCTGCAGTGATCTAAGCTGAGCCCACGCTGCTGCCCAGAGAAGAGGGAGGTGGCTGGGGGGTGGAGTTAATTCTAGGCGCGGTGGAGGAATTTATAGTCCTCCTCCGGTCTGACCGTTGCCTGCGCTCTCCTGCTGTCACGTGACATCACTGGTTGCTAGACGCCAAGCTGCAGGCTGTACTAGCAACCAGTGTGGGCGCAGCGCGCAGGCCAGACAGCACAGTGAGGACACAGAGAGGACTCAGAGGAGGAACATGGACTCGGGGCTAATAATGCTTTTCATATAGCAGGAGACCCAGGGATTTTTGAGGGACCACTCAGGGCTATAGCCTGGGTCAGACCCCCCCCCCCCCCCCTCCTGACGACACTGGACGTGTTCCTATTGGGAGTATGCACCAAAAAAATGACATTTTTATTGCAGGGGATGCCAGAAATCTGACTTGTATCTTAGTGCAGACTTCTGGGAAAATGGGTGAGCCAATCACACAAGCAGGAAATGATGTTTCTGGGGGTGTGGTCAGTATACATTCTGTGTACAGAACAGCTCCAGGCGGCCATATTGCGTTGCAATTTTAGAAAAATTACAACAGCTGCAGATTGAAAAGGAAAGGTTTTTTTTTAAATAACATTCAAACAATATGATTTGTGTCGCAATTGTGTATGCTATATTGTTTTTTTCTTTATTTGCTAATTTTTTTCAGCACTAAAGTGGTGTTGCCCTTTAAGCTTTGACAATAAAACCTGGAAGCTGATTGGTTACTATGCAGAGTTGCACCACATTTTGCACGCTCCAGTTTTAGAAAATCTCCCCATTTGTGTCTTGAGTTCAGCTTGAAACATAAAGCTGATGATCAAACAGTGCAAGTATAGTAAAAGCGGTAGTATACTCCACTTTTTAACTTCTACCTACAGGTAAGTCTATAATAAGGCCTATAATAAGGCTTACCTGTAGGTACAATCAATATCTCCTAAACCTGCACGGTTTAGGAGATATTCATCCTGCATGCAGCCGCTGACACCAGCGGCGCATGCGCTCTGAAGGTTTGGCGTATCTTGCCAGATTTTCAGAGCTCCTTGCCGGAAAGTGAATTCCTGCGCATACGCGCGGGAGTGACGTCACTCGCAGCGCCGGTGCCCCTGAACCCGGAAGAGACGGGAAGATGTCAGCTCCCTCAGCGGTGTCCAGGGCGACCGTGTCGGGGCTTCGTTCTAAGGTAAGTATTTCATAATGTGCTAGTATGCGATGCATACTAGCACATTATGCCATTGTTCTGCAGGGTTTTTTTCTTTTTTGTTTTTTGAGGATACAACCGCTTAAAGTATATAAATTATATCATGAGGGTTATATGCTGCACCAATCCCAATGAATCAACAGCACAAAAGCAGCTAGCACACGTCCTAAATAATGGATACAATAAATAACAGCAATAGGTGCAGCGCTTATATATAATGAACAGTCCGTGTACATAGTTGCCAACATTTAAAAAAAATTTCCAGAGACACTTTGTAGCACAGCTATCAATTACCACACCCACTTCCCTGAAGCTCCGCCCATTCTGCATAATTAATCTCACCTATTTATCAGATTATAGAGTCTACTCAATATAGAGAGAATTTAAAAAGGGAATTTCAAACTTAAGGCCAAAGTAGCAGAGTTGGAATAATTCTTCCATTCAGCTGCACTACTTCTGCGTAACATTTATGGGCAGCCTGATTAAGAGGCGCTTCCAGGGACAATATAAATTACCTGGGACAGGCTCCTTTTTTGCAGGGACTGTCCCAGGTAAAAAGGGACGGTTGGCAAATATGCGTGTATAGTCCACAAACAGGGATGAAATAGGAGATCGGTGTCAACCCAATTCCAATACAGGTAAAAATCCAGGGGCCACCACCAGCAATCACCCAGGTGTTCAAGCCTCTTACCAGATGAAAGCGACCCCCCATTACAAGGGTCAGTCCAGCGTATATATAATAAACCTCCTGGATAATCCACACCAGTCCTCTCAGCAATCCTTGTCATATAACCCGATATCCACAGGTAATAGACCTCAGATCAGAGAGAGAAAGACACACTCCTCATGGTGCAGTATAATACAAGCAGGCTTATTAAACATAAAAATGGCCACTTACACAGTAACAGTCAGGTGTACGCTCATCTAGTGATCAGCAGTAGCAGTCAGCAGCAGCTCTGATAACTGAAAAGATGGCCGCCGTGTCCTCCGATGTACTGAGCATTATGCCAGCCAAGCTCCACCTACATGTTTCGTCGTAACCAGACGTCATCAGGCGGCGTGAATATAAATATAATATAGAATATAAAATATAATATAAATGATATAAAGTATCATTTTAGTGTATTTTGTGATTCCAATGGCGACTCGTTGCTAAAACAATCTTCCTAATTACACTGGACATCTAATTTTATAGAAGGGATGAAATATGCGAGCCAGAAGTGGGAAAGCTGAGAAGACAAATAGAAGTATTTGTCATCTGGAGGATGGATTAGAGGAGAAGTAAACTTTGAGATTGCTCTATTAGTAATTTGCGCTGCAATGACAGATGTCCTGAGAGGACGAGTGTAAACACGCAGATGTTTCTGGTTATGGTAATTAGAAGCACATGGTGTGAAATATGTGCTATAAAATTGTGTTTTCTAATGGGAATAACCCCACGCGCTCTACAAAGCCCGTCTCCGTCCATTCCGCCTGTAACACTAAATCCAGCTATTAAAACTCACTCTAGATGCCGGGAAGTGGACTGCGAGGGGAGGAAATCTGGACTGCGTCCTTAGTTGTGAACATCTTTCTGGGGCCGCTCATGAAAAGTAATATTTTTTTATACAGAATTAAAGTTTGCTTGAGTAGAAGAGACTTATTTTAAAGTGGACCAGTAAGTTTACAAGCTGGCCTGTCACAATACACAGCTAAAGAATAACTTTTCAAAAAAATGATTTTGTCATTAAAAACCCATTTTTGAGCTCCAGCTGAGGGACTTTGCCTAGGTTGAGATGATGTCATTAGTCTGCTGCAGGTAGGAGGAAGCATTTCCTCAGTCTCCTCACCCTCCCAGTGATCAGACTCCCACTGACACCAACCATGGGGCAGTATTGCTACCTCTGACACATATGTTGGAGCATACAGTATTTCCTCCCACTAACATCACTGATGATACTCCCACTGCTACCAGTAATGAGGTACAATTCCTCCCACATGCTTACTGGAGCAATATTTGTCTTTCTGTTGCCCACTTGAGCTCCAGCTGAGTGACTTTGCCTATAGGCTGTGATGATGTCATCAGTCTGCTGCAGGTAGGAGGAAGCATTTCCTCAGTCTCCTCACCCCCAGGGATCAGACTCCCACTGACACCAACCATGAGGCAGTATTGCTCTCTGACACATATGATGGAACATATTTTCTGTCCCTAACACCAACAACTGAGGCACTATACCTCCCACCAACATCATTGATGAGACTCTATTTCTCCCACTGCTACAAGTAATGAGGAACACTTCTTCCCCACTTACACTTACTGGACCATTATTCCTCTTTCTATTGACCACTTGAGCTCCAGCCGAGTGACTTTGAATAGGCTGCAATTATCTCATCAGTCTGCTGCAGATAGTAGGAAGCATTTCCTCAGTCTCCTCACCCCCAGTGATCAGACTCCCACTGACACCAACCAATGAGGAACTATTCCTCCCACTTACTGGCACATTATTCCACTCACCACTTGAGCTTCAGACGAGTGATTTTAAACAGGATGCAATTATTTCATCAGTTTGCTGCAGGCAGGAGGAAGCATTTCCTCGGTCTCCTCACCCCCAGTCATCAGACTCCCACTGATACCAACCAATGAGGAACTATTCCTCCCACTTACTGGCGCATTATTCCACTCACCACTTGAGCTTCAGACGAGTGATATTGAACAGGCTGCAAATATGTCATCAGTCTGCTGCAGGCAGGAGGAAGCATTTCCTCAGTCTCTTCACCCCCAGTACACAGACTCCCACTGACATGAAGCAATGAGGAACTATTCCTCCCACTTACTAGAGTTATATTCCACTGACCACCTGAGCTTAAGCCGAGTGGCTTTGAGTAGCCTGCAAAAATTTCATCAGTCTGCTGCAGGTAGGAGGAAGCATTTCTCCTCACCCCCAGTACACAGAATCCCACTGACACCAGCCATGGAGTAGTATTGCTACCTCTGACACATACGAAGGAGCAAATTTCATCTTATTAACATAATTGATGATACTCCCACTGCTACCAGTAATGAGGTACAATTCCTCCCAGTTACAACTACTGGAGCAATATTTGTCTTTCTATTGCCCACTTGAGCTCCATCCGAGTGATTTTGAATAGGCTGTAATGTTGTCATCGGTCTGCTGCAGGCAGGAGGAAACCTTTCCTCAGTCTCCTCACCCCCATTGATCAGACTCCCACTGACATCAACCAATGAGGGACTATTCCTCCAACTTACTAAAGCATTTTTCCACTGCACCACTTGAGCTTTAGCCCAGTAACTTTGAATAGGCTGCAATGATGTCATCAGTTTGCTGCAGGCAGGAGAAAGCATTTCCTCAGTCTCTTCTCCACAAGTGATTAGACTGCAACATTATAGCAAGTCACAAGGTGAGAGGCTGCAGCAGCGGCTGATCTCAGTCAGACATCAGTGAACACAGCCAAGAACTGTAGACACCAGGATTTCCATGATTGTGTCATCTCTGAGCCGGCACCTCAGTCCAAAAAGTACCTGGATGATGCCGGAATAAAGATGGCTCCATCCTTCTGGAGAGAAAATCAGGGGTCAGGGGTACTATGATCTCTGCGAGAGGCAGTAAATACCTGAACGTGTTATACTGAAACATTAATTAGCATGCTGCTTTTAAAATATATCTCAGAATATAAGAGTAAGTTATCAGATCACCATATGTCAGGGAGGATCAACAGATTTTTTTTGTTTGTTAACTTATAGAACAGTCAGATAAAACAAAACGCCTTCAATGGTACATTTAGACCCCGTTCACACTGGGGCGACCTGTCAGGCGACCTGGTCGCCTGACAAGTCGCCGTGGGTCGCCTGCCATAGAGCAGCACAGGACCCATTCTAATAGGAGCAAGTCGCTCCGACTTAGAAAAAGGGTCCTGAGCTTCTTTGGGGCGCCCTGAGCGACCTGCATTGACTTCAATGATATGAAGTCCATGCCGGCCGCTCCGAGGTCGCGGTGCGCGCTGTGCACCGCGACTTCACAGGTCGCCCGGCAAAGTCGGGTCGCCCCAGTGTGAACGGGGTCTGACAGACCAAAAGGGAGCACACAGCGGGTTCATACTTTGTAGTGGAGGCAGGGCCGGGACAAGGGGTGGGCAGGAGGGGCTGCTGTCCTGGGCACTGTGGTATCATGCTTGGTTGGGGGGGCACCATTAAGAAATTGGTGGAGAGGATTTGTGTTGGGAGGAGGAATTTAGGGGGGAGCAGAGGGTAAGAAATGTTCTAGGAGGGGAAATGTGGGGCTGTGTGCTAGGAGTGGTGATTTAGAGGGATTTGTGATGGGAGGGGGGATGGGGGAAGAGGATTTGTGCTAGCAGGGGGGCTTTGTGTTTGACTAGGTTATATGGTACAGGGGGGAGGGGAAGGGGGGATTTGTGCTAGTAGGGGGGATTTAGAGTGTGTGTGTGTGTGTGTGGGGGGGGGGGGTGCTAGGAGGGGGGATTTAGAGGAGGGGAGGGGAAGAGTACACTAATCTGTACTCTGAGAGGAAATTTGAGGAATTTGAAGGGTAGAGGATGTGTGCTAGAAGCGGTAATTTTCTTTTTTTGGAGGGGGGGGGGCATTTGTGCTAGGGCGATTTCAGCAGGAGAAGTGGATTTGTACTGGGAGTAGGGGGGATTTATACTTAGAGGATAACCATGCAGATTAGTGCTCACCTTTTTTTTGAGGGGGGTTTGCTGACACATCTTGGGTGGGGGGCGCAGTTTGGCATGTTTGCCCTGGGCTCTAGAAGACTTTGTCTAAGCACTGAGTGGAAGTATCAAGGGAACAAGGCTACACAACTGTTCTGTTAAGGGAGCTTTCATCCAATAAACCGGCAAATACAGTAACACTCTAATGTTCTTCAAGTCTACTTCTGCACAGTGAGGAACAATTAACAGTAATACGCCTTCACAAAGCATGCATTCCTTAAAGCTCCTGAGGGATTTGGTCGCTTCTCAACCAAAACCTTGCTAATAATTGAACCGCTCTTCAGGTGGGTGGCAGTAGACTAGTCTTCTCAAACAGAATCTGCTACCTTAACTTACAGAGTTCCCATGGCTCCAACCTGCTCCCAATTGAGGGATACGATTGGTGACTTCTGTTCCTAATGTAGCACCCTCTCGTGTAGAGTGCTAGTGTAGTTTTTTGATAGTGTAGGTAAATTTAGGCTTGGCTAGCAGCCAAGCCTGTGTTGAATTCAGGGTGAGTGACTCAGGGAGGCTGGATGACTTATAAGGCTACACCTTATTTGCTGGAACCTTGGAGAAGCTTTCAGAAGAATGGGCGGAAGGTTAGTAGGGGCTGCCTGGAGTATCGAGGAGGACCCCACTTAAATCAGGATAAGACCAGCAGGAGCAGTGAAATTCGGATGGAAGCTGGAGATGGAGTACTGAGCAGTCTGTCAGTGGCCCTTGAGGGTAACCCCCTAGTCAGGGGAGGGTGACCTTGGGCCTGGGGCTCAGGTGCTGGAGGGATCTTTTTAAGACACATGGAAGAGTCCTGTCCAGAGGCACGGGAGCAAGTGTCAGGACAACAGGAGCCAGCGAGCATGTCCAGTAGATCTCCAAGGAGAAGTCAGCTTGGTGGCTGGTGAGTGTGACAGTCTAGAGGACTGTGGGAAGTAGCCAGGAGGTCCAGTAAAAGGGGCAGCTGCAGCCAGGTGGGCTGGAAGTGCCTGAAGAGGTGGTGCTGGGATCAGTAGCCACAGGAATGTAGCTGGACACTGACTTTTCCTCTACACACCAAAGGGGCCCGCGGCCCCTGCCTGTAAAGGGCTTTTGCTCTGGCCAGATTCACTAAACCATGTTCCAGCTGTATGTAGTTGAAGTGTCCCTGAAGAGAATTTTTTCCAGTCAAGTGTGAATCCCATAATACCCCTATCCCCATCCAAGTTTAATAACCCCTAATAAAACACAAAAAAACAAAGTTGCTGAACTGTTTTTTTCCAATTTGGGTGAGCCTGTGGAAATTCGGTCTGCTTGGCTGTGCAGGCTGGGGGATCACTATACAACAGTGGCTCCTACGAGGGGTTCGCTACATTATTAATTGGGTTCCTGTCCTTCTCTACTCACTTCCTACTCCAAGTGAGTCGCGGAGGAGGACGGTCATGACTTGAGGAAGGGCCATGCCTGAAACTCGTTGTCGGGACAACCGATGTCAACAATAATTCCTCTTGCCTTCCCCTTTCATCTGCGCTTCACGAGTGGATCAAGCCGCCAACCACCAGCGGCTCTAGCGTCCCTTTCGACGGCCACTCTCTGAGAGTCTGACGTCACGTCCGGGACATTCCCCCGCTTTGCATCAGCCGCAGGGGGGCCTTTTCTGGCTTGTCACAGCAACAGCATAGCCGTTCCACACCCCTCCTGCCTCTTTTCCATCTGCCACTACGTGATCTTTTCCGTCCTCCTCTGCCACTCACTGGGACACTCTTCCATCATCATTCCATGGCAGAGGCATAACTAGAACCTTCAGGGCCTCGGTGCAAAAAAACATGAAGGGCCCCCCGTATCCCTGGCCGGGGCCCTTCCCTTCAAGCCTGGGGCTCTTCCCACTGATCCTGGGGCCCTTTACTCTTGTTGCAGGGCCCTTTATTATTGTCCCGCAACGGGACCCTTTCACAAGTTCTGCAGTGGGCCCCTTCCTACTATCTTGGGGCCTCCCCACGGTGGTGGAATGCCAGGGCTCGGCGCAAGTGTGACCTTTGCGATCCTGGAAGTTCACCCACTGGTGTCAGTCATTTTTATTTTTTGGTACTTTAATTATATTATTTTTTATCATTTTATTCCAATGTCACTGACTATGACTCTGTCCATTCAGAAAAGGAAGGAGCTGGTAAATTACATATTTGCGACCCCTTCCTGGTTCTCTATTGTGACACATCCCCTGCAGCAGCTGGCAGGAGAGGGAAGGGAGCACAGTGGGGGGGGGGGGGCTTGGGGAGCACACAGGGGCCCAGAGACTGCAGAACACAAGTAAACTGGATAGGAGGAGTGGCGGGGGCAGCATACAGAGGGACCAATCTCCTCCATTTTCCTCCTGCAGCTACAGGAGGAAAAAAGAGGACAGTGATTTCTCTACATGCTGCTCCTGCCGCCCCTCCTATCCAGGTGTACAGGGGAGCTGCACAGGCCCCCTGGAGCATGAAGCCCGGTTGCAATTGCAACCCCTGCAACCCTTGTAGTTACGCCCCTGTTTCACGGTGTGGAGTACAGCACAGCCGCCTGCACTGCTGCACCGTCCTGGCTGGTCTCATGCCTTCAACAGCGTGTTGGATGGGAACTATACTGTGAGTTTTTAACCCTTTTGGGCTTTACAGCGCAGGCCTGGGGTTTTTGCATAAGGCTTACTATTGTCTCACATCACAGAAGCATATTTATGGATTTGTCCCTAATAAAACTTTTTAATACTTCATCCATTATACAGTGTCTTGCACCATTCATGACATTTGTTGCCCCCATTACTCATCACCTGGTGGGCCCATTCAGCACTTCTATGAGGTTATTGTTTGTGTGACTGTATATTTTGAGCACCCATCCTGGTACATCGTTCCCACACAGCTGCTCTATGACCCCCATGGGTTATTTTCCCTTCATTATGGAGGGGGTCATTGTCATTTTAGTGCCGGACTCTTTTTGCGTTTATAGTGTCATCACTCAAATATCTCCACTTCAACCTAAGTTTATATTTATGTAACGACCATTATAATGATTTGAAAAGCCTTGCTTTGTTTTCCGACTGGCGTTTATCTTTTAATAGACTTTCAAGACTTCCTCTAGAACCTCAGGGTGTAGCACTCTACTGTTCTGAAAGAATACTTCTAATGTCCAAGTTTGACTCAGTTCTCTTCTGGGATCCGAACTCGGAGCCAGTTTGAATTGACTTCGCAGCCTGAAATCTTCCCTCCTCGCTCTCGTTTCTGTAGCATCTCTTGGCTGCGCCGTAGCCGACTCCATTAATGCCACCAGTCAATATTGTATCATACATGAAATTAAATTAGTGATGTTAAAATGAAATGAAGGTTGACAGACTGCTGAAGAGATTAGTAAATTACAGGCTGACCTGCTCCATGCGGTGTCCCTGAACAGGCTCGAGTTACTCAATTAAGCGTGAACTGAGAGCGCTCTCGTTTTGACGCGGTCTCCGGGGGGGTGGAGTGCTTGTTTACTCTTTCATACTTTCATACCAAATATCCATTAACTTAATCCCTGCGGAGAATGAGCGATGGCTCTTTCCTTCCAAAGATGAGAGAATAGGGTTTTTTTTTTTTCACGTCGGTTATAAAACCCAGACAAGAACGCTTGGAGGCGTTTATTTTTTAATTTATTAAATTATGCATATCTGGTTAACTAGAACTTTTATTGGAAAATTAGGTTTTTCACTTCTTCTGTCCTCAAACGACTTTGTGACGCTGTTTACATTGTAACCTCAGTAGGATGTATTGGAGAAACTTTATAAGATAAAGCCAGGAAGGGGAATCGCCACTGAGCTCAGTAATGTTATTAGAGATTTATTTTATTTCAGGTATTTATATAGCATCAGCGATATATGCTGCTCTTTACATATTGTTCATTCACATAAGTCCCTGCCCTTACAATCTAAGGTCCCTATTTCACATACACTATATTACCAAAAGTATTGGGACGCCTCCCTTTACACACACATGAACTTTAATGGCATCCCAATCTTAGTCCGTAGGGTTCAATATTGAGTTGAATCCACCCTTTGCAGCTATATCAGCTTCAACTCCTCTAGGAAGGCTGTCCACAAGGTTTAGGAGTGTGTCTATGGGAATATTTGACCATTCTTCCAGAAGCATCAACCCTTCTGGAAAGGCTGTCCACAACGTTTAGGAGTGTGTCTGTGGGAATGTTTGACTATTCTTCCAGATTCGCATTTGTGAGGGTTTTATATTTACATCTTTTATTTATTTATTTATTTATTTATTATTACTTTTTGTATTTTATATCCTATATTGTTCATTGTTATTATTATTTTTTTTTTATACATGTATATTTTTTTTTCTTTCTTTTGTTTCTCCCTTATTCCCTCCATTAGTAATTTTATACAAGGGTTTTTTTTTTTAAAAAGTGACATTGTGGCATTTTACTGTATATGATATGGTAGGGTCTGGGTTTATCCCGTTTTTATTCTGGTTTTCTCTTATACAACTTGTCTAACCTTTCTAGCCATATATACACACATGTCATTGTAATACATTTTTTTTTTGTATAAGCTCTCCTTTATGGTCATATAGAGCCATGAGTATCCTGTGTGTACTTTCCCCCAAGCAAAGAAAAGAGACTCACTGCTCAAGGTGTTTAGAAGCTTGATGACCAACAGCGGTGGATAATCAATAATGAAAAGAAATGGCTGCACTCCAGATGAGGTCAAAATCCAGGTTTATTATTGGACATCCCAGTGTGGCGAAAGGTGGCAAGGTAGACGCGTTTCACACACTAATATGTGTGCTTAATCATTACCAAGCACACATATTAGTGTGTGAAACGCGTCTACCTTGCCACCTTTTGCCACACTGGGATGTCCAGTAATAAACCTGGATTTTGACCTCATCTGGAGTGCAGCCATTTCTTTTCATTATTGATTATCCACCGCTGTTGGTCATCAAGCTTCTAAACATCTTGAGCAGTGAGTCTCTTTTCTTTGCTTGGGGGAAAGTACACACAGGACTTGGTAATGATTAAGCACACATATTAGTGTGTGAAACGCGTCTACCTTTCCATCTTTTGCCACACTGGAATGTCCAGTAATAAACCTGGATTTTGACCTCATCTGGAGTGCAGCCATTTCTTTTCATTATTACTTTCCCCCACAGTTGATTCAATTCATTGTATTTTAATTAGTTAATTAATATACTAATTCTGTGTTGTTTAAATTATGTGGCCGTCACCTGACTTTGACAAAGCGCGGAGCGCGAAACATGTCGTCATGGTGACGGGACCGTTGGTTCTCTTGTTGTAGGAGTTGCAGCCTCTCCTTCCCCTGTCTCTTGGATCCAGCTCAGTCGTCCGGCGCAAGGGCTCTTCACATCAGGTGTTTGCACCAATCGTCCATCTGGAGCCTCGGTTCACCCAGTATCCATCACCCAGGTGACACCACGCACACCAGCTGGTTGTGTCGTCTGTCCGGAGACTCAGCCAGCATTATATCAGCAGTGGGGGCAAGTACACGGGCTCAGCCCAACATCCTATCAGCGGTTGTTTCAATGAAGGAGGAAGCGTCTTAACGCGAAACGGCCGTAGAGCAGAGTTACATGCCAGAGGTCCTAGCCACCAGGTCAGGTGGCTTTTCATGTAAGTGTTTTAGATGCTTGGACCATTGAATGTTTTAATTTATTTTAAGCTGCTTGTCAGATTTTAATTTCATATAAATACTACACTATGGAAAGATTTTCTCTCCTTTATGCCTGCTGATTTAACTACCTGCTGAGTTGGAGTATTTGAGGAAACTATCTCCGGTGTATATCCTTCTTCTTTATCTGGTTCGGCTCAAGACCTGAATGTTATACTTTAAACGCAGTAGCTGTCCTAACAAGGCAGCAAATCGGTCTGGTGAGTGCGCATTCCTGCTTTTGGGTGAAGATTCACTGGTGGAGGATTGATTATTTCACATTGGCACTGAATATTACCTTCTGTGGACTTATTTAAAGTTTTATATAGACTGAGTTCATTAATATACTTTTTTGCACCTATATATATGCACATATATATGTTTCACTGTTTTATGTTTTAAAGAGGGAGTAAACCCTCCTCTGCAACTTTTACCTATAGGTAAGCCTATGATAAGGCTTACCTATAGGTACTGTAAATATCTCCTAAACATGCACCGTTTAGGAGATATTTACCTTCCATGCAGCCACTGACGTCACTGGGGCATGCGCTCTGAAGGAACGGCCGCTGGTGCCGTTTCTTCAGAGCTCCGTGCCGTGACCGTCGGCTCCCGTGTGCGTGCGTGACGTCTCCGCGGCTCCGGACAATCAGATGGCTGGATGCCGCGATCCCGGAAGATGGGCGACTGGACATGCCGCCCGTCATACAGGTAAGCGGGCGGCACGGCGGGGGCTTGTTCTAAGGTAAGTATTTTCATAATGAGCTAGTATCCGTCTTTAACACAGGGCAAAAGGGTCAGCTGCCCCGGGCCCAGTCATTGTTGTGGGGCCCAAAGCAACTGCCTCTTAAGCCCTCACTGCTTGCAAACAGTTGATAAGTGAATTTGGGTGGGCCCAAAAAAATGTTTGCCCAGGGTTCAATCAGTATTTAAGACAGCCCTGGGATCAATCCATATAAATTGGTGACAGAGTGCACTACAAACTGTGCTCACACGCAGCTCACCTTAATGTCTGACTCATATATTCCAATGAGTCAGACACACTTTTCACCTAGAGGTGTCGGATAGGCCAATCACCACTCCTCTCCTTCCTCCTCTTTACTCTGGAATATACCGCTCCCTGGTATATACAAGGATATGAAGAAAAAGGGGGAGACTGTATAATAGTTTATTTGACATAAAATACATAAAAATCCCACTCACATACAAGGCACTTCACCAGTGCAGTGTCTGTCAAAGCCCGCACTGTTCCCTGTTACCTCCAGGAAAAGCTGTTATTAGAAGCTTAGTGTAAAGTTTTTCCTCCCATCATTGCTATTGATTGTTTTGGACTATCCTGTGACCCTAAATCTCTAAATACTAAAAAGATCCTTAAACCTGAATTTTCGGTGTGCATGGGACCGTGCTTGTGTGACTGGCAGACTCTGTACTAATGTGGGAGACCTGGGTACATTCTCAGTGGCCCCTTCGTAGGTAAGCGCTACAAAAAATTATCTACGGCCCTGCTTGAGACAACAGTTTGGTGAAGGCCCCTTTTTTGTTCCAGCATGACTGTGCCCCTGTGTACAAAGCCAGCTCCATAAAGACATGGTGGGTCTAGCTTGGTGTGCAGGGGCTGACTGGCAACCTTTGGCCTAGGGGCAAGTGAAAAACCAGAGGCCCATGGTGCAGCAACTTGGCTCCCCTCCCACTTTTCCTCTTCCCAGCCCCCTCCTGACCCCCATTCCAGGCTGAAGCTGGCCACATCCGGGTTCTCGATCGGCACAGCAGGGGGCATTTGGGGGCAGCTGGGACAGCTTGGTTGGGGCTGGCTGGGGGGGGGGGAGTCTCCAGTGGGGCATAAAACTGGCCAGTTTACACCATCCATGCTGGGGGGAGGAAGGCCTGCACTTTTTCCTGGTCTTCAACCTGCACTCAATAGGTCAATTGTGTGGACTTTTCACTTCTCTTCACCAGGAATCCTTTAGGCATGTCTGTGACAGAAGCGGTGCAGCCTTTTTACGGGGCATCAGAGTGGCCCAGGGGGCAATTGCCCCCCTGTCCCCTGGCCCAGTCCTCCCCTGTTGGTGTGTAGGAACTCAAACATTCTCCACAGAGCCTGGACCTCAACCCTACTGAACACCTTTGCCATGAACTGGAATGCTGACTATGTGCTAGGTCTTCATCCAACATCAGTGCCTTGACCTCACAGATGGGCAAACATTCACACAAACACACTCCAAAATCTGGTGAAAAGACTTAGTGGAAATCTGATATTGAAAGTTCTGGGTTGGAAACATAAATCTGAAATGATGTGATGGCACATTATATATGCAAATCCGTTCACATAAAATAAGACAGCAGCACACCTAATCATTGTAAGCCTATTAGCTGGATCACAGTATACTTATGAATAACATAGTATACCTATGCATGATAACTGATTAAAGTCAGATATTCCTATGGAATTGAGGCAAGACCAAAAATTCAATTAGTTGAAGCAACTGCATGACCGAATAGGGTTTTTGCATTAAAATACTACGCCCATTGTGTTCTCTAAAAAACGATGGACTTTATCTGTGTTGGGGTAGTATAGAAGAAGTTGGATGCTGTACATATTGATGCGACACAAGCACTGTTTTTGGAGAGAGATGTAACAATTAAATACCCGTGTGGGGTAAATATTGGGTGGTTTGGAGTGGCGGAGGGCTGAACAAGTACAATAAAGAATGAACATGAGCTTAGGAAGTAACAGCAAATAAAGGTTGCATGCACAGAGACCTTCTCCAGGATTACATTTTGAGGGCAAAGGCTGATTACATGTACACTATATTACCAAAAGTATTGGGACGCCTGCCTTTATACACATATGAACTTTAATGGCATCCCAGTCTTAGTCCGTAGGGTTAAAAATTAAGTTGGCCCATCCTTTTCAGCTATAACAGCTTAAACTCCTATGGGAAGGCTGTCCACAAGGTTTAGGAGTGTGTCTATGGGAATGTTTGACCATTCTTCCAGAAGCGCATTTGTGAGGTCAGGCACTGATGTGGACAAGAAGCCCTAGCTCACAGTCTCAGCTCTAATTCCTCCAGCCCAGTCAAGTTCCTCCACCCCAAACTCACCCATCCATGTCTTTATGGACCTTGCTTTGTGCACTGGTCTGAATCATTTGGTGGAGGGGGGATTATGGTGCGGGGTTGTTTTTCAGGGGTTGGGCTTGGCCCCTTAGTTCCAGTGAAGGGATTTCTTAAGGCATCAGCATACCAAGACATTTTGGACAATTTCATGCTCCCAACTTTGTAGGAACAGTTTGGGGATGGCCCCTTCCTGTTCCAACATGACTGCACACCAGTGCACAAAGCAAGGTCCATAAAGACATGGATGAGCCAGTTTGGGGTGGAGGAACTTGACTGTCCTGACCTCAACCCAATAGAACATCTTTGGGATGAATTAGAGCGGAGACTGCAAGCCAGGCCTTTTTGTCCAACATCAGGGCTCTTGTAGAAGAATGGTGAAACATTCCCATAGACACACTCCTAAACCTTGTGGACAGCCTTCCCAGAAGAGTTGAAGCTGATATAGCTGCAATGGGTGGGCCAACTCAATATTGAACCCTATGGACTGAGACTGGGATGCCATTAAAGTTCATGTGCGTGTAAAGGCAGGCGTCCCAATACTTTTGGTAATATGTATTTGTTTTTGTTTTTTCCTGTTTACTACACTTTGTAAGAACTTTATTTCTTAATAAAAACTATTCACTTCACGGGAACATTTTTGCCTTCCCGTTATTCCTACCATTTCTGAATGTCTGAATAGGGTTTGCATTAAAATACTACGCCCATTGTGTTCTCTAAATAAGAACATCTCACTTATCATTATGTAGTTATAAAAATTGTAACCTTGGAAGAACTCTTGCTGAGTGATGAAGGTTAGACTCAAAGGATGCAGATAACAACATCAGATCTATTGTGTGTAATTTCTATAACATTGTATACCAATAAATACATTACAAAGTTAGAGAATACAGACTCCAGCTGGACGTCCCTGAAGTGCATTCAGAAAAAGCAGCTGGAAACTCCTGGGTGCTGCAGGAAAGGCTGGACTATTAAAGTGTTACTAAAACCAGGAGCCTGCATTCACTATATCTGATCTCCCCAGGAGCCTGCATTCACTATATCTGCTCTCCCCAGGAGCCTGCATTCACTATATCTGCTCTCCCCAGGAGCCTGCATTCACTATATCTGCTCTCCCCAGGAGCCTGCATTCACTATATCTGCTCTCCCCAGGAGCCTGCATTCACTATATCTGCTCTCCCCAGGAGCCTGCATTCACTATATCTGGTCTCCCCAGGAGCCTTCAGTCACTATATCTGCTCTCCCCAGGAGCCTGCATTCACTAGATCTGCTCTCCCCAGGATCCTGCAGTCACTATATCTGCTCTCCTCAGGAGCCTGCATTCACTATATCTGCTCTCCCCAGGAGCCTGCATTCACTATATCTGCTCTCCCCAGGAGCCTGCATTCACTATATCTGCTCTCCCCAGGAGCCTGCATTCACTATATCTGCTCTCCCCAGGAGCCTGCATTCACTATATCTGCTCTCCCCAGGAGCCTGCATTCACTATATCTGGTCTCCCCAGGAGCCTGCATTCACTATATCTGCTCTCCCCAGGAGCCTGCATTCACTATATCTGCTCTCCCCAGGAGCCTGCATTCACTATATCTGGTCTCCCCAGGAGCCTGCATTCACTATATCTGGTCTCCCCAGGAGCCTGCAGTCACTATATCTGCTCTCCCCAGGAGCCTGCATTCACTAGATCTGCTCTCCCCAGGAGCCTGCATTCACTATATCTGGTCTCCCCAGGAGCCTGCATTCACTATATCTGCTCTCCCCAGGACTCTGCAGTCACTATATCTGCTCTCCCCAGGAGCCTGCAGTCACTATATCTGCTCTCCCACAGTACACAGAACATGGAAATGCAATTATTTTAGTAAACATAAACTGCTAAATTCCGTTTTACATCAGCAGTATATAGCAGTCTTGTGACTTCTATCAGTGTCAGGTTAAAGTTTGTGGGAGGGGTTCTCATTCTCTCCTGTATTGTCCTATGAGGCGGCAGGACCCCTGACCTTCTGTCTGGACAGTGCTGATTGGCACATGCACCCTCCCAAGATTAAAAAAACTCTCTAGTAATACACACCAAACTGAACATGTGCAGAGTGACTCCAAAGGCTATGTGCTATCAGGAGATGGATTGGGGACAGTGGAAGAAGGGAGGATCAGAGAAGACAGGATCAAACAGCCTTTTTACAGAATGCAGAGGATTAACACTTTAGGTTCCACAGTGAGTATAACAAGCATGCTTTACTGCATATACACACTGATTCTACTGTAATACAACTATTTAGATCAGACCAAAATGAGGGACAAATGAGGACAGAGAGACAGTCCCTCGAAATCAGGGACAATTGGGGAGCTATGTTTATGCTATTTCATACAGGCCTATTGATTCCTTATGTGATAGCAATAAAGTTAAAGTGTTACTAAACCTAGGAGCCTGCAATCACTATATCTGGTCTCCCACAGTACACAGAACATGGAAATGCAATTATTTTAGCAAATATAAACTGCTAAATACCTTTTCTCATCAGCAGTATATAATAGTCTTGTGACTTCTATCAGTGTCTGGTTAAAGCTTGTAGGAGGAGTTTTTTTGTATTCTCCTGTGACTGTCCTATGAGACTGCAGGACCCCTGATTAGTGATGGACGAACATCGGCCGGGGCGGTTTGTGAACGCCAGCTGCGAATTTTCTCAAAAGTCCGCGAAACGCGAGTTTGCGGCGGGCCCCATTTACCTTAATGGGAGGCGAACTTTGAAAACCTTGAGGTCATATTTGCAGCCACAAAAGATGTCAAATAGTCCCAGCACATGGACAATGTCATAACAGAAGTATTGCAATTGAAAAAGTTGCCCTAAATGTTTTTTTTTTTTACAGCAAAATTTTTTTCATAAATCAGCCAGAACTGACAGCAGCCGGTAAATACATTGTCTAATACATATAGGGTCCATTCACACATCTGTGACAACCACAGGATACCTGCCCCTATAGTAAAGAGACCCTAAAACGACATTGGAGCATTTTAAATGACTTTTGTGGACATTGACAAAGCGATTTCTGTGCGACTGCAGCCGATATCTAACTGCCCCTACAGCAACCACAGGATACCTCTCCCTAAGCTCAAAAGATACTAGACCTATACCGAAATACCAGCCCTGAAAAGGACTTTTGTGGATCTTCACAGCGCTATATGTGTCTAGCAAACTCTCCCTGATGAGCACAGCAGACCTCTCCCTACACTTCCAGAAAGCGGAATGTGAAATGGCCGCCAGATAGGAGGACTGTCCATGTGCGGGAATGTTTCAATTGGCTGTCCCGTTCCACCTGACGGCTGTGTCATGGGTCAAAGCTCTTCTGAATGAAAAAGAAAATGGCGGCGCGGACATATTCGCGAACATCGGCAAAAGTCCGACTTTATGCGAATTTGCGAACAAGCAAAATTTGCTGCGAACCGCAAGGCCATCTCTACCCCTGATCCTCTGTCTAGACAGTCCTGATTGGCCCTGTGCTGAACACATGCACCCTACCCCCTCAAAAAAAAAACTCTAGCAGTACACACCAAACTGAGCATGTGCATCTTAGGGTAGGGCTGTTCTATTAGCAGATGGATTGGGGATTGTGGAAGAAGGGGAGGATCAGAGAAGACAGGAACAAACAGCCCTTAGGCGCCACAGTGAGTATAACATGCATGCTTTACTGCATATACACACTGATTTTGGTAACACTTTAACCACTTAAGCCCCGGAGGATTTGGCTGCTAAAAAACCAGGGGGTATTTGCGATTCGGCACTGCGTGACTTTAACGGACAATTGCGCGGTCGTGCGACGCTGTACCTAAACGAATTTGACGTCCTTTTTTTCCCACAGACAGAGCTTTCTTTTGGTGGTATTTGATCACCTGTGCGATTTTTTGATCATGCGCTATAAACAAAAAAAGAGCGTCAATTTTGCAAAAATAACAATATTTTTCAAATTTTTTAATATAAAATTCCCCCCCAAAAAAATGTAAAAATCTAAATTTTTTAACATTTTCGGCCAATTTGTTTTATGCTACATATGTTTGGTAAAAAAAAATCGCAAAAAGCGTATTTTAATTGGTTTGCGCAAAAGTTATCGCGTTTAATAACAAAGGGAATGATTTTTGTCATTTTTGTTGTTTTTTTTAACGCGTAATGGCGGCGATCTGCGGTACTGTGACATTGCGGCGGACAGATCGGACCCTTGACTGACATTTTTGACACTTTTGGGGTTACCAGTGACATTTCTACAGTAATCAGTGCTATACATATGCACTGTTACTGTAAAAATACACTGGTAGTGAAGGGGTTAACTTTATTTGAGAGGGAGGGGCTGTGTGTGTCCCTAGGGGCGTGCTTTCTACTGTGATTGGCTGTGGCTTGAGCTGTAGGAACACTGATCAACGGTCCTACATAGTAGAACTGTGTGATCAGTGTTTCTACACAGGGGAGAATGACAGGCGGCTTGTTTGCATAAGCCGCCTGACTTTCTCCCTCTCCCCCGATGATCGCCGAGTCCGCCATCGGGTCCGCCGGTCACACGCGCGCAGGGGGGTCCGTGACCGCGCGGGAGCGCGCCTCCGGCGGCGCGCGCTCGCTCCTGAGACCCTCACAGGCTAGCGACGTAGACCTACGTCGCTCTGCCTGTGAGGGGCTGACCGCCGCAGTAAATATACTGTGAGCAGTCGGCAAGTGGTTAAGGTATATGTAAAGCCAAAAATATTTATTTCAGATATTATTTCTTCACAATAACTGGGTGGTCTATGCTTAATGACGTGAGACACCTACCAAAAATGTGGAGAAAGGAGTGATAATAATTTTGAAGTTGCCAGTAGTGATAGGCAAATCTGCCACATTTCCATTCACCAATGGTTTGGCAAATCTTTTTTCAAAATTTGGGGAACAAATTTTTGTAAAAACCAATACACTGCTAAAATAAACGAAAACCTCAAAACACTATCCTTGGAAACCAAAGTCCTTATTTTCTTACAGCGGAGTCAAAAAAGCCTTTTACTAAAAACTTAGCCTTGACAGGATAGGAGCTAAATGACCACTGACCTCATAACAACCAGACAATAAAATGAAAGACATAAACACCCCCAGCAATAAGAACAAAAAAAGCAGCAAAGAGTTTGATTGCTCAAAGAGCTAGCAATCAGAATAAAAGTACATTTCATTTAAAAAGCCACCAGGAACTCCTGTGTGCTGGAGGAAAGGCTGGAGTATTAAGGTACACTATATTGTCAAAAGTATTGGGACACCTGCCTTTACACGCCCATGAACTTTAACTGCTTTAAGACCGCCCGTCGCACATTTACTGCAGGAGGCTGGCCCTCCTGCGCGAATCGGCGTAGTCCTACGTCGGTCACGAGTGTGGTGCTGGGGGGGTGAGCGCCCGCGTCAGCATGCTCTTGCCCCCACTAGGCAGCGGGGAAGTCCATCTACGGGGCCGGCAACCATGATTGCCGCCGGGCACCCACGATCGCTCCCCGCTGAGAGAGAAGGACGGTCAGCCGTTGTAAACACAGCAGACCGTCCTTCTCCCTGAAATGATCACAGAGCATCTGTGATCCTTCTATACAGGATCACAGGTCTCTATGATCATTTCACAAGCCCCTCCCCCTTACAGTTACTAAACACCCCCTAGGCTCACAATTAACCGTTTGATCACCCCTAGGTTAACCCCTTCCCTGCCAGTGTCATTATTACAGTAACAATGCATATTTTTAGCACTGATTACTGTAGTAATGTCACTGGTCCCCCCCAAAAGTGTCATAAATGTCAGTTAGGGGTCCGATCTGTCCGCCGTAATGTGGCAGTCCTGCTAGAAATCTCAGATCACCGCCATTACTAGTAAAAAATAAAAATAAATAAAAATGACATAAATCTTTCCTCTAGTTAGTAGACACAATAACTTTTGCACAAACCAATCAAAATACGCTTATTGCGATTTTTTTTTTTTTTTTTACCAAAAATATGTAGCAGAATGCAAATTGGCCTAAAAGGTTGAAAATTCTGATTTTTTAATTTTTTTTTTTTTGGGAATGTTATATAGCAGAATGTGAAAAAAAAAATATATATACATACAGTGCCTTGCGAAAGTATTCGGCCCCCTTGATCTTTGCGAACTTTTGCCACATTTCAGGCTTCAAACATAAAGATATAAAACTGCAATTTTTTGTGAAGAATCAACAAGTGGGACACAATCATGAAGTGGAACGAAATTTATTGGATATTTCAAACTTTAACAAATAAAAAACTGAAAAAATGGGCGTGCAAAATTATTCAGCCCCCTTAAGTTAATACTTTGTAGCGCCACCTTTTGCTGCGATTACAGCTGTAAGTCGCTTGGGGTATGTCTCTATCAGTTTTGCACATCAAGAGACTGAAATTTTTGCCCATTCCTCCTTGCAAAACACCTTGCGCTTAATGAGGTTGGATGGAGAGCGTTTGTGAACAGCAGTTTTCAGTTCTTTCCACAGATTCTCGATTGGATTCAGGTCTGGACTTTGACTTGGCCATTCTAACACCTGGATATGTTTATTTGTGAATCATCCCATTGTAGATTTTGCTTTATGTTTTGGATCATTGTCTTGTTGGAAGACAAATCTCCGTCCCAGTCTCAGGTCTTTTGCAGACTCCATCAGGTTTTCTTCCAGAATGGTCCTGTATTTGGCTCCATCCATCTTCTCATCAATTTTAACCATCTTCCCTGTCCCTGCTGAAGAAAAGCAGGCCCAAACCATGATGCTGCCACCACCATGTTTGACAGTGGGGATGGTGTGTTCAGGGTGATGAGCTGTGTTGCTTTTACGCCAAACATAACGTTTTGCATTGTTGCCAAAAAGTTTGATTTTGGTTTCATCTGACCAGAGCCCCTTCTTCCACATGTTTGGTGTCTCCCAGGTGGCTTGTGGTAAACTTTAAACGACACTTTTTATGGATATCTTTAAGAAATGGCTTTCTTCTTGCCACTCTTCCATAAAGGCCAGATTTGTGCAGTATACGACTGATTGTTGTCCTATGGACAGAGTCTCCCACCTCAGCTGTAGATCTCTGCAGTTCATCCAGAGTGATCATGGGCCTCTTGGCTGCATCTCTGATCAGTCTTCTCCTTGTATGAGCTGAAAGTTTAGAGGGACGGCCAGGTCTTCGTAGATTTGCAGTGGTCTGATACTCCTTTCATTTCAATATTATCGCTTGCACAGTGCTCCTTGGGATGTTTAAAGCTTGGGAAATCTTTTTGTATCCAAATCCGGCTTTAAACTTCTCCATAACAGTATCTCGGACCTGCCTGGTGTGTTCCTTGTTCTTCATGATGCTCTCTGCGCTTTAAACGGACCTCTGAGACTATCACAGTGCAGGTGCATTTATACGGAGACTTGATTACACACAGGTGGATTCTATTTATCATCATTAGTCATTTAGGTCAACATTGGATCATTCAGAGATCCTCACTGAACTTCTGGAGAGAGTTTGCTGCACTGAAAGTAAAGGGGCTGAATAATTTTGCACGCCCAATTTTTTATTTGTTAACAAAGTTTGAAATATCAAATAAATTTCGTTCCCATTCATGATTATGTCCCACTTGTTGTTGATTCTTCACAAAAAATTACAGTTTTATATCTTTATGTTTGAAGCCTGAAATGTGGCAAAAGGTTGCAAAGTTCAAGGGGGCCGAATACTTTCGCAAGGCACTGTATATATATATATATATTTTTTTATTTTTTTTTTATTTTTTAAGAATTGTCATCCTTTTTTTGCTTATAGTGCAAAAAAAAAAAAAACGCAGAGGTTATCAAATACCACCAAAAGAAAGCTCTGTTTGTGGGAAAAAATGACATCAATTTTATTTGGGTACAGCGTCGCACGACTGCGCAATTTTCAGTTAAAGTTAACGCAGTCTTGAATCGCAAAAAATGGCCTGGTCATTAGGGGGGGAAAATCCTTCCGGTCCAGAACCGGTTAAAGAAGTTGTTTGCAAGCCACGCTGAAGTCGCGCTGTAGTGGGCGGTTTCAGAGTCGGGTGACTTTGAAGCTTCTCCAGCGTGAACCGAGAACCGAGCCTAAATGGTTTAGGGGAATATTTTCGTTATGTCACACATGGGATGTGGCACATGCAGAGTCCAACCACCAAAAAATGATTTGATATTTATTAAAAAAATAAATCCATCATTGGGTCCTCCTTATAATTCAGGCATTCGTATTGAGAGGTCCGCGATTGCAGCCTCTTTGCAACCCCTTGTAAGAGATTTCCTGTAAAGATGTCAAAATTCTGTTCAGCTTTCACATGCTTGGCTGTGCTCAGAAAATAATTATCTGCACGCTTATTACAAGAACTCCCAAATTCATTGTACTATTTAGATGATAACACAGAAAATGAGGTGCAATTAAATAAAGGAATTAAATGATAATTACTTACCCAGACTGACAGTACTTCATTAAAATGACATCATTGAGTAAGGAAAAAAAAAAAACTCGAAATGATGAACCATTTGGAAAGTTTAATTTTTTTTTTGACAATAATTTGGAAGTCGACGCTTGATGATGTGAGGCACCCACCAAAAATGTGGAGGAAGGTGTGATTATTATTTAATCGCTTCAGCTCCAGAAGATTTACCCCCCTTCATGACTAGGCCTTTATTTTTCATAACAGCGCTGCATTAATTTAACTGACAATTGCACGGTCGTTCGACACCGCACCCAAGTAAAATTGATGTCCTTTTTTCCCCATAAATAGAGCTTTCTTTTGGTGGTATTTAATCACATTTTTTGTGCTATAAACAAAAAAAAAACCCTGATAATGTTGAAAAAAAAAAAAACATTTTTTTACATTCTGCTATAAAACACATCCAAAAAAAAGTAAAAAATCAAACTTCTTCATCAATTTAGGCCAATATGTATTCTGCTACATATTTTTGGTAAACAAATCCTAATAAGCGAATCTTGATTGGTTTGTGCAAAAGCTATAGGGTCTAAAAACTATGGGATATATTTATGGATTTTTTTTTTTTTTTTTACCAGTAATCAGCGACTTATAGCCGGACTACAATATTGCGACAGAAAATTGGACACTAACACACTTTTGCCACTTTTTTGTGTACCAGTGATACTAATACAGTGATCAGTGCTAAAAAATATGCACTGTCACTGTACTAATGACACTGGCTGGGAAGGGTTTACATCAGTGGCGATCAAAGGGTTAAATGTGTGCCTAGCCAGTGTTTTATTACAGTGCAGGAGGTGATTCTACTAGGGGAAGACATGGATCCATGTCCCTGCTTTGCAGAGACACAGGATCCATGCCTTCCCTACTGACATAACAGTAGTCTGCCTTGTTTACATATACTGCTATTCTGCCACTCTGCAGGATGTTCGGCGGGTGCCGGCAAACATCGAGTCTGCTGTATCCGCTGATCGGCTCTTGCAGTGTATAATCCCAGTGGGAGTGAGCCGCCGACGCCGTGCATTCGCGCCCCCTACCCAAAAGTGCAGGATCACGTTTATACATGTGATCCTGCACACAGCAGCCGCCCTGTAGCAGTAAAACTGCTATAGGGCGGTCGGCAAGTGGTTAAAAGTTGCAAGTAGTAATAGGTAAAACTGCCAAAGTTCAGTTCACCAGAGGTTCGGCAAAACTTGTTTGAATGTTGTTCCCCAAATTTTGTAAAACCAATACACTCCTAAAATAAATGAAAACGCCCCAAATATCATCCCCGGAATCCAAAGTCCATTAATTTAGAGAGGAGACTTGCAGCAAAAAAAAAAAAAAAAAAAAAAACTTTACTATGAACGGGATAGAAGCTAACATGACCACTTTAATTATGCATTCCCCCTGATGACATCATATATGATGAAACGCGTAGGAAGGAGCCTGAAGTCGTTAAGTCACCATATATGTGGTGGCCACTTGGAATTTGGGAATTGTAGTCTAAGAGATGCCGATTGCCTTATTCTGTTTGTAAGTGTTTTTAAATGTTATAATACAGATTTTATCAAGGATTTCACACTATTGGAGCCTGGTGCTCTTTCTTCTTGCTCAAAGAGCTAGCAATCTAAATTAAAGTACATTTCCTAACTGTCCCTAATCTCTTCCGATGGAGTTTGCCAGTTTTCCATATGCTTTCCCAACAACTGCCTCCAATTCCCTGACACTATGCCTGCTCTGTGTCCCCATCTTCTTTGTATAGTGAGGGGGTTGGCTTATCCAAAAGTACCCGTTTTAGCCCTGGGAAGCCTGTTGTCCTTAGTTCAAAGGTCATTAGGGTTTAAAAGAAATTCTCCTGGGTGAATCTATATTTTGGCGGCGTGCATTTATAGCTAAGAATTAACATTTTCTTGTTAAAGAGGCCACCTGAAAAGGTAAGTTCTGCTAGTCCTCCTATTTTTTTTTTTTCAAGGAGCAAATACCTAGTGCCGCTCTGCTCACCTAGGCATTCCTGGAACGCATCGTAGGTCCCAGGAAACTGTAGGACCATTAGGATAGCATGTGATGTGGGGTGCCGGCTGTGAAATACAGCCAGTTTGTCACAGTCAAGATGGTGGCGCCAGGGATCTAAAGACCGGCAAAGAACCGACTTGGATGAAGACAGCGCTGGATCCCCTGATTGGTAAGTGCCTTTTTATTCAAAGTCAGCAGCTACAGTACTTGTAGCCTGATCTGTTAGGTTGCCTGTTGCATGTTCCCAGGTGTGATTCACTGGGTCTAAGGGAGTGTCCCCACTGCATCCAATAGGGGAGCCTGTTGGACAGTGGAGGAAACCTAGCCAGTGACACATTGGCTATTGTAAGAGTCCCAGTGGGAGGGCACTCTTGCAGTGCATCCTGGGATTGCTCATAAAGGCCGGGGGGGACATGTGACAGGGCATCTTTGGCGGGAAGCAGAGTCCCAGAAGGAGGCTGGTGGCTTGTCTCTCCTACTTAGGCAGTCGGCCTAGTGAACCAGGTATGGAACTGAGCTGCAGAGGATCCAGTGGAGCTGACAGTGGAGCTGCTGGCAGAGTCTTCCGGAAAAACAGTGTCCGTGAGTACCAGGGGACTTGCCAAAGGGTCTACCCAGGAAGGTGGACCACTCCAGTGAAGTCAGAGGATCAAGGGGCCAGCTCACACAGAGTGTCAGAGTAAAGGGGGGGTGCCTTTTAAGAGTGATTCACAGTACAGTACAGTTCAGGTAATTCTTCTTCACTAAAGGGGCAAGGTGAATTAGCGGCCTTGCTGCATCCAGTGTTAATCAGAAGTCCCAGCAAATTATGCATAGTTATTCAGTTGGATTATCCCACTCATCTCTTCTCCTATCCCAGTTCTCCAATAAAACAACAAAGACCCAAACCCCTGGACTGTTTTCTGACTGAGCCAAGCACTTAGAATATGTTATATTGTCAAGTTGTTGCTAAGGGTAACCCAGGGGAATCCGTAACCAGCAGCTCCCATGGGAGTAGTGCTACAGTATAGATGATGGAATGCCAGGACATAATAGGGATATATTCCATCAGTGGTGGTGGAGGAAATTGTTATAAACTTGTTATAAAATACAGCTTGTATAGAAAACAGAGAATTGAAATCTCAACCTTATCGCTGCCCAAAAACAGGAGTTCCTTGGCCCTAAGAATTGTACCCCTTTATTTTCACGCATCAGTGTTACTTATGGTTTTGGATTGGTTTCAAAGTAGATTGACCAAACTATGGACCTCCCTGGAAAAAGATCTGTTTTTTTCCAGATATCACCTCTCTACTGTGGCCACCACCTGTACCCATGCTGGTATTGGCTACTTTACAGATCTGATATACATATATTGATAAGGGACTGTTCTCTACCAGGCTCAGTCCCTTGACCCCACTTTTTAGGGACAATGCATTCCCCCCTCAACTTTACACCAAACTAATTTCCAATCTTGGACTTGGGATAGTGGAACCTTCCTTGGACAGGTCTTACAACAGTGGTAACCTACCTCCCGTGCTTTGGCTTCTACCTTCCTGTCACAATCTTTCTAAAGCTTGGATCGACTATTCTCAATTACAACACTATCTCTGGTCTATAAATCTGCAAGATTCTCTTTCCAGAACCCAAACAGAATTCTAATCTATGCTTCTGTGGACTTCTAGGCCTGAACATTCTTTATCCTTAATTTACTGACTATTGCTATGCGAATCTTACCCTATGAATCCACACTTCTTCTCCAAAAGGAAGGAGGAACTCAATTTATTTCCTAGTGGGATGGACTTGGATAAAATTGAGGGTCGCGGACAAGTCCTCCATTTTGACTTGAGCGCAGGAGCACAATTATAAAATGTTATCCAGGTGGTACAGGTGCCCCACTGTGTTACGTAGTATAGACCCATCCTTTCCAAACACTTGCTGGCACTGCTTGAAAGCCCCGGAACCATGTTACTTGTCTGGGGGGACATGCACCTTGATTCTCTTTTTTGGAATAAAATGTTCCAACTTGTGGGTGACAGGATCCCTAACAACCCCTCTATCACCCCTCTGTCTCTACTACCAGGCTCCTACAAACAAAAGTAAGCCTGACACTCCCTCATTAACTGACTAGGCATGTAAAATGGACTCCTTATTTCATCTAGAGCAGGAGTGTCAAACTCAATTTCATTGAGGGCTGCATCAACATTATGGTTGCCCTGAAAGGGCCGGTTGTATCTATAAGATTAGATGTCCAGAGCACCCCACCCCTCTTATATCAGATGTAAGGAGCCCCCTCACTATCAGAAGTCAAGAGTCCCCCATTCGCCCTTACATCACAGTAGTGCATCCCCCTACCTTGTGCTGCTGCTGGGAAGGATTCTGGGAACAGAAAGTTCAGGATCTGGAGGAAGACCAGAGGAGGGCTGGAGTCAGCTGCATGGTGAGACCGATGGAGGAGGCGATGAGTGGGTGCTGCTGCTACCTAGATAAGGGCAGGATCTGAAAGAAGAGTTCTATCCTCCTCTCTGCTACTAACTTCTGAGACAAGGTGGGGGTGGAGATGAGGGGGGTGCCGCAGCTACAGAAAAGGTACGAGGGCCACATGAAATGGCCTGGCATTGGGGTTTGATACATTTGATCTAGAGCTTATGGTCTCTTGGGAAAAATGGTAAAATGGAAACTTATAAGATCACCTGGACTGTTTGGCCCCTCTTCAGGCATTCCTCTGATTTTTTTTTTTTTACATACTTGTGAGGGACGCCCCATGGGCATGATCCCTGGTGCTCTGACAAGGTTGTGATAAGTGGTACAGAAAATGGTGTTTAGGTCCTGGGAAGGGTTTGACTTCTTGTCAAACCAATCTCTTAACATTCTACGAGGAGGTGAGCTGTGAGCTAGATAGGGGCAGACCAGTAGATGTGGTGTACCTGGACTTCGCAAAGGCGTTTGATACAGTTCCCCACAAGCGCTTAATTTATAAAATAAGGTCTGCAGGTATCGACAGCAGGGTTTGCTCTTGGATACGGAACTGGCTAAAAGGGCATGTCCAAAGGGTGGTAATAAACAGCGCATACTCAGACTGGTCTGGGGTGGTAAGTGGGGTCCCCCAAGGCTCAGTCCTGGGACCAACCTTGTTCAATTTATTCATAAACAGCATTGAGGTCGGGGTCAGTAGTTCGATATCAGTTTTTGCAGATGACACAAAATTGGCCAGGGCAATAACTGTACAGCATGAGGCAGATATCCTACAGAATGACCTGGACAAAATAACGGAGTGGGCAACGACATGGCAAATGAGGTTTAAAGCGGAGGTCCGGGCACAAAAACAAACTTTTTTTTTTGTGCCCATCCGCTTGGTCTCCTTCACCTGAAAAGGAATTGGATAGTTAGGCATTTTTTTTTTCACTCACCTTGTAATTGGAGATTGAAAATACTCACCTATTCTCTACTTCCTCCCTCGGTGCCGCAGCTCCGACGTCACTTCCTGTCTTGCGATGATTCCTGGGAGCTGAACGTCATCGCTCCCAGGAATCAATGCGACGGCACCGGCCCCGCTCGTCACTTCCGGGGCGACGCGGCATTCCATGCTAAACAGCTTCTGGGCATGCCCAGAAGCTGTGGAGGAATGCGGCGTCGCACCGGAAGTGACGAGAGGGGCCGGTGCAGGCGCATTCTGGGACAAGAAGACGCGGAAGAGGGCGCAGAAGAGGATCGCGCTGGCTTCAGCTGCCCACAACAGAGATGGCAACGCTGGAGAAGAAATTTTAAAAGTGAGTATTTCTTCTTGTAGGTAAGTGCGACCTGGGACAGATCAGAGGCTAGCCATTGTGGAATGTACTAGCCCTGCCTGTCCCGGGGGTATGTTCACTGAAAAAAAGTTTTTTGTGCCCGTAACTCGGCTTTAATGTGGAGAAGTGTAAGGTTTTGCACTTGGGGACTAAAAACATAAAAGCACAATACACGTTAGGAGGGGAACCCTTGGGGGAATCAAAAATGGAGAAAGATCTGGGAGTCTTGGTTGATGATAAATTAGGCAATAGCATGCAATGTCAAGCGGCAGCTGCCAAAGCCAACAGAATATTAGCATGCATAAAGAAAGGGATGTATTCCAGAGATAAGACTATAATCCTTCCACTTTATAAAACTCTGGTTCGACCGCATCTGGAGTATTCTGTCCAGTTCTGGTCGCCAGTCCTCAGGAGGGATGTGTTGGAGCTGGAGAGAGTCCAGAGAAGAGCAACTAAACTGATTAGGGGATTGGAGGACCATAATTATGAAGAGCGTCTGCAATCGCTTGATTTATTCTCCCTGGAGAAGAGACGCCTGAGGGGGGACATGATAGCAATTTACAAATATCTCAATGGGGATCTCAGCTTAGAAAAAAAGCTGTTCAGTCGAAGGGATTGCACGAGGACTCGAGGGCATACAATGCGATTAGAGGAGAAGCGTTTTAACCTCAGGCAACGTGGGGGGTTCTTTACTGTGAGGGCTACAAGATTGTGGAATTCTCTACCACAAGAGGTGGTTTCTGCGGGAAGTATGGTGGCTTTCAAAAGACTCTTAGACTTACATCTCAAGGACCAGAACATTCAGGGCTATGTGAGATGATTACAGCCACACACACCTAAACAGGTTGAACTGGATGGACTATTGTCTTTATTCAACCTCATTTACTATGTAACTATGTAACTATAAGGGAGTCCTTCCTCTACTGTACATTACCCCCCCCCCCCACACCTTTATATTTCTTTCTTTTTTCTACCTCTGTACTACCTTCTCCTTCCCTACCCTCATATATACCAGTAGGAACCTTCCAGGAACCCGAGTTTCTGTGGTTTTACCCATGTAGAACTATACTCCTATAACTCTACCCTTCCCTTTATTTGAGATTGACAACTGGTGATGTTGTCTTACCCAGGCGAATAATAACGTGGGTAAGCGTACTCTAACAAGGTTTTGATAAGTGGTGCAGGAGTTGGTGTTTAAGTCCTGGGAGGGGAATCCCCCCCCCCTCTCCCCCTACTGTGCATTATCTATCCCTCTTTTTTTTTGTTTCTTTTTTCTCTCCTTCTGTACTTTCTTCTCTTCCCCTACCCTCATATTATACCCGTAGGAGCCTTCCAGGAACCCGAGTTTGTGGTTACACCCAGGTACACCTTTATCCCTTTAGGTTCCCAACCCTCCCCTTTATTTAAGATTGAGCAGCAGTGATGTTTTCTTACCCAGGTGAACAATATTCTGGATAGTATGTTAATTCAGAGTAATGATGATCTACCTCTCCACGTATAAATGCCTTTATTTTGCCTTTATTAACAATATGCAGTTGTTTTCTTATATGGCATCTCAAGAGACCCCACAAAAATTGGTTATGTATGATTGGCACTGTTGTGGTACAAATTATTCATTATGGCTTCTTGTATCAGTCACGACTTTCTGTTCTATAATGTACTGTACATTCTTTCTCTAAAAAAAATTCAACAAAACCAGATTAATATAAATACAAATTAAGCCCACGCAACAATGAAAAAAATAAAAGATATACATCAAGCATGCACTTTCTGTGTATCACCCACAGCCAAATAATGCAAATTATAAAAAAAAATGGTATCACTCTTACATTAGGAAAACAATCAATCTACAACCATCGATCAACTAGTGCTCAAACTGTGTATGAACAACCTCAATAAAATCAACATAACATGAATAATCAGTTCCAGCAAACATCAAATTAATACCTGTGCAGTCCCAACAGTCTTTAAATCAAACACTGTTCCTCCACCAGCATGCTCTTCTAACTCCACACAGTGAAGATCCACTCCACCTCACCAGTGTACTCAGATATCAGATCTGCTCAAATTGGAATAGACCTCTATATACTATAGAGAGGTGAGCCCGTGTCACTGTGTTTATTAGCAATTTACGCCTGATTTTATGGCGAAGGAGGCATGCTGATTGCACAGGTTTGGGCTGGGTTTATTATAGTCCCAAGGTTAGCCCTAAGGCAGGGGTGGGGAACCTATGGTTCGGGGGCCGTATGCGGCCCCCGAAGTCATCTGATCCGGCCCCCCGTGCAGCTGAGTCTGTGTCTCTCAGCTGATCTGTCAGAATGGAGCCGATGCTTCCTGTATAGTTCCTGCTCCGTTATGACAGTCTGAGTGAGTCACAGGCGGAGTGATATCAAATGCACTCCACCTGTGACCAATACAGGAAACATCAACTCTTTCTCCAGCGTGGCGCTGCTACACTTCTTCTAGCCAGCATTTCCCACCAGCAGCACACACAGCAGTACCAGCCAGAGCCAGCAGTACTCACAGCAGTACCAGCCAGAACCAGTAGTACCCACAGCAGAACCAGCAGTACTAGCCAGAGCCAGCAGTACCAGCCAGATTCAGCAGTACCTACAACAGTACCAGCAAGCAGTACCTACAGCACAGTAACAGCCAGCAGTACCCACAGCAATACCAGCCAGCAGTACATGCCAGCAGTACCAGCCTGAGCCAGCAGTACCCACAGCAGTACCCGCCTGAGCCAGCAGTACCAGCCAGCAGTACCCACAGCAGTACCCGCCTGAGCCAGCAGTACCAGCCAGCAGTACCCACAGCACAGTACCAGCCATAAGTACCAGCCTGAGCCAGCAGTACCCACAGCAGTACCAGCCAGCAGTACCTACAGCCCAGTACCAGCCTGAGTCAGCAGTACCCACAGCAGTACCAGCCAGCAGTATCAGCCTGAGCCAGCAGTACCATCCAGCAGTACTCACAGCACAGTACAAGCCAGCAGTACCAGCCTGAGCCAGCAGTACCCACAGCAGTACCAGCCAGCTGTACCCACCAGCAGTACCAGCCAGCTATACCCACCAGCAGTACCTGCCAGCAGTTCTTTTCAAAACTTACCACCACAAAAAAGTCATCTGCGCTCCAGATGCAAACCTGGAAAACCTGTTGCTAGTAGCAACATCATCAATACCAGCTAACATCACACACCTCACCAAAGAGAAGCAGTTGCAGCCATCACATTAGGGGTGAGTTAATTAAATGTTTGACCAAATCTAACAGGCTAATTTTTAAGGTGATAATTTTGTACGGCCCGCAAATGGTTTTATAAATACATAATGGCCCTTGGCAGAAAAAAGGTTCCCCACCCCTGCCCTAAGGGCTCCCAGTTGGAGAAGGCTCCACCCATAGGAGACAGGATATTTCTAGGAGTCAGAGGCTGCAGGTAAGTAGCCTGAGCGCGTATGTCTGAAGGAAGCAGACATGGTCCGCGACTGAGCAGAAAGAAACTGATCCTAAGTAGGCAAAGAGATTGCTTGATGGAAGGAAACCTTTGTGTTGGTCTGAGGAGCAGACCTAAGGCATAAGCTTGAGGCTTAAAGCAGCCGTGTGGCAAATGAGTAAGCCAGGAGGCTAAAGCAGTGTGCAAGCTGCAGTAATGGTGGAAATTGCTGTTTTTGTGAAACTTTTCTGTTCCTTTAAATAAAAATGGGCTGCCATGCTCTTAAAAATGCAGTTCTGGACTGGCATAAGTTCTTGACAGGCATGCACCACCTGAGTTTAATCACCCTGATCCTTACAATACACAGTAAGTGAAAACAAGCAAGAAAGAGAGTATGGAGATGGAGGATCACATATGACAAGAACAACATGCTCATCCGAGCCAGAAGAGCCAACATGATAACGTCACCACCTTCATTCTGCCCTTATGCGTTACGTCCCTAGGTGGGGACTTCTTCAGATGCCTTTGAAGAAGTCCCCAGTGTTGTCATATGCGATCCACGATCTTTATACCCAAGGATGTTTTCCCCTGTGTATACAGAGGTCTATTCCAAAGTAAGCAGATCCAATATCTGAACAAACTGGTGTGGTAAAGTGGATCTTTACAACGTGGAGTTTAAAGAGAACGCTGGTGGAGGAAAAGTATTTGATTTAATGACTGTTGGGACCGCTCAGTTTTTAATTTTATGTTTGCTGGGACTGATTTTTTGCAGAGATGTATAGTAACGAAGTAGAACTATCTGTACTTTACTAGATTATAATAATCTTTTTCTCCTACTTCCACTTTTACTTCAGTACATATTTTCGATTAGTTTAATACTTTTACTCCGATATTTGTTTATGTGCTTCATCGTTACTCGTTACAATTATAAAAATGTTACAAATCATTCCATTCCAGACTCGCACCGCCGCTGACTTTTTTTACTCGAGTCTCATTGTCTCTGAGACTTACAAGTCATGACCAATCCCCGACCCGATGCGATGGCTCTGGGGCAGAGCCTCGCCGCCTCTGCCCTCCCACGGCTTGGCCCGAGGCCCGCCTCCCGCTCGGCTCTCAAGTGAAATGGTGATGGTGGCGAGAGAGGAGAGACACCTGCCTGCGGAGTGATCTCTCTGGGCCCTGGCTGGGGGAGGGACTGTGAGTTACTAGAGTCTAGACTACTAGACTGTCTCTGGGCACTGTGCAGCGCGGCCGCCCAGTGCGGGAGAACTGGATGGAGGTAGGAATATATTCTTCTTTCAGCACGTGGGACTGGACTGGGGACTGTGGCGAGAGAGGCTGGAGGACTCGAGACAGCCTAAGGTAGGAGAAGTAAGAACTGTCTTGAAGTCAAGTCACTCACTAAGGGGATCGGATCTATTCAATGGGGGGAGGGACCTGCCCTGGCCTGCCCTACTCTAAGGAGGATCTATAATGGAAGAGGGACCATGGCCTGCTCTAAGGGGAATCTATAATGGGAGGGGGACACTGGCCTGCTCTGAGGGGAATCTATAATGGGAGGGGGACACTGGCCTGCTCTAAGGGGAATCTATAATGGGAGGGGGACCCTGGCCTACTCTAAGGGGGATCTATAATGGGAGGGGGACCCTGGCCTGCTCTAAGGGGGATATATAATGGGAGGGGGACACTGGCCTGCTCTAAGGGGAATCTATAATGGGAGGGGGACACTGGCCTGCTCTGAGGGGAATCTATAATGGGAGGGGGACACTGGCCTGCTCTAAGGGGAATCTATAATGGGAGGGGGACCCTGGCCTGCTCTAAGGGGGATCTATAATGGGAGGGGGACCCTGGCCTGCTGTGTGTGTGGGATCTATAATTGGAGGGGGGCCCTGGCCTGCTCTAAGGGGGATCTATAATGGGAGGGGGACCCTGGCCTGCTCTAAGGGGAATCTGTAATGGGAGGGGGACCCTGGCCTGCTCTAAGGGGATCTATAATGGGAGGGGGACCCTGGCCTGCTCTAAGGGGGATCTGAAATGGGAGGGGGACCCTGGCCTTTTGACTACTTTCTTTAATAACTACATAACACAATACTTGTACTTTTACTTTCAGTACTTGAGTAGTAAGTTTTTAAATAAACTACTTGCAATACTTAAGTACAAAAAATGTTGAATACTTCAGTACTTCTACTTAAGTGTGGTGCTTAAAGAGTACTTCAACTTCTACTCAAGTCTCTTTTTTGATAGAGCACTTGTACTTTTACTCAAGTCTGGGTCTCTAGTACTTTATACATTTCTGATTTTTTGAGCACTAGTCCATTGATGGTTTCGGATCGATCATTTTCTTAATGTGAGCTTGGCAAATTTTTAAATACAAAATCATCTTAAACATGAAATACAGCCTGAGAGCTATTATAGTAGGTGTTGGAAGTAACAAAATGCATGCCACCGTATATTTAATTTAGAAAGATGGCAGAACTCGTGAGCATATGGTTCACTTAATTATTGCGAAAACTGCATAGTGACAGCATAGGTACAAAGTAAGAGCAAAATTAAAACTCCCTTGATGTTATCTCCCTGGCAAAAAAAAAAAATGCAACTAGAACCTAGAAACTTTACAAAGCAGGATGAAGAATCCATACAGTAATTACTCTTTTTGTTGGGCCATCTGTTTGTTGAGAGGTTTCTATGTCTCCCCAAGTACGGGTTTTGCGTTCTTCACTACACCGCACTGCATAGACCTGCTATTTCACTGGTGTCTGGGTTCCTGACATTGATCCGGACTGAGAAAACCACTTACTAATGGGCCATACACACTATAAGATTTTTCGAAGACTTTTTCCTTTAGATTTACCAAAACCATATAATATGAGGTCAAACCTAAACACTTCCAATTTTTATGCAATCTGGCAGGCCCTTGTACTACATAGAAAAGGTAAATCTGAAGGAAATCTAACCACAAAAGTTGGATAGTGTGTATCCAGCTTTACTTACCACTTGATGAGTGGTAAAACGCCTTTAACATTACAGAAGAAGTCCAGTTGTATGTGAGACCTATACTAGCGGTCCTCTAGAGCATTTTTAACCAGTTGTGTACTTGGGGCATGCTCTACACACCCAAAAAAAAGAGTACAGGCAGTCCCTGAGTTACGAACATCCGAGTTACGAACAACTCTTACATACGAACGGACATCAATGCCAGCCGCTTGTGCTTCACACTGGTCCCAGGTACCGCCAAGCAGCCATCTTGCCACGCCGGACACATCCCACACTGCAGTACTGCATGGCCACAAGAGCCCCAGAAAACACGACTGCACGCCCAGAAGTGCCCAAAACATTCCACATCCCTGCACAAGCTGTAGTTACACTTAAAAATGAACTGTTTCAACCTACAAACAAACTCAACATTAAGCGGAGTTCCATGCAAAAGTGTCATTGTGTGCATGTCGTTTTTTTTTGGGGGGGGGGGGAGCGGGTACCTAGATTTGACAGGTACCCGCCCCAACTCTGGCTGCCTAGGCAGCTCGGGCGGAAGTTCTCCTCTCCCCCTCCCTCCCTGCAATCTTCTGGGACACATCACATGTCCCAGAAGATTGTCCGGCCATTCACAATGCGCAGCGCGACCTGCGCATGCGCAGTGCGCACCCGGCTGTGAAGCCGCAAGCTGTCCTAGTCAGGTGCCCACAGTAGAGATGTGGGCGCCGCTGAGAGGAGAGGGAGAGGAGCGAGGCTTTGGGTGGCCGCATCACTGGATCATGGGGCAGGTGAGTGTGGGTTTATTAAAAGTCAGCAGATATAATTTTTGTAGCTGCTGACTTTTATTAAACACAAAAATGAGTGGAACTTCGCTTTAAGAACAAACATACAGTCCTTATCATGCTCGTAACCCAGGGACTGCCTGTAAAGGACATACAGTCAGGTCCATAAATATTGGGACATCGACACAATTCTAATCTTTTTGGCTCTATAGACCACCACAATGGATTTGAAATGAAACAAACAAGATGTGCTTTAACTGAAGACTTTCAGCTTTATTTGAGGGTATTTACATCCAAATCAGGTGAACGGTGTAGGAATTACAACAGTTTGTATATGTGCCTCCCACTTTTTAAGGGACCAAAAGTAATGGGACAATTGGCTGCTCAGCTGTTCCATGGCCAGGTGTGTGTTATTCCCTCATTATCCCATTTACAAGGAGCAGATAAAAGGTCCAGAGTTAATTTCAAGTGTGCTATTTGCATTTGGAATCTGTTGCTGTCAGCTTTCAATATGAGATCCAAAGAGCTGTCACTATCAGTGAAGCAAGCCATCATTAGGCTGAAAAAAACAAAACAAACCCATCAGAGAGATAGCAAAAACATTAGGTGTGGCCAAATCAACTGTTTGGAACATCCTTAAAAAGAAAGAACACAGTAACAGGGATGAAGTGGTCAGTTCCTCATAACCGTCTCTCCACCGTCATGCATGGGTACATGTATAAAATAAACAAAGCAATCTAGTGCTCTCTGTAATATCTGATTTATTGGGGTAAAAACAGCAAAAAAACTCACACGGGATGGAAGGGGCCCCTGCTGAGGAAGTTGTGGATTTGACGTAACGCGTACGGGGGAGGAGCCTGCACACGCTGTAGCACCCATTATTGCAGTCTATGCTTGCACTGGCCGAGTGCCATCCCATGTGAGTTTTTACCCCAATAAATCAGATATTACAGAGAGCACTAGATTGCTTTGTTTATTTTATACATGTACCTATGCATGACGGTGGAGAGACGGTTATGAGGAAGTGACCACTTCATCCCTGTTACTGTGTCACTGACACGGCGAGTTTGGCAACCATATCCCACCTGAGGCATTTTCATCCAGAGGGAGGACAGGAGGAAGCAGCCTACCCATTATCTAGTAGCACCTGTGTGTGCAAAAAGCGGGTTTGGCTCATTATAATCTATGATGAGCCAAACCAGGAGGTGAGCGGCCAGCATTATCATCAATGCACTAAGTCACCTTATGAATTAAAAGCACCAGCACCTGGTCATCTGATATTTGCACAGCACAGAAAAGATCACCTATTTTTATGAACTTTGCACCATTTGTTGATGATATTCCACTTATTTATATGAATTATTATTTACTAGCACGGGCACCTTATTGTGATATTTTGATATTAAGTTATTATTAATCACAGTTATAGTCTCTTATCACCTGGATTCAAATAATCCGTCATCACATGATTTAAGAGCACGTACACTTTTATTATGGTACTCACTTATTTATTTATTGATTTTGATTGTGGTATCCACTTATTTATTGATTTATTTTTGTAACATGCTTGATATTCACTTTGCTTCATTATTTTATCCTTTGGCGCTACATATCTTATGAGCTTTTTGGATGACTTTTAGTGTTAGGTGAATGCACTTTATGTAAGCAGCCTTAGGTTCCCCCCATTTGGCGATCTTAGCCAATCATTTGGGATTTTATTGATTTCTTCTTAGTGGTCAGCGCTGATTTACCATTCAGATACACCAAATGAAATGTATGTCCTTTTTTTCCCCCCACAAATAGAGCTTTCTTTTGGTGGTATTTGATCACCTCTGCTTCTTTTATTTTTTGCACTATAAACAAAAAAAGACCGACAATTTTGAAAAAAAAAAAACAATATTTTTTACTTTCTGCCATAAAACACATCCAATAAAAAAAATGTAAAAAAAAATCCCAATAAGTGTATATTGATCGGTTTGTGCATAAGTTATAGCGTCTACAAACTATATATATATATATATATATTTTTTTTTTTTTAATAGTAATGCCGGTGATCAATGACTTATAGGGGGATTGCGACATGGCGGTGAATAATGACATTCTGACACTAACTGACATTTTTTGGATACCACTGATACAGTAATCAGTGCTAAAAAATATGCACTGTCACTGTACTAATGACACTGTCTGGGAAGGGGTTAACATTAGGGGTGATCAAAGGGTTAACTGTGTGCCTAGCCAGTGTTTTTCTAAGCTGTGGGAGGTGCTTTTACTAGGGGAAGACATGGATCCAGAGACACAGGATCCATGCCTTTCCCTCCTGTCAGAACAGCAATCTGCCTTTTTTACATAGGCAGACCGCCATTCTGCCTCTCTGCTGGATGATCGGCGGGTACTGACTGACATTGAGCCTGTGGTACCCTCCACTGAGCTCCTGCTATCTGTGAACACGCCGGGAGCGAACCGCTGGCGGCACGCATGCGCACCCCCTACGCAGAAGAGCTGGATCATGTACATATACATGATCCGATGCAGAAGTGCTGCCCTGCAGCAGTAAAACTGCTATAGGTCAGACCTGAAGTGGTTAAACCCTTTAAAAAATAAAAGGCTGAAGGGTCATTGGCAGTATTCCAACATTACAAAGAATGCAATAAGAAATGTAAGAGCGCAATCAAGGCGGCTAAAATAGAACATAGGCACATAGTGAAAGAGAGTAAAAAAACCCCAAGTAATTGTTTAACCACTTACGGACCACCCACCGTGTATTTAGGTCGGTACTTTGACGATAGCTGCCATAACCACGGTATTTTTTTAAACGGCCGGCGGTCCACTTTGGCATAAGGGTGGATCCAGTGGCGAATTCGCTGCGGGATCGCCCTTTAGGACGGTGGGAAAGGGGTAACCCCCCCTCCTGTCGCTTCCAGGTAATTTTCCCCACTTACTGGACCCGTCGGTAGCAGGGAAAACGATCTGGTCCGCTCTCCTCTCAGGCAGGAAGTCAAGTGAGGGCAAGATGGCCCCCACTCCACTCTTTGGCTTTGGAGGACCGGAGCGACATCATACTTCGCTTCCCATCAAAGGATTTAAAGAGCCCATTTTATTTCATCATGAAAAAAATTACTTTTTTTTTTTTCTTTTTTAGTGTAGATGTGAGATCTGAGGTCTTTTTGACCCCAGATCTCACATTAAAGAGGTCCTGTCATACTTATTTCTATTACAGGGGATATTTACATTCCTTGTAGTAGGAATAAAATTGATCACAATTTTTTTTTTAAAACAGTATAAAAATAAAAAATAAAAGACAAAATAAATAGGGGGAAAAAAAAAAAATGAAAGCGCCCCCATATGTAAAGGGTGTTCAAACCACACATGTGAGGTATCGCCGCCTTACACTCGGCGGTCCTTAAAGAACTAAGCCAGGTGATAGCCAGACCACTGTTCCTAATTTTTACGGATAGTCTTTTTGACCCCCAGATCTCTCCATTAAGAGGACCTGTCATCCTTATTTCTATTACAAGTGATATAAGGGCCGGGACAAGGGGTGGGCAGAAGGGCTGGCTGTCATGTGAGGTGGGGAGGCACAGCAAGGAGATTGAGGGGGAGGGAATTTGTGTTGAGAAGGGGAATTGGGGGGGGGCAGCAAGAGGTAAGAATTTTTCTAGGAAGGGAAATTTGGGGAGGTGTGCTAGGAGTGGTGATTTAGGGGGGATTTGTGTTGGGAGGGGGGATGGGGGAAGAATATTTGAGCTAGGAGGGGGGATTTGGGGGGTTTGTGCTATAAAAGTAATGTGATAGAGGGAAAATATTTTTTTTGTGGGGGGGGGGGGATATATTTGTGCTAGTAGGGATGATTAGGGGGTATTGGTGCTGGAAGAGGGTCTTTGGAGTGAGGAGAGAGGATTTATTCTAGGAGGGGGATTTTTTTTCTAGGGAGATTCAAATTCGTACTGGGAAGAGGGGGGATTTATGCTTAGGGTGTGAGCATGCAGAATAGTGCTCCCTTTTCTTGGGGTAAGGGATTTTTGCTGACAGATAAGACTCATACATCTTGGGAGGGGGGGGGGGGGGGCAATTCGAAATGTTCACCTTGGGCTCTAGATCAGTGGTCCTCAACTCCGGTCCTCAGGGCCCACTAACAGGCCAGATTTTAAGTATTACCTTGGGAAGATGCAGACTAGAATACTGCAATCACTGAGCAGCAAATGATATCACCTGGGATGTATTTCAGTTATCTTGCAAATCTGGCCTGTTAGTGTGGGCCCTGTAGGCCAGGGTTGAGGACCACTGCTCTAGATAACCTTTTCCTGCCACTATTTACAATTCTTGTGATACAAGACATGTAGCAAAATACATACTGGCCTAATTTTTTTTAAGAAATTCGATTTTTTTTTTTTTTATATTTTTTTATAGCAAAAAGTTTTCCCCAAAAATGTCAGTCTTTTTTCAATCATAGCATAAAAGTGGTAATCAAGTACCACCAAAAGAAAGCTCTGTGTGAAAAAAAAATATATAATTTAATTTGGGTACAGGGTTGCATGACAGGTAAATTGCCAGGTAAAATAGTGCAGTGCTGAATAGTAAAAAAAAAAATGGTCTGATCATAAAGGGGATGGAACCTTCTGGAGGTCAAGTGGTTAAATAAGGATAATGATACTATTAAAAAAAAAACTAATTTATTTTTAAAATTGTATGATAACTTTTGGTACCGCTTTATAATGTAATTTCATTATTTATGTGCTTTGTGTGTTTGTTGAGCCTCTTTTGATCAATTTGTCTATTCATAGCTCATAATGGACCTCATTGTGCTGTGAAAAGGTTCAGGTCAAAATGTTCAACGTTAGAATATTGTTGATATCTGTGTATTGTAAGGTTTTATCGGGTTGTGTTGTTACTCACTGCTCATGTCTGTCAGTCAATGCGTCATATTTCATTAAAAGCAGGAAATTGTTTTAATGGAAATCTATAATGTACATATTTCGAGCTACTATTGCCAAGTCCATTCTAAAGTAATATTTTATATGACCTTTACATTATTGTACCAGCTTCCGCTTTCATATTTGTTGTTATTGTAACCACTTAAGGACCAGGCCTTTTCTGGCACTTATTGTAAAAATCAGTATTTTTTTGTTAGAAATATACTTAGAATACCTAAACAGTATAAATATATTTTTTAGCAAAGACCTTGGAGAATTAAAATGTGACTGTTGCAATTTTTAATGAATTTTAATGCAAAAAAAAAAACCACAATATATTTTAAAATATTTTTAAAAATATTTTATATCTTAAAATATTTACTCAGTAAAAACCCAATTTTTTAGTAAAATATAAAAGATGACGTTACACCAAAAAGATACCTAACATTGTTAGAAATATACTTAGGACGCCCAAACAGTATAAATATATTTTTTAGCAAAGACCCTGGAGAATTAAAATGTGACTGTTGCAATATTTTAATTAATTTTAATGCAAAAAAAAACAATATATTTTAAAATATTTTTAAAAATATTTTATATTTTAAAATATTTACTCAGTAAAAACCCATTTTTTTAGTAAAATATAAAAGATGATGTTACACCGAAACAGATACCTAACATTATCGCTTTAAAATTTTGCACGCTCATGGAATGGCGACAAACTATGATACCCTTTAAATATTTTTACAGGTTAACTGTTAAGAGTTACAGAGGAGGTCTAGTGCTAGAATTATTGCTCTTGCTATACGGTTTGTGGCGATACCTCACATGTGTGGTGCGAATACTGTTTACAAATGCGTACGCAACTTACATATGCGTTCGCTTATGCACGTAAGCACGGAGGGATGGGGGCACTTTACTTTTTTTTTTCTCTTATTTTTTTTTTTACACTGTCCCTTTCATTTCTATTCTTTTATCACTTTTATTCCTATTAGAGATAATAAAAACATCCCTTGTAAAAGAAATAAGCAGGACAGGTCCTCTTTATGGAGAAATCTGGGGTCTATAAGACCCCAAGTCTCTCCTGTACCTTTGAAAGCAAAAGATAAAAAAAAAAAAAAAACACGAATCTGATGCTTACAGTAAAAAAAAAAAAAAAACAAACTGTTTACTTCTGCCCTAGACCAGAAGTGACGTCCTGATGTTTATCCAGTCCTCCTAGATCATAGAGGCGATCAGAGATGACCCGGTCTCTCCTCCTTTAGCCGCTGCGTGAACCGTAGGATCATTTTCCGGGCTTGCTGGTAAGGACAGTTAAGGCCCGTACACACGTGCAGATTGTCGGCCGAAAAGATTCGGCCGACGACCGATCGGCCGATTTTCGGCTTGTTAGTATGATGCTTCCGACAGCCAACAGCGCACTTTCGGCTGAACAGAATCTGTCGTGCAAGCATTAAAATTTTTGTATGCCGACACCAGAACGGCCGATTGTTCGCCAGTCAGTACAGAATTCGGCCGACAGACAACAGATTTGCAAGATTGGGCATGCTCAGAAAAGAAAAAAGACAAGGAAAGTTAACCATCACATGACATCACTTCTCCAGTCGGCTGTTGTTGGCCGACAAAATTCGTGAGCAGTCTTTTGCACTTTTCAACAGACACGACAGCCCTGGACAAAAGACGGCCGATCATTCGGCCGACGATCGGTACGTGTGTACGGGGCTTAAGTCTAAGAAACACCGGCAGGAGGGGGGTGGGTGCGACTCTCCAGCTGCTTCTAAAAGCGATCCAGCGGCTAATCAGCCACTCAGACCACTTTTATGAGAAAGAGAATCGCCAGCTGAAAAAAGAATAAAAAATTTCAGGGTAATGGCTGACAGCTTAAGCTATTACCCTGGTAAACCACTTCAAAGCCGCAACGTGTGTGTGTGTGTGTGTGTGTGTATATATATATATACAGCCCTCAAATTTTCCACTCGCCTACTCGCATTTTGCGAGTGGAAAATTATGTATGGCGAGCTACTGCCAGGGGAAGAGAGGAGAGGAAAGCCGCCGAAGGATTGGATAATGTCAGCGGCGGATCATCCCGCTCAGCTTTAATTGTAATTGGCGGGCGCTCACTGACATACACAGTTCCGTCTCCTAGCGCGGCTTCTTTGATAGACAGAACACCTGGCCAACCAGGACGTGTTCTGTCTATCAAAGAAGCCGGGCTAAGAGGCGGGACTGTGTATGTCAGTGAGCGCCCGCCAATTACAATTAAAGCTGAGCGGGATGATCCGCCGCTCCGACATTATCCGGCCAGCAGGACTGATGGAGGGGTTCAAGCCCAAGTTGGAAAAATCGGCAGTACACCGGTACAAGGTAGGGTGGGATGGATGGATGGATGGCTGCTCTGGCTGGGCGTCTGTGTCATGGGAGGTGGAGGGGCGCTGCCAGGAGTGTTTCTGTGACAGGAGAGAGTGGGATGTGCTCTCTCTGTCTTCTTGCCGGGCTTCACACACTCCTGTCAGATCGGGACTTCTCCCCTGAGTCAGAGTGGAGGTGGAGCGGAGGAGAAGACAATTCCTAAAGCTTTGCACGGACAGCTGGCGGGAGAGATGCGGCTGCAGAAGCAGAAGGGGAAGAAGATTGCAGCTCAGGAATGACACTGCATGTCAGATCGGGACTATACAGAGTTTGTTATCCCCTGTCCTCCGAGTCAAAGCAAGCAATGTGGAAAGGGGGCGGGTAACAAACTCTGTATAGTCCCGATCTGACATGCAGTGTCATTCCTGAGCTGCAATCTTCTTCCCCTTCTGCTTCTGCAGCCACATCTCTCCCGCCAGCTGTCCGTGCAAAGCTTTAGGAATAGGAATAGGCTCCTCCTCCGCTCCTCCTCCGCTCTGACATAAGAAGAGGAGGATCACAGAGCGATGTATCTGGTATCACAGGTGCTGTATCTGAGGTCTGTGACATGCTGGAGGAAAGGGTGAACTACACTGGGGTACAAATCTTATCCTGTCACCTCCCAAATTCCCATCTCAGCACAATCCCCCCCCTCCCTCCTAGCACAACCCCCCCATCTCAGCACAGTCCCCCCTCCTAGCACAACCCCCCATCTCAGCACAGTCCCCCCCCTCCTAGCACAACCCCCCCCCATCTCAGCACAGTCCCCCCCCCTCCTAGCACAACCCCCCCATCTCAGCACAGTCCCCCCCTCCTAGCACAACCCCCCCATCTCAGCACAGTCCCCCCCATCTCAGCACAATCCCCCCCTCCTAGCACAACCCCCCCATCTCAGCACAGCCCCCCCCCTCCTAGCACAACCCCCCCATCTCAGCACAGCCCCCACCCCCTCCTAGCACAACCCCCCCCCCATCTCAGCACAGCCCCCACCCCCTCCTAGCACAATCCCCCCATCTCAGCACAATCCCCCCTCCTAGCACAACCCCCCCATCTCAGCACAGTCCCCCCCTCTTAGCACAACCCCCCTCCCATATTGATCCCACCTAGAAGTAATCATCTTCTCCCCACCCCTCATGCTACAAATTCTCTTATTCCAACCCCCCTCCCCCCCAGGGACAATCCCCCAAAAAGTATTTGTACTAGGAGGGGTGGGGAGAAGATGATTACTTCTAAGTGGGATCGATATGGGGGGGGGGGGGGGAGCGGGGTTGTGCTGGGATGGGGAATTTGAGAGGTGACAATATAAGATTTCTTCTAGCAGGGGAATTGGGGGGGGGGGGGAGGGTGCTAGGAGGAGTGATTCGTGCTGGGGGGGTGAGGATTTGTGCCAGGAGTGGGGATTTGGGGATCGCCCTTATAGAGATTATTGGAATGGGGTGGGGGGATGGATTTGTGCCAGAACAGGAAGTCTTGGGGCTGTTAAAAAGGGGTATTGGGGGGGGGGTTGTGCCAGTAGGAATAATGTTTTTTTTTGTGCTAGGGGGAAAATTTTGATGGGGGAAGGATTTGACGGGTAGGATTTGTTCTAGGAGGTGAAATTTGGGGGGGGGGGGTACTAGGATGGTGATTTGGGGGTTCCAGACCCTTGATGGGCACTGATTAGGCTGCACTGATGGGCACTGAAAACGTTGTTATTAATATTTATTTTTGTAACTTCTGCATTAATGCAAAAACATTTAACAGTATAATTTTAAGGCGTGTTTAGGGGCGGAATTAGGGGCGGGGCAGGGTAGGAGTTGGGTGGGGCAACTGGTGGCGAGTAACCCTTAAGGCCTGGCTAGTAGCTCAGGACTTTAAATTTTGAGCCCTGTATATATATATATATATATATATATATATATATATATATATATATATATATGTATATGTAACGGATCAATGGCACCCCGACTGGGTACCTCCATTGACGGATGCTTCCTGAGGGCTCCAAGCATTCCACCAGACATCATGACCACCTCAGACCCCACGAACCACCGCAGCTTGGTTGGGGTCTCGCCGTCTCCTACCTACCCTGGACCTACAACAAGGCTCCAGGTTCCAGTGGATGAACCTCTCTTTCCTCGAGAGTGAAGCAGGAACAAGCTCTTACAAGAGCTTAGTGATTATCCAAGGGAGTATGAAGAGCATAGCAATCCCTTGTAGCATATTCCCCCAAACATGAGTCGAGACTTCATGAAGGGGTAAAATCAGACTGCTTATTGAACAGACGTACACTCAATTTATACACACATGAGCACATCCCCTCCTACTAAAATTACTACACACAGGTCAGGGGTTGAATGATTACATTATCATATGCAGATGAAATTGTATACAGAAACAGAATAAACCTGAACTAATTAGCTGGCCATCTGGACAGAACAATGTGAGGTCATTAACATTTAACAATGGGACAGGCACAATCCACATTCCAGCTTAATAGATAATAGGAAGAGACCCCAGTATCAGTCTGTCCGTCTCCTACACTCCAGTACATGGAATACACATTATCTCAATACACAAACAATAGTTAATGCCTGTCTTTCACTACAAGTGATGGTGAGCACCGTCACAATATATATACTAAAAGTATTGGGACGCCTGCCTTTACAGGCACATGAACTTTAATGGCATCCCAGTCTTAGTCCGTAGAGTTCAATATTGAGTTGGCCCACCCTTTCCAGCTATAACAGCTTCAACTCTTCTGGGAAGGCCGTCCAGAAGGTTTAGGAGTGTGTCTATGGGAATGTTTGACCATTCTTCCAGAAGCACATTTGTGAGATCAGGCACTGATGTTGGACGAGAAGGCCTGTGCATACACACTTCTCTTATGGCAGAGCAGGTAAGAGGGAGATCTTTCCAATCTCCCTGCCAGCACACAGAGCTATAATGCTAATGTTCACTAGGTGATTAGGGTGTGTCCAGGCACACCCGGCAGCACACTCCTATGCTCAGTCAGCATAGCTGTGGCCAAAAGTTTTGAGAATTACACAATTAATAATTTGCACAAAATCTGCTGCCTGAGTTTTTATGATGGCAATCTGCATATACTCCAGAATGTTATGAAGAGATGAACAGATGAATTGCAATGAAGTCCCTCTTTGCCATGAAAATGAACTTAACCACTTTCCGACCGGCCCATGGTGGAAAGACGGCTGCAGAGTGGTTGTCTAGTTCTGGGAGGGCGTACATGGACGCGAGAGGAGAGGAGAGAAACTGCAGCTGCACGCCTCCTCTGCCTCAACCATGCCCCATCCATGTCTCCCACATCTGTGCTCATCCATGCCACGTGAGTGCTTATCCGTGCCACATCCATGCCAATTCAGTGCTCATCCATGCCACGTCAGTGGTCATCCGTGCCACGTCAGTGCTCATCCATGCGACATCCATGCCATGTCAGTGCTCATCCATGTCACATCAGTGCTCATCCGTGCCACATCCATGCCCCATCAGTGCTCATCCGTGCCACATCCATGCCACGTCAGTGCCACATCCGTGCCACACCCATGCCACTTCAGTGCTCATCCATGCCACGTCAGTGCTCATCCATGCGACATCCATGCCATGTCAGAGCTCATCCATGCCACATCAGTGCTTATCCATGCCACATCCATGCCACGTCAGTGCTCATCCGTGCCACACCTATGCCACTTCAGTGCTCATCCGTGCCATGTCAGTGGTCATCCATGCCACATCAATGCCACGTCAGTGCTCATCCATGCCACATCCATGCCATGTCAGTGCTCATCCATGCCACATCAGTGCTCATCCATGCCACATCAATGCCACGTCAGTGCTCATCCGTGCCACATCCATGCCACGTCAGTGCTCAGCCATGCCACATCCATGCCACATCAGTGCCACATCCGTGCCACATCAATGCCACGTCAGTGCTCATCCGTGCCACATCCATGCCACGTCAGTGCTCATCCATGCCACATCAATGCCACATCCATGCCATGTCACTCCTCATCTGTGCCACATCAGGGTGCTCATCTTTGCCTCATCCATGCCACATCAGTGCTCATCCGTGCCACATCAATGCCACGTCAGTGCTCATCCGTGCCACATCCATGCCACGTCAGTGCTCATCCGTGCCACATCAATGCCATATCCATGCCATGTCACTCCTCATCTGTGCCACATCAGGGTGCTCATCTTTGCCTCATCCATGCCACATCAGTGCTCATCCGTGCCACATCAATGCCACGTCAGGGCTAATCCATGCCACATCAGTGCCACATCCATCCCACGTCAGTGCTCATCAGTGCCACATCCATCCCACGTCAGTGCTCATCAGTGCCACATCCATGCCAGGTCAGTGCCACATCCATGCCACGTCAGTGCTTATCAGTGCCGCATCCATGCCACATCAGTGCTCATCAGTGCCACATCCATTCCACGTTAGTGCTCATCAGTGCCACATCCATGCCAAATCAGTGCTCATCCGGGCCACTACAATGCTTATCAGTGCCCTACAGTGCCTCACAAAATTGTAATGGGAAGTCAGGAAATTACGGTGCTCCCTGCATGTTGGGCCTCTGTATGTGGCCAGGCTGTGGAAAAGTGTCACATATGTGGTATCGCCATACTCAGGAGGAGTGGCAGAATGTATTTTGGGGTGTCATTTTTGCTATATACATGCTATGTGTTAGAAATGTCTTATAAATGGACAACTTTGTGTAAAAAAAATGCATTTTGGTTTTCTTTCCACATTTTCCAAAAACTTGTGGAAAAAAATGACATGTTCAAAAGACTCATTAGTTCATGTGTTGGGGTGTTTTCTTTCCATTTTGTGGGTAATTCCATTGTCCAGGTGCTCCAGGACTTTCAAAAGTGTCATAAGTCATCAGAAAATTATATGTGTCATTTTTGCTTCTAGAGCGCCTGACGGTGCTCCTTGGATGTTGGGCCTCTGTATGTGGTCAAGCTGTGGAAAAGTCTCACACATGTGGTATCGCCATACTCAGGAGGAGTAGCAGAATGTATTTTGGTGTGTAGTTGCAAGTATGCATATACAGTGTGTAAGAAATAACTTCGTAATATGACCATTTTGTGAAAAATAATTAAAAAAAAAAAAAATCTTCATTTTGCAAAGTATTGCGGGAAAAAATTACAACTTCAAAAAACTCACCATGCCTCTTACTAAATACCTTGGAATGTCTACTTTCCAAAAAGAGGTAATTTGGGGGGTATTTGTACTGTCCTGGCTTGTTAGGATCTCAAGAAATGAGATAGGCCGTCAGTTCATCAGGTGTAATCAATTTTCAATGATTGGTAGCATAGCTTGTAGACTCAATAACCTTCACAAAGACCAAAAAATGTATACTTATTTGGGTTATTTTTAAAAAAGATATGTAGCAGTATAAATTTTGGTCAAAATTTATGAAGAAAAACGACTAAATTTGCAAAATGTAAAACCAAAACGAAGAAAAATGCATTTTTTTTACAAAATTTTCGGTCTTTTTCATTTATAGCGCAAAAAATAAAAAACCCCAATTATGATTAAATACCACCAAAAGAAAGTTCTGTTTGTGTGAAAAAAAAGGATGTTGCATGACTGAGTAATTGTCATTCAAAATGTGAGAGCACTGAAAGCTGAAAACTGGTCTGGTTAGGAAGGGGGTTTAAGTGCCCAGTGGGTAAGTGGTTAATCCCATAAAAACATTTCCACTGCATTTGTGAAGAAGGCTTCAGGGTGCCCAAGAAAGTCCAGCAAGCACCAGAACCGTACAGTTGATTGAGCTGCGGGATCGGGGCACCACCGGTGCAGAGCTTGTTCGGGAATGGCAGCAGGCAGGTGTGAGTACATCTGCCCACACAGTGAGGAGAAGACTTTTGGAGGATGGCCTGGTGTCAAGAAGGGCAGCAAAGAAGTCACTTCTCTCCAGGAAAAACATCGGGGACAGACGGAGATTCTGCAAAAGGTACAGGGATTGGACTGCTGAGGACTGGGGTAAAGTCATTTTCTTGGATGGATCCCCCTTCCGATTGTTTGGGGCATCCGGAAAAAACCTTGTCTGGAGAAGAAAAGGTGAGCACTACCATCAGTCCTGTGTCATGCCAACAGTAAAGCATCCCGAGACCATTCATGTGTGTGGTTGCTTCTCAGCCAAGGGAGTGGGCTCACTCACAATTTTGCCTAAGAACGTCGCCATGAATAATGAATGGTACATCCTCCGAGAGCAACTTCTCCCAACCATCCAAGAACAGTTTGGTGAGGAGCAATGCCTTTTCCAGCATGATGGAGCACCTTAAGGTATTTTTCCATAAGGCAAAAGTGTTAACTAAGTGGCTTGGGGGACAAAACATCAACATTTTGGGTCCATGGCCAGCAAACTCCCCAAACCTCAATCCCATTGAGAACTTGTGGTCAATCTTCAAGAGGCTGGTGAACGAAAAAACCCAGACATTCTGAGAAACTCCAAGCATTGATTATGCAAGAATGGGCTGCCATCAGTTAGGATGTGGCCCAGAAGTTGACTGACAACATGGCAGAGCGAATTGCAGAGGTCATGAAAAAGAAGAGTCAACACGGAAAATACTCTTTGCATAAACTTCATGTCATTGTCAATAAAAGCCTTTGACACTTATGAAATGCTTGTAATTATACTTCAGTATCCCATAGTAACATCTGACAAAAAGATCTAAAAACACAGAAGCAGCAGACTTTGTGAAAATTAATATTTGTGTCATTCTCACAGCCTATAGCCATGGCTGTATGATTATTCAGCCGCCGATTAGACTCTCGCAGCCCACTAACTTCCAGAACATTTCTGGACCATCCAGAAAGAAACAGTCAATCCTGCAGCCACTGAAAAATAGAACAGAAAGCAGCAATAAACACAGCCACACTGATTACAGTGAGCCAAAACTAAATTTACCTAATCCTAACACCTATTCACCTAATTTTAGCACCTATTCACCCAATCCTAACACCTATTCACCTAATCTCAGCACCTATTCACCCAATCCTAACACCTATTCACCTAATCTCAGCACCTATTTACCTAATCCTAACACCTATTCACCTAATCTCAGCACCTATTCACCCAATCCTAACACCTATTCACCTAATCTCAGCACCTATTCACCTAACACCTATTCACCCAATCTTAGCACCTATTTACCTAATCCTAGCACCTATTCACTTAATCCTATCACCTATTCACCTAATCCTAACACCTATTTACTTAATTCTAGCACCTATTCACCTAATCCTAGCACCTATTCACCTAATCCTAGCACCTATTTTACTAATCCTAACACCTATTCACCTAGTTCTTGCACCTACTCACCTAATCCTAACACATATTCATTAATCCTAGCACCTATTCGCCTAATCCTAACACCTGTTCATATAATCCTAACACCTAGTCACTAGTGATGTCGCGAACATAAAATTCGCTGTTTGCAAACGGCGAACGCGAACATCGGTGAATGTTCGCGAACCGGCGAACATTGCGAACCGCCATAGACTTTAATAGGCAGGCGAATTTTAAAACCCACAGGGACTCTTTCTGGCCACAATAGTAATGGAAAAGTTGTTTCAAGGGGACAAACACCTGGACTGTGGCATGCCGGAGAGGGATCACACAAAAAAAAGTTCTTAAAAATTGTAATTTTTTGATAGAGAGCCAATTATTGGAAAAATTTAAAAAAAAATAAAAATAAAAAATTTCTTTGGATTTAGCATCTGGGGGGTCTAAAAAGTGTACCTGTGAAGTTTCAGCTCTGTAGCATGTCCGGAAGCAGAAAAAAATACGAATTAGGGTTAGGGCTAGGGTTAGGGCTAGGGCTAGGGTTAGGGTTAGGGTTATTTTTATGGCTAGGCTTAGAGGGTTAGGGTTAAGGTTAGAGGGTTAGGGTTATGGTTAGAGGGTTAGGGTTAGGTTTAGTTTAGTTTTGGAAGGAGTGGGGAGGGATTAGAACCCCTGTCAGTTCTTATTGCTGTCTGTTACCTCGTTAGGGAGATTTGCCCTCTCAATTTCTCTTGTTTACCATTGTCATTGAAAGTGAACGTAAAAGAAAATCCCCACATTTTGAGATGTCCCCAGAAAAGTAAGAGAGGGGAAATCTTCCCATGAGGACACTACTTCTGGTGACCTGGGGCTCTCCAGGGAGTTCCCTTAATTTGTAGGAATTTTCTCTCACTTTCTGTTTGGCTTTGGGATAGGATATGAAAGGGAAATCCCCCCCCCGATGGGACACAGCCGACAGCAGTTAAGACCCTGCTTGTGCCGACTAACAGAAAGGTAGCTGGCCAGAACAATTGCACTTAAGTGGCTTTAAAAGTCATTCGGCATAAACCAAAACTGGAAGTCCAGGACACAATGCGCTCCACGGACCCGAAAACTGGAAGTAATGCAATCACACTGTGGCTCCGCCCTACGCGTTGCATTACATTTGCGTCATCGGGAGCGGCGCCACTCTCAGGCTTATACTAGGTAAGGTATCCCAGCAACCCAAGGCACTTGACCCATGGCCATGCTGGAATTCTGGATTACTGGAAGGATTATCGCTTACTATGTATAGACTTTCCATCTAGAGCACAGATCACTGTATACAAGCCTTTGTTATTCTATATATATATATATATATATATATATATATATACACATATATATATATATATATATATATATATATATATATATATATATACACACACACACACACACACAATATCTCACAAAAGTGAATACACTCCTTACATTTTTGTAAATATTTTATTCTATCTTTTTATGTGACAACACTGAAGAAATGACACTTTGCTACAATGTAAAGTAGTGAGTGTACAGCTTGTATAACAGTGTCAATTTGCTGTCCCCTCAAAATAACTCAACACACAGCCATTAATGTCTAAACCGCTGGCAACAGAAGTGAGTACACCCCTAAGTGAAAATGTCCAAATTGTACCCAATTAGCCATTTCTCTCCCTGGTGTCATGTGACTCGTTAGTGTTACAAGGTCTCAGGTGTGAATGGGGAGCAGGTGTGTCAAATGTGTTGTTACCCCTCTCACTCTCTCATACTGGTCACTGGATGTTCAACATCGCACCTCATGGCAAAGAACTCTCTGAGGATCTGAAACTGAGCTGCAGCACGGTGGCCAAGACCATATAGCGGTTTACCAGGACAGGTTCCACTCAGAACAGGCCTCACCATGGTCAACCAAAGAAGTTGAGTACAGGTGTTCAGCGTCATCTCCAGAGGTTGTCTTTAGGAAATAGAAATAGACGTATGAGTGCTGCCAGCATTACTGCAGAGGTTGAAGGGGTGGGGGGTCAGCCTGTCAGACCATACACCACACACTGCATCAAATTGGTCTGCATGGCTGTCGTCCCAGAAGGAAGCCACTTCTAAAGATGATGCACAAGAAAGCCCACAAACAGTTTGCTGAAGACAAGCAGACTAAGGACATGGGTTACTGGAACAATGACCTGTGGTCTGATGAGACCAAGATAAAACAATTTGGTTCAGATGGTGTCAATCGTGTGTGGTGGCAAACATATTTGTGTACCTCTCTTTGTGCGGCGCACTCCCAGCACAGAGACTGGGGTCTCACAGAGCGCTCCGGGCCCCGTACTAACGATCGGGACCCAGAACTCCTGATTCCGGGCCACCTGATCGCTGTGACAGCCTCTGATTGGCTATCTCAGTGACCAGTCACTGTGAAGCCCACCCCTGTGTTTTTTCTGTGTGAATGGAGGCGAGAGATGCATTGTATGTCTCTCCTTGCAGAGTAAAAAAAAGAAAAAAAAAGTGTGTGCAAAAAATAAATACATAAATAATAATAAAAAAAATAAAATACAAAAATACAATAAAATTCCTAAATCAAGGTTTGATCTAGGCCAATGCCAGGGTTAGTGTTTTGGTCGAGGTCAGGATCAAAGGTCAAGGTCAGGGTCAGTAATTTTTTTGGACAGGATTGTTATTTTATTTTTCTTTAGTATACTGTAAGTGTCAGTTAGTGTCAGTGTGTTTTAGATAGGATAAAAAAATAAATAAAAAGAAAAAACAGCAAAATGTGCACTATTGTTTTTGGGCTGTATTACAGGCACATTCTCTGTGAATGAAAAAAGGAGGGAGCTCTGGGGGGGGGGGGGAGCTCCCAGCAGAGAGGTCGGGACTTTAAATGAGGTTACAAAGATATGTATCTCCATCCCTAATATCAATGTGAACAAGGGGGGGGGGGGGGGTTGGGACTTTAAATGAGGCGTGTGATTGAAGATGACCATAAAAAGTTGTACATAAAGTATATGTGCATACACGTCCAAACAAAGAACATGAAATAGTACACATGTAATCTGATTTATTATGTATGCACAATAGTGACATCATAAATACAATAATGACATACAGTAGATCCCAATAACATAGCATATTAAAACAAGTACATAACATAATGGGTATGGTATAGGTCATAACATAACGTAACAAAGTAATAGATACTCCATAGTAATTGCATCATGTATGCTCTACGCGTTTCGTGTATTTATAACACTTCCTCAGGAGCTGGTGCAGTGGATTCACTATGAAAAAAGGGGAAATATCATGGAAGTCATAATGCATATAACAATATGAACACCCAATTAAAATTGTGTTATTTTGTATGAAATTGCTTACAATGGAGTAAGAACCGTTGTCTCAAGGGATCTGCCATGGAGGGGCCTCCATACCGTCTGCCCCGGGAGCTGAGGGAGCAGTACCAGGCACGCATGGGGGTGAACACAAAGTTTGCAGTAAGAGAATCTAGGTAGTAGAGGAAATCAAAAGCATCTCAATGAGTCATCCAATGTAGTATCTATAATCGGATTGAATATGTACATTGCACAAAAGTGTGCTTTACATTACTAAAAGTAATAAAGTGGTCAAATATAAATTAGAGAAAATTGATGGACTCCTGGAGCCAAAGATTGAAAGCATAAGTAGGAAAATCAGCCTGCAGTACTGCAGGCTGATTTTCCTACTTATGCTTTCAATCTTTGGCTCCAGGAGTCCATCAATTTTCTCTAATTTATATTTGACCACTTTATTACTTTTAGTAATGTAAAGCACACTTTTGTGCAATGTACATATTCAATCCGATTATAGATACTACATTGGATGACTCATTGAGATGCTTTTGATTTCCTCTACTACCTAGATTCTCTTACTGCAAACTTTGTGTTCACCCCCATGCGTGCCTGGTACTGCTCCCTCAGCTCCCGGGGCAGACGGTATGGAGGCCCCTCCATGGCAGATCCCTTGAGACAACGGTTCTTACTCCATTGTAAGCAATTTCATACAAAATAACACAATTTTAATTGGGTGTTCATATTGTTATATGCATTATGACTTCCATGATATTTCCCCTTTTTTCATAGTGAATCCACTGCACCAGCTCCTGAGGAAGTGTTATAAATACACGAAACGCGTAGAGCATACATGATGCAATTACTATGGAGTATCTATTACTTTGTTACGTTATGTTATGACCTATACCATACCCATTATGTTATGTACTTGTTTTAATATGCTATGTTATTGGGATCTACTGTATGTCATTATTGTATTTATGATGTCACTATTGTGCATACATAATAAATCAGATTACATGTGTACTATTTCATGTTCTTTGTTTGGACGTGTATGCACATATACTTTATGTACAACTTTTTATGGTCATCTTCAATCACACGCCTCATTTAAAGTCCCAACCCCCCCCCCCCCCCCCCCCCTGTTCACATTCTCTGTGAATGGAGGCAAGAGATGCATCGTATGTCTCTCCTTGCAGTGTAAGGCTCCATGTACACGGGACGTTGTTAAAAGTCCCTTTGAATGCTGGAATTTTTAGGACGTTTGAAACGTCCGTTCGGTCGCGTTTGTACCCGCGTTTAGCGGGCGTTTAGCAGCGTTTGCGGGCGTTTGCGTTTAGAAGCGTTCCTAGAGGTCAAAAAAATGATTCCCCTTTTAAAATGGAAAAACACGAACGCTAAACGCGGGTCATCGCGTTCAGACGCGTTCAGACGCGTTCAGACGCGTTCGGACGCGTTTGTGCGTTTGAAACGCCGGGAAACACACGTTCGAACGCAAATAATTGCTTTCTAAAAAAAGTCCCTGAACGCAACTGCCTGCAAATGACTGTAAACGACCTGGTGTACATGGACAGATAAGATAAAATGTAGATGGGTTCAGGGGCTTCTGAAAAAAACGCCCAACTGCTCCTAAACGGCCATTTCCAGCGTCCCGTGTACATGGATTCTTAAACAAAAAGAAAAAAAAAGTGTGTGCAAAAAATAAATACATAAATAATAATAAAAAAAAAAAATAAAATACAAAAATACAATAAAATACCTAAAAAAAGGTTTGATCTAGGTCAATGCCAGGGTTAGTGTTTTGGTCAAGGTCAGGATCAAAAGGTCAAGGTCAGGGTCAGTATTTTTTTGGAAAGCATTTTTATTTTATTTTATTTTTCTTTAGTATACTGTAAGTGTCAGTTAATGTCAGTGTGTTTTAGGTAGGATAAAGAAAAAAAAAAACAGCAAAATGTGCACTATTGTTTTTGGGCTGTACTATGGGTACATACCCACACATGTGGTATCGATGAAATCGTCAGGAGCAGAATTTAATTTGGGTTGTTATTATTATATATGATTTATATAGCGCCAACAGATTGCGCAGCGCTTAACAAAATGAAGGCAGACGTTACAGTTACAATACAATTCGGTACAAAAGGAATCAGAGGGTTGTTCTTTGGTGGAAGGCCATGGTAGTAGCAAGAAATATACAGCTAAATTAAAAAATATATATATATATATATATATATATATATATATATATATATATATATATATATATATTTTTTTTTTTTTTACTATTTTGGGCCAGTTTTCCTTTGATAATAAAAAAAAATAAAAAAAAAAAAAATCAGGAGACATCCACTATCATATACCACCAAATGAAAGCCCCAATTTGTCCTGAAAAAATTGTATTTAGGCATTTAGATTTTTATTATTATGGGCTATTATAATCAGTTGCAGGAAACAGTTTTTTTTTTTTTACAAGTTAAAATTATTATTATTTGCTAGAAAATTACTTAGAATATATGTATGTATATATATATATATATATATAATATTTTTTTAGCAAAGACTCTGGAGAATAAAATGGCGGTCATTGCAATATTTTTTGTCATGCAGGTATTTGCGCAGTATGTATGTGTATATATATATATATATATATATATATATATATATATATTGTACACAAAAAATTGTATTTATGCATTTCGATTTGTTTTACCCTTAGGCACGAAGGGGTTTTAATCCGTTACAGGAAACATTTTTTTTTTTTTTCCTTTTGGGACATAGATTTTACAGAAAATAATAAAAGCTGATTGAAAATTAAAAAAAAAAAAGTTTTGCCTTAAATTCTACTTTAAGCTGTACAAGAAAATGTTCTCTGGTGGAATCTCTGCATTAAATATTAGATATTGCTGCACGTCTCATTCCTACCAAGCGATATTTCAGTAAATGAAGATGAGGATCTCAAGGTTTGCTGTGCTCCCTGTGTGTCGCCCTGACCCTCGGGCATTTCAATAACATCAGCGAACCCGCCAACCTTCAGGAGCCATCACAGGATAATTCTAACTCTTAACATTTGAAATTAATTTGTTTGATGTAACAAACATGACAAATTGAGATTTCTTTTGTATTATCAGGCTGGAGGAACTTAGAAGCACAGCAAGTGCTTTTCAGTTTCTGACACATGCTTACAAGTTAAAATCAGTATTTTTGTGCTAGAAGATTACTTAGATATATATATATATATATATATATATATATATATATATTATATATATATATATAATATTTTTTTACATGTATGTGTACTGTATATATATATATATATATATATATATATATAATATTTTTTTAAACAAAGAATCTGGAGAATAAAATGGCGGCCGTTGCAATATTTTTTGTCACGCAGGTATTTGCGCAGCGGTCTTTCAAATGCAATTTTTTTGGGGAAAAAAATAAATTTCACTGCAAAAAAAACTAAACAGTAAAGTTAGCCCATTTTTTTTTTGCATATTTTGTGATATGGCACTGCGTTGCTTTAACTGAAAATTGCGTAGACGTGCGACACTGTACTCTGTATTTTAAAATGATTAAAATGTCCTTCTTTTTTTTTTTTTTACCCCAAATAGAGCTTTTTTTTTCGTGGTATTTGATCACTTCTGCGTTTTTTGGGTTTTTTTGCGCTATAAACAAAAAATGACTGACAATTTTGGAAAAAAAAAAAAACAATATTTTTCACTTTCTGCTATAACACATATCCAATAGAAAAATGTAAAAAAATCGAATTTATTCATCAATTTAGGCCAATATGTATTCTGCTACATGTTTTTGGTAAGAAATCCTAATAAGTGTATATTAATTGGTTTGACACTTTTTTGGGGACCAGTGACACTAATACAGTAATTAGTGCAAAAAGAAAATGCACTGTCACTGTACTAATGACACTGGCTGGGAAGGGGTTAACATCAGGGGTGATCAAATGGTTAATTGTGCCCCCATGGGGTGGTTGCTAACTGTGTGGGGGAGGTGCTCCCTCCTGGACTCCGCTATCCAGACGAAAGATCTCGAGCACATGTGCTTCTGGCTTTTATACAGTATCCCAACATGCACCAAGGCACTTTCCTCTGCCAATCATCAGGACTGTATCAAAAGCCCATGCACCCATTCATCTGGTTTCCTACCACTGTCCAACATGCCTCCCTATTGGACCAGTGTGAAACACTCTCCAGACAGAATGAGTTGCATCCTGAGCACAATGAGCAGACCTCACTAGCAGATCCTGCTCTCTGGTAGACAGAGAACAATTATAGATTTACCTACAGCCCCTCTGGTAAGTAGACAGAGCTCAAAACTATACTTTTTCACTAGCACCTACCTAGGACGGTGCTACACTTATCCCCCACCAAACTGAGCCATGTCCTCACTGGCTCTGGGCAGCCGTCCCTACAAAATTACCTGTACAAAACAATTTACACAGAGTTTCCCACAAACTTGGAAAAGGGTAAAAAGGGAAATTACACACATGTACAGGGCCATGGGGCATACCCCATAAGTGGCCAGTAAATAAGTTATGTGGAAAAATATATTTCTCTGCTGTACAAATATTTACAAATGTATGCACATAGGAATATACCAAGTGCATTTAGGGTCCATTCACACTAGCCTGACAAGTCGTGGTCGGTCGCTCGCCATTGAATAGTACAGGACCCGTTTTAATAGGAGTGACACAAGTCACTCCAACTTAGAAAAAGGGTCCTGTACTACTTTGGGGCGACCTGGAGGCGACTTGCATTGACTTCAAATTATATGAAGTCCCTGCAAGTCGCGCCGAGGTCGCGGTGCACACAGGTCGCCCCAGCAAGTCGTGTCGCGCCAGTCTGAATGGCCGCTTAGACCAATGCACCCTCCTCCAAACAAAAAATATGCTTGACAGGTAAAGGCATTACCCTATTCAACTAACTAGACACAAATATCAACATTACATATATGCACTGAGGAGAGTGGAGGGCCTCTCCAAGACCCGGAAGTTCCCTGCAAGCCTGCAAAGGAAGAAGTTAGGTACATGGAAATTTATACATCCTACACACTTACGGTGAGACTGCCCTCTCCTCAGATGCGACCTTCTCACCAACATCATCTTTATCTCTGCTGGCCCTCTAAGGGCACGCTTGACTCGACGCTCTGTTGTGTACCTGCAATAGACAAACAAAACAGATCCTGTCAAGTTAACTTGCTAACATTTTATCAGTGATTCCATCTGGGAATTATATTTTTTGACTAGTAATAGGCACAGTCCCTCTCAAATCCCAGGGCACTGACTCTCTCCTATTATAGTCAGACCCACAAGTTCAGAATGAAGAAATGCGGAGTCCACCCGACTGGTGTTCACGGTGTCCTTTCTTCCTGTAACACAGAGGCAACACATCTTCTCCTGACGGCAAGCCGTTTTGCTGGAGCCTTAGCAAAGTTGCCTAACTTGTGAGTCTCTGCAAAGCTCTTCAAGGGATCCTTCACTCCGGCATCCCTCTCTTTAACCACTTGCCGACTGGTCACGTTGACCGTACTGTGGCAAAGTGGCTCGATTCCGTCCAGCGACGTAGACCTACGTCGCTGGACTCCTCCCCCTGTAGGCGGCGCTCGCGCGCCGCCGGAGGCGTGCTCCCGCTGTTTTCAGTCACAGCGGGAGTCGGGCCAGGGGAGGAGCGGCGGCGATCGCCGCTGCTCTTCCCTGATCGTCGGGGAATCCAGTTTGGAGATCCGCCCGCTTGTGTAAACAGAGCGGGCGGATCTCCTGAGTGACAGATTGCAGGGTTCTAACGTGAAAGATTTTTTTGGGGGTGCCACAAGGGGGGACTTTTCAATTGGGGTGCTTAAGTATTCATTGATGTATAAAGTAAAACTAAAGAAAATTTATTTATAGTAAAAAAACATGAAAAAATTTTATTCTGAACAACAGTAAAAAGTATACTGTAATTGAAAGGATTACAATATACTGTACAAAACTAAATTGTATTAAAAACATATACAGTAAACAGCCATACAGTATCATACAAATATATATATACTCTCCTAACACAAGGGTAGATGGTATATATGCTTTATACCCAGTTGCATCCACAATGGATGGTCTTTGTGCAGGAGACGTAGTGGCCCACAGCCATTAACCCAACATGTTTCGCGGCACTGCCGCCGCTTCTTCAGGGGTATCTTTGAGGGTATCACATAGATATATTTGTCATGAAAAGAATTTAATAACGACTTAAATGGGAAAAGATAAAAATAAAAAAGAAAAAAGAGAAATCAATACAAGATCATCAAACGTATGTTTACAGTGACTTATACGATTTATGATATACTATTACAACATATAGAAATCATATCTATAGTAAACAGATATTGCATGGTGTCCATGATAGAGAGGCAGCGAGAATAATACACATCATCATACCTGTTAAACCTGCAGTACAGCACGCTGCAATGGGAAATACGACCACAAGGCTCAGGGGGGAGAACCCCCGGGGGGCGGACACGGGAGACCGACCACAAATAGGGCACAAAAAGTACGGCTGAAGAGAGATAAGGTCTGAAAATTCAAAGTAAAGAGATATATTTTCAGTTCCATATACGGCCATCTAGTGTCTCACCTGACAAGGGGAGGAAGGAAAGGCATCTGATAATACCAGATTGAGCCATAGCCCTTGGGACTAAAATATTCAAAAAGGAAGAAAAAACTGGAAAAACAATTCTTACCTCAATATTGCCCAGCCATAGAAAAGGGCGGGGACTGGGTGAAATGATGTTGCTATGTGTGGTAGATCAAAAATAAAAGATCCACGAGAGTGCTTCCTAGAAAAAGCAGATATACAATAGTATGTATATAATGTATATCAACCGAAGGGGTTAATATGAGGTGTTCAACCAATATGTGCATCATATCACCAAAAAAGTCAAGCTGGTGAGTTTTAACCCTAGGGTCAGCTCCTCATATGCCAATATATATACATATGTAAGCGCGGCCCAATGGCACATGCATCTAAGCATCAATAAGTACATTGAGTAATAAACCATAGGAGAGATCAATGGTAAAGTGAGATACGTTCAATAAATAGCCTATACATAGTCAATGAGGAAATAAGCCGGTGAACTAGGCTCACCCATCGTTGACAGTATTGCAGATTGGAAGGTACAATGATCGGAGCACAAATCCCCAGCGTTACCTGATAAGAAGACACGGGTCACATCCAGTCCCCGCAGGTCGCGGTGGTGGACGCCGAGTTGCCGCTATTTGTATAGACAGGTAGCTCCACCCGGGTGGGTTAAAAACATGTTGGGTTAATGGCTGTGGGCCACTACGTCTCCTGCACAAAGACCATCCATTGTGGATGCAACTGGGTATAAAGCATATATACCATCTACCCTTGTGTTAGGAGAGTATATATATATTTGTATGATACTGTATGGCTGTTTACTGTATATGTTTTTAATACAATTTAGTTTTGTACAGTATATTGTAATCCTTTCAATTACAGTATACTTTTTACTGTTGTTCAGAATAAAATTTTTTCATGTTTTTTTACTATAAATAAATTTTCTTTAGTTTTACTTTATACATCAATGAATACTTAAGCACCCCAATTGAAAAGTCCCCCCTTGTGGCACCCCCAAAAAAATCTTTCACGTTACAATATTTACTAGGGACGTGGTGCTTTGTATCTGTTATAAATTTGCAGAGATAGCGTTTTTTCTAGATTGCAGGGTTCAGCATAGCTGAACATCTGATCTGTCCCTGTGTCACTCAGTCACCTCCCCCCACACACCTCAGTAAGCACCAGGCATACATTAACCCCTCCCTCTCCAATAAAATTAACCCCTTCCCTGCCAGTGTCATTTTTACAGTAACAGTGCATATTTATAGCACTGATTACTATAGAAATGTCACTGGTACCCCCAAAAGTGTCAAAAATGTCAGTCAAGGGTCCGATCTGTCCGCCGCAATGTCACAGTCCCGCAAAAAAAAAAAATTGCAGATCGCTGCCATTACGCGTTAAAAAAAAACCCACCAAAAATGACAGAAATCTTTCCCTTAGTTAGTAAACGCAATAACTTTTGCGCAAACCAATCAAAATACGCTTATTGTGATTTTTTTTACCAAACATAGGTAGAAAAAAAATTGGCCAAAAGTTTAAAAAATTTAGATTTTTACATTTTGGGGGGGGGGGGGGGATTTCATATAAAAAATGTTAAAAATATTGTTATTTTTTTAAAATAAACGCTTTTTTTTGTTAATAGCACAAAAAGTAAAAATCGCACAGGTGATCAAATACCACCAAAAGAAAGCTCTGTTTGTGGGAAAAAAAGCACGTAAATTTCGTTTGGGTACAGCATCGCACGACCGCGCAATTGACAGTTAAAGTCGCACAGCGCCGAATTGCAAAAAGTGGCCCAGACGTAAGACAGCAAAATCCTCCGGTGGTAAAGTGGTTAAAGAGACCATGAGCCATTACCTTTCTTTCACAAGGTAGCAACTCGCACAAACTTCTTTCAACTGGCCCACACTGGCCCAAAAATTCTTTGCAAAGTGTCTCTCATGACTCTAAGTGATCGTGGCCCGTTGGCCCAAAAGATCTTGGCGGGGTATCTCGTAGATATTGCTTCTTAAGAAAAACAGTAGCACAAAGCCAAAAAGTATTTACTAGAGTTCTTTGAATAGGAAGTCTCTGTGGACTACAGAGTAAGTCCTCTTCCAAGTATCAACTCCTGACTTAACAAGAGAAGCTCTCTCTTTTTTTCCCGTGGCAAGAATCATTTTCTTAAATGAAGAAACTGTACAAATGTTTCGTTGAACCCCATCTTCCTTTACACGGATAGAAGGGGAAGGGAATTTGGAAATAGGGCTTCCAGCCCTAACAACAACTTTTTAACGTAGTGAAAGCTCTTTGGGCACTCTAGCCGCTTTAATTTTTCAGCTCAAATAACCAATTGACGGTCAGGCTAACTAGCCTCTTGACAACCCATCTTTTCCTGACAGGAATGGGAACTTATGCATCTTCAGCAGTATTAGTGAGGATGTGGTATTCGGACAATCTTTCCTGCTGGGTCTTGAATCCTGACGGCCCAAGCTTAGCCTTTTCCATTTGGGTGGCAAGGTGTCCCACAGTTCATGCTTCGACTTGTCGCGATATGGCTTGGGAATGTAAAGAAAGCCCCAAACTGCCTCTTCACAACAAGCCCCTCTCTTGGTCTCAATCTCCTCCATGATCTCCCGAGGAGCGTATGGATAATCATACCCATACTCTAGGGCCACCTTCTTTTGTATGAGGCGCTGGAACAGAAAGAACCTGGGAAGTCTCTAACTGTCTCCTCTCCCAGGTGCGGTATATAGGTTCTCCTTCTTGATGAGACTGGCATAGGCGTCATTCTGGTCCAGAGCCCAGGTGTAAGTGTGAGGTGGGGATAAATCTGGGACCCTTGTGGCATAGGCCTCACAGAACCTCAAGTTCCTGGCACACTGCATGCGAACGACAGCCCCTTCAGTCTCCTCATTGAGTGAATTGGGACTTGAAGAGCTGCTTCTCTCCTCAGTTCCCCAATCCCATTCAGTCTCTTCCTCCAACTTCCACACATCAATTCCCTCTTCCAGGGACCCATACTGACACTGGAAGCAGGGCAAACCTGTGTCAATGAGTAGGTAGGTAAAAGAGTAGGTTTTTATTGCAATATATAAAAAATATTGTACAAGTAAGGAATGGTGTCATACACTGGAAAGCATATGCAATAGCCCACTGGCTAAAATGTAAACAATATACAGCAAAAATAATGATAAATCACATATTCGTATACATCTTGTAATGCAGCTTGGTTTCAAAGATAGCCTTAATGACATATTGTAATTCCATAGTATTGGAGTGTACTGCATCCTGACCTGACGCGTTTCGTGAGCTATGCGCTCGCTTCTTCAAAGATAAATACATACAAGGTATATCTACAAGAAAATGAATATTGGAGTAAGAAACAGTAAATGAATGAAAAAGATACCTGAAAAAGGTTCAGTAAAGTAGTAGAGACTGAAAGGAGTGTTGAATACTCACCAGTCAATAAAACTAGGATGGGGAATGGAACTTCTGTGTGGTGGTAGTATCATGTATCTGACCCAGGAGCTGAAGGGTCCCAACTCAATGCAAGCCAAAAATGGGAGGTGCCCATGGTAAGTGGGTGACGGGTGATGAAATGGAGGGGTGCACCTTCCAAAACTGCCATAAATAAAATAAATAAAAATAGTAAAAATATATTGTAGTGTTGTCATATGAAAAAAATCGGGTAGTATTTGAGCATAGCAAACGCATAGCATAGCAAACGCATCAGATCAGGATGCAGTACACTCCAATACAATAAATTACAATATGGAATATGGAATTACAATATGTCATTAAGGCTATCTTTGAAACCAAGCTGTATTACAAGATGTATGCAAATATGTGATTTATCATTATTATTGCTGTATATTGTTTACATTTTAGCCAGTGGGCTATTGCATATGCTTTCCAGTGTATGACACCATTCCTTACTTGTACAATATTTTTTATATATTGCAATAAAAACCTACTCTTTTACCTACCTACTCCTACATTTCATTTCAAGCCACTAGCACCCACCTCATTTAAAGTCCCGCGGGCCAGTCTCTTTTGTATTCACAATCTGTATACATGTCACCTCTGTGATACGGGTCTCCCTGGCTTGACATACTGTAGTGCAGGTCTGCGTCACTGGTCCCGGCCCCAGCAGCTCTCTCAGCACTCCTCTTTTTCTGCCCACAGGGATCCCCATTGTAGATGCCAACAACTCCCGATGTGACTCCTGCCTCCCAACTCATACTCTTCTTGGCTGACAATCACTCTGCACTGCTTGCAACAGCATATCCTCGCAGTGCCCACACTGGCTCCACCCCCGCAGCCACATAGACACATTCAAGCGTCGGCTACATATCAGCCCGAGATGCTCCTTGTCCCCTCCACTGCACGGATCCAGTCTTTCGTAGGCACTAGTTGCACCCCTGTATCCCACAGGGTCCAATTTGGCAATTCAGTCCACTCAGCAGGCAACACGTGGGATAGCCCCTGCGCTCCAGCTCACTCCGGCATCCGCCATCTTGCTCCTCTACACACATGTCTGCTCCTCAGCTACACCCAATGGCGTAAGTTATGTCTCAACTCTCTTCCTTCACTCAGATTGGTAGCTTGCAGGCGGTGACTCCGCTCATGACTCTAGACTAGCTGACTCTCTGGCAGTGGCTTCTCCTGCGAGGCAGATCTCTTGAGCACACCCTTTCCCGCGCAGTGCAGTAACCCCTTTGCTGCTGCTATAACTCTGCCTAGCTTGCACTGCAATGCAGATTGTGTTCACTGACACACACACATCTGCCTTTTCAGTCTGTACTCGATCCTCAGTTGCACTTCTCCCTTTGCAAGTCAACCAATCTCCGTCCACTGAAAATTGTCCCGCTGTGATCAACTGCACGGCAGACATCTTACTTTGCAGTACATGTACAGACACAACCCCTGACGCACTGATTCCTGCGTCCCGAGTAACTGCTTTCTCCATCAACATCTCACATCTTCTACTGTAAAACAAGCACAGTTCTCTTGTATCACACAGCACATCTTTCCTCCATCAACACTCCAGCACTTTTCTTGAGAAGACATGATGTTACTTTGTGCAATTATTTGGCCGTTGCCGGTAGCAATCGTTGCTGTAATCCAGGGGAACATCCCGGACGAGCCCCCAAATGTAGCACTGTCCTGCAAGGCCTGCTGAATAATGACTTGACGGGTTCCCCTGATTACCAGAACACAGTTACCTTGAGATATAGTTTGTTGATCCCTCCTTGCTCTTGATGGCTCGTCACACAAATAAACAGTCTAGCGGTGTTGATTTATTTGAGGTTTATTTGGAACATGGATAGGAGAAGAGTTTGAACTATTCACATTAGCTGAGAACTTATATCTCTAAGCCTTCTAGGTTGATTGAAAGCAGCTAGGCTGCTTAATCCACACTGCCACAAGTGTAGAAAGGGTTAAGTCTCTTGCTCTTCATTTCCTACTCCACTTCCTAGCAAAACGACTTAGTGGATGATAACTTACCTTCAGGACACTCTCACTAGCATCCCCTTTAAACCAAGACCTGTCCACTGACTATCCTAGGAGCAGGGATGGCCCCCCTTAGGTCAGACCCTTTGACACGAGATTCTGTACTACAGAGACAGATCCTCCAGTGTCTCTCTCAGTCCTCTGGACCTCCTGGTTTATTTCCTCACTGCTACTCTCCAGGCCCTCAGGACGACCCCCTGAGGCCGCATGGCACCTCTACAGAGGAGGAGGCAGCCACCCCCCTCCCTCCGGGATTTCGCTATCCAGACGAAAGACCTTGAGCACATGTGCTCCTGGCTTTTAAAAAAGGAACGGACAGAGGGCGCACCAGCCTAGCGCATTATCTTTAGAACTATTTATTAAAATAAAATAGCATACACATTGTACTCACAAAACAAGTTGGAACGCGGGCAAACATGTGCAATCAAGGACCACCAAGACTCTCCACTGGGCTTCCTCTGCTGATGCTGAAGCTACGATGAAGGGGGGACACCCCGAAACGGGTAAGCAGTTCTTTGGAGGTCCACGTTCCACCATGGCCTCAACAACCCAGACCCTCAAGCCTTCAGTGGACTTGGCGTGATGTTCTAAGAAGTGTCTGGGCACAGCCAATCGATGCTCCGAAATGCGTACTGACCCTTTGACATCACTTCCTGGCATTTGCATTTTGCATTCCACACTGGTCCCGGTCGCATGGCTGTCCTTCCTGGTCCTTTCTCCTGCGGCCCCTGTCTGCTGGTCAGTTGGGATCTCCACCATCAAGCTGCACATTGGACCATCTGTCATTGGATTCCTTGCCACATCCTATGATGAGCATGGTTTTATTTTAATGTTAGTGAGTGTATTTTTATCCTTTTGGCAGTAAAAATCTTTTGTTTTCTGCATTTAGAGTTGTCTTCTGTTTGTTTTCTTTGTGCCAGAGTTTGCTTCCCTCTTGGAGTTGCTGCCCTAGTGCTGCTGAGACACCTGCTTGCTTGTTCTGCATCCAATCCATTGCGAACCTCTCCTCTGGCCAGAATCCACAATCCAGAGCACCCTCCACCTCCTCATCCTGGATATACACTGAACAAAATTATAAATGTAGCAATATTTCCAGGCATTGGGCCTGATGTGGTTCTGCCATTGTTACCGGTAACACTTCCAACACATTTAAGTTGAAAACCCAAGTGTGGGAACTGAGACAATGACCATTCCGGCATCTTTGATTTGTTTTGTTTATTTTGTAATAGGGATGGGAGAAGGGAACGAGTGTGATACTCCTCTGGCTCAACTAGGTTCAACTGGGACACTCTACAGAAAAATGCCTGTTAGCGCTGTCTTGACGCCAGCTGAATGCCGACCAACGCTCGGTGGCGCTTGAAGATACTGTTCTGCTGAACTGTGCTGAAACTTCGACTTTAATACTCAGATTAACTCAGAAGATCCAGGACTGTAAGACATTTGACTCCTGACACTCTGGCTCAAAAGTCCGGTGAACAACTCCCTCTAGCCCTTTACTGACTGAGGTAGCTCCTTGTAACTGCTTGTGCTGCTGCAACTCTCAACACTGTACACTTTACACTGTACACTTAACTCTTCAGGGCCCAACCGCTGGCACCCCCTCTACACTTCAGGGTCCTCTTGCTAGGCACCCCCTCTAACACTTCAGGGTCCTCTCACTAGGCACCCCCTTGACACTAGCTGGCTCCTGGATCCCTGGGACCTTCATCGGAGTGGTCCGCTCTACACTTCAGGCAGACCCTCAGGGGCAATTCACAGTACTCACAAACTTGGAATGCTTTCCCGGAACTGAACCCCTCTATCTCCACTGGTCCTTGGTACACCGGATCCTCTCTGCAGCTCAGCTCAGCTCTGGACTCTCTGGACTCTCAGGCAGCCACCCGAGACACCCGTTCCTTCTGACAGGAGGAGACAGCCGTACCCTCCCTCCTGGGACTCTGCTTCCCGCCAAAGATGCTGCGTCATGCGCTCCCCTCCAGCTTATACCCACTCCCAGAATCCTCTGCGGCAGAATCTGCCTTCTGGGGTAGATACAGGCCTGAATGAGCCTCTGATTGGGTTTCCTCAAACTGCCCAATGAGAATCCTCTCATGGAGCCAGTGGGGAGACTCCCCTCTCAGCAGCCACACCTGGGAGACATGACAGCCCAGCTGAAAATCATGGCCCTGTTGTTAGGCAGCCAAGGCCCACTATACTGTTACCTAGCACCTACCTGATAGGGTGCTACATAAAAGCAACACTTTTGTTTTTGCCCTCATTTTTCATGAGCTGAACTCAAAGATCTAAGATTTTTTCTAAGTACACAAAAGGCCGATTTCTCTCAAATATCGTTCACGAATCTGTCTAAATCCGTGTTAGTGAGCACTTCTCCTTTGCCGAGATAATCCATCCATGTCACAGGTGTTGCATATCAAGATGCTGATTAGACAGCATGATTAACACACAGGTGTGCCTTAGGCTGGCCACAATAATTCCAGGAATTGTGTACAGATCTTGCAACATGGGGCCGTGCATTATCATGCTGTAACGTGAGGTGATGGTCATGGATGAATTGCACAACAATGGGTCTGAGGATCTCGTCACGGTATCTCTCTGCATTCACAATGCCATCAATGCCACCTGTGTTCATTGTCCATAACATAGTTACATATAGTAGTTGAGATTGAATAAAGACAATAGTCCATCCAGTTCAACCTGTGTAGGTGTGTGTGGCCGTAATCATCTCACATACCCCTGAATGTTCTGATCCTTGAGATGTACGTCTAAAAGTCTTTTGAAAGCCACCATACTTCCCGCAGAAACCACCTCTTGTGGTAGAGAATTCCACAATCTTGTAGCCCTAACGGTAAAGAACCCCCCACGTTGCCTGAGGTTAAAACGCTTCTCCTCTAATCGCATTGTATGCCCTCGAGTCCTCATGCAATCCCTCCGATTGAATAGCTTTTTTTCTATGCCGAGATCACCATTGAGATATTTATAAATTGCAATCATGTCCCCTCTCAGGCGTCTCTTCTCCAGGGAGAATAAACATACACCTGCCTATACCATAACCCCACCGCCACCATGGGCCACTCGATTCACAACGTTGACATCAGCAAACCGCTCCCCCACACAACGTCATAAACGCTGTCTGCCATCTGCCCTATACAGTGAAAACCTGGACTTCTCCAAAGTGCCAGATGCCATTGATGTGAGCATTTGCCCACTCAAGTCGGTTATGACGACAAACTGCAGTCAGGTGGAGACCCCGATGAGGATGACGAGCATGCAGATGAGCTTCCCTGAGACGGTTTCTGACAGTTTGTGCAGAAATTCTTTGGTTATACAAACCGATTGTTGCAGCAGCTGTCCGGGTGGCCGGTCTCAGACGATCTTGGAGGTGAAGATGCTGGATGTGGAGGCCCTGGGCTGGTGTGGTTACACGTGGTCTGCCGTTGTGAGGCCGGTTGGATGTACTGCCAAATTCTCTGAAACTCCTTTGGAGACGGCTTATGGTATAGAAATGAACATTCGATTCATGGGCCACATCTCTGGTGGACATTCCTGCAGTCAGCATGCCAATTGCACGCTCCCTCAAAACTTGTGACATCTGTGGCATTGTGCTGTGTGATAAAACTGCACATTTTAGAGTGGCCTTTTATTGTGGCCAGCCTAAGGCACACCTGTGCAATAATCATGCTGTCTAATCAGCATCTTGATATGCCACACCTGTGAGGTGGATGGATTATATCGGCAAAGGAGAAGCGCTCACTAACACAGATTTAGACAGATTTGTGAACAATTTTTGAGAGAAATCGGCCTTTTGTGTACATAGAAAAAGTCTTAGTTTTTTTAGTTCAGCTCATGAAAAATGGGGGCAAAAACAAAAGTGTTGCGTTTATAATTTTGTTCAGTGTAGTTATAGTTAACTGATGCATTTTGACATTGCTGCCTTTGGTCTCTAGACATCTAGAACTCAATAAAAGATTTAACAATTTTTTTTTTGTTTGAACATAACGGAACAGAACGAAAAGTTGCTTTATATTTTACCACTATAGGTTATGTATGTTGTATGTGGAATAAAGGTTTTCACACCTGCTCAGCATCCAGGTCTAATCTTCGAATAGTCTGCTTATCTCTCATTCCTCAGGCTGGATACATTGTAACCTTTTGCAAAAACTCCCACTGTGTTTTCATGACAAGCCGCAGGAAAATATTTAATTTTGCTTTTCATCGAAGAGGCAGCGATACGTCGTACGCGATACACCCGAAGCTGGAGACTTTTATTTGGTGTCAGTTACACAATGCTCACCGACACTCATTGGGAGGCTCATTGTGAAGATCGGCTGTCAGGCGGCTTTGAGCCTGTTCCTCCAAGTTCAGACAAACGCGGCGGACATTGTAACGCTCTCCGGAAAGTGACACGGTCCCCCGCCATGAGAAGCGATAGAAAGGAATCCTTAGACAGGCTGGAGTGCAAGTCAAGAAAAGAACAGCAAATGTAATTACATTTTTTAATTGACTCCTGCAGAGCGATGCGCAGCATGGCATTTGTCACGGTGCACTGATGCCTGGCTGGTGGAGGAGTTTTTGGTCACCTCTCTTCAATAACTGGCAGTAACTTGCCGACAAATCTAGAAGTTTAAAGTTGAAAACTTTAAACTGAATGAAATATAGTTTGTTAAATCAAAAACAATGACCATTTTTTTTTATATTTCAATCTTTTGTAATCAAGTAAAAAGTAAAGTTAAAAGAGTAAGCCAATGCAGATGCTGCATAGAATGTCTCTGAGTTACTCTAAAAAGTGCAGGCGCCGTGGGGGGGTTCCCAAAAGCCAATGGGAGTGCAAATCCCCGGAGAGACAAGGCTCTCGTGGACATCGCTGGATCAAGAGGGGGCTCAGGTAAGAATATAGAAGAATATAGAATGCATGATCGTAAAAAAACCTTCAGCCTTTACAACTTTAGTTTTCAGGGATTTCCTCTCAATTCCTAGGAAGTTCAACAACAGTGCTGCACCAAAGTGAATCTAGTGCAAACAATAAATATATTACTGAGGGTTTTTTAATGATGCCGAGGGATCTACTGTTGATGGCAAAGTCTATAGTTATGGGCGGGGGGGGCTATTGTTGCTGATAGGAATCTACTGTTGAAAGAGATCTATTGTTGCTGGCTGCCGGAGGGTATATTTGGTTATATATACACCACTGCAATATTTTTGGTTATATATACACCATTACAACCAGTTAAACTTGGATGGGAACATGAAAAATAAATAAAAATGAGAGTGTAGAATAGAGCCAGAGGGTGAACATAGCATTTGCAAGGGAACAGGATCCAGAGGGCAGGTGGTTAAGTGGTTTAGCAACCTCGTCTATAGTGGTGGGGTTGAATGAGGGAAGTAGTGATTGTACCTGTGGGCATAAAGTGTAAAGCATGAAAGGTATCTGAACAGCAAAGCTCTCCTCATGAATTGTATAAATTTTCTGTTTGAAGTGATTGGCGATCTCCTGGGCATTGAGTAAGTTAGTGGGTGGAGGCAGTGGAGGACGAAGTAGAGAACTGAAGGTAGAGAAGAGTTGCCGGGGACGGGATGATAAGTTGTTAATGAGTGATAAAGTAGGTCTGCTTGGCAGTGTGGAGACTGGAATTGTATTTTTGAAGGGCAGATTTATATTGGTTGAAATCTTTCTGAGATCTAGTCTTACGCAATAGGCGCTCAAGAGCATGGCTATGCTTCTAGTATTAGCTGTTTGCCAAGGTTTAAGGGGGTGGGGCCTGATTCAATGTGTGGTGAGGGGGGAAGTGTGTTCAGGGAGGCTAAAAGTGAAGCGTTGTAGACAGAAGTGGCTAGATTGGTGCAGGACAGGGGTGCGATTTTGTCATAGAGGTGGTCCGTAGCAGAGTAGAGAAGAGAAGGATTGAGATGGCGTAGGTTTCTACGGGTAACTGTAAGGCAATTGGAGGGAGAGTAGGTGGAGGAAAGGGAGAGAGTGAAATTAATAAGGTAGTGATCAGAGAGAGGGAAAGGATACTTTGAGAGGTTGTAAGGAGTGCATAGGTGGGAGAAAATAAGGTCAAGGATATTGCCTTCAGTGTGAGTAGAAGCATGTATCCATTGCTTCAGGTCAATGGAGGAGGTTAGACTGAGAAGTTTGGAAGTGTTGGTATTAATGGGGATGTTGAAGTTGCCGAGAATGACTGTGGGGATTTCAGAAGAGAGAAAGTAGGGTAGCCAGGCAGAGAAGTCGTCAAGAAAAGTTGATACTGGTCCGGGGGGGGGGGGGGGGGAGGGGCTGTAGATCACAGCTATCCTTAGAGAAACTGGAGAGAAAAGACAAATGCAATGTACTTCAAATGAGAGTGAGAGAGAGGAAGGTGGGTGAAGAACCCGAAAGGTGCTATGTGGGGCTAGAAGGATCCCGACACCCCCTCCCTTGTGTCCACTGGGTCTGGGGGAGTGAGTCCAGAGAAGACCACCTTGGGATAGGGCAGCAGAAGATGCAGTGTCAGATTCATGAAGCCAGGTTTCGGTAATGGCGAGTAGATTAACCACTTTACGTCTGCTCACATTGCTGCTACTGCAGCAATGTGGCTCGTTATCGTCCAACGACGTAGACCTAAATCGTTGGACTCCTCCCCTTGTGGGCGGCGCACGCGTGCTGCCGGAGGCTCGCTCCCGCTGTGTTCAGTCACAGCGGGAGTCAGGCCAGGGGAGGAGCGGCGGCGATCGCCGCTGCTCTACCGATATTCGGCGGGGAATCGAGTGTGGAGATCCGCCCGCTTGTGTAAACAGAGCCGGAGGATCTCCTAAGTGACAGGCAGTGACAGATTGCAGGGTTCAGCATTGCTGAACATGCGATCTGTCCCTGTGTCACTCAGTCACCTCCCCCCACACATGTCAGTAAGCACCAGGCATACATTAACCCCTCCCTCTCCAATAAAATGAACCCCTTCCCTGCCAGTGTCATTTTTACAGTAACAGTACATATTTATAGCACTGATTACTGTAGTAATGTCACTGGTACCCCCAAAGGGTCAAAAATGTCAGTCAAGGGTCCGATCTGTCCTCCGCAATGTCGCAGTCCCGCAAAAAAAAAAAATCGCAGATCGCCGCCATTACTCGTTAAAAAAAAAACACCAAAAATGACAGAAATCTTTCCCTTAGTTAGTAAACGCAATAACTTTTGCGCAAACCAATCAAAATACGCTTATTGCGATTTTTTTTACCAAAAATATGTAGCAGAAAACAAATTGGCCAAAAATGTAAAAAAATTTTGATTTTTACATTTTTTTGGGGGGGAATTTCATATAAAAAAACTTGAAAAATATTGTTATTTTTTCAAAATTGACGCTCTTTTTTTGTTTATAGCGCAAAAAGTAAAAATTGCACAGGTGATCAAATACCACCAAAAGAAAGCTCTGTTTGTGGGAAAAAAAAGGACGTAAATTTTGTTTGGGTATGGCGTCGCCCGACCGCGCAATTGTCAGTTAAAGTCGCACAGCGCCGAATCGCAAAAAGTGGCCCAGACGTAAGACAGCAAAATCCTCCGGTGGTAAAGGGGTTAAAAAGGTTAGTGATAAAGTGGTCATGGAGAGAGGTGAGTTTATTACAGACAGAGCGGGCATTCCAAAGGGCGAAAGAGAAAGGGAGTCTGGTCTTGGGAAGAAGAGAGATGGGAACTAAATTGTGCTGATTGTGGCTGCAGCCAGAGGGTGCAGGGTAATGTGTGTGTTGAGTACAGGTAAATGATGGAGGCCCAGGGTTTGGGGATATGTCTCCAGAGGATAGGAGAAGAAGAAAGGTGAGGGAGGTAATATGAGAGTGTGATTTATATGAAGCGACATGCCTCAGTGTCCTGGGGATTTTGTGTGCATGTGGATGTAGAAATAGCAGGAGATGGTGAGTGCAGTAATAAGGAGAGGACAGAAGTGAGGGTGATATATATAAGCTGTGGGGTGGAGAAGAGGGGTGAAGGAGAGAGAGTTTAAGGATAGAGGACACGGTTATCAGAAGGAGTGGTAGAGAGTGCATTTTACAAGGAGAAAGAGCGGAAGGGGTAAACAAGGTCACATGTAGACTGTGTGGTGCAGGGGAGGACTGGGCCAGGGGGCATGGGGGCAATTTCCCCCAGGCCCCTCTGATGCCCCATAAAAAGGCTGCACCACTTCTGCCACAGACATGCCTAAAGGATTCCTGGTGAAGAGAAGTAAAAAGTCTCCCCGCCTACCTACTGAGTGTGGGATGAAGACAAGGACAGAGCACAGGCCTCCCCCCCCAGAATTGATGGTGTAAACTGTGTCTGAACAAAGGCCAGTTCCATGCACCACTGGATATTCCTCTTCCCCAGTGAGCCCTGTTGGAGCTGTTTCAGCTCCCCCCAACCGCCCCCTGCTGGCCAGGTCAGGAACCCGGATTCGGCCAGTCAGTAGAGAGTACCTGGAGTGGAGTTTCAGCCTGGAATGGGGGTCAGGAGGAGGCTGGGAAGAGGGATAGTGGGAGCGATGCAGATTCGCTGCACCATGGGCTTCTGGTTTGTACTTGCCCCCTGGGCCAAAGGTTGCCAGTCAGCCCCTGGTGTGGTGTTTATCTCAGCATTTCCTGTGTTCATTCATTTTGTGCAGTCACTGAAGTGCAGAGTCAGAAGTGTTCCCACCAGTGGCAGCTGGTGTATTGGGGGCGCAGGGGCGCCACCCCCCCCCCATCCATGCATCTGGCCCCCTAATATACATCCAGGGCACCGGACGCATGGAGTTCAATGGGGCTTTTTTTATTTTTAGCCATGTGACTAGAGCCAGAGGCTCTCACAGGCTAAAAAAAAAAAAAGGGTGGGCTCAGGGGCGCAGAGCAGTGCGCCCCAAGCCCACCGACTTGTGTGACAATAGCGAATGAATATTCGCTATTGTCACATGAATCTGCCTCCTGGCCAATCAGGAAGCGGGTCCTGAGACCTGTTTCCTGATTGGCCGAAAGTAGAAGCCATGCCATTGGGCATGGGGTAGGAGACGCTTCTACTGAGGGGGAAGAAGCCGAAGCTGAAGCTGCCGTCGCCACCGCTAAGGGTAAGTGACCCATGGGGGGGGGTCCGGGGTCCTGGGGGGGGTCCGTGGTCCTGGTGTGCGGCCTGGTGGGGGCCGGGGGGGGTATGGTGCAGTCCGTCTACCTGTTATTCATACTGTCTGTCTAATGATGTACTAAAACAGTGGTTCCCAACTCCGGTCCTCGGGACCCACCAACAGGCCAGGTTTGCAAGATAACTAAATTACATCACAGGTGATCTAATTTGCTGCTCAGTGATTGCAGTATTCTAGTCTGCATCCCCAAGGTAATACTTAAAATCTGGCCTGTTAGTGGGTCCCGAGGACCGGAATTGAGAACCACTGTACTAAAACATCTCAATTACAATGTATTTTTACTAATTCTTGTTTACTTAAAGTGTTACTAAACCCAGGAGCCTGCAGTCACTATATCTGCTCTCCCCCCATACACAGAACATGGAAATGCAATTATTTTAGTAAATATAAACGAAATACCCTTTCTCATCAGCAGTATATAGCAGTCTTGTGACTTCTATCAGTGTCTGGTTAAAGCTTGTAGGAGGAGATTTCATTCTCCTTTGACTGTCCTATGAGACGGCAGGACCCCTGACCCTCTGTCTGGATAGTGCTGATTGGCCCTGTGCTGATCACATGCATCCTTCCAAGAACAAAAAAAAAAAAAAGCAGTCTAGCAATACACACCAAACTGAGCATGTGCAGAGTGTCCCCAAGGCTCTGTACTATCGGGAGATGGATTGGGGAAAGTGGAAGAAGAGGATGATCAGAGAAGACAGGATCAAACAGCCTTATTAGACAATGAAGAGGATTAACCCCTTAGGTTCCAGAGTGAGTATAACAAGCATGCTTTACTGCATATACAGACTGATTTTACTGTTGTGGGTTTAGTAACACTTTAATACCTATACCTTTATTACCTATCTTGTAACTTGCTGGAAAAGAATAAAGAAAAATTGAAAATATTTTGTATATTTCATTCATTATATTCTGGCAATCCGATATGTCTAATGTGATGCCAGGATCTTGCTCCCATTGTTGCATGTATGGTATTTGGGTCCATTGGTATGATTTTGGTCCATTAGAAGATTATAACTTTTTATATGGGTGTGACTCTTATGCTGTCTTGGGAGATTCTTGAATATGTATGCCCTTGATGCTGATTGTACTATTACTGGTGACCACACAGTTAAATGAAAATAAATGGGGTGGAAGTACCGCGCTTCAGGGGTGATTTATGCAGAAAAATTACTATTAATAAATATATGTCAATAATATTCCAAAAAGTATGTAAATCTAATATGAAGTATATAAAACGTATTAATTAAAAAAACGTGTATACAATTAAATCTGTGCCATATAAATCCAGATCATCAGAAATCTTAAAAAAAAAAAAAAAAATGTATGATATAAATTATCAATTAATAATAGTAAAGTGCTTATGGTGGATGTGTATTATACACAACTAATTTAAGGTGACAATCATGATACAATAAGGTGCACTGTGCAAATCATTAAAGTTTCATGATATTTTTCTCCAGTATTATATCAATAAGATTAATAAATAAAAAAAGTTTTTTTAAAAATCATAAGAACCATATATTGTGCTCAAGTGTCCAAATAAACAAAATCCAATCTTCCTCTTCTGTGAATTAAAATTGCCTTCCTTCCACCTTTACACCTTGTGAAACAAAGTGCTCTTCAGTGCTCATCAACTCTAGGTATTCTACCTGCCCACCTCAATGTTGTAAGCAATGCGCTTTTAGATCTATTTATAGATCAGATCCTTTATCCTCTCTTCTCATAGGCTTGCTAGATTAAGTATGGGGGGTGTTGGTATATTCCTCCTTTCCAAGGTCTATCTTAGGCTTGTACTCCGGTGCCTCCTCGTATCTCAAAATAATGGGGCCAACGTAGTGTAGTAATTCCACATATTTCTTGAAAATAAAATTGTAGCAACTCACAGTTAAAAACACTTTTGTCTGCTTGTATGCCACGGGACTTCTCCTCCGTGTCCCGTAATGTCACTTCCGGTTGCTGTGTCTGCCCTACGCGTTACGTCACGCTATCACGTGACTTCTTCAAGATTATAACCACTTGCCAACCACCCCCATAGCAGTTTTACTGTTACAGGGCGGTTGCGCTGCTATGCGCAGGATCACGTGTATATATACATGATCCTGCACTTCCGGGTATCGGGCGTGAGTGCGTGCTTCCGGCGGTTCACTCCCGCTGTTATGTTTCACAGCAGGAGCTGATCAGCAGGTCCCGCGGACCCAATGTCTGCCGGCATTCGCTGATCGTTCGCTACTCTGACAGAATGCCAGTCTGCCTATCATGGGCGTCCGCAGAACTTTTTTCAGGGAGGGCATCATTTTAAGGTCCCCCATTCTCTGCCCCTTTTTGCCCCCATAGATCCCCATTTAGAGCAGGCCAGGCCAGAGTCCCCCATAGATCCCCTTTAGAGAAGGGTCCCCATAGATCCCCCTTTAGAGCAGGCCAGGCCAGGCTCCCACATAGATCCCCCTTTAGAGCAGGTCAGGTCAGGGTCCCCCATAGATCCCCTTTAGAGCAGGGTCCCCATAGATCCCCCTTTAGAGCAGGCCAGGCCAGGCTCCCCCCCATAGATCCCCCTTTAGAGCAGGTCAGGCCAGGGTCCCTATAGATCCCTCTTTAGTCTTACCTTTTCAACTATATTTCCCGTGCTATCAGGTTTTCCTGCACCACCAGGTACTTCAGACTCTCCCTGCAAAGAATATATATATTTAGCCAATATGACCCCCTTTAGAGCAGGCCAAGATCCCCATAGATCCCCTTTAGAGTGGGCCAGGTCCCCATAGATCCCCCTTATATTCCCTTTAGAGCAGGGTCCCCATATATCCCCCTTTAGAGCAGGCCAGGCCAGGGTCCCCCATAGATCCCCCTTTAGAGCTGGCCAGGAAACCCCCCCCCCCCCCATGCTGCCTCTACAGAAGGCATGGATCCTGTGTTCCTGTAAAGCAGAAACACTGATACATATGTTCAAGTAGTACAAGCACCTCCCACACTACAATGAAAGATTAGCCAGGCACACATTTAACACTTTGATTGCCCCTGATGTTAACCCCTTCCCACCTAGTGTCATTAGTACAGTGACAGTGCATATTTTTAGCACTAATTACTGTATTAGTGATAAATGCAATCCAATGATAGTGCATTAAAAATTAGTATAAACACGTGAAAGTCTGTAAACAATAGTGAGTCCCAAATACTGGAGATTGGAAACATAAAATTGTGCCGTCAAATTTCCAAGTTGATGACTAAGGAGGAACCCAACGCCAGCGTGAATAAATAAATGAATGCACTCACCAGAAGTTATGGATCCAAGTACCATATAGCAAATGGGTCAATCAAGCTTGATGTTATCCATAGGACCCAATGTAACTTACTTATCCTCAGAAGTTACATTCATATCGAGGCTAGGTTTGGTCCAAAACCAGGCTTGAGCCGCACACCGACGCCATCTTGGATAATCATGGTGAGGCATGGCTACGTGAATGCTCCATACAGGTGTGAAAATTAGAATCAATTTCCACATATAAAAATACTGTTGGAATGTTTGTATCTGCTGGTAATAACCTATGAATAAGTCAGATGTGACGAAACACGCCAGCGCCACCTTATATGTCATCTGTTATCATTCCAATATCTACATGCTGGTTTTACATGGATGTTTGTAAGTTTTCTGGATTTTTAACCACTTTAGCCCCGGAGGATTTGGCTGCTCAATGACCAGGCCCTATTTTGCAATTCAGCCCTGCGTTACTTTAACGGACGAATGCGCGGTCGTGCGACACTGTACCCAAATAAAATTGATGTCCTTTTTTCCCCACAAATAGAGCTTTCTTTTTGGTGGTATTTGATCACCTGTGCGATTTTCATTTTTTTTGCGCTATAAACAAAAAACCGACAATTTTGAAAAAATTACAATATTTTTCACATTCTTTTATATGAAATTCTCAAAAAAAAAAAAAAGTAAAAATCAAAATTTTTTAACATTTTAGGGGAATTTGTTTTCTGCTACATATTTTTGGTAAAAAAAAATCACAATAAGTGTATTTTGATTGGTTTGCGCAAACGTTATTACGTTTACTAACTACGGGAAAGATTTATGTAATTTTTATAGTTTTTTTTTGTAACACTCATGCGTTTTTTGTTAGTGAATGGATTTGCAGCTGCAGAATTATTACACTCAGTAGTCATGTAGAGAATGTGTTGAACAACATATCCAACTCTCAGGACTTCATCACTGTGTACAGCCTGTTATGCAAATATACATACACTCAATATGATGTTCCTGGAGTGATAGAATGTATATGATAGAATAGAGGTGAGAGACAGGCAATAGAATGGTGAGCACTTAGTAGTAGTATTCAGGAGAGTGGTAGGTGATGATAGTATGCAGATAGGTTTTAGCAATCATGTATAGTAACAGGTGGTAGGGGACAGCAGATGAAGTATGCAAGAGAGAGTAACCTAGTGCAATGATAAAAACAAAAAGCAGAGCGCCTCTAAGTGTTATCAGTTTAATTAAAAGGGTAATGCAGGTACAGGAAAACTGCTCACATTTAAAACAGTATAAAATAGCTCATCTGTTAGGTGGTCTGCAGGAACACAGGGGTCCACGGCTGGATGTTAGTAGCTCCAAGAGATGGTGCAGGGGATGCTGAAGGAGGGAGATGTCTGGAGAGCCAAGAGACCAGATAGTAGGATGGTCAGCAGCTTCAGGAAGGTGTTCTGTTCCTCAGGGAGACACCTGGTGAGCCGAGAGACCGTTAGGTAGAATGGCTGTCGGCTTCAGAAGGGCGCCCTGCTCCTCAGTACATCCGGCGCCAACAGATAGGGGAGCCCAGCGTGACAGATCCAGCAGCCAAACGCACAACGCGTTTCCGAGCGTGCGCAATAGCCTCACAGGGCGTGCGCGCTCCTTTCTCAAGTGCAGTGGGGCAATGATAGGTGATGGTAGTCCCAAGAGCTAGCAATCTATGCAGATGATAGAAATAGCTTAGATAGTAATAGTCTCTTTAGTATGCAGTAGTAGAAAGTGAAAGTTAGGTTGAGGAAGGAATCCCCTGCAGGGTACTTATCACTAGATGGGTTAGTAGTAGCAAGGTCCAAGAGTAATGGAGTAATCCGGTAGCGAGATACTGGATCGGTAGCGAGGTTCCGGTCTTGTTCAGGCAAGGGGAATAGCTTGAAGCTCCGGCAGCATTGGACAAGACAAGGCAACATGCGGTTTGAACGAGCAATGAGTGAGAGAAAGCCGGCGATTGAAATAGCCGCTCATAGCGGCGCCCGGCGATGACGTCATTGCCCTTAAAGGTGTATGCGTTCCATTTGGATAGCAAGATGGGACGCAATATTAAGAGAGAAATGTGGAAATAAGGGTACCAGAGGTACCAGAACATTACATTTTTTTACTAGTAATGGCGGCAATCTACGATTTTTTTTTTTTTTTGCGGGACTGCGACATTCGGATTGGACCCCTAACTGACATTTTTGACACTTTTGGGGGTACTAGTGACATTACTACAGTAATCAGTGCTAAAAATATGCACTGTTACTGTAATAATGACACTGGCAGGGAAGGGGGTTAACATTACTGGTGATCAGTGGGTTAAATGTGTCCCTAGGGGTGTGATTCTAACTGTCAGGGGGCGTGGCTTGTGAAGTAATCACAGAGACATGCGATCCTATATAGCAGGATCACATAGCCTCTGTGATTACTTTAGTGAGAATGACAGACAGCTGTGTTTACATCAGCCATCTGTCCTTCTCTCTCTGCTGCGGGTGATTGTGAGTGGCCGGCGGCCATCGGAGCCGCCGGTCACACACACTGGCTCCTCAGCTAATGAGCGGGGGGCGGGAGCGCGCCACCGCCCCCTAGAGTCTCCTGAGCGAGCGACGTAGTATAACGTCGCTTTGCCCAGGAGCGGCTGCCTGCCACAGTAAAACTGTGGTGGGCGGTTGTTATGTGGTTATTACATTTTTTTCTTATACTGTATGTGTTATCTGGCTTACTTCCACATATGGATACATTATCGGGAGACAAAGTCAACTCTATCCAGGCGTATATCGCTGCCTTTTGAAACAACCATCCCTTGGGTTCTATGGATAACATCAGGCTTGGTTGACCCATTTGCTATATGGTATTTGGGTCCTTAACTTCTGGTGAGCGCATTCTTTTTTTTATTCACATTGGTGTTGGGTTCCTCCCTAGTCATCACCTTGGAAGTTTGATGGCACAATTTTATGTTTCCAATCTCCAGTATTTGGGACTCACTATTGTATACAGACTTTCACTTGTTTATACTAATTTTTAATGCATTGGATTCCATTTGTCACTTTAGCGCTGCACTTTTATATCTATGTTGCATATAGACCACTTTATGTCAGTTGTTGTGCTAGCAGCTGTTTATGTTTGATAGCGCAGTAGAATTTATTATACATTTTTACTGTATTAGTGTCACTGGTCCCCAAAAAAGTGTCAGGCGTCAGTTAGGTGTCCGATTTCTCTTTCAATATCTCTTTTATTGTAATTTTCCACAAAATAATAATACACATACACAGATAACAAAACAACAAAATATCAACATAAAATATTGCAATAAAATTATTGATCATAACGTTTTGCCTACAAAAAAAAGGAGTCCGATTTTTCCTCCGCAATGTCGCAGTGTAAGTCGCTGATCGCTGCCATTACTAGTAATAAATAAATAAAAATATCCCATAGTTTGTAGACGCTGTGACTTTTGCGCAAACCAATCAAGATTTTTTTTTTTTTTACCAAAAATATGTAGCAGATTGACCTAAATTGATGAAGAAATTCGATTTTTTTTGTATATGTTTTAGAGCAGAAAGCAAAAAAAAAAAAAAAAATTGGTTTGTTTTTCCAAACTTGTCGGTCGTTCTTTGTTTATAGTACGAAAAATAAAAAAAGCAGAGGTGATCAAGTACCACCGAAAAAAGCTCTATTTGCGGGAAAAAAAACAGTGTCGCATGACCGCGCAATTGTCAATTAAAGTGGTTTTAAACCCCGGGAAAAAAAACAAAAAAACCTGAAAGACAAAGGCATAATGAGCTAGTATGCATGGCATTATGTAATAGTTACCTTAGAATGAAGCCCTCCAGCGGCGCCCGCACACCGCTGAGACGGCTGACATCTTCACTGGTGATTCTTTTGGGTTCGGGCTCTGGCGCTGTGAGTGGCCGAAACCGTGATGGCGTCACTTCCGCGCATGCCGAGCCGCTGTTTACGGCAAGGGCTCTGAAGGTCAGGCACAGTAAGCCGGTGTTCTATCAGAATACCGCTACCCCCCAGCAAACGGAAGGGACACTGTGAACAAAATTGCTTACTGCGCATCATGCGCTACGCATTCCAACATGGCCGCTATGTGTTTCAGTAGGTTTCCTAATATGACAAAACATGAAGGCGGCAGCGGGCATCTTGCACCCACGCAAGTCCTTAATTTCACACGTAATTTAGCAGTTAACTCTCCTTATATTCTGAAACAGACTATTGCACTGCGACCAAGTGAAATAATCTATTTCACTATATAATCGGTTTGGGGCTGAGCAGTGCGGGGTGTACCAAGATGGCCGTCACCACCTTCTGCCTGCAGGCTTGTCGCTGTATTTACTATAATACTATAATACTATAATAATAATAATAATAAAAATAATAATAATAATACAATAATACTATAATAATAATAATAATAATAATAATAATAATAATACTACAATAATACTATAATAATAATACTGCAATAATACTATAGTAATAATAATACTACAATAATACTATAATAATAATAATAATAATACAATAATACTATAATAATAATAATACAATAATACTATAATAATAATACTATAATAATAATAATAATAATAACAATAATAATACAATAATACTATAATAATAATAATAATAATAATAAAATAATACTATATTAATAATACTACAATAATACTATAGTAATAATACTATAATAATAATAATAATAATAATACAATAATACTATGATAATAATACTACAATACTACTATAGTAATAATACTACAATAATACTATAGTAATAATAATAATAATACAATAATAATATAATGTTAAAAACTGAATCTTTCAGTCTACTGCTAAATTAAGTGTGAAATTGAAGACTTGGCCGGCGGTAAGAAGATGTCCGCTGCCGCCTTTGTGTTCTTTCACATTAGGAAACCCATTGGAAAGCATAGCGGCCATGTTGGAACGCATGGCGGCCATGTTGGAACGCATAGCGGCCATGTTGGAACGCATGGCGGCCATGTTGGAGCGCATGGCACATACGCAGTAAGCATTTTTTTTTGCTGAGAACGTTACTTGCGTTACATTTTCTGATGAGTAGCGGTATTCTGACAGGACACCGGGCCTTCAGAGCGCACGGACCGATGAGGTTATCGAACGATGACGAATATCTCCTACACTGTGCAAGTTCAGGAGATATTTACTGTACGGTTTATAATAAGGCTTACCTGTGAGTACAAGTAAAAAATAAAATTTTACTTCCACTTGAACGTCACGCAGTGCTGTATCGCAAAAAATCGCCTGGTCTGGAAGGGGGGTAAATTTCCTGGAGGTCAAGTGGTTAAAGGATTGAAATATGACCATTAGCCAAGTCTCTGGATTTACGGGATATCTCAAATATTAGCAGCGATAAAGAACAGGCTGAATATTTGAGTTTGGTTTGAAGATGAGATTTCATTTAATTTAAGATGGCCAGATTTTTTTAATGAAATCCGGGGACATATTTTTTTTTTATTGATAAATGGCACAGGACTGCATAATACAGAGTGCTGGGTACAGGACTGCATAATACACAGAGTGCTGGGCACAGGACTACATAATACACAGAGTGCTGGGTACGGGACTGCATAATACACAGAGTGCTGGGCACAGGACTGCATAATACACAGAGTGCTGGGCGCTGGACTGCATAATACACAGAGTGCTGGGCGCAGGACTGCATAATACACAGAGTGCTGGGTACAGGACTGCATAATACACAGAGCACTGGGCACAGGACTGCAAAATACACAGAGTGCTGGGTCCAGGACTGCATAATACACAGAGTGCTGGGTCCAGGACTTCATAATACACAGAGTGCTGGGTCCAGGACTTCATAATACACAGAGTGCTGGGTCCAGGACTTCATAATACACAGATTGCTGGGTACAGGACTGCATAATACACAGAGTGATGGGTACAGGACTGCATAATACACAGAGGGCTGGGTACAGGACTCCATAATACACAGAGCGCTGGGCACACAACTACATAATACACAGAGCACTGGGCACAGGACTGCATAATACACAGAGCGCTGGGTACAGGACTGCATAATACACAGAGCACTGGGTACAGGACTACATAATATATAGAGTGCTGGGAACAGGACTACATAATATACAGAGTGCTGGGTCCAGGACTTCATAATACACAGAGTGCTGGGCACAGGACTACATAATACACAGAGTGCTGGGTCCAGGACTTCATAATACACAGAGCGCTGGGCACAGGACTGCATAATACACAGAGTGCTGGGTCCAGGACTTCATAATACACAGAGCGCTGGGCACAGGACTTCATAATACACAGAGCACTGAGCACAGGACTACATAATACACAGAGTGCTGGGTACAGGACTGCATTTTGCACAGAGAGCAGGGTACATGACTACATAAGATACAGAGCGCTTTGCACAGGACTGCATAATACACAGAGCGCTGGGCACAGGATTACATAATACACAGATCGCTGGGCACAGGATTACATAATACACAGAGCCCTAAGCACAGGACTACATAATACACAGAGCGCTGGGCACAGGACTACATAATACACAGAGCCCTGAGCACAGGACTACATAATACACAGAGCGCTGGGCACAGGACTACATAATACACAGAGCCCTAAGCACAGGACTACATAATACACAGAGCGCTGGACACAGGACTACATAATACACAGAGCCCTGAGCACAGGACTACATAATACACAGAGTGCTAGGCACAGGAGTACATAATAAATAGGGCACTGGGCACAGGACTACATAATACACAGAGCGCTGGGCACAGAACTACATAATACACAGAGCGCTGGGCACAGAACTACATAATACACAGAAGGGTGTTAGGCCTAGAGTGCAGTGTTCAGAGGTTTGCTATGCACAGAGGACATTTCTGCCCCCACATCCATAGCTCACCTCTGCACCTTGCTGCCAGGCAGTTTCTCAGCCAGCAAGGAATGGCCAGTCTAAGTAAATCCAGCCCTGAATCCGGGGACAAAACCGGGGACAGACTTGGTCCAGGGACAGTGTCCTCAGTCCGGGGACTGTCCCTAGAAACCGGGGACATCTGGTCATCCCAATTTAATTGCATGTAAGTGCATTTATAATAATTTAGACCCCTTTCACACTGAGGCGTTTTTTAGGTGTTGTCGCCTGAAAAGCTCACGAAAACCAATTTCCATTAAGATCAATGAATGCTTTTACTCTGGGGTGGTGTGCGCTGGAGGGGGGGGGGGGGGATCTTTAGAGCTTGTTTTGAGTGCTAACAAAAAGCACTCTTCCTTATTAAAATGAATAGAAATTGCCCCAAAAGGGCATGAAAAGCACTTCAAAAGTACCTCAAATATGGTTCTTTTGAGTCACTTGGCCTTCAAAAAAGTGCAACGCCAACACCTTCAAAAGTGCTTGAAAAGCACCCAGCATTTTATGGGCAGTTTTCAAGCCTCAGTGTAAAAGCAGCTTAAATTGTTTGGTTTTAGGATTTTACACTATGTGTAGCGTCCTTTTAACCACTTCTGGACCGCCCGCCGCAGTTTTACGTTGCTGTTTAAAGTCAAATACCGGGTTTATGGTAGCAGATAGCTACCATAACTCCGGCATCTTTTTTTTTTACTGGGCGGGCGGTCCTCTTTCTCATAAAAGTGGTCCTAGTGGCGGATTTGCCGCGGGATCACTTTTATGGGCGGCGGGAGAAGTGCCCTCTCGTTGCTTCCCAGTCGTTTTCCCCGCTTACTGAAGCCATCGGTAGCGGGAAAAACGATCCAGTCCTTTCCCATCCTAGGCAGGAAGTTGAGTGAGGGCAAGATGGCTCCCATTCCACTCTATGGCCTTGGAGGACCAGAGCGACCTCATAGGTCGCTTCCTCCCATCGGCCTTAAAAGGCCCATTCTTTTTTCATGATGGATGTTTACCATAACTGCCACTCATCCCATCCCCCCCGTTAGCACTGCCACTCATGCCAACCCCCCCCCACCAGCACTGTATATGAAAGTTTTCTCCTTCACTGATGTGCACTGATGAGGCTGCACTAATTGGCACTGATAAGCTGTACTCCCACTCATAGGAGTGTACCACAGTGGCGTACCAACAGGGGGGGCGGGGGGTTGGGGGGCGGTCAAGCATACACAAATGCTTGCCTTTATCCAGCCCTTGGGGACACCAATATTGGAGCACTGTTCCTTCCACAGATTCAAGTAATGGAGCACTATCTCTTCAACTGACACCAATAATGGGGCACTATTCCTTCTGGTGATAGCAATGACGGGGCACTATTGTTCCCACTGACACAAAAATGGGGCACTATTCCTTCTGGTGATAGCAATGACGGGGCACTATTGTTCCCACTGACACAACGATGGGGTACTATTCCTCCAACTGACACCAATTTTTGGGCACTATTCCTTCCACTGATACAAACAATGGAGCACTATCCCTTCAACTAAAACCAATATTGGGGCACTATTCTATCCACTGATACCAATGATGGGGCACCATTCCTCCAACTGACACTAATAATGGGGCATTATTCCTTCCACTGATACAAACAATGGAGCACTATCCTTTCACCTGACACCGATAATGGGGTACTATTCCTCCCACTGACACCAATAATGGAATACTAATCTTCCCACTGATACCAACAATGGGGCACTATTCCTCTCAGTAATACCAACAATGGGGCACTAGATAAAAAAGGGGGGGAGGTTGGGACTTTGAGTGAGAGATGTCACAAGTCTGGCAGGAAACAAATAACATGTTTATTGGTACATACAGTTAAATATGACATATAATGTTACAATAAATCGACATGTTGAGAGAGCTAATAAGTGGTCCCCCAGTCCAATTGCATAGAAATCAGCAAAGCGGAATTCCATATATGATGGAGTATAAGGGAGTGTACGTAGCATCATGGACTCAAAATAGAAGTGTAATGGAGTAGTAGTAGAATTTGAAACATCATAACCTCAACGCGTTTCGTGGCCTGAATCGCCACTTCATCAGGAGTGTACGTAAATAAGTCTAACAAGAAACATATAGGGAAATTGACACAGTGGTGATAATACGAATTGGAAAAAGGGGGAAGGGGAGAGGGGAGGCAAACCAATGGGGCACTATTCCTCCCACTGATACAAATGATTGGCACTATTCCTCCAACTGACACCAATGATGAGGAACCATTCCTTCCTTCCTTATCTACTCCCCGTAGCCACAGCCTGACCCCCTACAGGCTGAAGGACAGTAAACTGGCCCTTTGCTTAGAAAGTTTGGAGTCGCCTGATGCACTTTACTAACCTTGGGTGTGCTGCAGCTGTGTTATCTGCTGACAGGTTGGCCCATGTGTCCATCTGTTTCAAAATGGCACGATTTTCCCCACTTTAATTAGACCCCAGGGTAGAATCTTTAGGGGAAACACCTAAACAACACCTCAATGTCAGTATTTCTAGAACTGAGACCAACAATACATGACACTGGGGGCTGATGGAGTGAATGAAAAACTGGTACCCCCTCACTATTAAGGTGAGGCCGGGGATCATATTTCAGTTTGGAGGCTGAGAAAATGGCCAAACCCAATGGGCGATTCCTGATCCACAAATCTGAACCCCTGGCATTCAGCTCATCACTATACATTTCCTGCTGCAGTGATCTCTAGCAGAATGACTGGATGCAAATATACCTTGAGACTCTTCTTTTTACCCCAGGCCTCAAAAATGAATTAACACAAGTATGATCTCAATTTTTTTTTCTTCAATAATGATAATCCCTTATCTGTCACACAGGCATTCTATACCTTATCAATCACACACATCCATTCTACATTAAAACCTAATGCACAGAAGATTTAATACAGTCCCTGAGACTGCTCCAGGTCCCAATTCATGCATTTCAAAATAGCCTGTTGGAGGTCTTTGGTCAATGCGCACCTTTGCCTCGCCCTTATGACCAATTAAAGTCATTGGAAGGAGACGTATAGTACATGGTTGATAGCACACATAACTTAAACTGGCTATTCCCATTGCTTCATACTGTTATAACAGAAATCCTAATAATATAAATAGTTAAAACATCAGCAAAGCCCATTCTAAAGGTCACTGTCTGAAACAGCTTCACAGCACACTGAATGCAAAATGTCAAGGTACCGCAGTCGGTAAATGTTGAAAACATAAATGTGGCTTATCAATGGAAAGCTGAGTCTGGGACAATGAACACAACTACCTTGGTGAAATAAACACATCAGAATATTATCCCCCCCCCCCCACCTCATTCAAATCAGAGGCCTCCATCTCATTGAAGCCCCCTTTCAAATCAGAGCTTCCCTTTCTCGTCAGAGGCCACCAATCACATCAGGGCCCCTGTTCACATAAGAGCCCACCCATCACATGAGAGGTCTCTCCATCACATTAGAGCCCTCCCCCACCTTCCCTTAATAAAATCAGGGGCCCCCTTAACATCAGAGCCCCCATTCAAATAATAGCTTATCTTCATGTCAGAGGCTCCCTATCACATTGGAGCCCCCCTATACAATAGAGGACTCCCTATACAGGGCCGCTGATAGGGGGGGACCACCAGCCCTCTTGTAGGGGGCCCAAGCACACAGGGGGGCCCACACAGAGAGGGGGATTAGTGATGGACAACAAATACAGAAATCTTCCTCCAGCACCTGAATCGGATCTGTCCCCCTCCCTGCTATCAGCTTTTATCTGTTGAGAAAGAGACAGTTGTCCCTCACTAATCCCCCTCCCTTGTGTGGGCCCCCCTCCCAGCACTTATCTCTGCTCAGGAGTTTATTTGTAACTTTGTTTCTCTCTCTCTGTCTCTCTGATCACTGAGCTCCAACTGCCCAGCCTGTCTATTTTTCTCATCTCATCTTCTTTTTTATTTAACATAGTTTTTTTTTTAGATTTAGCAGGAATTATGCGAGTTATGTTATATTTGTGTCTGCTAATAGTGATTTTGTTGTAATTTTAGCTAAATATATCTTTTCTTGGGGGGGGCCCTGCCAGGTAGTCTGTACGGGGCCCCGCGATTTCTAACAGCAGCCCTGCCCCTATATATCAGAACCCCCCTATACATCAGAGGCCCCATTACATCAGAGCCCTCCTATACATCAGAGGCCCCCCTATACATCAGAGGCCCCATCACATCAGAGCCCTCCTATACATCAGAGGCCCCCCTATACATCAGAGGCCCCCCATCACATCAGAGCCCCCCATCACATCAGAGGCCCCTACCACATCAGAGGCCCCTACCACATCAGAGCCTCCCCATTACCGCATAGTTACCCCATCACAGAGCCCTGCAGTCATACAGACCACCTATTACAGAGCCCCCTAATTACACAGTTAACCTCTTTACATCAGAGACCTACCTTTTGGTTCCAGCAGTGACGCAGAGCAGAAAGGGGTGAAAGAGTTCTAGAGGAGACAGACTTCCATATTCTCTTGAATGTTGGAGCTGTCTATATCAGTAACCCCCCCACCCCTGAAATGTAGTCTGACCCATCATGAAGAGTGAAATTCCCATTTTTCAAGCTTTCCATTAGTGATCGACCGACATTTTTTAATTGCCGATACCGATATTTTGGTCATCCCGTATCGGTATTGGCCGATATGGGCCGATATTTTCGTACATTTAAAAATAAATTTATTTTTTTTTTTTAATTGACAGGTACTCTTGTGGAGGGATCTGGGGGTCTAAAAGACCCCAAACTCCTGCTCTGCACTTAAAAGCATTCAAACACCAAATTTGGCTGTTTTGAATGCTGTCCTTTTTTCGAATCTGGCGCCAGTACCCAGAAGAGATGTCATGACATCACTTCCGGGTTTGTGCATGGAGACCCGATCAAAGCCGAATGCGGCTTTGATCGGGTCTTCGGCAGCCATGCAGGCTGGTTGCCCCGGGTCACCCGTCCTGCGGAAGGCGGCGGGAGGGGGGGACATCCTCTCCCGCTCCTTGTAATGACAGTCAAGTGACTTCTCAGCCACATCGGTTGTCATTACAAGACAGCCGACCGTCGGCTATGGACGCCGGTACCGGGGTGATGCCTCTAGCTGCAGGCATCACTCCGGTACAAGCACTTTCCGAAATGTCGGAAATATCGGTAACATCCGGGGCCGATTCCGATATATCGGGGAAAGTGCAAAAGCAGAAAACAAATTGGCCTAAGATGTTAAAAAATGTAGATTTTTACATTTTTTTGGGGGAATTTCATATAAAAAAATGTGAAAAATATTGTTATTTTTTCAAAATTGGCACTCTTTTTTTTGTTTATAGCGCAAAAAGTAAAAATCGCACAGGTGATCAAATACCACAAAAAGAAAGCTCTATTTGTGGGGAAAAAAGAACATACATTTAATTTGGATACAGCATTGCACGACCGCGCAATTGTCCGTTAAAATAACGCAGTGCCGATTCGCAAAATATGGCCTGGTCAGGAATGGGGTAAAATCTTCCGGTCTTAAAGCGGTTAAAAATACGCTGATTGAGAATTTTTTTTGTCAAAGACATGTAGCTAAATACATTTTGGCCTAAATATATGACAAAAATTGAATATATTGGATATTTTTTAACTGTCAAAGTAGAAAAATATTGATATTTTTCAAAATTATCGCTTTTTTTTATTAATATCGCAAAAAATGAAATGCGCAGAGGTGATCAAATACCACCAAAAGAAAGCTCTGTTTGTGGGAAAAAAGGACATTAATTTTGTTTGGATAAGGCGTTGCATGACCGTGCAATTGTCAGTTAAAGTCGCACAGTGCCGAATCGCAAAAAGTGGCCTGGACGTAAAGCAGGAAAATCCTCCGGTCCTAAAGTGGTTAATATATGTGTCATCTCCAGAACCCGATTGGTGGCCAATGTGAGGTACCTGCTGAAGAATGTAATCTGGTTTAGCTGCCTAGATTTAACTTTCTGTAATAGTAGAAATACTTGTAAGATAAATTTTATTCCAGATTAAATTACATCCTCACTGCTGTTCATTCAATTATCTGACTGTGAAATCCAATTAGTTCTAGGTTTGCTATTGATTGTATGAGAATCACCAATATAGAGTTAGAGATAGGTGTGCGCCAAGCATGAACATTAGCAGAGTACAGCTGTGTAGTTGGCGGACAGTCAAAGATAAAGGTGAGTAGATGGGAGTTAAGTGTTTCCTGAGATTCTTCCATCCACAGTATATGTCCAGAAATGGGGAAGAGGTAATTAGTATAAGCCTGGAGCCTCCGTGATCTGAATTCATTCCAACAAAAATGAACTTGCACACCTGCTGCATCCATTATGAGAAGCTCCCTCCTTCCCAGTGAGATTTACTTATGAGAGGTTTGCCTCCACAACCACGGTATGCCAAACAATCAATGGCGGGGAAACAATTAACCTCATGCGGTACTTTTATGTAAACCCATTCAAGAACAAGTCTGTACTTTAACTAATTGCCTACTAGGCACTTTCATCCCCTTCCTGCTCAGGCCAATATTCAGCTTTCAGTGCTGTCGCATTTTGAATGACAGTTGCGCAGTCATGCAACACTGTACCCATATTACATTTTTATATTTTTATTGAGACAGATACAATTTTCTTTTGGTGGTATTTAGTTGGCAATGGGTTTTTTATTTTTGCTAAATTTTTCTTAGTTTCTGTTATAAAATGTAAATAAATACCTTTTCTCCTTCACTGATGTGCACTGATGAGGCTGCACTCATGGGCACTACTAGGCACTGATAAGCTGTACTTATGGGCACTGATGAAGCAGCATTGATGGGCACTGATGAGGCGGCACTAAAGGGCACTGATGAGAAGGCACTGATGGGCAGCACTGATAGGCCACACTGATAGGCCCTAAAAGGCGGCACTGATAGGCGGGAATGATAGGCGGCGCTAATAGGCATCACTGATAGGCAGCAGTGACAGGCATCACTGATGGACACTGATTGGCAGCACTGTTTGGCACTGATAGATTGCACTAATGGGTGCTAATAGGCTGTACTGATGGGCACTGATGAGGCGGCACTAGTGGGCACTGATGAGGCGGCACTGATGAGGAGACACTGATGGGCACTGATAGGCGGCACTGATGGGCACTGATAGGCGGCAATAATAGGCGGCACTAATAGGCATCACTGATAGGCAGCACTGACAGGCATCTCTGATGGGCACTGATTGGCAGCACTGGTGGGCACTGATTGGCAACACTGATGATCAGTGCCCCGATTATCAGTGTGGATGTCCCCTGTGTCCATTATAGGTTCTCCTCTCCTCATGTGCAAATCCTGTTTACAATGGGATCAGCTGTGATTTGACAAAGCTGATTACATGGTAAAGAGCCACCATGATTGGCCCTTTACCCCCGATCTGTGATCAGCTGCATTAGAAGATTACTGTCGATGCGTGCCGCAGGGGGTGCGCAGGAAGCGTGAGCATGGGAGGACGTCATATGACGGCCTCCAAGGAAAGTGCGGCTGTGCTGAAGCCATCATTCGGCTATAGTTCAGTCATGAACAGGTTAATAAAAGTTTAATGTATACCAATATGGAGTGCCTAAGTGTTTCATCCTGAGACTTTATCGTGGGGGGGGCGACATTTTTTCCCCTCCTTCCTTTCTTTTCCTCAAGCTCCCCTCTCTTCTTCCCCTCCCGTTCTTCTTCTCCCCCTTTTCCCTTCTCCTGCTCTTCCTCCCCTCCTGGTCTTCTTCTCCCCCTTTTCCATCCTCCCCTCTCTTACTCCCCTTCCTGGTCTTCTTCTCCCCCTTTTCCCTTCTCCCCTCTCTTCCTCCCCTTCCTGGTCTTCTTCTCCCCCTTTTCCCTTCTCCCCTCTCTTCCTCCCCTTCCTGGTCTTCTTCTCCCCCTTTTCCCTTCTCCCCTCTCTTCCTCCCCTTCCTGGTCTTCTTCTCACCCTTTTCCTTTCTCCCCTCTCTTCCTCCTCTCCTGGTCTTCTTCTCCCCCTTTTCCCTTCTCCCCTCTCTTCCTCCTCTCCTGGTCTTCTTCTCCCTCTTTTCCCTTCAACCCTCTCTTCCTCTCCTCCTGGACTTCTTCTCCCCTTTTCCCTTCACTCCTTAGACTGCCTTATTGGCAGGTGGGTTCCCCCCCATCTTTTCCCTTTCTCTTTCCCTCCCCCTGGGTGTATGACTACATAGGCAACACTATTTCCTACTGATCTGCATCATGTGCCCCCATGGTATTGAATTTGTGAACTTTTTGGCCTTCCCCTCAGTTGGAGAAGACTGAGTTTAGTCATGTGACCATTTGGGCTTGTTCTCACGTCTTTGTGTTACATGCTGAAACTTTTTTATCTCTGCCTCTGGTTTTTCATTGTATCCCCTTGTACTTTTATAATTTTTCATTATTTAAATTGCAAAACTCAGTAAAACTCTTTGTATAGCTAAATATATTAGACGTGTCTATGTTTGCATCTTGGGATGCTTTAAGGGCATGAGATGACTGGCTTTGGGCTTGTGTCAATGACATTAGTATTATTTGCTTCTGAGATTATTCAGAATTCGGTGACAGGCGCATTCGACCTGCAGTGGTACTCCTGACCTGCAGGTGGATTTTACTGTTGTAGTGCACCCCCCAAAGGAACCACTGGGGAACTTTTCCCCCCGCTTGGACACACACAGCCAGGTACATACACTTCTTTAAACTTTCACTAGCTCAAAGGAACAGTCTAGGGATGTCTTTTTTTTTTTTTTTGGGGGGGGGGGGGGGGACTTGGATTTGGTGAGGGAGCATCGGATACCCCAGAACTAAGAACTCCCCTCTAGCTTGCTGAGCTACACAAAATAATGTCCCACAGAATCTGAAGTGCTGATAGGAGACAAAGACTTGTCCCAATGGAACAGAGTAAAGCTACACACAGTCCCTATATTCCAGCACTGAGTTCAGTTATGGCCACAGGATCATCGGTTGCCTCCTTCCGATATCCACCGGGCACTCTCCAGTGAGAGAGACACAAACTCACACCACCATAGGACAGTGAGCTTCTCCAGACCCAAACGAATTCCAGAACTGCATTTTTTCAAATAGGCATAACAACTGAAGCCTCATCTGGGACCTCAGAGTCTTCTAGATGGCACCTTTAGACATCCTGCCCCAGGGGCAGAGCCCCTGCACAGGGGTCCCCTCAAGCAGGACAAGACCCAAGAACTCTGCTGCTCCTGCCTCAGGCCCCAGACTGTTTATGAGCTATTTCACCACCTTCTGGGTACACCTCTGCAGGGATTGGCTGGAGTTCCATAAATACTCAGGCTGCTTGCTCTGTTCTTCCTCCCACTATTACTTTTTGGATCCTCTGCAAAACAGGGGGGAAGTAATCAGAGCAGCATCTTGTGAGACACTAAGCAGGCCTAAACAATCAACCCCTATTCCACTGATTACAGACAAGCTAACTAAATTTACTTAACAAGCCTGCTACACTGTATATTCCCAGGGCCGCTGATAGGGGGGGGGGACCACTAGCCCTCTTGTAGGGGGCCCGAGCACACAGGGGGGCCCACACAGAGAGGGGGATAAGTGATGGACAACAAATACAGAAATCTTCCTCCAGCACCTGAATCTGATCTGTCCCTCTCCCTGCTATCAGCTTTTATCTACTGAGAAAGAGACAGTCGTCCCTTCACTAATCCCCGTCCATGTGTGGGCCCCCCTCCCAGCACTGGCTCTAATGTTATCTCTACTCTGTCTCTTTGATCACTGAGCTCCAACTGCCCAGCCTGTATATTTTTCTCATCTCATCTTCTTTTTTATTTAACATATTTTTTTTTTTTTTTTTTTTAGATTTAGCAGGAATTATGTGAATTATGTTATATTTGTGTCTGCTAATAGTGATTTTGTTGTAATTTTAGCTAAATATATCTTTAATATTTTCTTGGGGGGGTGGCCCTGCCAGGTCGTCTGTATGGGGCCCCGCGATTTATAACAGCAGCCCTGTATATTCCCATAGGTCATCCATTGCCCAGGGCCAAGATTCCAAACTGTGCCCCCCTGGTAATGTCATGGGCGGGGCTAACAGTGCTGCATGCAGCACCAAGCCGGAAAGTATGCAATGGTTGATGCACACCACAGCAAACCGAGGAATTCAATATTGGTGCACATTCTGTCCCAATGAAAAATATGGGGCTAAAGGTGGCAAAGAAATGTCCCTGCCCCAGTGGTGTCACTGGAAGGAAAATATTCCTTTGTGTTTGGGGTGTCACAATAAAGAAAAATGGTCCCTGTATCGGTGGTGACACCATAAGGTAATAATGTGTTGCTGGTGCCACTGGAAGGAAAAAATGTAACTGTCTCTGTGTTCTTAAAAGCAAAATACCTCTTCATCAGTGTTGGTAAGGAAAAATTGTGACAGGAAGTCAGGTAAATCTGTGGATGTTGTCACAGACGGGAGATACATTTCTGCTTTTTTTAGACAATTCACCAATTACTATAGGGTGTCGGCTGCAGAGGTAGCCAGGAAGGTGTAAGGACGTTGAAAAAGCTGTAGCTATTCAGAATGAGGCAATTAAGGCCTCTATAAGTTATCCAGAGAATGATTACTGATTGCTGCCTCCTGAAGTGATGTGCGCTGAGGAGAGCAGTCAGATGAAGACTTCTCAAGGTGAGGTCATGGACTTTTTCTGTGTGAAGAAAAACAAATGGACATTTTCTGTGTGAAGAGAAAATAAATGGACTATTGATTGTCTGCTGTAGGATCAGCAGTGTCTGCCCAGCAGTAGGTTGGGACAGACTCCCTAGGTAGGTTCCTGTGTGTGAAGGTAGACGCCCACAGTGGCTAGGATTTATTTTGTTTATTTTTGAATTATGCTGTTTTTGATGCTTGCACTTGTATGAAGAAAATTGCAAGAATAAACCATAGACTGTTGTTTTCAACTACTCCTCGGCTATCTCCCTGTGTAACGACCCCCCCTAAGGGGTCATCCACACCCGCCACTGAGCTAATCCCTCACAATATATACATATATTCTATATTTGTTTTCTCTATTAAAAAGACTTCTGGACATACATCTCAATGATAAAAACATTCAGGGGTATGGGAAATGATCACATCTACACAGGTTGAACTGGATGGACCATTGTCTTTATTCAACCTCAACTACTATGTAACTATGTATATATTAGATGTTTCTATAGCAAGAACGCCCTGCCAGTTCCCAACTCTATTCCTGTCCACTTGAGTGTTTTTGGCAAAAACTAAGATGTTATTTTAGGTAGAATTAACCTTCAATGATGGATTACTGTCTTTAATAGTTTTAGATTCCATTCACTACACATATCCATTTTAACCACGTCAGCCCTAGAAGGTCTTTCCCCCTTAATGACCAGGCCATTTTTTCCGATACGGCACTGCGTTACTTTAACTGACAATTGCGCGGATGTACAGGGTTGTACCCAATAAAATTGATGTCCTTTTTTCCCAAATAGAGCTTTCTTTTGGTGGTATTTGATCACCTTTTTATTTTTTGTGTTATACACAAAAAAAGACTGACAGTTTTGAAAAAGAAGAAAAAACAATATGTTTTACTATCTGCAATAAAACATAGCCAATTAAAAAAATGTAAAAAAAATCGAATTTATTCATCGATTTAGACCAATATGTATTCTTCTACATATTTTTGGTAAAAAAAAAAAAAAAAAAAAATCTCAATATGTGAACAATGTGATAGATTTATTAACCACTTTAGGACCGGAGGATTTTCCTGCTTTACGTCCAGGCCACTTTTTGCAACTTGGCACTGTGCGACTTTAACTGACAATTGCGCGTCGTGCAACGCTGTACCCAAACTAAATTTACGTCCTTTTTTTCCCACAAACAGAGCTTTCTTTTGGTGGTATTTGATCACCTCTGCACTTTTAATTTTTTGCGATATTAATATAAAAAGAGCGACAATTATTAAAAAAATAACAATATTTTTCTACTTTGACAGTTAAAAAATATCCAATATATTCAATTTTTGTCATATATTTAGGCCAAAATATATTTAGATACATGTATTTGACAAAAAAATTCTCAATGAGCGTATTTTTAACCGCTTTAAGACTGGAAGATTTTACCCCATTCCTGACCAGGCCATATTTTGTGATTCGGAACTGCGTGAATTTAACGGACAATTGCGCGGTCGTGCGACGCTGTACCCAAATTAAATTTATGTCCTTTTTTCCCCACAAATATAGCTTTCTTTTGGTGGTATTTGATCACCTGTGCGATTTCTACTTTTTGCGCTATAAACAAAAAAAGCGACAATTTTGAAAAAACAACAATATTTTTTCACATTTTTTTATATAAAATTCCCCCCAAAAAATTAAAAAATCTAAATTTTTTAACATTTTAGGCCAATTTTTTCTGCTACATATTTTTGGTAAAAAATCGCAATAAGCGTATTTTGATTAGTTTGCGCAAAAGTTATCGCAGCTACTAACTATGGGAAAGATTTATGTCATTTTTATTGTTTTTTTTTTTTTTAACGAGTAATGGCAGCGATCTGTGATTTTTTTTTTTTTTTTTTTTTGTGGGACTGCAACATTGCGGCGGACAGGTTGGACCCTTGACTGACATTTTTGACACTTTTGGGGGTACCAGTGACATTACTACAGTAATCAGTGCTAAAAATATGCACTGTTACTGTAAAAATGACACTGGCAGGGAAGGGGTTAACTTTATTGGTGATCAAGGGGTTAATGTATGCCTGGTGCTTACTGACGTGTGTGGGGGGAGGGGGTTGTGTGACACAGGCACAGATCGCAGGTTCAGCTATGCTGAACCCTGCAATCTGACCCTGTCTGTCACTTAGGAGATCCGCCCGCTTTGTTTACACAAGCGGGCGGATTTCCTCACTCGATCCCCGACGATCGGGGAAGAGCGGTGGTGATCATCGCCTCTCCTCCCCTGGCCGGACTCCCGCTGTGTCTGAATACAGCGGGAGCGAGCCTCGGGCGGCGCGCACGCGCCGCCCACAGGGGGAGGAGTCCAGCGACGTAGGTCTATGTCGCTGGATGGAATCGAGCCACTTTGCCGCAGTACGCTCCATGTGAGCGGTCAGCAAGTGGTTAATTTTTATTTATTTTTATTTTTTTTTTACTAGTAATGGTGGAGATTATTGATTTTCAAGGGGACTGCAATATTGAGATGGACAAATCTGACAGTAAGTGACACTTTTTGGGGACCAGTGATAGCAATACAGTGATTAGTGCTAAAAAAAATGCACTGCACTGTATAAATGACAGTGGAAGGGAAGGGGTTAACATCAGGGTGATCAAAGGGTTAAGTGTATTCCTAGGGAATGCTTTCTAACTGTGTGGGGGATGGCCTAACTGGAGGAAGACAGGGATCTGTGTTTCTGCTTAACAGAAACACAAGATCTCCATCTTCCTTTGTGACAGAACGGCGGTCTGCCTTGTCTCCTCCAAACAATCAGAGGGACCCACTGATTGGCTCCCACTGTGTCCAATCATCATGTGAGCAGGATGCTGGCAGCGCGCGCCCCAGATCCAGAGCACAAGTTGACATACAGGTCCCCCCTGCCGCAGTATATCTGCTTGCGGCAGTCCTTAAATGGTTAAGTTGCATTGTTCTGCAATTTTATTCTATATATATATATATATATATATATATATATATATATATATATATATATATATATAGGCAAAACTGTGAAGTTTCACTTGCCAATTACAAATGTAGCCCCCTCCTAGGTAGGTGCTAGTGAGAGAGTACAGTTTTGGCTCTGTCTGCCTATCAGAGGAGCAGCAGGGAAATCTATATTGCTTTCTGCCTATCGGAGAGCAGGATCTGTTAGTGAGGTCTGCTCTGTGTGCTCAGTGTGTGATTCATTGAGTCTAGAGGAGTGTTTTACACTGGTCCAATAGGGAGGCCTGTTGGACAGTAGGAGGAAACCTGACCAATGGATACATAGGATTTGATGCAGTCCCGCTGATTGGAGGAGACCGGCTGTCTCAATGCATTCTGGGATACTATATAAAAGCCAGGAGCACATGTGATACGGGGTCTTTGGCTGGTGAGCAGAGTCCCGGAGGGAGAGGTGGCGGCTGCCTCCTCCTCTGTAGCAGTGGCACGTGGCATCAGGAGGTAATCCTGAGGGTCAGAGGAACGGAGCTGAACCCAGAGGTCCAGGAAAGCTGACTGAGGGGGAGACACTGGAGACTAGGGATAGACCGATATGGTTTTTTAAGGGCCGATACCGATATTTTGGTCACAACGTATCGGCAGATATGGGCCGATATTTTGTACATTTAAAGGTTAGAAAAATAAAGACAACTTTTGACACAAATCTGGTACTAAACATGTTCATTTTTTTGTTTACATAAATTGCGGCCGCATCGCATTCGGACCAAAGTCGCGCAGGACAATTTTTTTGGTCAGCACCAGAATCGGATCACATGGATGTTCACACCTATGCGAACCGATTCATGTGCGAACTGACAGTTCGCACTGCGATATACAAACTAAACTGGGGGTGTCGTTACTTTTGTAATGACACCCCCCAGCGATTCGCATATGGCAGTGTGAACTGCCTGCGAGTTGAGTGCGAGGCACAAACCCACAGTGGATTCGCAAGGGATCCCGCATCGCATATATGTGAACCAGCACTAAGGTAGCACTAACCCTAAGTGTCCATTCACACTGGTACGACTTGTCAGGTGACTTGGTCAGCCTGACAAGTCGTGCACCGTCGCTCCCACTGTGTAGTACAGGAGCCGTTCTAATAGGAGCGACACAAGTCGCTCCGACTTAGAAAAAGGGTCCTGTTCTACTTGGGGGCGACCTGGAGGCGACTTGCATTGACTTCCATTATGTGAAGTCCGTGCAAGTTGCGCTGAAGTCGCGCTGCACGCTACTTCACAGGTCACCCCCTAAGTCGGAGCGACCTAATGTGAACGGGGACTTACATAAGCCCCGGTTCACACTGACCTGGTCGCCTCACAGTTCGCCGTAGGTCGCCTCCCATAGGGAAGCTGCGGACCCGTTCTAATAGGAGCGACACAAGTCTTAGACTTAGAAAAAGGGTCCGGAGCTTCTTTGGGGCGACCAGGAGACGACCGCCATAGACTTCAATGTTATGAAGTCCGTGGCGGCCGCTCAGAGGTCGCGGTGCAAAGTAGCGTCGCCCCGATGTGAACGGGGCCTTAACCCTACAATAACTGTAAAGCTTTGTTTACAAACAAAGTCATGTGATCACCATGCCCATGTTAATATGGTGATCACATTGCTTTCTTGATAAACAAAGCCATGTAAAAAAAAAAAAAAGATCTTTCTTAAAGTGATTTTGATAACCCTTACAATAACCCTAAACCTTTGTTTCTAAACAAAGTCATGTGATTGCTGTATCTGTGCTGATAGGGTGATCACATTACTGTGTCTTCACTGCCTCTGAGCACCAAAAATCAAAAAAGCTATTTAAAGCGGAGTTCCGGCCTCAAAATCGATAAAATCGATTTTGGGCCATCCGCTTGCTAAGGGGAACCTGAAAAAGAAATGGATAATGGCGATTTTTTTTTTTTTTTTGGTCACTTACCTTATTATAGAAGAAAATATATTCACCTTCCTTCCACTTCCTACCTCTGCGGCCGCGGCCCGCGCCGTCTCTTCCGGTTTGCGATGATTCCTGGGAGCTGAACGCATCGCTCCCAGGAATCAATGCGCCTGCACCGGCCCCGCTCGTCACTTCCAGTGCAGGCGCGGCATTCACTGCTAAACAGCTTCTGGGCATGCCCAGAAGCTGTGCGGGGATGGCGCGCCTGCACCGGAAGTGACGAGCGGGGCCGGTGCAGTGCATTGTGAGACTCCGACGTCACGGAAGAGGACACGAAGAGGGACACTGCGGCTTCAGCTGCCCACACCTGAGAAGGCAGCGCTGGAGAAGAACTTTTCAAGGTAAGTATTTCTTCTTACAGGTAAGTGCGACCCGGGACAGTACAGAGGCTATCCATTATGGAATGTACTAGCCCTGACTGTCCCGGGGGGTATTTTTAGCTCAAATTGACCCCCGAGGCCGGAACTCCACTTTAATTCATTAATGTTATTTAAAGCATATTCCCCCATCAATCCTGTGCTTGATTTTGCTGAGAAATCGCTTTGAAAATCACCCCTGTAGCATTTCGGGCCAAGGCCATCTTGAGCGCATGATTCATGTAGCATTTACTTCCTGCCCTTAGCTCAAGTAAGCATATAAAGCTGGATACACACTATACAATTTTCTTTAGATTTTTTCCTTTAGACTAACCAAAACCATATTATATGTAGCGCTACCCCCTCAGGAGCCGCTGAAGTAAACCGGGTCCCTTGCTCCGCCTTTCAACCCCCAAGATCAAGCTCCACCCCTCTGGCACACCTGGTGATTTCCTGGGTGTATGCGCCTTTAAGAATACGCTTAGACACAATGAAGCACCAGTTTAACAGTTACTGGACAATTAAAGTGTAATGACTGAAGACATCCTAATGGTTGAAATGTGCTCTAGACTTGCACTGGACTTTTGTTGGCCAACAAAACCCAACTTTAGAAGTGATGTTATGTGATGGTTGACTTTCCGTGTGTTTTTTCTTCTCTGAGCATGCCCAGTCTTGCTCATCTGATTTTTGTCTGCCGAAATCTGTAGGAACAATCAGCCTTACTTTGTTGGCCAACAAAAATTTTATAGCATGCACACCAGATTTTTTTCAGCCGAAAATTCGCAGTTGGTTGTCGGAAGCATCATACTAACAAGCCTACAATCGGCAGATCGGACGTTGGCCGACAATTTACGGCCAACAATCTGTGCGTGTGTACGGGCTTTAGTCTCCCGCAGCAGCTGGGAGATCACACCGGTGTCCTTGACCCACCGGCCAAAGGCGACAGACTCCCGCAAGTCGCGGGAGACCTGGAATGTCTGTATTTGTCCTGTTTACCATTATCATTAAATGTGAAAGTAAAAGAAAATCCCAATTTTTGGGTTGTCCCCAGAAAAGTAATAGAGGGGAAATCTTCTAATGGGGACACTAGTTCTGGGGACCTATGGATACCAAAGGAATTCCCTTAAAGCGGTTGTAAACCTCCGAGTACTGTATGTACCTATAGGTAAGCCCATAACAAGGCTTACCTATATGTACTGTAAATATCTTCTAAACTTGCACCGTTTAGGAGATATTTATATTGCATGCAGCCGATGACATCATTGGCGCATGGGCTCTAAAGAAACGGCTGCCTGTTTTGTCACACAGCTCCAGTCAGTAGCACAGCTGGAGTCCGTAGACCCGGAAGGAATACAGGTGAAGATGGATGCGGCCTCCAGTGGGGACGACGTGGGCTTCCTTTGCAGGTAAATGTCACATAATGTGCTGGTATGCGATTTGGCTATGGGACAGGACGTCATAGGGAAATCCCCGCAATGGCACACAGATGGTGAAAAAAAAAAAATTTGACAATGGTTATAACCCATCCTTAGACTCCATTCACACCAATACGATTTTTTCATGCTTTTTGCAAAAATGCTGGACATTTTTTTAACATTCACATCAATGCATTGCTGTGCCTCTTTTTTTTTTTTCTTTGGTTCAATAGACTTCAATGGAGAAGCTGCTAAAAGCATGTAGTGCCTTTTTACCTCAATTTTGCCACGATTTGCGTTTTTAAATCTGCCCAACAACAAATTTCCCATATAAAAAAAGCATTAAAAAAATGCAAATCGCTGTAAAATTGTTGCATAATCGTGGTAAAAAAAAAACGTGGAAAGCACAGCAAAAAGCATTACAGAAATGCTCAAAAGCAGCATGCATACAGCATAGAAATGACACTTTGCTACAATGTAGTGAGTGTACAGCTTGTATAACAGTGTAAATTTGCTGTCCCCTCAAAATAACTCAACACACAGCCATTAATGTCTAAACCGCTGGCAACAAAAGTGAGTACACCCTAAGTGGAAATGTCCAAATTGGGCCCAAAGTGTCAATATTTTGTGTGACCACCATTATTTTCCAGCACTGCCTTAACCCTCTTGGGCATGGAGTTCGCCAGAGCTTCACAGGTTGTCACTGGATTCTTCTTCCACTCCTCCATGACAACATCATGGAGCTGGTGGATGTTAGAGACCTTGCACTCCTCCACCTTCAGTTGAGGATGCCCCACAGATGCTCAATAGGGTTTAGGTCTGGAGACATACTTGGCCAGACCATCAGCTTCTTTAGCAAAGCAGTGGTCGTGTTGCACGTATGTTTGGGCTTGTTATGTTGAAATACTGCCCTGCGGCCCAGTCCCTGAAGAGAGGGGATCATGCTCTGCTTCAATATGTCACAGTACATGTTGGCATTCATGGTTCCCTCAATGAACTGTAGCTCCCCAGTGCCGGCAGCACTCATGCAGCCCCAGACCATGACACTCCCACCACCATGCTTGACTGTAGGGAAGACACTCTTGTCATTGTACTCCTCACCTGGTTGCCACCACACACACTTGACACCATCTGAACCAAATAGGTTTTTCTTGGTCTCATCAGACCACAGGACATGGTTCCAGTAATCCATGTCCTTAGTCTGCTTGTCTTCAGCAAACTGTTTGCGGGCTTTCTTGTGCATTATCTTTAGAAGAGGCTTCCGTCTGGGACGACAGCCAAGCAGACCAATTTGATGCAGTGTGTGGTGTATGGTCTGAGCACTGACAGGCTGACCCCCCACCCCTTCAACCCTTTGCTGCAATGCTGGCAGCACTCATACGTCTATTTCCCAAAGGCAACCTCTGGATATGACGCTGAGTGCGTGCACTCAACTATTTTGGTTGTCCATGGCGAGGCCTGTTCTAAAGCCTAGTACACACGCAACGATTATCGGCCAACCGGTTGTCCGTCATTTGTCCAGAGTGGTATTTTGTTGGTTTGAATGTGCCTAGACTGCACACGAATTTTCTCGCCTGACAAAATTCTACTTCAGAAGTGATGTCATGTGTTGGTTTGCTTTCTTTGTGTTCTTTCCTCTCTAAGCATGCCCAGACTTGCTCATAAGATTTTTCCCTGTCGAAATCTGTACTGACTGCACGAAAATCGGCTTTTATAGCCTGCACACCAGATTTTTTTCGGCCGAAAAGTCAGAGTCGGTTGTCGGAAGCATCATACTAACAAGCCGAAAATCGGCAGATCGGTCGTCGGACGAAAATTCCCTGACGATATTCGACGCGTGTGTACGAGGCTTAAGTGAAACCTGTCCTGTATGGTCTTGGCCACCGTGCTGCAGCTCAGTTTCAGGGTCTTGGCAATCTTCTTATAGCCTGGGCCATCTTTATGTAGAGCAACAATTCTTTTTTTCAGATCCTCAGAGAGTTCTTTGCCATGAGGTGCCATGTTGAACTTCCAGTGACCAGTATGAGAGAGTGAGAGCGATAACACCAAATTTAACACACCTGCTCCCCATTCACACCTGAGACCTTGTAACACTAACGAGTCACATGACACCGGGGAGGGAAAATGGCTAATTGGGCCCAATTTGGACATTGTCACTTGGGGGTGTACTCACTTTTAGACATTAATGGCTGTGTGTTGAGTTATTTTGAGGGGACAGCAAATTTACACTGTTATACAAGCTGTACACTCACTACTTTACATTGTAGCAAAGTGTCATTTCTTCAGTGTTGTCACATGAAAAGATAGAATAAAATATTTACAAAAAATGTGAGGGGTGTACTCACTTCTGTGAGATACTGTAGGTGTGAATTGAACATTACTCTATCCACAATGAAAAAAATAAGGTGTTGCCCAGTGTTCTACTTTAATATATATATATATATTTTACTATGCAGTGCCACGTGGTAAAATTACATATAAGCCACATTTTCAGAACAGTTTTGGCAGGAGTGAAATTGCGGTGTTCACGGTAAAATGGTCTGCTCACCCCTATTATTTTTCCCGAAAATATAAACATAGAATAATGACTTCAGGCGTCAGGTGTTGACGGCAAAATTGTATTTTTTTAATTTTTTTTAACAAAAGATCATTCTACAAAATTGTTCTTCCTCATTTACTGCCGCAGAGACTTGGCGGTAGAATAATACTTTGTCATTTAGTTGCTGGATTGCCAGTTTCCTCTCCAGCGCTTTGTGTTCCAGTGTTGCGCCGAAGTTACTTGGCAACGCAGCCGTTGTTAAATATTATTACATGTAAATGTCAGGACGGCTCCATGCTTGGCATATAAACATTGTATATCTGGTGTGTTTGCATAAATGAAGAGAGGAAGACCTCCTGCATGAAGGAGGAGAATGGCCCCCCCAATATACGCTAACAATGGACGGCGATGTAAACCACTGAAGTGTGCAATTTATGGCTCGAGTCTTCGCACTTCACACAACGTTGACTCCATCATGTTTATAGTTTGCTTTATGTTGCCAGATACTAAAACACATTATGAACATCTTGCTGATAAAGACGAACCAGATACAATGTAACATTTGCAGGAGCTTTTAGCACATAAAGAACTGCAAGAAAGTACAGCAATCTACACTATATTGTCAAAAGTATTGGGACGCCTGCATTTAAACGCACATGAACTTTAATGGCATCCCAGTCTTAGTCCGTAGGGTTCAATATTGAGTTGGCCCACCCTTTGCAGCTATAACAGCTTCAACTCTTCTAGGAAGGCTGTCCACAAGGTTTAGGACTGTGTCTATGGAAATGTTTGACCATTCTTCCAGAAGTGCATTTGTGAGGTCAGGCACTGATGTTGGAGAGAAAGCCTGGCTTGCAGTCTCCGCTCTAATTCATCCCAAAGGTGTTCTATCGGGTTGAGGTCAGGATTCTGTGCAGGCCAGCCAAGTTCCTCCACCCCAAACTCGCTCATCTATGTCTTTATGGACCCTGCAAATCTCTCTTTTTTTTTTTTTTTTTTAATTTTTTCAATAATTGGCTTTTTTATCAAAAATGACAATTTTTAAGAACTTTTTTTTGTGTGATTTTGTGTCTGGGGGGTCTATCTAAAAAGTGTACCTGTGAAGTTTCAGCTCTGTAGCATGTCCAGAACCAGAAAAAAAAAGGATTGTATGTATTAGAAAACTTTCAGCACAGGAATATGGCTTCTCTGCTGTAACACCTTGCCGGTTTCAAAGCAGGCATTTTTTTGGGTTCTTTGCAGTCAGGAAAAACATCTTAACTTGTGTATAGTGGTACTGTGCACAAGTTCAGATGTTTTGCCTGCCTCCAAAACCCCCCAAAAAATGCCAGCAAAAACACACCTGGGCATTTTTTTTTTTTTTGACGCTAGCGTTTTTTTGGCATTTTTTTGGGTTCTTTTGAGGCAGGCAAAACATCTGAACATGTGTATAGGGGGTATATATAGACATATATGTCTGAATATATACCCCTAGACATATATAGGTGTGATAGTAGCAGAAATATATTACTGTAAATGATTTCATTAGCGCAAGCATTTATTTCTGCTACTATCACACCTATATATGTCTATGGGTATATATACAGACATATATGTGTATATATACCCCCTATGCACATGTTCAGATGTCATGTCTGACATCAAACATGTCCTCAAAAAAGCAGTGGCAGTGGCAGCCCCTGCAGCATAAAAAATGCTTGGCTGGTGAGAAGCCATATGCCTGTCCCGAAGCTATTCAGAGAAATGATCATTTCTCTATAGCGGTCACCCTGCTATGGAGGGGTTTTGTCACCCTGCCATAGCAGTCACTGCCAGTTAACCCTACACTACACTACGGTCCCCTTACACTTAACACTTTCCCTACAGAAAGTAAATTTTTGAAGCTAACTTAAGTGTAAAGGAGCACTCTAACTACACTAGATATCCCTTTCCTCACACTAAAAATAGCTAAATGACACTTTTAAAGTAAAATTAACAGAACTGCTTCCACTCTCTTCCATGTCCAGTATAACAATGCTAGGAATATGGCGGGGCGATCTTATATACTGGGGGGCGTATTCACTAATGATTGGTCTAGGGACCCCCTAGTCACTCCAATCACATTCCTAGAATTCTCCTGCCCCCTCAATTGGCTTTTGCTAATGGTTCTGGTTCAATCACGGGCTTTTAAAGCCCATTTCCTGAAGCATTGCATTTTGGGCGGTTCTTGTTGCCGAATTCCGAACTTTTTGGGCAAAAAGTTCTAAATTCGGCCGAACCTCGAACACCCAATGTTTGGGCCGAACCGATGGTGGACCCGAACCGTTCGATCATCCCTACTCATCACATCAGAGCCCAGCCTTCACATTATAGTCCCCCCCCCTTTCACATCAAAGCCCCCCTTCACATCAGAGGTTCTTCCGCCACATCAGAGCCTGCCTTTTACATCAGATCCCCCCCCACCCCCCTATCCCTGGAATCGCTCACCTGATTTTACACCACCTGATTTGATGCCACTTTCACTGCATGATGATTGAAGCTGCTACATGTCACTGAATAGACTTGATTCATGGGATTTTTTTTATTTCATTGTTTATTAGTTTTATACATCATATTATCATCCCACTGTTACGCAGCTGTTGTGCACTTGTCACTTTGTTCACTATATTTATTTTGGAGGTACAGTTAGCCGTCACACTGGGACGAAGAGTGTATATGTATTGACGTCCCTGGATTTATATATAATCTCCTTGCACTTAGCACCTTTGTCACAGCAGTTTGCACCTCACGGACTATTCATGCTATTATATATTTTATTTCTCTAGCGCTCATTGACAGACGTAGTCCTCGGTGATACACCACCTTCGGGTTATGTTGCCTCCACAGGAGCAGGACTAGACAGGAAATTAAAAAGCTCTGGCCACACCCCAGGGGCAGTCCCAGAGGGTATATCCTCTCTCTCTCTGCCTCAGCAAATCAGTTATTTTCTGTCTAGTTAGGAGTAAGGACCTAGACACCTTGCTGGGATCTTAGGTCCTGGCAAGAATTTTTTCTTAAAGGATTTTTTTAGACAGCTTTTTTCTCCAGTGTTCCTGTGAGATCTTCAAGCAAGAAAGCTGAACTGGGCGACGGGCTGGATGTTGAGATCCGGTGGTCACCCCAGTTCAGCCTACGAGCGCGTGCAGGCCATAGCTCCGCGCTGGGTCGGCCGCGACAAAGTCCCATTAAAGGACTGTCCACGCGAGTTAAACGTCTCGCTGAAACGCCAAAGACCATGAGTCACGGCGTCCGTATCGGTCGACAGCCCTCCCGCCCCGGTGGAGAGGGGTACTGTCAGGAGTTGGTGCCCGCCTGGTTCCGGTATGGTGAGTAGTATGTTCCCCCTTTCCCCCTGACGGGTTTTGTGGTGAACGCGGGCCCCTCTCTGTATGGTAAGATAGAGTCCCTTTCTATCCTACAACATGACACAGATCCTCCTACTTTGAGTGTGATTTTATGTGTGCAAAAAGCCAGGAGGCTTGGTTTGGGAGCTGACAATCTAATTGTATACATGTTTTAAAGATGTAATCTGTGGCATTCTGGGAATCTTATGGGTTAAGAATAAGCTACCTACCAGTCAGAAGCCACGGACATGTAGACTGCCTTCCTAATCAGATCTCCAGCTATTAGCAGGCCTCCCGAACGGCCATGCGGTCCGCCAGGGCCGGTACCGCCAACCACGCCATATCCCCATGCAGTGAGAGTGTTGTGTGCCCTGCAGCACACCGCTATTCAGTACGGGCCGCCGCCATTTTTTTTGCTGGATCGCACGAGCCGCCATTTTGGCGTAGCCTCGTGTCTCCAGCATGGGGGCGGCCATGTTTGAGGTGATCCAAACACCTCGTGGAGCTTGGGGGAGGCGCCGGAAGGCGTACAGAGGGGCGGAGCCGCCTCCTTTCTTCCTGGGCAGCCAGCCAAAAGACTTCCTGTTTGTTAAGACAGCGCTGTAACCTGTTGCAGTTAAACTCTGAACATCAAGTGGTGAGCCTGGGGGTCTATCTCTCTCTCTCTCGATCGATAGGGATCCCTAGCAGGTAACACTAAGGGGCTTTTGTGGCGCTGGGGGTCGAAAAAAAAAAAAAAAAAAGAAAAGTTTTATTTTTGAATTATATTATCCAGGAAGTAACTGGAGTTATCATGGACCCTGCCACACATATTCCCCCACCTGTTTCCCTCGAGGGGGCCACGGGACCCGCCGGTGCACAGAGTATAGAGTCATTTACAGCAATTTTGGAGTCTATGGTGGCTCGGGTGGAGGCGGCCTGTCAGGGACGGGGGTCAAGGAAGCGACCCCCGCCTACCCCTATAACATCTGACACCTCTGACTCAGATTCAGAGGTGGTCACGGCAGTTGCAGGTTCCTCTGCAAGGGCTGTTATCCCAGGTAAAGCCCCCTCAGACAGTGAGGAGGACGCTTCTTCTCCTGCTATTATTCAGGAAGAAGCATTGGTGGACGCACTAGTTGTGGCAGTGCAGGAAACCTTAAAACTTGAGGCTTTACCGGCAGAGGCAACTGAAACAGAGATTCCTTTTGGTACTAATAAGCCCATCAAGACGATGAAGGTTTTTCCTGTACCTAAATGTTTCGGTAATCAGATTAAAGGAGAATGGGAGCATTCTAAACGTACCTTTACTATTTCCAAGCGTATTGCTAGACGCTATCCGTTTGAGGAATCCATCATTAAGAAATGGACGGTACCACCAGTCGTGGATCCGCCTATTTCCAGGCTGAATAAAGCCACGGTTATTCCAGTGGAGGACACTTCGTCCTTTAAGGATCCGGTGGATCGAAAGATGGAAGCAGAGTCCCGCACCATCTTCTCTCTGATAGGGTCAGCTTTTAGACCAGTAATTGTTATTGGTCTAGTTTCCCCGACACTTACGGAATGGGCGAAAATGGTACGCCAAGATCTTAGGGGAAAAGATATTCCCCAGGAGACATCTGATTTGATGGAACAGATTATACAAGGGCTACAGTTTATCTGTGACGCAGCCTTGGACACTACTCCCTTATTAGGGCATGCATCTAAGACAGCGGTGATCCTCAGACGTGTGCTATGGTTAAAATGCTGGTCAGCTGACCTAGGTTCCAAGAAGACCTTGACAAATCTCCCCTTTCAGGGGAATCGTCTATTTGGGGCCAACCTAGATGAAATCATTAAGGATGCCACTGGGGGCAAGAGCACTTTTTTGCCACAGGCTGCTAAAGCTAAGGGACCTCGCAACAAGCGAGGACCTTTCTTTACCGCCCATAAAGGGCGCCCGGCTGGTACTAGCGGGAAAGGCAAGACTCCTCCAGGAGGGTTCAAGAAGGGCTGGTCGGACAAGCAAAGGACCAACCCAGCCAAACCCGAAGCAAAGGAGTACACAGCCTGAAGGTGCGCCCCCACCCGGTTTCAGGGTGGGGGGACGTTTTCACCGGTATTCAGGACATTAGATCGAGCATCAACCACTACTACCGGTGCGATTCTTCCCTTCCAACATTTAAGTACTACAGGAAGCGGTAATTACCGTTCCCTGAATAGATCTTTTCCTTTACCTTTTCCTAAGATTAGTCCCGATACCTCACAGGAATCGGATCTGGTTGACCAGATAGGCCAAGTAGCCTCTAGTCGGGTGACTTCGGTCCCTGAGGTTCAACCAGAAAAGATCACCTTTCCTGATAACTATCAGGTATCTGATAAATGTGTGGGAACAGAAAACGACCAGACTTCTCGGATGGTCGGGGCCAGATACCTCTAGGGACGCCTGGTTCAGATCCAATCAGCGCCAGTGGTCCTAGAAATTCTAGGCTGGCCTCCTCAAGCCGGCCTGGCCGACTTGGACATGTTAGTCGTAGACGTTCCGTGGGAACTTCGTCTCAGGGAGTGTCTGTGGTCTCAAGGACCAATTTACCATCATGCTTTACAGTCGCTGGGTTTAATGGCCTGGCCATTGAGACCCAAGTACTGAAGGACAGAGGTTTGTCAGCTTCAGTCATTCCTACCCTTATTAAAGCAAGGAAAGCGACTTCCAGCAAAGTCTATTATCACACATGGAAAACTTATATTGCGTGGTGCGAATCTTTAGGATTTCCTCCACGTACCTATTCGGTGTCTCGAATATTGGCCTTTTTGCAACAGGGGGTTGAGCAGAAGCTAGCCTTGAGCACCATCAAGGGTCAAGTTTCAGCATTAGCAATCTTCTTTCAGAAGCCTTTAGCTACCAAATCCTTGGTGCGGAATTTCATCCAGGGGGTGCGGCACCTGGCTCCTCCAGTCCGCGCGCCCTTACCGCCTTGGGATCTTAATTTGGTTTTGTCGGTTCTACAGAAACCTCCCTTTGAAAACATCAGGGAGATTCCCTTGCTTACTTTATCCCAGAAGGTGGCCTTCTTGGTGGCTATTACTTCTGCTCGCAGGGTGTCAGAACTGGCTGCATTATCATACCAGTCCCCATACCTAGTGATTCATAGGGATAAGGTAGTACTTCATCCTAAGCCATCTTTTCTTCCCAAGGTGGTTTCAGATTTTCATCTGAATGAAGATATTGTACTACCTTCCTTGTGTCCTCAGCCCAAGCATCATCGGGAACATGCGTTGCATTCCTTAGATGTGGTTCGGGCAATCAGGGTATACCTGAAAGCTACGGAATCATTCCGTAAGACGGATTCACTTTTTGTGATCACGGATGGCCCCAGAAAGGGTTTGCCTGCATCTGCCGCGACCATTGCCAAATGGATTAGACAAACGGTGGTACAGGCTTATTCTATTAAGGGTCAGAGTCCTCCGTTCCCTGTTAGGGCGCACTCCACTCGAGCGCTCAGTACTTCCTGGGCCTTTCGCCATCAGGCGTCAGTGCAGTGGCGTCACTAGGGGGGGGCCAGAGGGGGCCATGGCCCCACCAAAATTAGTCTGTGCCCCCCCATGTGCCCCCCCCAATTTATGTGCACAGCAACAGTCATGGATTCTTATTCTGTCTTGCGCTGCACACTGTGCACAGCGCCAGTGATTGGTGGGAAGCCAGGCAGGCTGCAGCTGCAAGGAGAGAGAACAGAGCTGTCAAAATGTAGCTCTGATGTCGGGATGGGCGGAACTGATATGCGGGACACGCCCCCTTTGTCAGACAGCCAATGCCATGCATAGACAGCAGTTAAGTTTAATGTACCTGCTGGACAGCCACCCCGGAGACCTATTCCTCTCCTCTGCCCGCCGCTTTGGTGTGCAGTAGACTGGTTGCTATGATTGCCAGCCGCTTGGCATCTAGCAACCAGTGACCTCCCAAGGATGAAAGCAAGGCGAAGAGAGTACTCAGAATGCAGAGCAGTGGAGGATCTGCCTTGTCCTCCTCCGTGCCTATTGATTGTCTGGCTCCACCCACTTCCTCCCGACAGCAGAAGACCTCAGAGCAGAGAGAAAATGCAGCTTTAGGTGAGCTATCTCTCTCTCTCTCATCAGTTCTGGACTGGTATATAATGGTGGAGGAATCTTGATGATGACATAGATTGCTGTTTTCTCCAAGCATCCAGGGTGACCTGCATGGTGACTGCAAATTGTATGGAAACTCTGCACCTTTGCATGTAGCCAACATCGTGGACAGGACAGGACATGAAGTGATAGGGAATCTCTAAAGTAAGGAAGGGTTATTTATTCTTACACTTTTCTATTTCTGTCTAAGTCCACATGTACACTGGACCTTTGAAAAGCTCTTCAGGATGCTGTAACTTGACAACTAGTGAACAAACCTCTCTCCCCCCTCCCCCCTCCCCCCCTCTCTCTCCCCCCTCTCCCCCCCTCTCTCTCCCCCCCTCTCTCTCCCCCCTCTCTCTCTCTCCTCCACCCTCTCTCTCTTTCTCCCCCCCCTGTGTATAGTTTATAGATATAGTTGGGGGGGGGGGGGGGAGGGCAAGTAGCACACATGGTGTAGTGATTGGGGGGTGCTTTGGGAGGAGATAGAACTTCTGCTAGTGGGGGGGTAGGGGGATTGTGGTGTACCATGACCCCACTTACTATTGTTAACACGAACACACTACAGAGCACGCAGTTTTATATACACACAAGGGAAAACCAACAGTGCAGCTGAACCAATGGAGACTCTATGACATTTAAAAGGGCCGCACATTGAAAACAACTGCTAAACTGCAATATGACATTAGCATTGTTTGTCATATTGCAGTTATGTTCAATGTACTGTCCCTTTAGTGCCGGTTCACACTAGTGCGGCTGCAGCGATCGCATGTAATGTCGGAGTGCACTGCTCCTTCATTACATGCGATCGGCTGTGCGGTGCGAGTTTAGCCATACACTTTGTATGCACCGCACCCGCAGCAAACACGCACAGGGACCCTTTTTTGCAGCCGCATCAGGATCGGATCGCACAGCGGTTCACACTTGTGCGATCCGATCCTTTGCGAACTGTAAGATCACACTGCGATATGCGATCAAACTGGGGGTGTCGTTAAGATTTCATTGACACCCCCAGCGTATCGCATATGGCAGTGTGAACTGCCGGGGGTGCGTTTGCGATGCGGGAACAGGCTGCGAATTCGCAGCCTTCCCGCATCACATAAGTGTGAACCGGGGCTTAAATGTTAAAGCATCTATTGGTTCAGCCACACTGTTGATTTTCCTCTGTATGTAAATAAAGCGTCTTGCTCTGTAGCGTCTTATGGCCTGAGGATGGAGCATGCATGCTCCACAATGTGTAACCATACCCACACCCTGCTCTGTGCCCCTGGATTAATGTCACTTCCGCTTTGGTTGTTGGCTCCAGCGTTCTACTACATCACACAGAGACACAGGGGTGACTGCTCAGTGGAGAGTAGGATCCTGGTGCTGGGTCTCTCTCTCTCCTGTCTGTGTATATACTGTAGATACATTGGGGGCGGTAAAAATGCCATAGTTGAGCCCTGTTTTTACCACCACCCAACCACACCCCCTTTAACTGCAGTGTCCAGGGGTGTACACATACCTCATCAGGAATTATTCACCCTGTCACACCTAACAGGTGTAGCACCTGCCAAGTGTGACCCATTCAAGTGAGGAGCAAGTGCTCTGCAACCTTGTGCAGCACAGCGACCAAGGGGGTAAAGGAGGTGTTTTATCACCTCTTCGCCACCTGCTTTAACCCCTGGGATCCCACATGGGCATGCATTGCACACAGTTGCAGGGCGTTTGCAGAGTGGCCCCATTCACTTGAATGGGTCACACTTGGCAGGTGCTACACCTGTGTGACTGTGTGTATAATTCCTGCTGCGGGGGGGGGGGGGGGATAGGGATCAAATATGGCGTTTTATCGCCCCCCAAACTACAAATGTTATGTACACCTCTGACAAGTGGGCGGATTTGAGGGAATGGCCAGTTGGCAGGCCCTGGGGAATGTGGTGGTCAGGCCCGGGGGGGCCCAGGCCTAAAGCTGTTTAAGGGGCCTCAATTTCTGATGCCTGCCCTGCTCACACAGTTTACTGTAATTACAGCAGTTTAGTTTGTGTCTATAATTACCAGCCAGGCTGAATGAGTGTTTCTTCTTCCCCAGTGCACATCTACCAGGTGCTAATATTCCCTAGTACACTGAGTGCACACTGATATCGGTATACTGAGTGCCACTCAGTGTACACATATCAATGTAATATAAGGAATAGTACTCATTGTAGTACAGATGTCAGTGTTATAGGTACTAGCACTCAATTTACAGAGATCAGTGTTATATATAGGGAATAGCACTTAGTGAGTGCTATTCCCTATATATAACATATATAACACTTGTATCTGTGAGTGCTTTTCCCATATTGACATCTGTACACTTTGGCAGGAAGAATGTTCCTTACATTGGTGGTCAGTGAGAAGAATGTTCCTTCACATTGGTGGTCAGTGGGAAGAATGCTCCTTACATTGGTGGTCAGTGGAAAGAATGTTCCTTACATTGGTGGTCAGTGAGAAGAATGTTCCTTACATTGGTGATCAGTGGGAAGAATGTTCCTTACATTGGTGATCAGTAGGAAGAATGTTCCTTACATTGGTGATCAGTAGGAAGAATGTTCCTTACATTGGTGGTCAGTGGGAAGAATGCTCCTTACATTGGTGGTCAGTGGGAAGAATGTTCCTTACATTGGTGGTCAGTGGGAAGAATGTTCCTTACATTGGTGATCAGTAGGAAGAATGTTCCTTACATTGGTGATCAGTAGGAAGAATGTTCCTTACATTGGTGGTCAGTGGGAAGAATGCTCCTTACATTGGTGGTCAGTGGGAAGAATGTTCCTTACATTGGTGGTCAGTGGGAAGAATGTTCCTTACATTGGTGGTCAGTGGGAAGAATGTTCCTTACATTGGTGGTCAGTGAGAAGAATGTCCCTTACATTGGTGGTCAGCGGGAAGAATGTCCCTTACATTGGTGGTCAGTGAGAAGAATGTCCCTTACATTGGTGGTCAGTGGGAAGAATGTCCCTTACATTGGTGGTCAGTGAGAAGAATGTTCCTTACATTGGTGGTCAGTGAGAAGAATGTCCCTTACATTGGAGGTCAGTGGGAAGAATGTCTGTTCTCCTCTTCTCTCCTCCTGACCCCCTGTTCTCCTTTTCTCTCCTCCTGACCCCCTGTTCACCTCTTCTCTCCTCCTGACCCCCTGTTCTCCTCTTCTCTTCTCTCCTCTCCTCTCCTCTCCTGACCCCCTGTACCATGCTCCATAGCACCCCATGTCTGACCCTTGACTGAGGAGGGGCATTGGGTGGAGTATGGGCGGTACTTTTTAAATGTGGGAGGAGCTTGGGCTGAACTTTAAAATGTGGGAGGGGTTATCAAATTTACCTTCGGGCTGAAGCCCCTGGTCTTTTTCCCACCAAGCAACGTCCCGACCCGTCCCGGAGGGTGGGCGGAGGGGGCTGCACAGCGGGGCGGCACTGGCATGACGTCAGCATAGGGAGAGTGCGTGGCGTGCATCTGCGCAGTGTGCACCAAGCACCAGCCCGCCCCAGCCTGGCCGAAAGCGCGGGAGTGGCGTGACTGGCGTCACGTGTTGTCAGCAGTCTCAGTCTGTCGGAGACCGGGGACACTGGCGTCTGGCAGCAGAAAGCATATGCCAGCCCAGCCAGTGAGCCAGCAACTTCAGCAAGCAAGCGCCAGTATACAGAAGAGTGATCCGAGTGGAGGACTCTGAGGAGCCGAGCCAGCCACCAGCCCAGGACACGAGGAGCAGCAGCCGCAGGCCTGGCGGCATCATAGAGGTGGCAGCCTCAGCCAGTGGGAGGTGAGTCACTGGAGCAGTGAGTCCACTCACTGCCCATGCATTATACCACCCTCACACCCTGACCCAACAATTGTCAATGTGGACAGTGCTTGACATGCTGAGCTGAAAGCATTTTACAGCTGAACAATGCTGTAAAATTCTGTCAGCATGTCAGCCCACATTGTCATTTTCAGGGGTATGAGGGTGGTTTGAGATGCAAATGTGCAATGGACTCACATTGAGTCCACTGCACATTTGCATCTCATACCACCCTCACACCCCTGAAAATGACAATGTGGGCTGACATGCTGACCGAATTTATTTTACAGCTGAGCTGAACTGCTCCACTAGTGCCACATCTAAAACTGATGTCCCCGGGCCTGCTCCTTGTGTGCTGGCTCACTGTGTCTGGTTCCATTGCTGCGTACTGCTGCCTCACCTTACAGGTGACTCCACTAATGCTGTCCGCATGCTCTGGGCCTTCAAATATATAAACATGAAATATTCGTGACTGATTCCCATTGTCAATAATATTTCATGTTTATGTCTTTATTTGGCCAATTTTTCACAAATGTTTCATGTTTTATGCTATTGAAGGCCCAGAGTGTATGGACAACGTCAGTGGAGTCACCGGTAAGGCGAGGCAGCAGCACGCAGCAGAGGAGCCAGACACAGCCAGCACACAAGGAGCAGGCCCAGGGACATCGGTTTTAGAGGTGGCAGGTAAGTGGAGCAGTGAGTCCACTGCACATTTCCTTTCTCGTACCGACCTCACGCCCCTTAAAAAGCAGACTTGTATAAAGTATTCCAAATTTCTACTTGAGTAAAAGTACAAGTGCTCGATCAAAAAGTGACTTGAGTAGAAGTGGAAGTGCTCGCAGAAAAAGTTACTTAAGTAGAAGTACTAAAGTATTCAACATTTTTTTTACTTAAGTATTGCAAGTAGTTTTTTCAAAAAATTTGCTACTTAAGTACTAAAAGTAAAAAGTACAAGTAGTTTTGAAAAAAAAATTCTACTCAAGTACTGAAAGTAGAAGTACAAGTACTGTGTTATGCAGTTATTAAAGAAAGAAGTCAAAAGTTTGAACATCAGATTGTTTTTTATTATTTCAAATGATTTATTCAAATGATTAACCTAAAGGACAATCACAATTCCTTAGGCTGTAACTTTTTGTAAACAAAAAACAGATAAAGTATGTCCCTCCCTTCCCCTTTTAAAGCATCCACGTTTTAAAGCCAGGGGTGGTCTCCTTCCTGAGCTTCCTCACTCTCACAGCCAGGCAGATCACTTGAAGTTGAAGGGCCAGGGGTGGAAGGTGGTGTTTTTGGTTCGTCCATCTTTTCAGCTGATCAAAAGGCAGAACAGGAGCATGCGCAGTCTTCTTAATCGCGGTTTGATTTGATTCGCTCTCAATTGATGATGATGTGCCAGGCCAGCTTCATCAAAACTACAACGCTTAAAGTGAAAAATGCATCAAAAACTACTAAAGTGGCTGTGCTAAAAATGCTAATAAAGTGCCTGCAATTATATATATTCTTCTTGTATTCAAAATCATCGCCCACAGTATCAAAAATAAAGTGACATGTCTGTGCTAAATGCAGTGCAAATTATTCCCACAATTTAAATTGAATTCATATAAAATATATATGACAATACCACAATAAAATAAGTTGTGATTGTGAATAAGTTAGGTGCAAGTTTAAGTGTGTAAACTAAACTTTATAAGGAAAAGTCCATAACTGAATTCCAGTGTGCAATCTAAGAAGTGCTGTCACTTGCTGTCAGATGCTTCCACCTTTCTTCTGTGATCTGCTCAAGTAAAGTGTTGGACTGGATAGCCTCTCTCTCTGCCTCTCACCTTAGTAGCACTGGCACTGCACTGGTTCAAAAAGCTGTCTATATTATTTTCATTATAAGAACTTGTCAGAACATGCTTCCACCACCTGTCCTTCACACTAGTAGTGCTCATTTGCTTTGCTCAAGTCAAGTGCCACTGCCAGTGGCCACTGCAGTGCAGGCACAGCCACACAGCCAGAGGCAGGCCGCAGGAAGCACAGGCCGCACCACCACAACACAACACTTATGGTCCATGGACCATGGATGGTCGGATAATCATCATTGCCGTCAGTCTCACTCTTCTTGGTTCAAAAAAGCCACCCATGACCCGTGTGTATATAATATATTAATATTTTATATTGATTATTTGATTCTCAAATGGCACATTTGCCATGGCAAGGATTAGGCCCTCTCCACGGTCCACCTCACTCACCTCATAGAGAAGAAGATGAGATAACGAAGAAAATGCTCCGAGTCCCGCCGCCCGTGTCACAACTCCTCTCAGTAAGGGCCCTAAGGGTGGAGTCTGAGTGACACACATCACGTCTAGAGGCAGAGACCTCGAGCGGGAAGACGGCAGCACGGCTCCTCCAGTGCGGTCTTAACTTGATGATCATGACAGTGATTCCGCGGGCCGCGGCGCGAGCGAGGCTGTGGGATTGATTGAATTGAGTTGTGCTGCCTACTGCTACACGCTACCTACTACTAAATTGTGAGTCAGTATATTTTATTTCATTTTTATATATAAAAGCGGTATTGTTGAGCACTACTAGCCACTAGATCTCCTGGCTGTCACTTTGTCACATGTTGGGGAATCACAGCGGCTCGGCTCCAGAAGTGGCGGGTGTCCCCGTCATCCTGCCAGGGCCGCCAAGAAGTTCATCACCTAATCTTAAGTTATTAATATCTTATGAGGAGACGACCTATGGGTTTGAGAATTGAAATAATTAAATATATATGGCTTTTTGAACCAGTGCAGTCAGTGCCACAGTGCCACCCAGACGCTATCCACCAGTGCCACCACCATTAAGTGTGTTGGTCGGTCACTCAAGCACTGAAGGAGGTGGAAGCATCTGACAAGTGAAGTGACACTTTAGATTTGCACACTGGAATTCATTTATGGACTTTTCGTTATAGATAGGTTTATACACTTCAACTTGTTGCACGCACCTGACCTAACTTATTTCATAACTTATTTTATTGTGATTTATTGTCATATTTTATATGAATTGAATTTACTGTTACATTGTGGGAATAATTATTTTCACTGCATTTAGGCTTTAGCACATTCATGTCACTTTATTTTTGATACTGTGTGGAGTGTGGGCAGGGCACTGGGGGCAACGATGATATTATATCGATTGCACAGGCACTTTATTCGCACAGCCAAGTTGTGTTTGTTAGTAGTTTCTTGATGCACTTTAAGCGCTGTAGCACAATTTATTTGTTTGTTTCATATTTTCTTTTTATTGGAAAGATTTGGTATAGCAGCTTTTATTATACACAGCCTTTATTTTCGTATGCGCTGATTTACAAATGACATTATACACATTTTTTTTAGCTTTATGTAACCTGCCATCTACTGTTCTGGCAGTGGTAATTTTTTTAAAAGTAACGAGTAACTATGCAGCACAAAAAAAAAATACTTGAGTAGAAGTATCGAAATCATCGAAAAAATGTAGTGAAGTAAAAGTAGAAGTAGGAGAAAAAAATTCTACTCTAGGAAAGTACAGATACCGCATTTCGGTACTTAAGTACAGTACTTAAGTAGTTCTACTTCGTTACTATACATCTCTGTTAAAAAGACAACGTGGACTGATCCGCTGACAGAACTTTACAGTTGAACATGGCAAACATGTATAATACATGTCTGTAAGTTTGCTATGTCCAGCTGTAAAATTCTGTCAGTGTGTCAGGCCACATTGTCATTTAAGGTTTATGCTTTTAATATCCATTGTCAGGAATATTTCATGTTTATGCATTTGACGGCCGTTGCCAGCAATATTTCATGTTAATGTTGATGCCCGTTGTGAGGTGTACTTTGTTTGTGAGTTTGATGCTCATTGTCAGGAATATTTCAAGTTTGTGTTTGATTTCCATTTTGGGAATCAAACGCATAAACCTGACATATTCCTGACATTGGCCATCAAACACATAAACCTGAAATATTCTTGACCATGGGCATCAAACGCATAAACATGAAGTATTCCTGACCATTTAACTTGAATGTGAATTTGTAACAAGGCCTCTGGAGTGCATTCTAAGATAGATAGATAGTGTATGTGTGTATGTATGTATGTATGTATATATATATATAAAAATTGCGTTTTATAGTTGGCCCCCCTACATTTGATCCCGTCCCCCCATGTGCCCCCCCTAAATATAAAAGCTGGAGACGCCACTGCGTCAGTGGTCCAGGTATGTAAGGCGGCCACCTGGTCGTCAGTACATACCTTTACAAAATTCTATAAAATTGATGTGACGGCATCGGCGGATGCCTCATTTGGCCGCAAGGTTTTGCAGGCCGCAATTTGAGGAGACCGGTGGTCTACCTGGAGGGTTTTTTTCTGTTTGAAAAAAAAAAAAAAAAAATTGTTTTCTCTTTTTTTGTTGAGTCTCATCATTAAGGATGAGCATTGTAAACTTCTAGTTGGCACCGGTTGGGCCTTCTAGATTGGGATTTGATTTCCATTTTCCCACCCCTCAGTTGTGATACTGCTCTGGGACGTCCCGAAGGTGGTGTATCACCGAGGACTACGTCTGTCAATGAGCGCTAGAGAAAAATGGATTTTTGTAAAATCTTACCGTAAAATCCTTTTCTCTTAGCTCATTGACAGACGTAGTCCCCGCCCCTCTGTTTTTTTGAGTTGGGTTAAAATCTCTAAATACTGCTTTTTCACATAACTGATTTGCTGAGGCAGAGAGAGAGAGGATATACCCTCTGGGACTGCCCCTGGGGTGTGGCCAGAGCTTTTTAATTTCCTGTCTAGTCCTGCTCCTGTGGAGGCAACATAACCCGAAGGTGGTGTATCACCGAGGACTACGTCTGTCAATGAGCTAAGAGAAAAGGATTTTACGGTAAGATTTTACAAAAATCCATTTTTTTACACATTGGATGGCACTAGGAGCTTTGAATATATTAATCATTTATTATTGATCAAGCACATTATTAATTGTTTATTCACTTATATTTATTGATTATAGATATTAATTATGTTAGGATAAGCGCGGCTTTATTATTCTATTCCAACTAACCTATTTACATCTGCCTTTTTTTGTTTATAGCGCAAAAAATAAAAAGCGCAGAGGCGATCAAATACCACCAAAAGAAAGCTCTATTTGTGAGAAAAAAATTATATAAATTTACATGGGTACAGTGTTTCAGGACTGCGCTATTGTCAGTTAAAGTAATGCAGTGCAGTGCCGTATTGTGAAAAATGGCCAGATCATGAAGGGGGGGGGGGGGTAGTAAATCTTCCCGAGGTCAAGTGGTTAATAGAGGGAAAAGAGGCAGGTGGCTCTGCATTTTCTGTTACGTTTTTGCTTTTTGAACCTGAAAATCTTTCGTTTTCTATAAAAGTGGGTCGCTCAGCCCTCAAACACAGTTCCTGACTTGCATGGACTTACTACAAACGCATCCAGCGAAAAAGCTAAACATCCCCCATATGTCAAGCTGTATATTAATCCAAGCAGTCTCATTTATATGATCTCCCTGGCTTTCCTGGTGGCCTCTAATACCCATTCATTTACATTGTGGAGTAAATAATCCCAAATATAATAAACAGCCTTCTTCACAGCATACGATCCTAATTGGAAAGTGACCGTATTCATTTCTATACATTGCTATTTTTTATTATTACATTGTTTCTATAAGTGTTGTTTATAGTTGGGATTTTACTAGTCAGTGATGACTGTGTGTCCAGCGACCCCCTCTTTAATTAATAGCATGTATATTATTGTTCCATGTTGCACATGCAGTATAAATTCTCTAGTGAACAGTTGCGGTAAGTTTACATTTTACATCTTTGTGATATAAAATAGATCAATTCAAATAAAAAAGTCTAAAATGTAAAATGTGGTTGCTAGGATTTTGAATGACCAGGAGTACCCCTGGGCATGCCAAGAATGAGAATAATGCGAGCTACAGCAAGCAATAGAGGTGAATTACTAAAACTGGAGCAGAAAGAAACTGGAACAGCTGTGCATAATAACCAATAGCGATGAGCCGAACTGGCAGGTGCTCTCCTAACTAGGGATCGACCGACTATCGGCAACACCGATATATCGGGGGCCGATATGCACTTTCCCCGATATATCGGAATCAGCCTTTGGATTTACCGATATTGCCGATATTTCGGGAAAGTACTTGTACCGGAGTGATGCCTGCAGCTAAAGACATCACCCGGTACCGGTGTACATAGCCGAGGGTCAGCTGTCTTGTAATGACAACCGATGCGGCTGAGAAGTCGCTCGGCTGTCATTACAAGGAGCGGGAGGGGATGTCCCCCCCCCCACCGCCTTCCGCGGCTTGCCCGTGTCTCCTGTCCCACCGGGGGACCCGGACATCCTACCTCCACTGCCGCCTCTGCCGAAGAGAAGACCGGGTGTACTGCGTCTCCATGTAAAAACCTGGAAGTGGTGTCATGACATCACTTCCGGGTACTCAGCGCCGAATTAAAACAACTGACAGCATTCAAAACAGCCAAACTTGGCATTTTGAATGCTTTTCGGTGCAGAGGAGGGGTTTGGGGTCTTTTGAACCCCCAGATCCCTCCAGAAGAGTACCTTTAGAAAAAAAAAATGAAAAAAAAATGAAAAAAAAATGTTTTTCTTACATGTCCGAAAATATCGGCAGATATCGGCCGATACCGATATCCGATGACCAAAATAAAGTATAGGCATTAAAAAAAAACTATATCAGTCGATCACTACTCCTAACTTCAAAGAAGTTTGGATGACGAACCTAAACTGCATTGATATTAATGGGAGCTAAATCTGTCAAATTAAAAATGCCCATTTTCTGGGCTAATAGGAACGGCGGTGTAGAAAAAAAAAAAAGCACTGGGGGAGGGAGTGGGCAGATCTGTAAATGAATGTACTACCAGTCTCCTCTCCTATCACTGCAGATGAGTTGTAGTTCTCTCAATGAACTGTGAGGGCGCTGGTGAGCATCCAAGTAGTTAATTGAGTTTTCCTGCTCTTCAGTAACTCTCTGCCCTTACAGAGTCCCCCCCCCCCCCCATAATCCATACCAGATCCAAGTAAGTCTGGTATGGATTTTGAGGGGGTACCACATACAAAAGAAAAAAAAAATGTGTGAGGTACCCCAGGAAATCCATATTAGACCCTCCAGGACTGCTACGGATTTTAAGGGAGATTATATGCAAAGAAAATGCAATAGGCCCCCTAAAAGTCCACACTAGACCCTTAATCTGAGCATGCAGTCAAGCTGGCCAGAAAAAAGAGCCATACCAGGCCACATGCCCTCAACATGGCAGACGCCTTGTCCCATGTTGATGAGGACAATGGCCTTCTCCCCATAACCCATGCCCAGTGGTTGTGGGGGCTTATCAAAATCTGGAAGCCCCCTTTAAAAATTAGGGGGCCCCCAGATGACCCCTCTTATGTGAATGAGTAGGGGTACTCATTGACAAAAAAAAGTTGTCACCTAGAAATAAAGAGAATACATATGTTTGACAAGTCCTTTAATTGAAAAAATAAAAATTACAAAGTCCCTAGTTATGAATCCATCATCAGTCACGATGCCTGCCACCCGACGGCTCACCGGGGAAAAAAAAGAAGACCCAGCGCATGTGACAGTAACACTAGCTGAATGACAGCTTCTGAGTGTCCTCAGCTATATAAGATAAGGGGGTGGGGATAGTAATGACATCATTGACCAACAATGGCCATGTCATTGTCTAAGGTTTAGACCGAGCCATTGGCTCATCCCTAGTAACCAATTAGCTTCTATCTTTAACTTGTTCAGCTTTGAAAATGAAAATTAGAGGGTAACTGGCTGCCATGCATGGCTGTTCCAATTTTGATCCATTGCCCTCAATGTGTGCAGCTTCCCTACAATGACAGTTAAAAGGACATACAGTACTTAAAGCATTGTTCCAGCCTCCCCTCTCCCCCTCCAAAAATTAAAAGTAAGCAGCTACACACACTGTACACATACTGTAGCTGCTGACTTTTAATATTAGGACACTTACCTGTCCTGGAGTCCAGCGATGTCGGCACCGCAGCCGATGTTTCCATTGGCTGGCGGGTGCTGCCACTGCCATTGCTGGTAAGGGAACCCGGCAGTGAAGCCTTGCAGCTTCATGGCCGGGTCCCTAATGTCTATGCGTGAAGCGCGCTGCACATTCGGATTGGCTCGGCGGTGGGGAAAGGAGGAGGGGGCCAAACTTCAGAGGGACAGCGCCGTCTCCTGGAAGTGGGGAAGGGGACCTGTCAAAAACAGGTGCCCGTTCCCCGCTCCCCCTGAAAGGTGCCAAATGTGGCACGGGAGGGGGGGAGGAAGCAAATGAGCGGAAGTTCCACTTTTGCCACTTATCCATAAGATGTGCTTTCACTACTTGTGAGAGTCGAACAGACACACAAAAACCTCAGCACAATAAGGCTCCATGTACACGGGACGTTGTTAAAAGTCCATTTGAATGCTGGAATTTTTAGGACGTTTGAAACGTCCGTTCGGTCGCGTTTGTACCCGCGTTTTGCAGGTGTTTAGCTGCGTTTGCGGGCGTTTGCGTTTAGAAGCGTTCCTAGAGGTCAAAAAAATTATTCCCCTTTAAAATGGAAAAACGCGAACGCTAAACGCGGGTCATCGCGTTCGGACGCGTTCGACGCGTTTAGACGCGTTCGGACGCGTTTGTGCGTTTGAAACGCCGGGAAACACACGTTCGAACGCAAATAATTGCGTTCTAAAAAAAGTCCCTGAACGCAACTGCCCGCAAATGACTGTAAACGACCTGGTGTACATGGACAGATAAGATAAAATGTAGATGGGTTCAGGGGCTTCTGAAAAAAACGCCCAACTGCTCCTAAACGACCATTTCCAGCGTCCCGTGTACATGGACCCTAACTCAGGGCCGGACTGACCATAGGGCACAGTGGGCATATGCCTGGTGGGCCGACCTCCGGGCACATGTTATTTTATGTGTCCCAGCCAGGACCCAGCCCCAGACAGTGTCCCTCCCTCCGAGTCCGTCCCGAGCTGGCCGGCCGCCCGGCCGCATTACCGCATATTCTTCTGGCCGGCCGCCGGCCGTGTATATCACTGCACTGTCCCCACTCCTAGTCCTAGGCACTAGTGGCACTGGCAGGCTGGCAGCCGCCGGGCTGCGCTCACTGCGGCCGGCTCCGCAGGCGCACCCATCAAGCGTAGCTCAGCTCAGGACTGGAGGGGGAGGACTGGCTGTGAAGGGGGTGGAGCTAGTGGCGACCCCTTCTGCTTGATTCAGGAAGCGGGAGCCGCACCGAAGACAGTGGCACCCAAGGCCTGCAACTGCAAGGTAAGGAAGAAATGGTACAACTTCACAAGACACTCTGCTCTGCTCCATCCCACCGCCATCCCTCTGCTCTGCTCCATCCCACCGCCATCCCTCTGCTCCATCCCACCGCCATCCCTCTGCTCCATCCCACCGCCATCCCTCTGCTCTGCTCCATCCCACCGCCATCCCTCTGCTCCATTCCACCGCCATCCCTCTGCTCTGCTCCATTCCACCGCCATCCCTCTGCTCCATCCCACCGCCATCCCTCTGCTCCATCCCACCGCCATCCCTCTGCTCTGCTCCATCCCACCGCCATCCCTCTGCTCCATCCCACCGCCATCCCTCTGCTCCATCCCACCGCCATCCCTCTGCTCCATCCCAACGCCATCCCTCTGCTCTGTTCCATCCCACCGCCATCCCTCTGCTCTGCTCCATCCCACCGCCATCCCTCTGCTCTGCTCCATCCCACCGCCATCCCTCTGCTCTGCTCCATCTCACCGCCATCCCTCTGCTCTGCTCCATCCCACCGCCATCCCTCTGCTCCATCCCACCGCCATCCCTCTGCTCCATCCCACCGCCATCCCTCTGCTCCATCCCACCACCATCCCTCTGCTCTGCTCCATCCCACCGCCATCCCTCTGCTCTGCTCCATCCCACCGCCATCCCTCTGCTCCATCCCACCGCCATCCCTCTGCTCTGCTCCATCCCACCGCCATCCCTCTGCTCTGCTCCATCCCACCGCCATCCCTCTGCTCTGCTCCATCCCACCGCCATCCCTCTGCTCCATCCCAACGCCATCCCTCTGCTCTGTTCCATCTCACCGCCATCCCTCCGCTCCATCCCACCGCCATCCCTCTGCTCTGCTCCATCCCACCGCCATCCCTCTGCTCCATCTCACCGCCATCCCTCTGCTCTGCTCCATCTCACCGCCATCCCTCTGCTCTGCTCCATCCCACCGCCATCCCTCTGCTCCATCCCACCGCCATCCCTCTGCTCCATCCCACCGCCATCCCTCTGCTCTGCTCCATCCCACCGCCATCCCTCTGCTCCATCCCACCGCCATCCCTCCGCTCCATCCCACCGCCATCCCTCTGCTCTGCTCCATCCCACCGCCATCCCTCTGCTCCATCCCACCGCCATCCCTCTGTTCCATCCCACCGCCATCCCTCTGTTCCATCCCACCGCCATCCCTCTGTTCCATCCCACCGCCATCCCTCCGCTCCATCCCACCGCCATCCCTCTGCTCTGCTCCATCCCACCGCCATCCCTCTGCTCCATCCCACCGCCATCCCTCTGCTCTGCTCCATCCCACCGCCATCCCTCTGCTCTGCTCCATCCCACCGCCATCCCTCTGCTCCATCCCACCACCATCCCTCTGCTCTGCTCCATCCCACCGCCATCCCTCTGCTCCATCCCTCTGCTCCATCCCTCTGCTCTGCTCCATCCCACCGCCATCCCTCTACTCTGCTCCATCCCACCGCCATCCCTCTGCTCCATCCCACCGCCATCCCTCTGCTCTGCTCTGCTCCATCCCACCGCCATCCCTCTGCTCTGCCCCATCCCACCGCCATCCCTCTGCTCCATCCCTCTGCTCTGCTCCATCCCACCGCCATCCCTCTACTCTGCTCCATCCCACCGCCATCCCTCTGCTCCATCCTACCGCCATCCCTCTGCTCTGCTCTGCTCCATCCCACCGCCATCCCTCTGCTCTGCTCCATCCCACCGCCATCCCTCTGCTCTGCTCCATCCCACCACCATCCCTCTGCTCTGCTCCATCCCACCGCCATCCCTCTGCTCCATCCCTCTGCTCTGCTCCATCCCACCGCCATCCCTCTACTCTGCTCCATCCCACCGCCATCCCTCTGCTCCATCCCACCGCCATCCCTCTGCTCTGCTCCATCCCACCGCCATCCCTCTGCTCTGCTCCATCCCACCGCCATCCCTCTGCTCCATCCCTCTGCTCTGCTCCATCCCACCGCCATCCCTCTACTCTGCTCCATCCCACCGCCATCCCTCTGCTCCATCCCACCGCCATCCCTCTGCTCTGCTCTGCTCCATCCCACCGCCATCCCTCTGCTCTGCTCCATCCCACCGCCATCCCTTTGCTCTGCTCCATCCCACCGCCATCCCTCTGCTCCATCCCACCGCCATCCCTCTGCTCTGCTCCATCCCTCCCACCGCCATCCCTCTGCTCTGCTCCATCCCACGGCCATCCCTCTGCTCTGCTCCATCCCTCCCACCACCATCCCTCTGCTCTGCTCCATCCCTCCCACCGCCATCCCTCTGCTCCATCCCATCCCTCCCACCGCCATCCCTCTTCTCTGCTCCATCCCATCCCTCCCACCGCCATCCCTCTGCTCTGCCCCATCCCATCCTTCCCACCGCCATCCCTCTGCTCTGCTCCATCCCTCCCACCGCCATCCCTCTGCTCTGCTCCATCCCATCCCACCGCCATCCCTCTGCTCTGCTCCATCCCATCCCTCCCACCGCCATCCCTCTGCCTGATCCCATCTCTCCCACCGCCATCCCTCTGCCTGATCCCATCTCTCCCACCGCCATCCTTCTGCCTGATCCCATCCCTCCACTGCCATCCTTCTGCCTGATCCCATCCCTCCCACTGCCATCCTTCTGCCTGATCCCATCCCTCCCACGGCCATCCCTCTGTCTGATCTCTACCCCTCCCATGAGGCAGTGGTGATGGGGGTGATAGGGATAACATCAGTAGCGATGGTGGTGGGGAGGTGGGGATAGGGATGACATCAGTGGCAATGGTGGTGAGGATAAGGATGACATCAGTGGCAGTGGACATTGTCATTCTTATCCCCACCACCACTGCCACTGTCATCCTTATCCCCACTGCCACTCATGTTATCCCTACCACTACTCCCACTGATGTCAACCCTATCCTCATTCCCACTGATGTCATCCCTATCCTCAACACTGCCACTGATGTTATCTCTATCCCAACCACCACTGATGTCAACGCTATCCTCACCACCACTGCCACTGATGTCATCCCTATCCCCACCACTGCCACTGATGTCATTCCAATCCCCACTGCCACTGATGTCATTCCTATTCCCACTGCCACTGATGTCACCCCTATCCCCACCACCACTGCAACTGATGTCACCCCTATCCCCACTGCCACTGATGTCACCCCCTATCCCACCACCACTATTACTGATGTCACCCCTATCCCACCACCACTACTACTGATGTCACCCCTATCCCACCACCACTACTACTGATGTCACCTTTATCCCACCACCACTACTACTGATGTCATCCCTATCCCACCACCACCATACGAAACTACATACAAATTTTGGGGGCGCCTGTGAACAAAAACCTTGATTTTACTACACGTGTAATATATGACCCTGCACACTGGAATGAGAGCAATAATTATAGGATCCTTATTCATGGTAACTCTGAACTGATGACCTCTATGATCTTTAATAGCTTTGCCTATAGAAAATATAGGGTACTGAAATGTGTTGCTATTTTCGGCCATGCATAGTCTTAAGGTTTGACATGTTGGGTATTTTATTTACTTGACACAAACTCATCTTTTATATTTTACCCAAAAATTGGGTAATATATTTTTAATGTACCCTAAAATTACCTGTTATGTCTTAGTCTGGGTTCACACTAAATGCGGACTGCATCTAAATAGCAACCCGTCCATGCAAACAGATTGCGGAGTGTATGTTAAGTTAACGACACCCCGCAATCAGTTTTCAAAACGCAGCGCGATTTGCAGAATTGGATTGCATGGGTGTGCAGGCTAAATATAACTAAAAATTATAGAGAAACCGGTAGTTGTTCATCACTGGTCATTTTGTTTAAAAAAAAATGGGCTGCTCAGCCTAAAATGCCCGGGCCTATTTTTTGTCCCAGTCCGGGCCTGCCCTAACTTATTAAAAACATAAACTCTTCCCATTACATATGCTTTTCTGCACACAAAATATAGACATCAAGCTAACTCATTGTCTGTGCCTACCTTGAAGAAACCCCTTTAACCACTTGCCGACCGCTCACATTGAGCGTACTGCGGCAAAGCAACTCATTATCGTCCAGCGACGTAGACCTGTGTAGACTGACGTCCTCCCCTTGTGGGAGGCGCGCGCGCGCCGCCGTGGGCTCGCTCCCGCTGTATTCAGACACAGCGGGATTTAGGCCAGGGGAGGAGAGGTGGTGATCACCGCCGCTCTTCCCCGATTGTCGGGGATCCAGTGTGAGGAAATCCGCCCGCTTGTGTAAACAAAGCGGGCGGATCTCCTCTGTGACAGGCAGGGACAGATTATAGGATTCAGCATTGCTAAACTTGCGATCTGTGTCTGTGTCACTCAATCCCCTCCCCCCACACACATCAGTAAGCACCAGGCATACAGTTAACCCCTTGATCACCAATAAAGTTAACCCCTTCCCTGCCAGTGTCATTAGTACAGTAACAGTGCATATGTACAGTGCCTTGCGAAAGTATTCGGCCCCCTTGAACTTTGCGACCTTTTGCCACATTTCAGGCGTCAAACATAAAGATATAAAACTGTAATTTTTTTGTGAAGAATCAACAACAAGTGGGACACAATCATGAAGTGGAATGAAATTTATTGAATATTTCAAACTTTGTTAACAAATAAAAAACTGAAAAATAGGCGTGCAAAAGTATTCCGCCCCTTTACTTTCAGTGCAGCAAACTCTCTCCAGAAGTTCAGTGAGGATCTCTGAATGATCCAATGTTGACCTAAATGACTAATGTTGATAAATAGAATCCACCTGTGTGTAATCAAGTCTCCATATAAATGCACCTGCACTGTGATAGTCTCAGAGGTCCGTTTAAAGCGCAGAGAGCATCATGAAGAACAAGGAACACACCAGGCAGGTCCGAGATACTGTTGTGGAGAAGTTTAAAGCCGGATTTGGATACAAAAAGATTTCCCAAGCTTTAAACATCCCAAGGAGCACTGTGCAAGCGATAATATTGAAATAGAAGGAGTATCAGACCACTGCAAATCTACGAAGACCTGGCCGTCCCTCTAAACTTTCAGCTCATACAAGGAGAAGACTGATCAGAGATGCAGCCAAGAGGCCCATGATCACTCTGGATGAACTGCAGAGATCTACAGCTGAGGTGGGAGACTCTGTCCATAGGACAACAATCAGTTTTATACTGCACAAATCTGGCCTTTATGGAAGAGTGGCAAGAAGAAAGCCATTTCTTAAAGATATCCATAAAAAAGTGTTGTTTAAAGTTTGCCACAAGCCACCTGGGAGACACCAAAACATGTGGAAGAAGGGGCTCTGGTCAGATGAAACCAAAATCAAACTTTTTGGCAACAATGCAAAACGTTATGTTTGGCGTAAAAGCAACACAGCTCATCACCCTGAACACACCATCCCCACTGTCAAACATGGTGGTGGCAGCATCATGGTTTGGGCCTGCTTTTCTTCAGCAGGGACAGGGAAGATGGTTAAAATTGATGGGAAGATGGATGGAGCCAAATACAGGACCATTCTGGAAGAAAACCTGCTGGAGTCTGCAAAAGACCTGAGACTGGGACGGAGATTTGTCTTCCAACAAGACAATGATCCAAAACATAAAGCAAAATCTACAATGGAATGGTTCACAAATAAACATATCCAGGTGTTAGAATGGCCAAGTCAAAGTCCAGACCTGAATCCAATCGAGAATCTGTGGAAAGAACTGAAAACTGCTGTTCACAAATGCTCTCCATCCAACCTCACTGAGCTCGAGCTGTTTTGCAAGGAGGAATGGGCAAAAATTTCAGTCTCTCGATGTGCAAAACTGATAGAGACATACCCCAAGCGACTTACAGCTGTAATGGCGCTACAAAGTATTAACTTAACCACTTAAGCCCCGGAAGATTTTACCCCCATTCCGACCAGGGTTTTTTTTGCGATTTTTTTACTGCGTGACTTTAACGGACAATTGCGCGGTCGTGCGACACTGTACCTTAACGAATTTCACGTCCTTTTTTTCCCACAAACAGAGCTTTCTTTTGATGGTATTTGATCACCTGTGCGATTTTTTTGATCATGCGCTATAAACAAAAAAAGAGCGTAAATTTAGTTTGGGTACGACGTTGCATGACCACACAATTGTCAGTTAAAGTCGCACAGTGCCGATTTACAAAAAGTGGCCTGGACGTAAAGCAGGAAAATCCTCCTGTGGTAAGGTGATTAAAATAGTTGGAGACTACTATAAACTGTTGAGGCAATGAGCAGTTTAATCAGGAGTGGATAATCACAATCTAACATATAGAGCATTGCTCAGCAGGCTCTGGGCATTCATATAAAAGTGATCTGGAGACACTCATTCACTTTTATTGTTCTTGCTGGGGCTACTTCAATAGGTCACTTCTAGCTGGAGTAATTGTCATGGTTTATACACTCCTTTGTTGCACTTTTGTAAACTGCTTTTAAAATTATTATTTTTTTAAAAAAAGTTCTTGATGTTATAATTCAGCCGATGTTAGCTTTTAATTTGTACTGCATGTCATGCCTTTTTAATAAAAAAAAAAAATACTTGTGCACTTGTGATGTATAATGCCACATTTTTGTGGTCCACTGTTGGTGGAATAGTGTCAACTTTCTGTGGTTTCCTCTGTGGGTGGAATTAGACCCCTCTCTGAGGGTAGTATGGCGCCCCATTCTGTGGGTGGAATAGTACCCCATTCTGTGGGTGGTATAGTACCCCTTCCTGTGGGTCTTCTGTGGGATGAATTAGGGTCTCAGTGGGTGGAATGCCCGTTTCTGGGGGTTTGAATAGACCAGTGGCGGCCCGTCCATTGGGGCGGCCCCCTAATCTACACGCAGGGCGTCGGACACATGGATTCCAATAGGGTTTTTTTTTTTTTTTTAAGCACCTGATTAGAGCCAGATGCTCTAAAAGGCTTCAAAAAAAGGGTGGGATTTGGGCACATAGCAATGCGCCCTCAGCACATCCAGTTGTATGACAATAGAAAAAATGAATATTCGCTATTGTCACACTGATTCTCCCCCCAGCCAATCAGGAAGCCGGTCGTAAGTCCCCCGATTGGCTGAAAAGAGAAGCGATATTACTGGCCATTGGCCAGGAAGAGGGAGGAGACTCACAGCCACTCGGGGAAGGAGGAGGTAAGGATGCTGGCTGTCCGGTGTAACGTTAGAATTCCATACCCTTGTCACTTCCTGTCCGAAACAGCTGAGCAGCGTAACAGTGCGCATGCTCAGAGCCCCGAAAACGGCATTGAACAGCTGTGAAGTTGAGGAGTGCGCATGCTCGGAGGGAATGAAATAATCACGGTATTGTGTGTAATGTTATACTTGCAGCGGTTAAATAAAAACAGTTCGGCTGCAACATCAATCATCTCCTCTGCTATCCCTGTCACCTCCCTGATCACGGCTAGTAAATATAAAAGCGGCGGGGGGTGTATGAATTCGAAATGACGGAGATCTCGGCTCCGTGATGCGCTTTTATATTTATTAGCCGAGAGCAGGGAAGTGAGAGGGGAAGGAGCGGAGATGATTTATGTTGCAGAGGAGCTGTTTTAATGTAATCGCGGCAAGTGTAAGTACCGTGAGAAATCCATACCCTCCGTACGTGCACCGGAAGTGACGAGGGTATGGTTTTCTCACGGGTATGGTTTTTTCACGGAACACCGGCTGGCCAGCCATCTGTCGTCCTGGGGGGGGAGTGGTGGATTTGAGTGCCAGCTTGCCGGCCAACCGGGGGGGGGGGGGTGTTGGTTTTGCTGCCCCCCCCCCCCCAAATTATCATGCACTAGCCGACACTGGAATAGACCCCTCTTTCTGGTACTGCACTGGTTGCCGCCAGGGTGGTTTTAAATATCACACTTTTTTTGGTTTCTGTTTTGTTTGTAAATTGGACTTAACCACTTAAGCCCTGGAAGATTTTACCCCCATTCCGAGCAGGGGGTTTTTTACGATTCGGCACTGCGTGATTTTAACGGACAATTGCGCGGTCGTGCGACGCAGTACCTAAACGAATTTGACGTCCTTTTTTTCCCACAAACAGAGCTTTCTTTTGGTGGTATTTGATCACCTGTGCGATTTTTTGATCATGCGCTATAAACAAAAAAAGAGCGTCAATTTTGCAAAAATAACAATATTTTTCACATTTTTTTATATGAAATTCCCCCCCAAAAAAATTTAAAAATCAAAATTTTTTAACATTTTCGGCCATAACATTTTCGGCCAACTTGTTTTATGCTACATATGTTTGGTAAAAAAAATCGCAAAAAGCGTATTTTGATTGGTGTGCGCAAAAGTTATCGCGTTTACTAACAAAGGGAAAGATTTTTGACATTTTTGTTGTTTTTTTTTTAACGCGTAATGGCGGCGATCTGCAATTTTTTTTTTGCGGTACTACGACAATGCGGCGGACAGATCGGACCCTTGACTGACATTTTTGACATTTCTACAGTAATCAGTGCTATACATATGCACTGTTACTGTAAAATTACACTGGCAGTGAAGGGGTTAACTTTTGAGAGGGAGGGGTTGTGTGTGTCCCTAGGGGCGTGCTTCTAACTGTGATTGGCTGTGGCTTGAGCTTTAGGAACAGTGATCAACGGTCCTACATAGTAGAACCGTATGATCACTGTTTCTACACAGGGGAGAATGACAGGCAGCTTGTTTACATCAGCTGCCTGACTTTCTCCCTCTGCACCGACGATCGCCGAGTGACCGGCGGACATCGGGTCTGCCGGTCACACGCGCGGGGGGGGGGTCCGTGACCGCGCGGGAGCGGGAGCGCGCCTCCAGGGGCGCTCGCTCCCTAGACCCTCACAGGCTAGCGACGTAGTACTACGTCGCTCTGCCTGTGAGGGGCTGACCGCCGCAAGTAGTTTACAGATTACTGCACATTCTTTTTTTTTTTTTACGTTGTTTGCCGCAAGATCGTTATTTTTTTTTTTTTTATTATGAATTGGACTTTATTTACTTGATGTGATAATTTATGCAAATGAGTAACATGATACCCTTACCACATGCGGTAAAGCTTAGTAAATTGACCTCTTAGTGTGGGTGATTGCCTACTAGTGATGGGCCGAACACCTCCAGGGGAAAAGTTCTAGCGAACATTCGAACTCTATTAAAGTCTATGGGACACGACCATGAAAAATCGAAAGTCCTCATTTTAAAAGCTTATATGCAAGTTATTGCCATAAAAAGTGTATGGGGACGTGGGTACTGCCCTGGGGGACATGTATCAATGCAACAACATTTTTTTTAAAACAATCGTTTTTACAGGAGCAGTGATTTAATGATGCTAAAATGAAACACTAAAAATGAAAAGTTCCTTTAACCACTTGCCGACCAACCACTGCAGATATACAGTGGCAGATCGCCCGTTCGCCCAGTGGGGAAGCTGATCTGCGGGGCCAGCGGCTGAGATTGCCGCCAGGCACCCATAATTGCTGAATTACAGAAGAGCAGTAAAGAAAAAAAAAATATCAATGAAAAAAAAAAATAAATAAATGGGATCAGTGAGGTGACACAGACGTGTTGTATACACCAACACTTCAATGGCCCCACTACACTGTGTTACACAAGAATCACAGCACAGCACTACACTGACTGCACTACACTGTGTTACATAAGAATCAGCACAGCACTATACTAAACTGACTGCAGTACACTGTCTTGCACAAGAATTAGCACAGTACTACACTAAACTGACTGCAGTACACTGTGTTATACAAGAATCAGCACAGTACTACACTAAACTGACTGCAGTACACTGTGTAACACAAGATGAATCAGCACAGCACTATGCTATACTAACTACAGTACACTAAGTTACACAATAATTAGCACAGCACTACTCTAAACTGACTGCAGTACACTGTGTTATACAAGAATCAGCACAGTACTACACTAAACTGGCTGCAGTACACTGTGTTACACAAGAATCAGCACAGTACTACTCTAAACTGACTACAGTACACTGTGTAACACAAGAATCAGCACAGTACTACACTAAACTGGCTGCAGTACACTGTGTTACACAAGAATCAGGACAGTACTACACTAAACTGACTGCAGTACACTGTGTTACACAAGAATTAGCACAGTACTACACTAAACTGACTGCAGTACACTGTTTTACACAAGATGAATCAGCACAGCACTATACTATACTATACTAACTACAGTACACTGTGTTACACAAGAATCAGCACAGTAATACACTAAACTGACTGCAGTACACTGTGTTACACAAGATGAATCAGCACAGCACTATACTACACTGACTGCAGTACACTGTGTTACACAAGAATTAGCACAGTACTACACTGAACTAACTGCAGTACACTGTGTTACACAATAATCAGCACAGCACTACACTAAACTGACTGCAGTACACTGTGTTACACAAGAAGAATAAGCCCTACACTACACTGCACTGACTGCATTAAACATCAAAGCACAATCCACTAACTACCCTGCCTAATCTCCACTCCTAGCACACTACACACAGCTGCCATATAAGCAGCCTTATATAGTGTGGAGCTTGGACTTAGCCCCTGAGCCATGATTGGCTAAAGGCACCCTGCCTTTGGCCAATCATGGCTCTGACAGGACATTGTACTGTGATTGGCCGAAGCATGCAGGTCAGGTGCATGATCTGGACAATCACAAGCACCTAATGCACTGCAAACGCGCATGGCATTATGGTGCGCTAATCGGCGGCAGTGGCGGCCCGTGCATAGGGGGCGCCAGAGCGCCGCCCCCCCCTAAAAAAAAAGAAAAAAAAAATAGAAAAAAAAATGACAAAAAGAACAAATAAAGTTTTGAAAAAAAAAAATTGTGTTCGCAGGCCTATGCGCTCGGCCTGGTGGCTATGGGGGGGGGGTTTAGGACCCAGAAGAGGCGGCGATTGGCTGCCTTCTGGGGGCGTAACCTGGGCCAATCATCATCCAGGACATCGCTGACTCGCAATGGGGGCGGTGCCGGTGTGTGCGTCAGTCACGCACCGTCACCGCCCGATCTCCTTCCCGCCGCCCGGACCGGAAGACAGAAGACTGAAGAGGAGGACGTCCACGGCGCTGCTCATCTCGGTTCCCGGAATCCCGCCATCCCGCCGCCGTCAGAAGGTAAGTGATTGAAGCCGACCTGTGCCCTCACCTGTGCCATGCCTGTACCATCACCTGTGCCATGCCTATGCCATCACCTATGCCATCACCTGTGCCATGCCTATGCCATCACCTGTGCCATGCCTATGCCATCACCTGTGCCATCACCTGTGCCATGCCTATGCCATCACCTGTGCCCTGCCTATGCCATCACATGTGCCATGTCTATGCCATATCCTGTGCCATCACCTGTGCCATGCCTATGCCATCACCTGTGCCATGCCTATGCCATCACCTGTGCCATCACCTGTGCCATGCCTATGCCATCACCTGTGCCATGCCTATGCCATCACCTGTGCCATCACCTGTGCCATGCCAATGCCATCACCTGTGCCATGTCTATGCCATCACCTGTGCCATGCCTATGCCATCACCTGTGCCATGCCTATGCAATCACCTGTGCCATCACCTGTGCCATGCCTATGCCATCACCTGTGCCATGCCTATGCCATCACCTGTGCCATCACCTGTGCCATGCCTATGCCATCACCTGTGCCATACCTATGCCATCACCTGTGCCATCACCTGTGCCATGCCTATGCCATCACCTGTGCCATGTCTATGCCATCACCTGTGCCATGCCTGTACCATGACCTCAAAGTCATGCAATTTTTTTACCGCGTTTTTTGCCGCGAAGCAATACCTATTACATTTTTCTTTTTGCGCCCCCCCAAAAATTTTGAGCACCAGCCGCCACTGATCTGCGGGCAAACTTCCCACTGAGCGCCCCATTTGCACCCGATTTCCAAGTCGAACTTACGTTCAACTCGAACGTTAAGCCCATCACTGTTGCCTACTTAGGTTAATAATCTTTGCATTGAATTGCATTAACAGCAGAGCGTAAGACATAATAAGATTACTAAGTTCATTGCCATGTATTTTGTATCCTGCATTAGATCCCCAGGCACCCAAAAAAGACCAATGAATGATCAGGGGGTGCAGAGTTCCGTGTTCAATGACGCGCATCGGTAATTGATATGACTGCTGCCACAGTTCAGTAAAGCAATCAGTTGCCTCCTTCATAAGTCCATTCAACTTGAAATACTTTAAGTGCATATCAAAGTACAAAAAAATAGAATTGTGTTCATTTCATTACGGCGCACTTGTTTTCCATTTTTGTGCCTCTGTGTTCTGTGACTTGCAAACACTTTGTTAAAGCCGAGCGAATCAATTATGCATGTGCCAAATGTCACCGGTGCGGAAATCAAAAATCCCATTTCGATTCAGGAGCATATCAAATCACCAGAAGACGCGGGAAGGAGAATAGCGTCATGTAGAGCTATGGAAGCAATCAGTACCCATCATGTGTCCTAATCCGTCAGGGTTCAGATGGAAGGAAGGGTCGAGATGCAACATGAAGCACCTGTACAGTGCGGGAGACAAAATACATCAAAATTATACATCAAAGGGGAACATTTTGTTGATTGCCCACATATTCGGCAATGGTCTGGCATCTACATGGGTTCAATAATCAACTCATGGGATTGTTGACGTAAAAGGAAACTAAAGTCTATTTTCAGTCACCCTTGGGGTAAATTTTGCAATTGTTAGCAGAAAGCAATTTTTGATATTACATTTTTTTTTAACTGGTTCCATATGCTCATAATTTTATTTACTTTAATATCTGAACAGGTTTACATAATTCTGCCTCTATTGCCAACTCTTATATCAGGAATTTCATTGACCATTCCACCTGAATGACAGCTGACATATAAGGCCAACATTTTCTCGAGACCTGACCATCACACCTACCACTATTGCCATAACAATAGTCATCCCTTCAAATAATGGAGTTTAGATGTTTCCATTGAAGGGAACTGTTCATGCTACAGCATTTAACCACATAACGACCGCCCACCGTAGATATACTGCGGCAAGCAGCCGCTGCTGAGCAAAGTGATGTAGGGGTACGTCACTTGCCCATGAGCCTCTAGGGGGCGAGCACACCCGCCGGAGGCGTGCTCCCGTCCCCGCTCGTTCCCTGACATCCCCGCGCGAGTGACCGGCGGCTCCGATGTCCGCCGGCCACTCGCGAGAGGGAGAAAGGCAGACGGCTGATGTAAACAAAGCCGCCTGTCATTCTCCCTGGTGTAACTGCAGAGATCATACGATCCTGCTATGTAGGATCGTATATCTCTGTGGTTACATCACAAGCCACGCCCCCCACAGTTAGAATCACGCCCCTAGGGATACATTTAACCCACTGATCACCAATAAAGTTAACCCTTTCCCTGCCAGTGTCATTTTTACAGTAACAGTGCATATGTATAGCACTGATTACTGTAGTAATGTCACTGGTCCCCCCAAAAGTGTCAAAAATGTCAGTCAAGGGTCCGATCTGTCCACCGCAATTTCGCAGTCCCGCAAAAAAAAAAAAACGCAGATCGCCGCCATTACTAGTTAAAAAAAAACAATAAAAATGACATAAATCTTTCCCGTAGTTAATAAACGCACTAACTTTTGCGCAAACCAATCAAAATACGCTTTTTGCGATTTTTTTTTTTTTTTTACCAAACATATGTAGCATAAAACAAATTGGCCTAAAATGTTAAAAAAATTTGATTTTTACTTTTTTTTTTGGGGGAATTTTATATAAAAAAATGTGAAAAATATTGTTATTTTTGCAAAATTGACGCTCTTTTTTTGTTTATAGCACATGATCAAAAAATCGCACAGGTGATCAAATACCACCAAAAGAAAGCTCTGTTTGTGGGAAAAAAAGTACGTCAAATTCGTTTAGGTACAGCGTCGCATGACCGCGCAATTGTCCGTTAAAGTCACGCAGTGCCGAATCGCAAAATAGGCCCTGGTCAGGAAGGGGGTAAAATCTTCCGGGGCTTAAGTGGTTAAAATGTTTAAAAAGTTAAAATGTTGTTATAAGTTTGATTGAAATAGCTTTTGATTTCAGTAAATATGCTGCAAACACAACAAATGACAATTTTCACTTCTTTACAACCTATAAAGTGTTTTGAAACTTACTGTGCGTAATAATTTGGAACAGTGCGTTGTAAGTTTTTTATGTTTAAAAAAGATACTGTTATCATTAGGAGGTTTGTTCAATAAAATTTGAATTGTACTCTTAATAGTTGATAACATGTGAATTATACTTTTATTTACATCAATTATTTAGGTAAATGAGAAAAATATAATTTGCATAATAATTTGGAACAAGGTGTATACCTTAACTATAGTGTATATTTTATATGTGGCCTGAGAAAATTTCTCTACATTCAATGTGGCCCAGAGAAGCCAAAAGGTGGGACACGCATGGTCTAGGTAGGGGATGTAGTTGTTTTTGTGGTTTTATGTAAATTAGGGATGGGAGAAGGGAAGAGTGGGATACTCCAACTTGAACTATTCACAATAGATGAGGACTTCTGTCTAAAGATGAAGCCAGGCTGCTGATTCACCTTGCCACTTAGATGAATTTAGGACTTCTTGTTAGGATGAATTATCTTTGGGATACACTCCTAGTACCCCCTTTCACTCCACCTGCTGACACCCGTCCTCTGACTATCCTACTCCGGGATGGTCCCCCTCAGGTCAGGCCCCTAGACACGATTCCCTGTACTCACAATACTGTTTTTCGAGGGTCTCCAGTGCCTCAACCCCTCCAGTCAGCTCTCATCGACCTCTGGGTTCAGTTCCTTTCTCCTGGTCCCCAGGCCGACTGCCTGTGACCGTGTGCCACTGCTACAGAGGAGGAGACAGCCGCCGCCCTCCCTCCGGGACTTTGCTCACCAGCCAAAGACCCTGCAGCTAATGTGCTCCTGACTTTTATACCACGCCCCACAATGCACTTAGTCAAGCAGTCTGTGCCATTTACTGGGGCTGTATCAAAGCCTGTGTACCCATTGCTCAGGTTTCCTCCACTGTCCAATATGCCTCCCTATTGGACCAGTGGGAAACACTCCCCTAGACCAGATGAATGTAGAGTCCCCCTGGATGGATAGAGGCCCTGGCTGGGTTTTGAACCACAAGCAAGATCAACCTTAGGCAATAGGAGGTCTCCATTGGCTGGTAAGCAAGTACTTTGTAAGGTGGAGGCATTCGCCTAGGATTACGCACTTTTTCTGGTGATGGATGGCGCATTTACCGTTTGAAGGACATTTTCACAATTTGGACTTTCCTCTTTTGTTTTATTTTCAAATGTAACATTAAGCACAACTGTATAAGGGAATATACTTAGGGTATAACATGATGAAAATAAGACCCCTCCACCCCCAAATCTTTCCTTACCCCCACAACAGCATATAAGCCTTCTCCCCCTCAGCTGCGTCACTTTTGGAATTCCATCACAGAGATCTGATACTTGAGCAGTTATTATTTAGCAATGGTTTAATCACCCCAGTAAGTGGCGTACAACACGCAGCACCACATGACACCGGAGTTCCCCTTTACAAAATAATGAATTGGCTCATTCCTCACATTGATGATTTTTATTATTGCCTTGACTCGACTTGCTCAGAAATTTGGCAAAGCAACACGTGCTTATGTTTAATTCGGGGGAAATTAATTGCTGTCATGTCTGCCAATTTGCTTGCAGCGTTCTTCATTTGACTTCCAAATTTGACTTGATGGAATTAACTTTGGATGTCAGTCTTCGCCGGGCCCACGTCTTCCTTCTCTCCGCGTGTTCTTCTTCTTCATCAACATCGGGGAAAAAAAAAAGAACGGGTGACAAAAGGTTCTGAAAGGTGAAATTACATTTTATTTGTGAATACAGAATGGACCTCAATTTACATATTTCTATGGCACGCTTGTGTGAGTGCGGAGGTGTATACACACGCAGCTAATGTGATCCTTCAACCCTTTTAGCAGACGCTAATGTTAAATGCATACGGCGCAGTCCTAGTTTGCAATTCACATTAAATGTCTTTGTTCCTTCTCTTTCATTAGGGCGTGCTACAGAAAGCATGTTTCAAGATTTGCCTTTACACGCACATGAACGTTAATGGCATCCCAGTCTTAGTGCGTAGGGTTCAATATTGAGTTGGCCCACCCTTTGCAGCTATAACAGCTTGTAAATTGATAAAAATAAAAAAAATATATATACATTTTTGAAACCATTCTTACTTTACAGCATTTCTTCACACGTGCCTAAAACTTTTGCACAGTTCTATATTACCAAAAGTTTTGGGACACCTGCCATTAAAAACACATGAATTTTTTTTTTTTTTTTTTCTTTTTTTTTTTTTTTTTAATTTTTACTTGCAAAAGTTTTTTATTTTGTAAGACATATGTAGATTAATAACATACAATCTCAGGAAATATTGCATAAGAAAGGTATACAATGTGTCATATACAGAGCCCACTCGGGAAGGGACTTTGTAATGATAACAATGGCAACAATGCAATACGAGATAGGCATGGTTACTAAAACAGTATTACTAAAACGTCTGAGGATCAGAACAAAAACACATGAATTTTAATGACATCCCAGTCTTTTTCCGTAGGGTTCAATATTGAGTTGGCCCACCCTTTGCAGCTATAACAGCTTCAACTCTTCTGGGAAGGCTGTCCACAAGGTTTAGGAGTGTGTCTATGGGAATGTTTGACTATTCTCCCAGAAGTGCATTTGTGAGGTCAGGCACTAATATTGGTTGAGAAGGCCTGACTCGCAGTTTCCGCTCATCCCAAAGGCATTCTATCAGGTTGAGGTCAGGACTCCGAGCAGGTCAGTCAAGTTCCCCCACCCCAAACTCGCTCATCCATGTATTTATGGACCTTGCTTTGTGCACTGGTGCGCAGTCATGTTGGAACAGGAAGGGGCCACCCCCAAACTGTTCCCACAAAGTTGGGAGCGTGAAATTGTCCAAAATGTCTTGGTATGCTGACGCCTTAAGAGTTCCCTTCACTGGAACTAAGAGGCCAAGCCCAACACCTGAAGAATGACTCCACATCATAATCCCCCCTCCACCAAATGATTTGGACCAGTGCATAAATCAAGGTCCATAAACATATGGATGAGTGAGTTTTGGGTGGAGGAAATTGACTGGCCTGCACTCAACCCCATAGAACACCTTTGGGATGACTTAGAGTGCAGACGCAGAAAGCCAGGCTTTCTTGTTTAACATCAGTGCCTGACCTCCAAAATGTGCTTCTGGAAGAATGGTTAAACATTCCCAAAGACACACTCCTAAACCTTGTGGACAGCCTTCCCAGAAGAGTTGAAGCTGTTATAGCTGCAAAGGGGGGGGCCAGCTCAATATTGAACCCTACAGACTAAGACTGGGATGCCATTAAAGTTCATGTGTGTGCAAAGGCAGGCGTCCCAATACTTTTGACAATATAGTGTATGTGTATTTTTATGTGTTGTTTGTAAGGGTAGTAGGACCCAGAAATAACAGTACGCATTTTTTTTTTTTTTTTTTTTATTGATGTCCTTATTTTTTGCGCTATAAACAAAAAAAAGAGCGACAATTCTGAAAAAAAAAAAAAGACAATATTGTTCACATTCTGCTTTATTACATTCCCCCAAAAAAAATTAAAAATAAAATGTTTTCCTCCTTTTAGGCCAATTTGTTTTCTGCTACAAATTTTTGGTAAAAAAAAATCCCAATAAGCGTATTTTGATTGGTTTGCGCAAAAGTTATCGTGTCTACCATCTAAGGGAAAGATTTGTTATTTTTATTTATTTATTTATTTATTTTTACTAGTAATGGTGGCGATCAGCGATTTTTAGCGGGACTGCGACATTGCGAGCAATCGCGGGTGCCCGGCCGCAATCGCGGCCGCCGGTGCCATGGATCGGCTTCCCCGCTTTTTAATGGGGGCGCATGCAGATACGGCGGTTCGCGCATCTGAGCCAGCCTGCTGCAGTACATCTGCGTCGAGCGGTCGGCAACTGATTAAAATAGAAATTAAATGTAAAACCTTTTTGTATAGACATAAAAAACCACATTATAAATACCTTTTTTTCCTTGTTTTATGTAATTGTTTATGATTTGTGATCACATTCCCTCTATTCTCAGCTGCATAAAAGCTAGGGGGGAGGAGAAGCAGCAGCAGCACACTGAGCTTCCCTGTGGGGGCGTGTCAGTACAAGTCTGATCACTAGAGAACTGACCACAGTGTGCTATCCTGCTTAGTGTGGTCAGTTTTTAATAAGAAAGCAAGGGCACTAGCAGGATCACCAGGGATTTCACACAAATGAAGCAATACAAAGAGAACAGGAGACTTTCTCATACAAGTACATGTTACAGCAGGCACATATCAGGAATATGAAGTGTTGGGGTAACAAACACTTTAAGAGGGCACAATGTGGGCCCCCTAACATGGGCTTGACAGACACAGCTCTCAATGCTTCTTCACTAATGGGTAATGCGCCATCTACAGGAGTAGACTAGGCAGTGAAAACGTTTCACAGTTTTCACCTGACATGCCTATAGGGGCTTTCCCTCACGACATTACCCCAGACACACTGTGCTCCAAAATCAGTTTCGTAGCAAGCAGTGAAAGAAGTGACACAACCAACCTCAAAATAGAGGGGCGGGAGCTGCGTCTGTCAGAGGACTCGGAGAAAAGGATTTTCCGGTAAGTTCTTACAAAAATCAAATTTTCTCTTACGTCCTCTGACAGACGCAGCTCTCAATGCTTCTTCACTAATAGGATGTCCCAAAGCAGTGTAAAAAGCCCAAAAGGCACTCAGCGCTCTAGTAGAATGCGCCCTCACAGGGAAAGGAGGCACCTGACCCTTTAACGAATAGGCCTGAACAATAGTCTGTCTGATCCACTCCGACATGGGTGCAGCAGACGCAGCCGGACCATCACAAGGTCCCTCAGAAAGGACAAACAGATAAGGCGAACGGCAGGACAGAGCCTCCAACTCAGATACCCTGCGAGCAGAGGTGCTAGCCACCAAAAAGGCAACCTTGTGAGACAATCAAAGGCAGAGAAAATGCCCTGACCTTTTCAAAGGGAGGACTTTGAAGAACGCACAAAACCAAATCCAAATCCCACAGAGGCAAAGGGGATCTCCTCGGCGGAGCCAAAAGACGCATCCCTTGAATAAATGTGTGAACCAAGGCATTAGTCGCCAAGGGACGCTGGAATTAAAGGCTAAGGCAGATACCTGACCTGAATTTGCGCCTAGAGCCAAACGTTGCTCCACTTCCTTCTGCAAGAAGGCTAGGACCCTCGCCACCGAGAAGGAGCGAGGATGCAATCCATGCGACACACACAAGGCAATATACATCTTCCAAGTACGATGACAGACTTCCTGTAAGTCGCCTTCCTAGCCCTCAACAAGGTAGGAAGCAGAGAATCAGAGAGACCCCTGACTCTCAACACCTGGCCTTCAACAGCCACGCCATTAAAGCCAGCGACTATAAAGCCGGATGAAAGATTGGTCCTCGAGACAGCAGATCCTCACTCAGAGGCAGCCGCCAGGGAGGCTCAACGACCATCTCGACTAGGTCTGCGTACCACGACCGGTGAGGCCAGTCTGGTTAGACGAGACACAAACAGATCCACCTCCGTAGTTCCCCATCGGGCACACAGGAGGTGAAAAACCTCCGGATGTAGGGACCTTTCCCCCTGATCCAGAACCTAACGACTCAGGTTTTCCGCCAGCCAGTTCTCCACTCCTGGAATGTGAACTGCGGAAAAGGGCCGGAACAAGTCCACCCCCAGCCCGACAGGCTGGCATCCGTGGCGACCACCGTCCACATCAGCGGCAGAAAAAATCTTCCCTGGCTCAGAGCGGGCGACAGAAGCCACCAGGAGAGCTCCGACTGCGATTGACGGCAGAGACAAATCACCCTATCCAAAGACACTTGACAAGAATCTCTATCCACAGAGGCCTTGTGAGAAATAGAGCGAATGGGACCACCTCCAAGGTCGGCCCCCATCAGCCCCAAGGACCTCATATACGTCCACAGGGAGGAGAGACCGTTGTACATCAGCAACCTGATCTCGCCCTGCAAGATCAGAAGAACGTCCTCTGGAAGCAAGACCCTCGTCTGAGAGGAGTCCAGGATCATGCCCAGGTAGTGCAGACGCACTGATGGAGTCAGCGTCGACTTCTGGAAGTCGATGGTCCAACCGAACTTCTGAAGCGTCTTGACCGTGAACGCCAGGTCGCTGGACAGGGCAACATGAGAGCTCGTCCTCAACATGAGATCGTCCAGATATCCGAGGATCGTAATCCCCTTTTTGTATAGCAAAGCCAGCACCGGGGCCAAAACCTTGGTGAAGACCCTAGGTTTCTGTCCTGCACAATCACTCCCTGTGCAAGGAGATCCTGCACCGCCTCCCTGGGATCCTTCAATTGATCCGGAGATAGACGGAAACAGGGTGGAAGGAATCTGTCTGGTGGGCGAGACCGATATCCAGTCTTGCACCCTGTACGAATCAGGTCGTGAACACATTTGTCCAGAACCAGAGACGGCCAGGGTCCTGGAAAGCAACGCAGACGTCCCCCCACCCCTGAATTGGGTAAGGGTGTCCCTTTATGCAGAAGAGTATTCGTCCCCCGAACTGGCTAGTCTCGGACTTACCCGACCAAGCCACCTCGTTCCCTCCGGAAGCTCTGAACAGATCACCTTTTCCCTGAGGCACAAAAAAGCCCCCTACGAGCCTTGAACAAAGGCCCCCGCTTGCTGGGAGGTGCCTTACCCTTTGCAGATTGGGGGAGAAGAGTACTCTTACCCCCCGTTAGACCCTTGATTAACTCATCCAAGGAGTCACCAAACAGACGGTCCCCTAAAAAGGGGAGATCAGTCACGGCCTTCTTAGAAGCCTGGTCCGCCGACCAGCTCTTCAGCCACACCATGCGGCGTGAGGCGATCCCCACCGCAGACACTCTGGCAGCCAGAGGAGCCTCGTCCAGGGCCGCATCGCACAGGTACACCATGTCCTGTGCCATTTGATCCGTGAGCTCAATTAGAGTTGGAGGAACTGACTCAGCTTGCAAGTTGCTCCGAAGCACCTTGATCCATTCTGTAACTGTTTGAGAAACCAGGACGGAGGCGAACACAGGATTGAGAAGCAAGCCTGCCACCAAACACCGGGGAGTCTTCCACGGGTACTACAGTGGATTTATTCAAACAGGAAACCGTGTGATCCACCTTAGGTGACACTGTTCAGCTATTGGAAACTGAATCTGCAAAAGGGGTAACGGCGCTGAAAGCACTTGGGCACCACCAGCATGTGCTTAATGCTTAGGTGAAAATCCTAAGGACAAGGAAAAACCTGACCCGAGTTCTGGGCTTTGTGGGAGCCGAAGACAACCCGCTTTCCTGACTGTGTGGGCTCATCATCTATATGCAATGTCTCCCTTACTGATCGAATCAGTGCTTCCACCAAAGCGTGTTCCCGCGATGCAGCTGAGGAGAACTCATCCTTTTCGCCGTCTGACTGTGAGGACAGGGATCCTTCGGGGAGGGCATTGTCCGCGGCAACTACATCCGGCTCTGAATCAGAGGACTGAGAGGGCATCGGCCGTTTCTGGATAGCAACTTGTTTCACCATAAGATCCACTTTGGATGCCAGATTTTCTATGGCTGCAGACAGAGATACCAGAGAATGTAATCCGGATGGGCAAGATGCACAAACAAACTCAGAGGGGAAATGTTCACCTTGGGACTTCATTTTTAGCAAGGCAAAAAAAATTGAGTACACTGGCCCTTTAAATCGAGATCGTGGTCCGCACCGCAATACCGCGTTAGAGCTGGAGTCCCCCTTCAAGCTTGCAGGTGTCCTGACAGGAGCTAAGTGTGTCTGAGGAATGCCCAAAGGACTAAAAACCCCTTACTGTGCCAGCACCCTGGAGAAGCAACTGCTCGGCAATCTGTCTGCAGCAAGTGAAAACTTCTGGGAGGAAGTGACCAGACAAGCACTAGAGGCCCCGCCCGCACTAACCACAGGAAAATAGTGCCATAGAAATTATATAGGAAGCACAGGGAAAATGGCTGCTGCCCACACTTAAGATGGTGCCCAAAAATGGTGCCAAGCACTCAGGAAGGCAAGAAAATGGCTGCTGCCCTTACACAGGTGCAGCCTGATGCCCACACCTAAAATAGTGGCCGAAAGCGGCGCCAAGCATTCAGGAGCTCAGGGAATGAAGCCACTGTAAGAATCCACTTCAGGGGACCCCCCCAGGACAAGGTAACAGCTTCACCCCCCCCCTCAGGCGTTAGACGCCGCTATAGCGCACCCAGTGGGAGCAGGGAGGGCAGGACCTGTCCTGACAGGCCGGGGGGATCTTTCAGAGGACACGGCCCTGTTATCCCCAGGAGTGGGCCCACATCACCCCCACAGACATCTGTCCCAGGGACACAGGGGGTGTTGCATCACTCACCATACCATGGACCTTGAGGCTCCGCCCTGAGACAGCTCGCCTCCCACACTGAGTGGGGGTGCTGTCAGCCAAGAGGGGAACGCTGAAACTCAGGGCGTTCCAGGTTGATACGACACGGCGAAGCATCCGTTCGCAGGCTCGTCCCCATCCACCGGGGTCTGTCATGGCAAGGCCTGGGCGGACCACAACCTGCTCACGCTCGTTGGCCAGGCTGGCAAGACCACAAGGATCTAAATTATCCAGTGCGAAACCCCAGCCCGGCTGTCACTTGTAGTTCACCAGGAGGAAATGTTTATGTTTATTTCTCTTTACTGACACTAGGCTTGTGATAGTGAGTAAAGAGAAATAAACATAAACATTTTCAAAAGAAAATAAAAACTGAGACTGAAGTCCCAGCAGGGAAACCTAGGTCCTATTCCTTCGATAGGCAGCAAGAAACTGATTTTAGAGCACAGTGTGTCTGGGGTAATGTCGTGAGGGACAGCCCCCTATAGGCGTGTCAAGTGATAACTGTGAAAGATTTTCACTGCCTAGTCTACTCCTGTAGATGGCGCATTACCCATTAGTGAAGAAGCATTGAAAGCTGCGTCTGTCAGAGGACGTAAGAGAAATATACATTACTAATTGTTAATTTCAGCTCAGGTGTGTGTGTGTGGGGGGGGGGGGGGGGAGGGAGGCATCCAGCCCTTTGAATGTGCAGTGTGGCAGCCTCAAGTCAGCAAGCACTCATCCACCCCCCTAGTTGTAAGCACTTTTATGTGGTTTGTCACCCTTGGTTGAAGGGGGGACTGTTTTGGAGAGTTATAGTGCATCTGGAAAGTACTCACAGCGCTTAATTTTTTCCACATTTTGTTATGTTACAGTCTTATTCCAAAATGGATTAAATTCATTATTTTCCTCAAAATTCTACAAACAATCCCCCATAATGACAATGTGAAAGAAGTTTGTTTGAAATCTTTGCAAATTTATTAAAAATAAAAAATCTGACGTCGTTCCCCTTACTCTGTAACCCTGGAAACTGGGAGCGACGAGTATTCACCGCTTCCGGTTCTGCCCCTTTGTTTACCTGGCCACCAGCGGCCAGAGAAGCAGCCAATTGGACTGATCTTGGTCCGATCGGCTGCACGGGGGGCAAGAGGAGAGATTTGGGATCTAACAGACCCCAAATCTTTCCGTAAAGAAGACCTGCCAAACTATCACAAGGGTTGTTATTCATCCCTTGTGATAGCAATAATGTTTCTACAAAAAAAAAAAAGAAAATGTAAAAAATAGAAAAAAGGAAAAAAAAAAAGTGTAAAAAAAAAAAAAAAATTGTATAAAATAAATAAATAAAAAAAAAAAAATGTAAGCGCCACCATCCCACTGTGTCCACGTGCAAATGCGAACGCATACGTTACTCCCGCACGCACATGTAAACGATGATCGCACCACACATATGAGGTATTGTCGAGAATGTCAGAGCAAGAGCAATAATTCTAGCCCCAGACCTCTGCTGTCACCTGACCTCTGCCTATGGAGAATTATAAGCACAGTAGTTTGCCAGCATTCCACTGGCAGACACAATATTAAAGCATGACATGTCAGGTATCCATTTACTCGACGTAACATCATCTTTCACATTATACAAAAAAAATGGATCTCACTTCACTGTTTTGTTTTTTTTTTATTCATGAATGTGTTTCATTTCCAAAAAAAAATTGCGTTTAAAAAAACGCTGCGCAAATACCATGTGACGTAAGAAATTGCAACACCCACCATTTTATTCTATGGGGTCTCTGTAAAAAAAAATATACATATAATGTTCTAAGTAATCTAGCAAAAAAAAAAAAGTTGATTTTTACATGTAGGATTGAAGTGTCAAAATAGGCTTGGGAAGGAGGTTTCTAAATGTGTTCAGTTGCCTGCCTGCTGGTTTGTGTTGACTTGCCTTGTTATAATATGCGTAATTTATTTACCATCTGGTTGCTTGTGGCCTAACACTATAATACTTTGGTAGCATACTAAGTTACACAGGTGTAGGCAGCCTTCAACCTATACCCAGGTGTGCAGGTGGGGGCAGTATAGCTTAAAGAGTCATGGCAGAACAGAGAACCAAGCGGCTTCTGCTGGGGTAAGCGGTACATTAGAGACCAACAGGAGTTCCTTCCTGTCAGATACTGTTACAGAACTGGCAGAAACCTTACTGGGACTTCCAGAACTCTTACTCTCAGAATCCCTACCAAGACTTCCAATCTCTCCAAGGACTTTAAGTTTCCTGAAAAATTTTTGGGTACGTCTTCTAACCAAAAAGGTTTTTAAGCACCAGCTTTCAGTGGCTGGTGGTATGCCCTATCACCAGCTATCATTTGTACAAAATAAATATTATACTTCCTTTTTGTCTTGCTTGTCCCTCATGCAGATTCCCCTAATTATTCTCTTGCCTGCTCTTGACCTCAGCCTAGATCTGACCACTCTCTTGTCTGCCACCTGTTTATGACCTCTGCCTGGACCTGACTACCCTCTTGCCTGCTGTGTGCCCACAGCCTCTGCCTGGACCTAACTATTCTCCTGCCTGCCCCCTGCCCATGACCACTGCTTGGACCTGACTACTCTCTTGCCTGCCACCTGTTCATGACCTCTGCCTGGACCTGACTACCCTCTTGCCTGCTGTGTGCCCACAGCCTCTGCCTGGACCTAACTATTCTCCTGCCTGCCCCCTGCCCACGACCACTGCTTGGACCTGACTGCTCTCTTGCTTGCCTCCTGATTATGACCTCTGCTTCGACCCAATTACTCTCTTGCCTGCCACCTGTTCATGACCTCTGCCTAGACCTGACTACCCTCTTGCCTGCTGTGTGCCCACAGCCTCTGCCTCGACCTAACTATTCTCCTGCCTGCCCCCTGCCCATGACCACTGCTTGGACCTGACTACTCTCTTGCCTGCCACCTGTTCATGACCTCTGCCTGGACCTGACTACCCTCTTGCCTTCTGTATGCCCACAGCCTCTGCCTGGACCTAACTATTCTCCTGCCTGCCCCCTGCCCACGACCACTGCTTGGACCTGACTACTCTCTTGCTTGCTGCCTGTTCAGGACCAATGCCTGGATCTGACTGCTCTCTTGCTTGCCTCCTGATTATGACCTCTGCTTCGACACGATTACTCTCTTGCCTGCCAAGGTGGTGTGCTCTTTTCCTTTTTGTGTTCTGTCTATTCTTCTGCCTAGCTCGCCATGTACAGTCTACATACTATTGCTGTTCTGTTCCAGCTCCCTCTTTGGTGGGGCAATCCATAGGGTTGCAATGTGATTGACAGCTTGCAGTGAGGAAAACCAGGGCCACTAGGGTTTCTGACCTATCTCCACCTTCAGGAGATCTGGTGTAAACCAACTGACACTTATGCCTCGTACACACGCATCGATAGTTGGCCGTGAATTTTCGTCCGATCGGCCGATTTTCGGCTTGTTAGTATGATGCTTTCGACAACCAACTCCGACTTTTCGGCCGAACAAAATCTGGTGTGCAGGCTATAAAATTTTTGTTGGCCGTCAACATAACGGCCGATTTTCCGTCAGTCAGTACAGATTTCGGCAGACAAAAATCTGATGAGCAAGACTGGGAGAAGAAAAAACACACGGAAAGTAAACCAGCACATGACATCACTTCAGAAGTTGGTTTTTGTTGGCCGAGAAAATTCGTGTGCAGTCTAGAGCACATTTCTACCAACACAACAACACTGGACAAAAGACGGCCGATCGGTCGGCCGATAATCGTTGCGTGTGTACGAGGCATTAGACTCTGCACCTCATCCTGTGTCGCCAACCAGGGGGTGCCATACCTGACATTCTGGGGTTTATTTACTAAAGGCAAAAAGACTGTGCACTTTGCAAAGTGCAGTTGAACCCTGCAAGTGCAGTTGCTCCAGAGCCTTTTAAAATTAGGTAAAGCTTCAATTTGCAAAGAGTATCCAATACCGTGCAAGGAAAATAAAATAAATGCATTTTTGCGTGCACGTGATTGGATGATTGAAGTCAGCAGGGCTTCTGCTCATTTACTAAGCTCTGATATTACTGTAGTAATGTCACTGGTCCCCCCAAAAGTGTCAAAAATGTCAGTTAGGGGGCCGATTTGTCCGCCGTAATGTTGCAGTCCAGCTAAAAATCGCAGATCGCTGCCACTACTAGTAAAAAAGAAATACTATTAATAAAAATTACATAAATCTTTGTAGATGTAACAAATTTTGCGCAAACCAATACGTGATAACTTATTGCGATTTTTTTTTTTTACCAAAAATATGTAGCAGAATAGAAATTGGCCTAAATGGATGAAAAATTTCTGTTTTTAAATAATTTTTTTTTGGGAATGTTATATAGCAGAATGTGAAAAATATTGTTTTTTTTTTCAGAATTATTGCTTATTTTTTGTTTATAGTGCAAAAAAAAAAAAAATCGCACAGGTGATCAAATACCACCAAAAGAAAGCTCTGTTTGTGGGAAAAAAAGGACATGAATTTTATGTGGGTACAGCATCGCACGACCGCGCAATTGTCCGTTAACTCCCTTAGCGGTAACCCCGAGCGTGACTCGGGGTGGTTTTTTCATGCTAGGATCGGTATCCCCGAGTCACGCTCGGGGTAGATGTGCAGAGCCTGCAGCGGGGTTCCTTACCTTCTCCTGACGATCCAGCGATGATCTCCCATTGCTGTGATCGCCGCCGAGATCCCCGCCGCTTGTCCGTCGCTCTGATGACTTCCTGGTTCCGTTCCTTGCAGCAGCAATGGTGCATAGGAGCGGAACTGGGAGGGAAATTCAAAAGTTGCACAAAACACAAACACATAAAAAGGAGGTGATACAGTGTAATCTGAAAGGATTACACTGTATCACCTTAGTATCAGAAAAATATCAAATATTATAAATTGTAAATTATATTATTAATATATATTATATTATATATATTATAATATTTATATTTTATAATATATTTATATTTTATAATATATATATATATATATATATATATATATATATATATATATATATATTGTATATATTATAAATTATAAATATCAAAAAATTGTACCGCTTTTGGTACATAATTCCTGACATAATCATACCGCCAGGGATGTTAAAGTAACGCAGTGCCGAATCGCAAAAAAAATGGCCTGGTCATTAAGGGGGAAAACCTTTCGGTCCAGAACTGGTTAAAAATGGTTATTTTTTCTTCTTCCGACTATAATAAATAAATAAGGAAAATATGTACAAAACCCCCACATAATCCTATTTTTATTGCTGTTATTGCTTTGAACCAAAGTTTGAAATTTTACCAGGAAAATAATCTCGGAGATAACAAAGAGATAAAAGCACAGATGGATTTTTCACTTCTCGTGATTTTTTTTTTGTGTAACCTAAAAGCAATTCTCAGGTGTTGCTCGTACTACAAGAGCACCTGCGTGCCTCACACCTCCCCCTCATAGTGGTGTAGGATCATTTTAGCGACTCAGGCTTCCAACACAAATGTTCTAGGCCGAGGTGAAAGGAACAAAGGACAGCTTTTTAGGCCACTCTAATACATTTTATGCGCCGCCAGTACAGAAGCTTTTAGTGGCATCACAACTATAATTTTATTTTATGCACCAAAATCTAAAAATTAAAGATGTGCTCCAACCTCCCTCCAGTCTTGCAGAGTTATACCGGCTCCTCTCCTGGACTGAAATGGCTTTCTCTGATTTTACTGCACACTGTGAGCTTCTCACAATGTGCATTAGAATGTGCATTAGAAGCCACAGTTGGCATTTTCACTGGCACATGCAAATTTCACCACTCTGCGTCCGCGCTATAGCCGAATGACGGCTACAGCAAGGCCGCATTTTGCCGGAGGATGCAGCTGATCACAGATTGGGGTAAAGAGCCAATCATGACGGCCCTTTACTGCATGATCAGCTGCATCCAATCACAGCTGATCAAAGATGCAAACAGGATTTGCTGGTTATCGGCAATCCTCCCCGCATGCTGACAGGGCATGAGGAGGGGAGAGCTAAAAACCGGCAAATCCACACAGGGGACATCTGCACTGACAATCAGGGCACTGATCATCAGTATCCTGATGATCAGGGCAGCCCCAACAGACTAGTGCCCAGCAGTGCTGCCAATCAGTGCCCATCAGTGCTGCCAATCAATGCCCATCAGTGATGCCTGTCAGTGTCAATCAGTGCCACCTATCATTGCCGCCTATAAGTGCCCATCAGTGCCACCTATCTGTGCAATCAGTGCCGCCTCATCAGTACCCATCAATGCCGCCTTATAAGGGCCCATCAGTGCAGCTTCATCAGTGCACATCAGTGCAGCCTCATCAGTGCTGCCTATCAGTGAACATCAGTGCAGCCTCATCAGTGCATCCTCATCAGCGCACATCAGTGCAGCCTCATCAGTGCTGCCTATCAGTGCACATCAGTGCAGCCTCATCAGTGCTGCCTATCAGTGCTGCCTCATCAGTACCCATCAATGACGCCTTATAAGGGCCCATCAGTGCAGCCTCATCAGTGCAGCCTCATCGGTGCAGCCTCATCAGCACACATCAGTGCAGCCTCATCAGTGCAGCCTCATCAGCGCACATCAGTGCAGCCTCATCAGTGCTGCCTCATCAGTACCCATCAATGCTGCCTTATAAGGGCCCATCAGTGCAGCCTCATCAGTGCAGCCTCATCGGTGCAGCCTCATCAGCACACATCAGTGCAGCCTCATCAGTGCAGCCTCATCAGTGCACATCAGTGCAGCCTCATCAGTGCTGCCTATCAGTGCGCATCAGTGCAGCCTCATCAGTGCTGCCTATCAGTGCAGCCTCATCAGCGCACATCAGTGAAGGAGAAAAATTATTTATTTACAAAATGTTAAAACCAAAACTAAGAAAAAAACTTTTTTTTTCAAAATGTTCTGTCTTTTTTTGCTTGTTTAGCATAAAAAAAAAAAAAAACCCAGTGGTGATTAAGTACCACTAAAAGCAGGGCCATCTTACTGAATGGGCACACTGGGCAGTTGCCGGGGGGCCCCACCTGCCCAGGGTCCCAGCCAAGCATTAGTCCCGATTCCCGTGTGCATCCCACCGCTGAACTTAGCAGGTGGCAAGCGCTTGTCTGTTGGCCCTGCGCTGCTGTCAGGCCTACTTGGGCCATGGAGGGGGAGCCAACAACTGCAGGAACGGCCACACACAGGACAATCGAGTCTGACTCCGGTGTGTGTATTCACCAGACCCGGCTGCCGAACTTGGAAGCTGTCATTAGCCTGGCACTGCTGTACCAATAAATATCACCTTATCGATAATTTGCATTTTTATTCTCGTGGGTGATTGTGTAGGCGGGGCCCCAGTGCACTGCATTGCCCGGGGCCCTTTAATGCTCTTAAGATGGCACTAATGAAAAGAAAGTTCTATTTGCCTTAAAAAAATGATAAAAAATGTAGTTTGGGTACAGCGTTGCATGACCGCGCAATTGTCATTCAAAGTGTGACAGCGCTGAAAGCGGAAAATTGGCCTGGGCAGGAAGGGGGTGAAAGTACCCAGTAGGCAAGTGGTTAAAGGCTGGCATGTTGGGCATTTATTTATTTTGCCTCAACCTTATATTTTACAAAATGAATGGGTAATATATTGTGTTTATGTGCCCTAAAATTACCTTTTGTGTGTTTTTATATACATATATATATATATATATTTTTTTTTTTATTATATCTTTGGGGGGGTTAACTAATCTTCAGGCCTAAACATGTGTGCAAACAAAACAAATCCCATGAGCTGCACACCCTAGGTAAGAAAGTGTAACAGCCTCTGCCTGGGCTCCAGCCAGGCCACGCCTCCAACGCATTTCACTCCACCCCCGCATCTTAACCACTTAAAAACCAAGCCTATTTCTGACATTTGTTGTTTTTCAAGTAAAAATTAGTATTTTTGCTAAAAAATTACTTAGAACCCCCAAACATTATGGCAATCGCCACAGTTTTTTTTTATTTTTTTGCTAAACAAATGAAAAAAGACCATACATTTTGAAAATAAAAACTTTTTTTCTTTGTTGCTGTAATGTTTCTTCTTCACTGATGTGCGCTGATGAGGCTGCACTGATGGATACTGATAGGCTGCACTGATGGATACTGATAGGCTGCACTGATGGACACTGATAGGCTGCACTGATGGACACTGATAGGCTGCACCAATGGACACTGATAGGCTGCACTGATGGATACTAATAGGCTGCTTTTATGGACACTGATAGGCTGCAATGATTGATACTGATAGGCTGCACTGATGGACACTGATAGGCCTCACTGATGGATACTAATAGGCTGCTCTGATGGATACTAATAGGCTGCTCTTATGGACACTGATAGGCTGCAATGATGGATACTGATAGGCTGCACTGATGGATACTGATAGGCTGCACTGATGGATACTGGTAGGCTGCACTGATGGATACTGGTAGGCTGCACTGATGGATACTGGTAGGCTGCACTGATGGACACTGATAGGCTGCACTGATGGATACTAATAGGCTTCACTGATGGATACTGATAGGCTGCAATGATGGATACTGATAAGCTGCACTGATGTGGCAGCACTGATAGGTACTGATATGCTGCACTAATGGACACAGATTGGTACTTAGGAGGCAGCACTAATAGGCGGCACTGATATACTGCACTGATATGATGTGCTAATGGACACTTATTAACATTTATGAGGCAGCACTGATGGACACTGATAGGCTGCTCTGATGGATACTAATAGGCTGCACTGATGCGGCAGCACTGATGGGCACTGATATGCTGCACTGATGGACACGGATTGGTACTTATGAGGCAGCACACTAATAGGCAGCACTGGTATACTGCACTAGTGAGTACTGATGTGCTGTGCTGATGGACACTGATTGGCATTTATGAGTCAGCACTGATAGGCTGCACTAATGGATACTAGTCACAGGACTTCCAGTTATTGGCTTTCCTTTCCTCACACAGTGACAGCGCTGAGTAAAGAAAATGCCGATAATCGGTATCACCCGAAGGGCGCGCGGGGGGGGGGGGGTGGTGTTCTGGGAGGACGTTAATAGATGCTATAGTCGGTTGGAAAGTGGCTAACCAAGTGCGTTTTTGCGTTTTTTTTGCGTTTTTTGGCATTAGCTTTTTGGCGTTTTTAGCTCAAAATCACCTCTCTGCTATTTTAGTAACTCCGACTTTCACACAATGCCAACCCATGCGGTAGGATTTAGGTGCGGGGGGGGGGGGGGGAAAGGGTTCTACAACATTTTTGTGCAAATGCGGACCCTTTTTTCCCCCCGCATCAAAATCGCATCGCATGGGTGTGACCACCCATGGGATGCGATAATGTCAAGCTCACTGAATTTTGCAATCGGGCAGATTTGCCATGTCAAATCTAATGCCAAATTAGAGCCTATTGCCGGTAACGTCACTGTTCGATTTGGTGCAACCCTGATTTTGCGGCGCCGCACCGATTTCCAAAAGTAGTTTCTGCACTACTTTTGGCGACTTTAATAGATGTCTGTGCATGAACCCGTACAGATGTCTGACAAATCACCCCCAAAGTCGCACTGACATGCGAGTTTGAAATTGTGCGCGTTCAGCTGAATGATTTCAAACCCGCCCTCAGTGTGAACCGGTGCCGTTGATGGCAATGGGCCCCGATTTGACATGCGATTAGACATTACAAATCGCAAGCCAAATCAGCACAATGTCAACGGGGGCTTCATGTTCCATGAATGACACCCCAAAACAGATTGCAAAATGCAGTGCACTTGGCAGAATTGCATCGTATGGGTGTTCATACCCATGCAATGCTCTTAGGTGTGGAGAAAAAAAGGGTCCTACAACATTTTGGTGCAAATGTGATGCAATTTGAGCCATACAAAATATGTCTCAAATCGCATCACACAGACATCACATGTGATGTGCACAGGAATGCGGTGCGTTTTTTGGTGCAAATCACATGCGGTGTTCAGCATGCACCAGTGTGACCTCAGGCTATGTTCCATCAACGACACCTCCAAACACAACCCAGGCTTAAAAAAAAAAAGCAACGGAATAAAAAACTTCAAAAAACACCAGGTAGCAGCGTTTTTTGGTGTTTATCAGCTTTTATTGACATTAGAGCATTTTTATAGCTGAAAAACGCCACTCAAAACCCACTAGTTTTCATTTATTTATTTTTTTACAGCCAGGAAAAACGCTCCTGCCAAAAACTGCTGATAACAGCCTGTGGGTGCAAGCTGGGGAGACATAGGAGAACATGCTGGGGAGACATAGGAGGACATGCTGGGGGGACATAGGAGGACATGCTGGGGAGACATAGGAGAACATGCTGGGGACACATAGGAGAACATGCTGGGGAGACATAGGAGAACATGCCGGGGAGACATAGGAGAACATGCTGGGGAGACATAGGAGGACATGCTGGGGGGACATAGGAGAACATGCCGGGGAGACATAGGGGAACATGCTGGGGGGACATAGGAGAACATGCTGGGGGAGACATAGGAGAACATGCTGGGGAGACATAGGAGAACATGCTGGGGAGACATAGGAGAACATGCTGGGGAGACATAGGAGAACATGCTGGGGAGACATAGGAGAACATGCTGGGGAGACATAGGAGAACATGCCGGGGAGACCTAGGAGAACATGCCGGGGAGACATAGGAGAACATGCTGGGGAGACATAGGAGAACATGCTGGGGAGACATAGGAGAACATGCTGGGGAGACATAGGAGAACATGCCGGGGAGACATAGGAGAACATGCTGGGGGGACATAGGAGAACATGCCGGGGAGACATAGGAGAACATGCCGGGGAGACATAGGAGAACATGCTGGGGAGACATAGGAGAACATGCTGGGGAGACATAGGAGAACATGCCGGGGAGACCTAGGAGAACATGCCGGGGAGACATAGGAGAACATGCTGGGGAGACATAGGAGGACATGCTGGGGGGACATAGGAGAACATGCTGGGGAGACATAGGAGAACATGCCGGGGAGACATAGGAGAACATGCTGGGGGGACATAGGAGAACATGCTGGGGAGACATAGGAGAACATGCTGGGGAGACATAGGAGAACATGCTGGGGAGACATAGGAGGACATGCTGGGGGGACATAGGAGAACATGCTGGGGGGACATAGGAGAACATGCTGGGGAGACATAGGAGAACATGCTGGGGAGACATAGGAGAACATGCTGGGGAGACATAGGAGAACATGCTGGGGGGACATAGGAGGACATGCTGGGGGGACATAGGAGAACATGCTGGGGAGACATAGGAGAACATGCTGGGGAGACATAGGAGAACACGCCGGGGAGACATAGGAGAACATGCTGGGGAGACATAGGAGAACATGCTGGGGACACATAGGAGAACATGCTGGGGAGACATAGGAGAACATGTTGGGGAGACATAGGAGAACATGCTGGGGAGACATAGGAGAACATGCAGGGGAGACATAGGAGAACATGCAGGGGAGACATAGGAGAACATGCTGGGGAGACATAGGAGAACATGCTGGGGAGACATAGGAGAACATGCTGGGGAGACATAGGAGAACATGCAGGGGAGACATAGGAGAACATGCAGGGGAGACATAGGAGAACATGCTGGGGAGACATAGGAGAACATGTTGGGGAGACATAGGAGGACATGCTGGGGAGACATAGGAGAACATGCCGGGGAGACATAGGAGAACATGCAGGGGAGACATAGGAGAACATGCTGGGGAGACATAGGAGAACATGCCGGGGAGACATAGGAGAACATGCTGGGGGGACATAGGAGAACATGCTGGGGGAGACATAGGAGAACATGCTGGGGAGACATAGGAGAACATGCTGGGGAGACATAGGAGAACATGCTGGGGAGACATAGGAGAACATGCTGGGGGAGACATAGGAGAACATGCAGGGGAGACATAGGAGAACATGCTGGGGAGACATAGGAGAACATGCTGGGGAGACATAGGAGAACATGCTGGGGAGACATAGGAGAACATGTTGGGGAGACATAGGAGAACATGCTGGGGAGACATAGGAGAACATGCAGGGGAGACATAGGAGAACATGCCGGGGAGACATAGGAGAACATGCAGGGGAGACATAGGAGGACATGCCGGGGGGACATAGGAGAACATGCTGGGGACACATAGGAGAACATGCTGGGGAGACATAGGAGAACATGTTGGGGAGACATAGGAGAACATGCTGGGGAGACATAGGAGAACATGCAGGGGAGACATAGGAGAACATGCAGGGGAGACATAGGAGAACATGCTGGGGAGACATAGGAGAACATGCTGGGGAGACATAGGAGAACATGCTGGGGAGACATAGGAGAACATGCAGGGGAGACATAGGAGAACATGCAGGGGAGACATAGGAGAACATGCTGGGGAGACATAGGAGAACATGTTGGGGAGACATAGGAGAACATGCAGGGGAGACATAGGAGAACATGCCGGGGAGACATAGGAGAACATGCTGGGGGGACATAGGAGAACATGCTGGGGGAGACATAGGAGAACATGCTGGGGAGACATAGGAGAACATGCTGGGGAGACATAGGAGAACATGCTGGGGAGACATAGGAGAACATGCTGGGGGAGACATAGGAGAACATGCTGGGGAGACATAGGAGAACATGCTGGGGAGACATAGGAGAACATGCTGGGGAGACATAGGAGAACATGCTGGGGAGACATAGGGGAACATGCTGGGGGGACATAGGGGAACATGCCGGGGAGACATAGGAGAACATGCCGGGGAGACATAGGAGAACATGCTGGGGAGACATAGGAGAACATGCTGGGGAGACATCGAAGAACATGCAGGGGAGACATAGGAGAACATGCCAGGGAGACATCGAAGAACATGCTGGGGAGACATAGGAGAACATGCTGGGGAGACATAGGAGAACATGCTGGGGAGACATAGGAGAACATGCAGGGGAGACATAGGAGGACATGCCGGGGGGACATAGGAGAACATGCTGGGGACACATAGGAGAACATGCTGGGGAGACATAGGAGAACATGTTGGGGAGACATAGGAGAACATGCTGGGGAGACATAGGAGAACATGCAGGGGAGACATAGGAGAACATGCAGGGGAGACATAGGAGAACATGCTGGGGAGACATAGGAGAACATGCTGGGGAGACATAGGAGAACATGCTGGGGAGACATAGGAGAACATGCAGGGGAGACATAGGAGAACATGCAGGGGAGACATAGGAGAACATGCTGGGGAGACATAGGAGAACATGTTGGGGAGACATAGGAGAACATGCTGGGGAGACATAGGAGAACATGCTGGGGAGACATAGGAGAACATGCTGGGGGAGACATAGGAGAACATGCTGGGGAGACATAGGAGAACATGCTGGGGAGACATAGGAGAACATGCTGGGGAGACATAGGAGAACATGCTGGGGAGACATAGGGGAACATGCTGGGGGGACATAGGGGAACATGCCGGGGAGACATAGGAGAACATGCCGGGGAGACATAGGAGAACATGCTGGGGAGACATAGGAGAACATGCTGGGGAGACATCGAAGAACATGCAGGGGAGACATAGGAGAACATGCCAGGGAGACATCGAAGAACATGCTGGGGAGACATAGGAGAACATGCTGGGGAGACATAGGAGAACATGCTGGGGAGACATAGGAGAACATGCAGGGGAGACATAGGAGGACATGCCGGGGGGACATAGGAGAACATGCTGGGGACACATAGGAGAACATGCTGGGGAGACATAGGAGAACATGTTGGGGAGACATAGGAGAACATGCTGGGGAGACATAGGAGAACATGCAGGGGAGACATAGGAGAACATGCAGGGGAGACATAGGAGAACATGCTGGGGAGACATAGGAGAACATGCTGGGGAGACATAGGAGAACATGCTGGGGAGACATAGGAGAACATGCAGGGGAGACATAGGAGAACATGCAGGGGAGACATAGGAGAACATGCTGGGGAGACATAGGAGAACATGTTGGGGAGACATAGGAGAACATGCAGGGGAGACATAGGAGAACATGCCGGGGAGACATAGGAGAACATGCTGGGGGGACATAGGAGAACATGCTGGGGGAGACATAGGAGAACATGCTGGGGAGACATAGGAGAACATGCTGGGGAGACATAGGAGAACATGCTGGGGAGACATAGGAGAACATGCTGGGGGAGACATAGGAGAACATGCTGGGGAGACATAGGAGAACATGCTGGGGAGACATAGGAGAACATGCTGGGGAGACATAGGAGAACATGCTGGGGAGACATAGGGGAACATGCCGGGGAGACATAGGAGAACATGCTGGGGAGACATAGGAGAACATGCTGGGGGGACATAGGGGAACATGCCGGGGAGACATAGGAGAACATGCCGGGGAGACATAGGAGAACATGCTGGGGAGACATAGGAGACCATGCTGGGGAGACATAGGAGAACATGCTGGGGAGACATAGGAGACCATGCAGGGGAGACATAGGAGAACATGCTGGGGAGACATCGAAGAACATGCAGGGGAGACATAGGAGAACATGCCAGGGAGACATCGAAGAACATGCTGGGGAGACATAGGAGAACATGCTGGGGAGACATAGGAGAACATGCTGGGGAGTTTATTGGTTGCAGAAAAAAACGTCTGATGCCAAAAACAGCCGCTGTAAAAATGTCCCGTGTGCATGAAGCTTACTAATCAATGTTCACTTTTGGGTTAAATACAGATTTAAAATATTTTGCAGCTCTTTTAGATTTGCAAACATTTGTAACTTAAAACCTAAACCCTCCCAGAGACGGCGGTGAAGGACTCTTGTGTAACTGTTCACGTGAAACAAGTATTTAATTTTTATTAAATATACAGCCAATGCTTTCCCAGGTTTCTGACAGTTCCTATAAATCATTTTTTTTTCAACTCATTTCCAAATGAGTAAAAGTTCGATTCCCACAGTCAGCATCTATTTCTCTTTTTCTGCTCCTTTGCATGCATAACAAAGATTATAATGAAACATTTATAGAAAAGTAGACCTCATTTAAATAATAAATGTATTAAAATATATTCCTTTATAGCCACAAAAGATAGAAATCCACTTTGTGTGCAACAAACGCAGGCATCCCAACCTGCAAAAACTCATTTCAGGGAGGTGACACTCCAAGCCGACGCCCCCCCCCCCCCGTGCTCCACCATGCCCTTCCTGCGCCGCCACGACCCCCCCCCCCCCCCCTCTAATTAACCACAGCTAGAGGATGATGAAGTGAAATGGAATCAGTATACAGAGGTTTACTTCTTCTGAGAGATATTAACCACTTGCCGACCGCTCACATTGACTGTACTGCGGCAAATTGGTTCGTTATCATCCAGCAACGTAGACCTACGTCGCTGGACTCCTCCCCTTGTGTATTCAGTTACAGCGGGAGTTGGGCCAGGGGAGGAGCGGCGGTGATCACCGCCGCTCTTCCCCGATCGTCGGGGATCGAGTGTGGAGATCCGCCCGGTTGTGTAAATAAAGCGGGCGGATCTCCTAAGTGACAGACAGGGTCAGATTGCAGGGTTCAGCATAGCTCAACCTGCGATCTGTGCCTGTGTCACACAGTCCCCTCCCCCCACACACGTCAGTAAGCACCAGGCATACATTAACCCCTTGATCACCAATAAAAGTTAACCCCTTCCCTGCCAGTGTCATTTTTACAGTAACAGTGCATATTTATAGCACTGATTACTGTAGTAATGTCACTGGTACCCCCAAAAGTGTCAAAAATGTCAGTCAAGGGTGCGATCTGTCCGCCGCAATGTCGCAGTCCCGCAAAAAAAATCGCAGATCGCCGCCAGATTGCCACCATTACTAAAAAAAAAAACAATAAAAATGACATAAATTTCCGGTAGTTAGTAGCTGCGATAACTTTTGCGCAAACCAATCAATATATGCTTATTGCGATTTTTTTTTACCAAAAATATGTAGCAGAAAACAAATTGGCCTAAAATGTTAAAAAAATTTGATTTTTACATTTTTTTGGGGGGAATTTCATATAAAAAAATGTGAAAAATATTGTTATTTTTTCAAGATTGTCGCTCTTTTTTTTTTTTATAGCGCAAAAAGTAAAAATCGCAAAGGTGATCAAATACCACCAAAAGAAAGCTCTGTTTGTGGGGAAAAAAAGGACATCAATTTAATTTGGGTACAGCATCACACAACCGCGCAATTGTCTATTAAAGTAATGGAGTGCCGAATCGCAAAATATGGCCTGGTCAGGAATGGGGTAAAATCTTCCGGTCTTAAAGCGGTTAAAAATACGCTCATTGAGAATTTTTTTGTCAAAGACATGTAGCTGAATACATTTTTGCCTAAATATATGACAAAAATTGAATATATTGGATATTTTTTAACTGTCAAAGTAGAAAAATATTATTATTTTTTCAAAATTGTCGCTTTTTTTATTAATATCGCAAAAAATAAAAATCGCAGAGGTGATTAAATACCACCAAAAGAAAGCTCTGTTTGTCGGAAAAAAGGACGTAAATTTAGTTTGGGTACAGCGTTGCATGACCGTGCAATTGTCAGTTAAATTCGCACAGTGCCGAATCGCAAAAAGTGGCCCAGATGTAAGACAGCAAAATCCTCCAGTGGTAAAGTGGTTAAAGGAACACTCTAATCACCATTCAGTGATTTGAAGTGGTGATGGTGGGAGGAGACAGAAACACTGCACATGTTGGGATATTTCCAGTTATGTGCTGGGGGATAGTTGCACTCCTAGCACATATGACTTAGGCAGCCAGAAAATGTCATGCCATTATACATACATGTATGAACAAGGACAGGACATATTATGACAAAACACAACTAGTTATTAAAAAACATATTGCAACAATTTATACACGCTAATGCACATACCTTTTCTACTTATTTTGCAGACTGCTGGCGGTTACTGCTGGCAGATACTGCAGGCGGGTAATGCTGGCGGGTAATGTTGGCAGTTACTGCTGGTCGGTAATGCTGGTGCGTACTGCTGGCACTGCTGGTGGGTAATGCTGGTGGGTAATGCTGGCGGATGACCGTGTACTCAATGTCGGCCGGCACTCGCTGATCGTTTGTTACACAGGCTGACCGACAATCTGCATTGTTTCCTATGTAAACAATGCAGATTGCCATTCTGTCAGTAGGGAAGGCATAGATCCTGCGTTCCTGCAAAGCAGTAATATAGATCAATGCCTTCCTCTAGTAAAAGCACCTCCCACACAGTACACAAACACAGGCTAGGCACACATTTAATCAGTGGCAGCTTGTGCTCAAAATTTTTTGGGGGGGCGCAAACAGAAAAATGTAATAGGCATTGCTTCGCGGCAAAAAACGCAGTAAAAAAGTGTGACTTTGAGGTCACACAAGTGTGAAAGGGGCCTTCAGTAATCAAGGTACAGTGTGCCCCATCAACGCAGAGTGACCAGTGAGCAGTGCCCCCATCAATGTAGAGTGACCACGGTGGGCCCCCTTCAATGTAAAGTGACCACGGTGTGCCCCCTTCAATGTAGAGTAACCACAGCATGCCCCCATCAATGTAGAGTGACCACGGTGGGCCCCCTTCAATGTAGAGTGACCACAGCATGCCCCCATCAATGTAGAGTGACCACAGCATGTCCCCATTCAATGTAGAGTGACCACAGCGTGCCCCCTTCAATGTAGAGTGACCACAGCATGCCCCCTTCAATGTAGAGTGACCACAGCGAGCCCCCTTCAATGTAGAGTGACCACAGCGTGCCCCCTTCAATGTAGAGTGACCACAGCATGCCCCCTTCAATGTAGAGTGACCACAGCGTGCCCCCTTCAATGTAGAGTGACCACAGCGTGCCCCCTTCAATGTAGAGTGACCACAGCGTGCCCCCTTCAATGTAAAGTGACCACAGCATGCCCCCATCAATGTAGAGTGACCACCGTGTGTCCCCTTCAATGTAGAGTGACCACCGTGTGCCCCCATCAATGTAGAGTGACCACGGTGTGCCCCCTTCAATGTAGAGTGACCACGGTGTGCCCCCATCAATGTAGAGTGACCACGGTGTGCCCCCTTCAATGTAGAGTGACCACAGCATGCCCCCTTCAATGTAGAGTGACCACGGTGTGCCCCCTTCAATGTAGAGTGACCACAGCGTGCCCCCTTCAATGTAGAGTGGCCACGGTGTGCCCCCATCAATGTAGAGTAACCACGGTGTGCCCCCTTCAATGTAAAGTGACCACGGTGTGCCCCCTTCAATGTAGAGTGACCACAGCATGCCCCCTTCAATGTAGAGTGACCACAGCATGCCCCCATCAATTTAGAGTGACCATGGTGTGCCCCTTTCAATGTAGTGTGACCACAGCGTGCCCCCTTCAATGTAGTGTGACCACAGCGTGCCCCCTTCAAAGTAGAGTGACCACAGCATGCCCCCTTCAAAGTAGAGTGACCACGGTGTGCCCCCATCAATGTAGAGTGACCACAGCGTGCCCCCTTCAATGTAGAGTGACCACGGTGTGCCCCCTTCAATGTAGAGTGACCACAGCATGCCCCCATCAATGTAGAGTGACCACAGCGTGCCCCCTTCAATGTAGAGTGACCACAGCGTGCCCCCTTCAATGTAGAGTGACCACAGCGTGCCCCCATCAATGTAAAGTGACCACGGCGTGCCCCCTTCAATGTAGAGTGACCACGGTGTGCCCCCTTCAATGTAGAGTGACCACAGCATGCCCCCTTTAATGTAGAGTGACCACGGTGTGCCCCCTTCAATGTAGAGTGAACACAGTGTGCCCCATCAATGTAGAGTGACCACGGTGTGCTCCCTTCAATGTAGAGTGACCACAGCATGCCCCCTTCAATGTAGAGTGACCACAGCGTGCCCCCTTCAATGTAGAGTGACCACAGCGTGCCCCCTTCAATGTAGAGTGGCCACGGTGTACCCCCATCAATGTAGAGTGACCACGGTGTGCCCCCTTCAATGTAGAGTGACCACAGTGTGCCCCCATCAATGTAGAGTGACCACGGTGTGCTCCCTTCAATGTAGAGTGACCACAGCATGCCCCCTTCAATGTAGAGTGACCACAGCATGCCCCCTTCAATGTAGAGTGACCACAGCGTGCCCCCTTCAATGTAGAGTGACCACAGCGTGCCCCCTTCAATGTAAAGTGACCACAGCATGCCCCCATCAATGTAGAGTGACCACCGTGTGTCCCCTTCAATGTAGAGTGACCACCGTGTGCCCCCATCAATGCAGAGTGACCACGGTGTGCCCCCTTCAATGTAGAGTGACCACGGTGTGCCCCCATCAATGTAGAGTGACCACGGTGTGCCCCCTTCAATGTAGAGGGACCACAGCATGCCCCCTTCAATGTAGAGTGACCACGGTGTGCCCCCTTCAATGTAGAGTGACCACAGCGTGCCCCCTTCAATGTAGAGTGGCCACGGTGTGCCCCCATCAATGTAGAGTAACCACGGTGTGCCCCCTTCAATGTAAAGTGACCACGGTGTGCCCCCTTCAATGTAGAGTGACCACAGCATGCCCCCTTCAATGTAGAGTGACCACAGCATGCCCCCATCAATTTAGAGTGACCATGGTGTGCCCCTTTCAATGTAGTGTGACCACAGCGTGCCCCCTTCAATGTAGTGTGACCACAGCGTGCCCCCTTCAAAGTAGAGTGACCACAGCATGCCCCCTTCAAAGTAGAGTGACCACGGTGTGCCCCCATCAATGTAGAGTGACCACAGCATGCCCCCTTCAATGTAGAGTGACCACGGTGTGCCCCCTTCAATGTAGAGTGACCACAGCATGCCCCCATCAATGTAGAGTGACCACAGCATGCCCCCTTCAATGTAGAGTGACCACAGCGTGCCCCCTTCAATGTAGAGTGACCACAGCGTGCCCCCATCAATGTAAAGTGACCACGGCGTGCCCCCTTCAATGTAGAGTGACCACAGCATGCCCCCTTCAATGTAGAGTGACCACGGTGTGCCCCCTTCAATGTAGAGTGACCACAGCGTGCCCCCTTCAATGTAGAGTGGCCACGGTGTACCCCCATCAATGTAGAGTGACCACGGTGTTCCCCCTTCAATGTAGAGTGACCACAGTGTGCCCCCATCAATGTAGAGTGACCACGGTGTGCTCCCTTCAATGTAGAGTGACCACAGCATGCCCCCTTCAATGTAGAGTGACCACAGTGTGCCCCCTTCAATGTAGAGTGACCACAGCGTGCCCCCTTCAATGTAGAGTGGCCACGGTGTACCCCCATCAATGTAGAGTGACCACGGTGTGCCCCCTTCAATGTAAAGTGACCACGGTGTGCCCCCTTCAATGTAGAGTGACCACAGCATGCCCCCTTCAATGTAGAGTGACCACAGCATGCCCCCATCAATGTAGAGTGACCACGGTGTGCCCCTTTCAATGTAGTGTGACCACAGCATGCCCCCTTCAATGTAGTGTGACCACAGCGTGCCCCCTTCAAAGTAGAGTGACCACAGCGTGCCCCCTTCAAAGTAGAGTGACCACGGTGTGCCCCTATCAATGTAGAGTGACCACAGCATGCCCCCTTCAATGTAGAGTGACCACGGTGTGCCCCCTTCAATGTAGAGTGACCACAGCATGCCCCCATCAATGTAGAGTGACCACAGCGTGCCCCCTTCAATGTAGAGTGACCACAGCGTGCCCCCTTCAATGTAGAGTGACCACAGCATGCCCCCTTCAATGTAGAGTGACCACGGTGTGCCCCCTTCAATGTAGAGTGACCACGGTGTGCCCCCTTCAATGTAGAGTGACCACAGTGTGCCTCCATCAATGTAGAGTGACCACGGTGTGCTCCCTTCAATGTAGAGTGACCACAGCATGCCCCCTTCAATGTAGAGTGACCACGGTGTGCCCCCTTCAATGTAGAGTGACCACAGCGTGCCCCCTTCAATGTAGAGTGGCCACGGTGTACCCCCATCAATGTAGAGTGACCACGGTGTGCCCCCTTCAATGTAAAGTGACCACGGTGTGCCCCCTTCAATGTAGAGTGACCAAAGCATGCCCCCTTCAATGTAGAGTGACCACAGCATGCCCCCATCAATGTAGAGTGACCACGGTGTGCCCCTTTCAATGTAGTGTGACCACAGCGTGCCCCCTTCAATGTAGTGTGACCACAGCGTGCCCCCTTCAAAGTAGAGTGACCACAGCGTGCCCCCATCAATGTAGAGTGACCACAGCGTGCCCCCTTCAATGTAGAGTGACCACAGCGTGCCCCCTTCAATGTAGAGTGACCACAGCATGCCCCCTTCAATGTAGAGTGACCACGGTGTGCCCCCTTCAATGTAGAGTGACCACGGTGTGCCCCCTTCAATGTAGAGTGACCACAGTGTGCCTCCATCAATGTAGAGTGACCACGGTGTGCTCCCTTCAATGTAGAGTGACCACAGCATGCCCCCTTCAATGTAGAGTGACCACGGTGTGCCCCCTTCAATGTAGAGTGACCACAGCATGCCCCCTTCAATGTAGAGTGACCACGGTGTGCCCCCTTCAATGTAGAGTGACCACAGCATGCCCCCATCAATGTAGAGTGACCACAGCGTGCCCCCTTCAATGTAGAGTGACCACAGCGTGCCCCCTTCAATGTAGAGTGACCACAGCATGCCCCCTTCAATGTAGAGTGACCACGGTGTGCCCCCTTCAATGTAGAGTGACCACGGTGTGCCCCCTTCAATGTAGAGTGACCACAGTGTGCCTCCATCAATGTAGAGTGACCACGGTGTGCTCCCTTCAATGTAGAGTGACCACAGCATGCCCCCTTCAATGTAGAGTGACCACGGTGTGCCCCCTTCAATGTAGAGTGACCACAGCGTGCCCCCTTCAATGTAGAGTGGCCACGGTGTACCCCCATCAATGTAGAGTGACCACGGTGTGCCCCCTTCAATGTAAAGTGACCACGGTGTGCCCCCTTCAATGTAGAGTGACCAAAGCATGCCCCCTTCAATGTAGAGTGACCACAGCATGCCCCCATCAATGTAGAGTGACCACGGTGTGCCCCTTTCAATGTAGTGTGACCACAGCGTGCCCCCTTCAATGTAGTGTGACCACAGCGTGCCCCCTTCAAAGTAGAGTGACCACAGCGTGCCCCCTTCAAAGTAGAGTGACCACGGTGTGCCCCCATCAATGTAGAGTGACCACAGCATGCCCCCTTCAATGTAGAGTGAGCACGGTGTGCCCCCTTCAATGTAGAGTGACCACAGCATGCCCCCATCAATGTAGAGTGACCACAGCGTGCCCCCTTCAATGTAGAGTGACCACAGCGTTCCCCCTTCAATGTAGAGTGACCACAGCATGCCCCCTTCAATGTAGAGTGACCATGGTGTGCCCCCTTCAATGTAGAGTGACCACAGCATGCCCCCATCAATGTAGAGTGACCACAGCGTGCCCCCATCAATGTAAAGTGACCACGGCGTGCCCCCTTCAATGTAGAGTGACCACAGCATGCCCCCTTTAATGTAGAGTGACCACGGTGTGCCCCCTTCAATGTAGAGTGACCACAGCATGCCCCCTTCAATGTAGAGTAAAAAGAAGAGGGGAGAAGCGCTCTAAGTGCAGACAATTTATTGCAGATAACAAGGCAGGTGATATACACTCACTAGACATGAAGACTGAAAAGCTGTATGTGTCAAAACAATCCTGCAGCCATCCTCTGGAGGGTGTCCTCTGGTCACAGGAAGCCGTATGCAGTACTGTCACTGGCGGTGGGAGGGAAGAAAGCCGGCTGTCTCCCACAACATCAGCGGTGAGCGGTCAAGCGGCTCGGATCTGCGGTTCCGTGTTGCGAGTGATGGATGGAGGCACTCTCACCCACAGGGATGGTGGGATCTGTCCGATGTGTTACGGCATGCACGACGCGTTTCTGAGCATGCGCGGGGTCCTCTGCACCCGGCGCGCTCTTTCATCAGGTGCTAGAGTGCCGTAGTCTCTGTGGGGCTTTATGTAGTGCTGAACAAGAGGATAATTAGGCACAGCTGAAGTAAGGGGATGGCAACCGCCCACAGCACTGAGCAATAACCTAACCAATCAAACATTTTTGTAGCAATGGGAGAGATTAAAAACAACTTAGAAGTGGAGTGTGATCGGTCGGCTGCCCTTAAATACACATGTATGTGGGCTAGACAACCGCTTATCACAGTGATAGCAAACAATTAGGCAATACAAAACATATAATAAATGTAAAATAGGGGTAAGCCTGGGTTCATCAAGGCTTATGGAGAACATGTAAAAACGTTCCAGGTTTAAAATGATACAATTATAAAAATAAAAAAGTTGATAAAAAGCATCTTTAAAAGGTATATTATAAGAGCTAATGCATAATACCTATACAGGCTGTGGTATGGAGAAACATATAAGCAAATGAAACAATAAAAGGAGGAAGGGGAAGGGGGGGGGGAGTAAAAAAGCCTTATATATTGGATAAGAAAATGGAGGATGGATATAACCCATATATAGGTGTACATATGTATATCCTAATAATTATATTTTCTGTATAAAGGATTTTTATATGGATTACCAACTACGGTACCACATGTATGATATATAGGGGAATAAGCCTTCTGATTGCTCAGTAGGTAAACCTTATAAAGTTTGTATAAAAGATTTATATACCAGAACCAGGGCCAAAGTGTATATATTAAAAAATCATCTGATATGATGTGGTGAAAAAATAATAAATAAAGACCAACAGAAAACCCTGATAATAATTATAAGATAGTGTGCACGTCTAATTCTTCATTTAACCCTCGAGGAGCGAGAACATCTAACGTATAGATCCAGAAAGTCTCTCGCATACATAATTTGGAAAATCGTTCTCCCTCCGGCAAGTCTTTGGGAATCGATTCGATAACCCAAATTTTTAGTCCCTCGGTGGATTTTCCGTGGACTTCTGAAAAATGTCGAGGGACACTATGAAGGTCACATCCACCTTCAATAAGACGGCGATGTTTGCCGAATCGTTGTCTGACTGGTCTGATGGTTCGACCTACATAGAGCAACTGGCAGGGGCATATCAGACAATACACCACATAGTCTGTGGAACAGTTGAAAAAATTGTCCAAGACATAGGTTTTGTCATTATGTGTAAAGTTCTTTTGGCCATGTTGCACAAAACTACACATTTTGCATAACTTTTTACGGCAGGCATACATGCCTTTCAGGGGGATCATCCATGACGGATGATTAGTGGCCTTGATGTTCTTTAATTTGCTGGGTGCTATTTTGTTTTTCAAGGTGGTAGCCCTCCTATAAGTCACTTTTGGCTTGTCCAAAATGACCGAGTTCAAGTGGGGGTCTTGTTTTAGGATATCCCAGTGTTTTGATAGAATTTTTTCCATTTTTCTATACTGACAATGGAACTTAGTGACAAAACGAACAGGATGATATTCGCTCTTGGCCTTTTATGTCCTTCAATGTAGAGTGACCACGGTGCGCCCCCATCAATGTAGAGTGACCACGGTGTGCCCCCTTCAATGTAAAGTGACCAAAGCATGCCCCATCAATGTAGAGTGACCACGTTGTGCCCCCTTCAATGTAAAGTGACCACAGCATGCCCCCTTCAATGTAGAGTGACCACAGTGTGCCCCCTTCAATGTAGAGTGACCACAGCGTGCCCCCTTCAATGTAGAGTGACCACAGCATGCCCCCATCAATGTAAAGTGACCACGGTGTGCCCCCATCAATGTAGAGTGACCACGGTGTGCCCCCTTCAATGCAGAGTGACCACAGCATGCCCCCTTCAATGTAGAGTGACCACGGTGTGCCCCCTTCAATGTAGAGTGACCACAGCATGCCCCCTTCAATGTAGAGTGACCACGGTGTGCCCCCTTCAATGTAGAGTAACCACAGTGTGCCCCCTTCAATGTAGAGTGACCACAGCATGCCCCCTTCAATGTAGAGTGATCACGGTGTGCCCCCATCAATGTAGAGTGTCCACGGTGCGCCCCCTTCAATGTAAAGTGTCCACAGTGTGCCCCCTTCAATGTAAAGTGACCACAGCATGCCCCCATCAATGTAGAGTGACCACGGTGTGCCCCCTTCAATGTAAAGTGACCACAGCATGCCCCCATCAATGTAAAGTGACCACAGCATGCCCCCTTCAATGTAGAGTGACCACAGTGTGCCCTCTTCAATATAGAGTGACCACAGCATGCCCCCTTCAATGTAGAGTGACCACGGTGTGCCCCCATCAATGTAGAGTGACCACAGCATGCCCCCTTAAATGTAGAGTGACCACAGCATGCCCCCGTCAATGTAGAGTGACCACAGCATGCCCCCTTCAATGTAGAGTGACCACAGCGTGCCCCCATCAATGTAGAGTGACCACAGCATGCCCCCTTCAATGTAGAGTGACCACGGTGTGCCCCCTTCAAAGTAGAGTGACCATGGTGTGCCCCCATCAATGTAGAGTGACCACAGTGTGCCCCCTTCAATGTAGAGTGACCACGGTATGCCCCCTTCAATGTAGAGTGACCACAGCGTGCCCCCTTCAATGTAGAGTGACCACTGTGTGCCCCCTTCAATGTAGAGTGACCACGGTGTGCCCCCATCAATGTAGAGTGACCACAGTGTGCCCCCTTCAATGTAGAGTGACCACTGTGTGCTCCCTTCAATGTAGAGTGACCGCAGCATGCCCCCATCAATGTAGAGTGACCACAGCGTGCCCCCATCAATGTAGAGTGACCACAGCATGCCCCCTTCAATGTAGAGTGACCACGGTGTGCCCCCTTCAAAGTAGAGTGACCATGGTGTGCCCCCATCAATGTAGAGTGACCACAGTGTGCCCCCTTCAATGTAGAGTGACCACGGTATGCCCCCTTCAATGTAGAGTGACCACAGCGTGCCCCCTTCAATGTAGAGTGACCACTGTGTGCCCCCTTCAATGTAGAGTGACCACAGTGTGCCCCCATCAATGTAGAGTGACCACGGTGTGCCCCCTTCAATGTAGAGTGACCACTGTGTGCCCCCTTCAATGTAGAGTGACCACTGTGTGCCCCCTTCAATGTAGAGTGACCACAGCGTGCCCCCATCAATGTAGAGTGACCACAGCATGCCCCCTTCAATGTAGAGTGACCACAGCATGCCCCCATCAATGTAGGGTGACCACAGCATGCTCACTTCAATGTAGAGTGACCACGGTGTGCCCCCTTCAATGTAGAGTGACCATGGTGTGCCCCCATCAATGTAGAGTGACCACAGTGTGCCCCCTTCAATGTAGAGTGACCACGGTGTGCCCCCATCAATGTAGAGTGACCACAGCATGCCCCCTTCAATGTAGAGTGACCACGGTGTGCCCCCCCCACCACCGCCTGACTCGAGTCCGCAGTCCCGCACAGTGACAGGAGAGAGAAGAGGGAGGCACTGAGTCTGAGGCAGTGGCTTCTGAATCACTTACCTCCTCATGATGACCGGACCAACTCTGCTGCTCTCTGCTGCTGACGGCGGGACTAGGGATACTCGGGACCAGCGGCGGCTCTCGGTTTCAGTTCCAGCGGCTTCTTCTGCTCCCGCAGCGGGCGGCTTCTTCTGAGGTGACCGGCGGCGCGTCTTCTTCCACTCCCGCCTCCTCCTCGGCCAATGGCAATGGATTTGCCTTGCGGCGTATCAGACGCGCTTCCTGATTGGCCAAGAGGAGGATCGGTGTGACAATAGCTAATTTTCATTCGCTATTGTCACACAATGGGTGGAGTCGGGACGCACTGCTCGGCTCCACCCTTTGCAGCGCCCTATTAGAGCCTCTGGCTCTAATCAGGTGATGAAAAAAAAAATCACATTGTACTCCATGCGTCCGGCGCCCCTGCATGTGGATTAGGGGGCCGGACGCATGGATGGGGGGGCGGTTCCCCTGCGCACTCAACACACCGGCCGCCAATGCATTTAACCCTTTGATTGCCCCTGATGCTTACCCCCTCCCAACCAGTGTCAATAGTACAGTAAAAAATGTATTTTTCCACCAAATTGCTAAGCAGGAACACGAATCTCTGTCTTCCCCCAGTCAAAGCACCTCCCCCACACAGTTAGCAAGCACTCCCAGGGAACACATTTAACCCTTTGAGCGCCCCTGATGTTAACCCCTTCCCAGCCAGTGTCATTAGTACAGTGACAGTGCATATTTTTAGCACTGATCATTGTATTAGTGTCACTGGTCCCCATAAAGTGTCACTTAGTTTCCGATTTGTCTGCCGCAATATCGCAGCCCCGCTATATGTCGCTGATCGCCGCCATTACTAGTAAAAATAAATAAATTAAAATTCCATAAAAATATCCCATAGTTTTTAGGCACTATAACTTGTGCAAAGCAATCAATAAACGTCTATTGGAATTTTTTTTTTGTACCAAAAATATGTAGTAGAATACATATTGGCCTAAATTGATGAAGAAATTAAATATTTTTCATTTTTTTTTATTGGATATGCTTTATAGCAGAAAGTAAAAAATATTCAATATGAAAAAATGTCAAAACTGTCGGACTTTTATGTTTATAGCGCAAAAAATTAAAGCCGCAGAGGTGATCAAATACCACCAAAAGAAATTTCTTTTTGTGGGGAAAAAAACAACATACATTTTTGGGTACAGGGCCGTACGACCGTGCAATTGTCAGTTAAAGTAACTCAGTGCTGTGTTGAAAAAAATGGCCTGATCACGAAGGGGGGTAAATCTTTCAGAGGTCAAATGGTTACAGGTAACTACTGCATTATGGCCACTAGATGGAGATGATGATCATAGTAAATAAGTATTTTCTTGCTATGATCATCAACTCCATCTAGTGGCCATAATGCAGTATTTTCCTAAATCACTCTATGTATGAATAAACAACATTCAACCTGGCTAGAAAATAACCTGGCAATGTTTGATTTTCCCTCATTTGCACAAAAGGAATGTACATACAAATTCATAGGTAAAACAACTCTGCATTTTTTTAATTTATTTATTTATTTTTATAAATACACCTCTAAGTGCAAGGATTCCATGTTTAACCACTTAAGGACTTAATGACCAGGCCGTTTTTTGCGATTCGGCACTGCGTTACTTTAACGGACGATTGCGCGGTCGTGCGACGCTGTACCCAAATAAAATTGATGTCCTTTTTTTTTTTTTTAACCACAAATAAATGGTATTTGATCATCTCTGTGATTTTTATTTTTTGCGCCACAAAAAAAAGAGCGACAATTCTGAAAAAAAAAAAACAATATTTTTTACTTTCTGCTATAAAACATTTCCGAAAAAAACCAAAAAATTTAAAAATTCAATTTTTTCATCATTTTAGGCCAGTTTGTATTCTGCTACAAATGTTTGGTGAAAAAAAAAATCCCAATAAGCCTATTCTTATTGGTTTGCGCAAAAGTTATCACGTCTGCAAACTAGGGGACAGATTTTTTTATTTATTTATTTTACTAGTAATGGCAGCGATCTGTGATTTTTAGCGGGACTGCAACATTGCGGCGGACAGATCGGACCCCTAACTGACATTTTTGACACTTTTGGGGGGGACCAGTGACATTACTACAGTAATCAGTGCTAAAAATATGCACTGTTACTGTACTAATGACACTGGCAGGGAAGGGGTTGACCCAGGAGTGATTAAAGGGTTAAATGTGAGCCCAGGGGGTGTTTTCTAACTGTGAGGGGGATGGGCCTGTGGAATCAAATTCCTAAATAGGAGGATCACAGGAGCCCTGGGATGATAACTAACAGAACCTGCTGTGTTCACAACGACAGACCGCCATTCTGTCTTCTCGAGGAGTGATCGCGGGTGCCCGGCGCCAATCGTGGCTGCTGGCCTCACAGATCAGCTTTCCCTCTCGTGAATCGCCGCGCGCGCGCACACCCCAATGCTCGCTCCCGAGGAGCGACGTATGGGTACGGCGATTCTCGCAGCTGAGACAGCCTGCCGCAGTATATCTGCGTGGGGCGGTCGGCAAGTGGTTATTAAGTCCTCTAGAGATTGAGCCCTAATGCTTCCCCATGATGCAGGTAGGATGCTGTAGGTAAGAGGATAATTCTTTCCTTTCTACTGAAATAGACACAGAGTTTCTCTTTTTCTCAGTCCTCGTTCTGTTCATAAACCAATTATTAACCACGGCGGCGTTCTTATAGCCTCCAGACTTTTTGCATGATCTCAGTCTGCGAATTAAAAATTGCATTTAGAAGCATACGGGCAATTTCCGAGTTATTGCCATTTTGGTCCTATTCTGGGTCAGGAAATATTTTTAGAATCGGCGGACTGGTGATGACAGGGACAAGGTGATCCATGCGTCAGGTCAGCCGAGGAGTTCGTTTATTCTACCAGAAGCAATTTGTGAATCGCTGATCTTCCGTCAGCTGGCTTCTGTTAAAAAAACATCTATTTCTAATTCTTCCACCAAGATCATATCCTATAGTCAGAGGATCACAGAGAGGGATTGCTAGAGTGAGTGTCACCAGAGAAAAATAATCTCATTGCAGCTAGTGACCAGTGGTAAATGTCTCCCTCCATTTAAAAATAAAATTATATATATATATATATATATATACACACACAGTGCCTTGCGAAAGTATTCGGCCCCCTTGAACTTTGCGACCTTTTGCCACATTTCAGGCTTCAAACATAAAGATATAAAATTGTAATTTTTTGTGAAGAATCAACAAGTGGGACACAATCATGAAGTGGAACGAAATTTATTGGATATTTCAAACTTTAATAACAAATAAAAAACTGAAAAATTGGACATGCAAAATTATTCAGCCCCCTTAAGTTATATATATATAGCCCCCATTGTATGTATGTATATATATATGTATACAGTATCTCACAAAAGTAAGTACACCCCTCACATTTTTGTAAATATTTTATTATACCTTTTCATGTGACAACACTGAAGAAATGACACTTTGCTACAATGTAAAGTAGTGTGTGTACAGCTTGTATAAGAGCTGGTTCACACTGCCGTGACCATAAGTCACCCCATGTCGGAGCGAATTTTTACAGCGATTTTACCGCGATTTTACCGCGACTTCAGCGCGACTTGTGAATTATTTTGCGTGACTTGTTTGGCCAATCAGAATACGATGTGTTGTGACCTAATTCCCCTTCTCTGTTTTTTTTTACTCATTTCCTCATTGCCCACCAGTGTCACGTATGTGTCCATCAGTGCCACTGCCCACCAGTGCCATGAATCAGTGTCCACCAGTGCCACATATCAGTGCCACGAATCAGTGTCCACCAGTGCCACAAATCAGTGCCACAAATCAGTGCCACAAATCAGTGTCCACCAGTGCCACATATCAGTGTCTACCAGTGCCACATATCAGTGCCATGTATCAGTGCCACGAATCAGTGTCCACCAGTGCCACATATCAGTGCCACGTATCAGTGCCACGAATCAGTATCCACCAGTGCCACATATCAGTGCCACGTATCAGTGTCCACCAGTGCCACGTATCAGTGCCACGAATCAGTGTCCACCAGTGCCACGTATCAGTGCCACGATTCAGTGTCCACCAGTGCCACGTATCAGTGCCAGGTATCAGTGTCCACCAGTGCCACATATCAGTGCCACGAATCAGTGTCCACCAGTGCCACGTATCAGTGCCACTTATCAGTGTCCACCAGTGCCACGTATCAGTGCCACATATCAGTGTCCACCAGTGCCACATATCAGTGCCACGAATCAGTGTCCACCAGTGCCACGTATCAGTGCCACGTATCAGTGTCCACCAGTGCCATGTATCAGTGCCACGTATCAGTGCCACAAATCAGTGTCCTCCAGTGCCACATATCAGTGCCACCAATCAGTGTCCACCAGTGCAACGTATCAGTGCCACATATCAGTGCCACGAATCAGTGTCCACCAGTGCCACGTATCAGTGCCACATATCAGTGCCACGTATCAGTGCCACAAATCAGTGTCCACCAGTGCCACGTATCAGTGCCACGTATCAGTGCCAGGAATCAGTGTCCACCAGTGCCACGTATCAGTTCCAGGAATCAGTGTCCACCATTGCCATGTATCAGTGCCATGAATCAGTGTCCACCAGTGCCACTTATCTGTGTCCACCAGTGCCACTCACACAGACCAAGCAGAGATATGGAATATATATACCATATAGGCATGGCTGCAATGTGGGGAATGCCTGGCTAATCTCTTTCTTCTTCCTGGAAAGTCTGATAACAAGTCTCTTCAATTAAGATAAGGAGGCGACTCCCATTGAAGTATATGGGACAGTCGGATCACAGGTCGCCTCAAAGTAGTAAAGGACCCTTTTCTGAAGTCGGAGCGACTTCAGTAGTGCCAATTAAGACGGCTCTGATTGATTAACATTGCTTTTCTTATGTCAAGCAACCTGGGGCAACACAAGTCACCTCACAAGTCATGTTAGTGTGAATGGGCTCTAACAGTGTAAATTTGCTGTCCCCTCAAAATAACTCAACACACAGCCATTAATGTCTAAACCGCTGGCAACAAAAGTGAGTACACCCCTAAGTGACAATGTCCAAATTGAGCCCATTTTGCCATTTTCCCTCCCTGGTGTCATGTGACTCGTTAGTGTTACAAGGTCTCAGGTGTGAATGGGGAGCAGGTGTGTTAAATTTGGTGTTATCGCTCTCACTCTCTCATACTGGTCACTGGAAGTTCAACATGGCACCTCATGGGAAAGAACTATCTGAGGATCTGAAAGAATTGTTGCTCTACATAAAGATGGCCTAGGCTATAAGATTGCCAAGACACTGAAACTGAGCTGCAGCACGGTGGCCAAGACCATACAACGGTTTAACAGAACAGGTTCCACTCAAAACAGGCCTCACCGTGGTTGACCATAGAAGTTGAGTGCATGTGCTCAGCATTATAGCCAGAGGTTGTCTTTGGGAAATAGACGTATGAGTGCTGCCAGCATTTCTTCAGAGGTTGAAGGGGTGGGGGGTCAGCCTGTCAGTGCTCAGACCATACGCCGCACACTGCATCAAATTGGTCTGCATGGCTGTCGTCCCAGAAGGAAGCCTCTTCTAAAGATGATGCACAAGAAAGCCCACAAATAGTTTGCTGAAGACAAACAGACTAAGAACATGGATTACTGGAACCATGTCCTGTGGTCTGATGAGACTAAGATAAACGTATTTGGTTCAGATGGTGTCAAGCCTTAAGAGTCCCCTTCATTGGAACTAAGGGGCCAAGCCCAACCCCTGAAAAACAACCCCACACCATAATCCACCCACCACCAAATGATTTGCACCAGTGCACAAAGCAAGGTCCGTAAAGACATAGATGAGCGAGTTTGGGGTGGAGGAACATGACTGGCCTGCACAGATTCCTGACCTGAACCTGATAGAACACCTTTGGGATGAATTAGAGCGGAGACTGCAAGACAGGTCTTCCCATCCACATCAGTGCCTGACCTCACAAATGCGCTTCTGGAAGAATGGTCGAACATTCCCATAGACACACTCCTAAACCTTGTAGACAGCCTTCCTAGAAGAGTTGAAGCTGTTAGAGCTGCAAAGGGTGGGCCAACTCAATATTGAACCCTACAGACTAAGATTGGGATGCCATTAAAATTCATGTGTTTTTAATGGCAGGTGTCCCAAAACTTTTGGTAATATAGTACTGTGCAAAAAATTTAGGCATGTGTGAAGAAATGCTGTAAAGTAAAGCCCCATACACACGAGTAGAAATTCGGCCAGGAAATTTCGTCTGACGACCGATCTGCCGATTTTCGGCTTGTTAATATCGTGCTTCCGACAACCGACTCCGACTTTTCGGCCGAAAAAATTCTGTTGTGCAGGCTATATAATTTTTGTCCTCCGTCAAAACACGTCCGATTTTCGTCTCATTAGTACAAATTTGGATGGCGAAAAATCTTCTGAGCAAGACTAGGCATGCTCAGAGACTAAAGAACACATACAAAGCAATCCAACACATGACATCACTTCTGAAGTAGAATTCTGTCGTGCGGGAAAATCTGTGTGCAGTCTAGGCACATTCCAACCAACAGACACCACTCTGGACAAAAGACGGACGACCGGTCAGCGGAAATTCGTTGCGTGTGTACGAGGCTTAAGAATGGTTTCAAAAACGTATATTTTATGTGTTTATCAATTTTTATCGATTTACAAAATGCAAAGAGAGTGAATAGAAGAAAAATTTCAATCAATATTTGGAGTGACTACCCTTTGGCTTAAAACCAGCATCAATTCCTACACTTGCACACTTTGTACACTTGCACAAAGTCAGGGATTTTGTGTGATTAGAGTCAGGTGCATGATTAGCCAATTATACCAAGCAGACATTAATGATCATCATTCATGGGTTGTATATTGTGCTCATGTGGGATCAATCCCGAGTGTGCCACATCCCGTAATGGAAAAGCTAAAGAAGAAGTTCCCCTTGGGGTGGGACTTTGTAGGCACGTATGATAATAACTTCAAAAATAGTTTATTCAAAATATAAAATTTATTGAATAATTACATATACAGAAAAGATTAAAAACATATGGCAAGCTGATTACAGATCATGTGGTCATGTGGCAAAGAAATACCGCTGTGTTTGAAGGAGAGTGCCCGACGCGTTTCAGAGTTCCTTCTTCAGGGGAAAACTTTTAAATAGCGGTAGAGTCTGCCGTATAACACTTTGAAGTGTATGCCTGCCAGAGATAAAAGCAAGTAGCTGGATTGTTCTCAGTGCTGTCTAGAATGCCTTAGTAAAGGAAACGATTGGTATAAGGGCGGAATCATATCATGTATGCACGTTCCAAAAATGTATGCCCGTCAGCAAAAAGCTGAATGGGGACAGCTGGAACCCAAAAGGATGGGAGATCTTAGTAGTTGCATGGGCTAATTTTGGAACTTGTGCATTAACCATCTATCTTCAGGCAAGTGAGCAATGCTGAACTTTGCCTGAAGATAGATGGTTGATGCACAAGTTCCAAAATTAGCCCATGCAACTACTAAGATCTCCCATCCTTTTGGGTTCCAGCTGTCCCCATTCAGCTTTTTGCTGACGGGCATACATTTTTGGAACGTGCATACATGATATGATTCCGCCCTTATACCAATCATTTCCTTTACTAAGGCATTCTAGACAGCACTGAGAACAATCCAGCTACTTGCTTTTATCTCTGGCAGGCATACACTTCAAAGTGTTATACGGCAGACTCTACCGCTATTTTAAAGTTTGCCCCTGAAGAAGGAACTCTGAAACGCGTCGGGCACTCTCCTTCAAACACAGCGGTATTTCTTTGCCACATGACCACATGATCTGTAATCAGCTTGCCATATGTTTTTAATCTTTTCTGTATATGTAATTTTTCAATAAATTTAATATTTTGAATAAACTATTTTTGAAGTTATTATCATACGTGCCTACAAAGTCCCACCCCAAGGGGAACTTCTTCTTTAGCTTTATCATTCATGGGTTGAAACACAGTCATTAACTGAAAGAAGAAAGAGCTGTGTAAGAGGCTTAAAACTAGGTGAGGAGCACTCAAAGTCTGCTACTAAGGTGAGGTTGTGGAAGACAGTTTCATGTCACAGGTCATACACCATGGCAAGACTGAGCACAGCAACAACAAACAAGGTAGTAAAGCTTCGTACACACACACCGATTGTTGGCCGTGAATTTTCGGACAAAGGCCGATCGTCCAATTTTTCGGCTTGTTAGTATGATGCTTCCGACAACCGACTGCGACTTTTCGGCCGAACAAAATCTGGTGTGCATGCTATAAAATTTTTGTTGGCCGTCACCAGAACGGCCGATTGTTCTTCAGTCAGTACAGATTTCGGCAGACAAAAATGTGATGAGCAAGACTGGGCATGCTCAGAGAAGAAAAAACACACGGAAAGTAAACCAGCACATGACATCACTTCTGCAGTTGGTTGTTGTTGGCCGACAAAATTCATGTGCAGTCTAGAGCACATTTCAACCAACACAACAACACTGGACAAAAGACGGCCGATCGGTCGGCCAACAATCGGTGCGTGTGTACGAGGCTTTATACTGCATCAGCAAGGTCTCTCACAGGCAAAGATTTCAAAGCAGACTGGGGTTTCAAGATGTGCTGCTCAAGCTCTTTTGAAGAAGCACAAAGAAACGGGCAACGTTGAGGAGCATAGACACAGTGGTCGGCCATGAAAACCTACGAAAGACACATCATGCTTATTTCCCTTCCTTCCCTTCCACATCAGAAGATGTCCAGCAGTGCCATCAGTGGAAACCAGTGGGACCCAGATACACCCATCTACTGTCCGGAGAGGTCTGGCCAGAAGTGGTCTTCATGGAAGAATTGCAGCAAAAAAAGCCACGTCTCCAATGTGGAAACCAGGCTAAGCAACTCAACTATGCAGGAAAACATAGGAAATGGGGTGCAGAAAAATGGCAGCAGGTGCTCTGGACTGATGAGTCAAAATGTGAAATATTTGGCTGTAGCAGGAGGCAGTTTGTTGGTGAAGAGCTGGAGAGCGTTACAATAATGAGTGTCTGCAGCCAACTGTAAAGCATTGTGGAAGTCCCTTGCAAGTTTGGGACTGCGTATCTGCAAATAGAGTTGGAGATTTGGTCAGGATCAACGGTGTCCTCAATGCTGAAAAACACAGGCAGATACTTCTCCATCATGCCATACCATCAGGGAGGTGTCTGATTGGCCCCAAATTTATTCTGCAGCAGGACAACCACCCAAAACATACAGCCAATGTCATTAGGAATTATCTTCAGTGTAAAGATGATCAATGAGTCCAGGAAGTGATGGTTTGGCCCCCACAGAGCCCTGATCTCACCATCATGGAGTCTGTCTGGGATTACATGAAGAGACAGAAGGATTTGGGGCAACCGACATCAACAGAAGATCTATACCTAGTTCTCCATGATGTTTGGAACAACCTACCTGCCGAGTGCCTTCAAAAACTGCAAGTGTACCTAGAAGAACCTGGGGCCGCATGTGGCCCTTTGGCACTTTTTGTGTGGTCCTTGAGGCCTCACCAGAAACTACAATTCTCTATGCCACAATGGACTTTTGAGGTGCCCCATAGAAGCCACAGAATACAATGAAATAAAATTATGGGGGAACACACACCCCGCCTACAATTTTATTGATAAAACAATTGAAACACATTGTCCAATGTGGAGCAAATAAATTCAGCTTAATATATGTTATCCTTCGTCACGACAGAAGTCTCCCTCTATGCGTTTTGCAGGACGTGAAACTTGCTTCTTCAGGAAGGGGGTGCAGAAAGGTGTTACCAGGGCATTTTTTCAGCAGAACTGCATGTATGTACTGGTAAGGGGTAATGGGGTGTGCTGAAGGGTCTATTGATGTTGGCTACTAGGAGATCTATTTTCGCTGGGTGGGATCCTTTGTTTCAGGGGGGTGTCTATTGTTGCTGATGGCGTGGGATCTTGTTACTGAGGGGGGTTAATTGTTGCTGGGAGGGATCTACTGTTAAGAGAAGGGTCTCCTGATGCTGGCTGCTAGGACATCTAGAGTTGCTGGTGGGGGTTTAGTTTGGGGGGGGGTCTATTGTTGCTGGCTACAAGGGATCTATTTTACCACTTTTCTTGTTTTCCTTAACACACTGCATACAAATTACTGAGCACCACAAAATGATACTTCTGTATTCTCTAAAAATGGCGGTACTGGGAGATGGGTAGGGGGTGGAACCAAGGGATGGTGCTCGGAGGTGGGTAGGGGACTGAATCAAGGGATGGTGCTTGGAGTTGGATATTGAGTGGAACCAAGGGACGGTGCTTGGAGGTAGGTAGGGGGTGGAATCAAAGGCCGGCGCTTGGAGGTAGGTAGGGGGTGGAAATAAGGGACGATGCTCGGAGGTGGGGATGTGGTTGAACCAAGGGACAGTGTTTGGAGGGGGGTAGAGGTGGAATTAAGGGACAGTGCTCAGATGTGGGTAAGGGGGGGGGGGGGGGAGACAATGGGTAATTTAGAATAGGAAGTACCTACACCTGTTCTCTGAGAATAAAAAAAGTCATGTTGGTTATTTGCAGCCTCTGACCATCTCCTGTGTAATGTACGCAGTGTCAAACCATCTCCTGTAGTATGTCTGCAGCCTCGGACCATCTCCTGTATCATGTCTGCAGCCTCTGACCATCTCCTGTACCATGTCTGCAGCCTCTGACCATCTCCTGTAGTATGTCTGCAGCCTCTGACCATCTCCTGTAGTATGTCTGCAGCCTCTGACCATCTCCTGTAGTATGTCTGCAGCCTCTGACCATCTCCTGTATCATGTCTGCAGTCTCTGACCATCTCCTGTAGTATGTCTGCAGCCTCTGACCATCTCCTGTATCATGTCTGCAGCCTCTGACCATCTCCTGTACCATGTCTGCAGCCTCTGACCATCTCCTGTAGTATGTCTGCAGCCTCTGACCATCTCCTGTAGTATGTCTGCAGCCTCTGACCATCTCCTGTATCATGTCTGCAGTCTCTGACCATCTTCTGTACCATATCTGCAGTCTCTGACAATCTCCTGTACCATGTCCGCAGTCTCTGACCATCTCCAGTACCATGTCTGTAGTCTCTGACCATCTCCCGTAGTATGGCTGCAGTCTCTGACCATCTACTGAATCATGTCTGCAGTCTCTGACCATCTCCCGTAGTATGGCTGCAGTCTCTGACCATCTACTGTATCATGTCTGCAGTCAAAAACCATCTCCTGTAGTTTGTCTGCAGCCTCTGACCATCTCCTGTATCATGTCTGCAGCCTCTGACCATCTCCTGTATCATGTCTGCAGTCTCTGACTATTTCCTGTACCATGTCTGCAGTCTCTGACCATCTCCTGTATAATGTACGCAGACCATCTCCTGTACCATGTCTTCAGCCTCTGACCATCTCCTGTAGTATGTCTGCAGCCTCTGACCATCTCCTGTAGTATGTCTGCAGCCTCTGACCATCTCCTGTTACATGTCTGCAGTCTCTGACCATCTCCTGTAGTATGTCTGCAGCCTCTGACCATCTCCTGTATCATGTCTGCAGCCTCTGACCATCTCCTGTAGTATGTCTGCAGCCTCTGACCATCTCCTGTAGTATGTCTGCAGCCTCTGACCATCTCCTGTATCATGTCTGCAGTCTCTGACCATCTTCTGTACCATATCTGCAGTCTCTGACAATCTCCTGTACCATGTCTGCAGTCTCTGACCATCTCCAGTACCATGTCTGTAGTCTCTGACCATCTCCCGTAGTATGGCTGCAGTCTCTGACCATCTACTGAATCATGTCTGCAGTCTCTGACCATCTCCCGTAGTATGGCTGCAGTCTCTGACCATCTCCTGTATCATGTCTGTAGTCTCTGACCATCTATTGTACTTTGAGAACGCCCAATAGGAGGGCGAAAAGCCGCGTCTAGCGAGGCAGAGAGTGTGTGACGCCAGCCCCTACTACTTCCTATCGGTGGAACGCACGCCAAACAAGACAAGATCGCAATTTACTCACAGAAGTGTGATTCTTTTATGTTACAATAAACTCTCATTATGTA